>NC_059433.1:6724716-7324716 GCF_021028975.2 Sphaerodactylus townsendi
AAGTAGCTGTTTCCCTTTAAATACAACAATGACTTTTCCAAGGTTTTCCTGAAGCAACTCCTGCTCAAGTGAAACAGAGGACAGCCAGGATTTGCTCTGTACTTTGAGGAGGAGATTTTTTGGGGGGAGAAGAATCAAGTGGCTACCTAGAATTGCATTGATGCATGTCATTGGCACAAGCTTTGGAAGCACTGGGTGGGGGGGGACTACTACGATCTGGGAGACTTGAGTTCAAATTATCGCACTGCTATGACAATCAATAGGTGACCCTGGGCCAGTCACATACTCTCTCTGAAACAAAAGAACTTCACAATATGAGCATAAAATGGGGTAAGGAGAACCACCCAGGCTGTCTGACGAAACAGAGACGGGAAAGGAAAGCGAGAAGAGAAGCAGCATCAGCTAATTTGGAGTGCTGTGTTTGATTCTCCACTCCTCCACAGGAGTCGCAGATTCTAATACGTTGCACAGGTTTATTTCCCCCTCTCCTCCACCTGAAGTCATCTGGGTGACCTTCAGCTAGTCACAGTTCTCTCTGATGTCTCTCAATCCCACCTGCCTCACAAGGTGTCTCTTGTGGGGAGAGGAAGGAAAGGAGTTTGCCAGCTGCCCTGATTCTCCTTACAGGGATTTAAATCCAAACTTTTCTTCTTTTTCTGGGGTCCTTGGACACAGACAAGGATAAAAAGTACTGCTATAGAGACAGTTATTAATTTGCAATATAATCATTATATATAAGGTGACCAGATGGTCACCTTTGTGATTCAGGACGGGGGGCAGGGGTGGCCACACTGCCTTGCCCCCCAGAAGGCAGTGCGGCAGCCTTCCAAAAATCAGGACAATTTGAAGAACCTGTGGGACATGGGACAAATTGTTTAAAGGCGGGACTGACCCACCAAAAGCGGGACATCTGGTCAGCCTAATTATATAGCTTGTTGGGATTGCAGCTCTCTCCCTGTAAATAGCAGACAGCCCCCAAGGACAAAGGCATACCAGAGTCCTAGAAAAGGCTGAGGTTTCTGCCACACCAGGCAGAGGGTGACCACAAGACCACAGTGTAACTATCTCCTGTGGTTTGCTTGCCACCATATCACTCTACCTGTGCATAAGATCTTTGACCTGTTCTAACCCTTTGACTTCAAAATTGCTTTATTAGAACACTTGATGTTTCTGGGCTAATGAAACGGTTGCTTTAATATGGCATGCTCCCACTATTTGCCATTAGCTATATTTCTGGCTGAGTGTCTTCATCATATCGCCCTGCTTTGCTAGCACTTAACAACCATCATTATCCCCGGATACAATATAATCTCACTCAAGATGGAGCGACTGCTTTTATAGAGTCTCTCTTTCAGATAGAGAATGCTGGCAGTGCCTTAGTTGACCTGTTTCAGCGCTATTATTAATTCTTCAGGTATTGTAAGTAGCTTGGGGCTTGTAACAACACACACCAAAAAAAAATCATTTACTCAGTTAAAGCTTATTAGATGCATAGGTTTTCCAGCTATAAACACAAGCAGACAGAGGTTTTATGGGATTAAAACGCAAATATCTCCAAGAAAAATTAAGCCTGTTATGTATTGCTCTGTTAACGTGTGTTTTTCTCTCAAGCTCTAGTGTTTATAACAATGACGTATTTCCAAAGCTCTGATTTAGAGGCAGCTGATGTTTTTGTGTTTGCTATTACAAATTTGCCAAATTTTTCAGTTGTCTTCCCCACAAAGTGGTAGGAAGATTGTAGTTAAGAACAGCAACCAAACTGAATGTCTTGACAAGAAACAGAATGGTAGAGACCCCAGAGATATGCAAGGGAGGGGGGAGGATGCTACCTGCATTGTTATAGAACTCCACTCTAATGCCAACCGATGCATCAGAGTGCAAGCCTTTCACACACAGAATGAAACAGGAGACCTTCCAGATACAATGCAGACGACTTGGATGGTTCCTCTGGCATCAAAACCTGGAGGAAGAATAGAACATTTTTTTGGCTACGACTGTGTAAGCCAAGAGGTTTTCAGTTCCAATTTTATTATACTGTTCAGTGTTATTTCCCGTCTCTCATCCTGTCCTTAACCTACTGGAAATACGTATGCAATGTAAATAAAATCACAGGGACTCAAGTTTACAATTTTAATTTACATCACTCAAAAGCCATTTCAGCTTTTATTTTGGACAATTGTTTTCAATAGGTAGGGGTGTAAATTCACAGCAATATTTGAAGATCCACTCTTTGATACATCCAGTACTGAAATTGGCATCGTTTCCCATTTTTTCCCTTTAAAGTCAACAATTTGTTTCTTTTCTCTCTCTTTTTTAGAAAAGTGGAGTGTTTTGCAAATCAGTTCCTTTTTGAACAATAAGAAATTTGAAGAAAGGAGGAGGAGGAAGAAAAGCAGCCTAAAATTTTAGAATTTCACTCTGTTGATGCTCAGAGGCAGGTAATCCCTCCCAAAATGTTCTTATGCTCGTAGTAGAGTACTACCCTGTGGTGTGCAGCATAAACAACTGAAAGGATTCATTTATCTACAAAAAGAAATGAAACGGAAATCCCTCATTAAAAAGAGAGAAAAAAGATCAGTAGTTGTATCTCTAGAAGTGAATTTCAGAAAAAAAAGAAATTCCACATCTCATAACAATGCGAATTGAAATGGCATAAAAGATGAGCATCTAACGAACACTTTTGGCTAGAGGTATGCTTAACAATATTGTCAAGCCAAAGATACACACAGAAATTGCTGAGTTGGGTGGTCAATATAGTGATTTCCTAGAATGGTCATTCAAATCTGAGTTTAGCTTGGATTGTTATCAGCAAAGCATCATGGGCTTTAAAAAAAACCCTTCCACTGATTTCCTGGGCAATGGAATTTCTCACTTCCCATGTTACCCTGGCAAGGGAGGAACACAGAGAACACCCAGCTAATCATCTTTGGAGGCAAGCTGCAGAGAGATCAGAGGAAGAAAATACCAGTAAGAAAATACCCTAAATCAGAGGCCTCCAACCTTTTCAGCATGAAGGCCACGTCCAGTGGCGTATCTGCCTAGGGACAAGGGGTACATGACCAGGAAGTCTTGCTATCTCCTTGTTTTCACGTGCCTCGACCCCGTCCAAGGCACACAAAAACGATGAGGCAGCAGGACTTCCTGCTGCCTCCGAGCACCCTCAATCCCACTCTGGACTCCCCCCTCCCTTCCTCCACCCCCTGCCAGCTGGGCTCCCAGCCGGCAGCCTGAAGTCTCTTTTGACCTCCCCTCCAGGCAGGCCAGAAGAGACTGCAGTCCTGGCCTCGGAGACCTTCTTTTATAAGCACTGAGGCCAGGGGTGAGGCTTGGGGAGCAGGAAGTCCCACCCCTTCCTGCTCCCCAAGCCCCAGGGGCGGAGGGGGGGCAGAGGCTGGGGACGTCCTGGAGACAATTTGTCTCTGGGCGCCATTTACCCCTGGAACGCCTCTGGCCATGTCACATATTTTGCAAATACCCAAGGGCTGAATGTTGAACTGCAGGCTCAGCCTGGCCAGCTTCAGTTTTACACTGCTGGCTTCACCTCCAGAGTTCCCATGGAAGAATAAAGTTGGATGCAGCCAGTCAGAGCCCACAGTTCAAAGCTTGACCTCTCCAGGTTCAGCTCTAAACTGCAAGCTTCCTAGATGGGGCCTGCAGTGTACAGCTGGATGCAGCCAGGCCAAGATTAGTTTTGAACAAGCATCTCTTTGCTGCTGATTGTGCTTCAGCGGAGGTGGAAGAAGAGAAGAGAGAGGTGAAAATGAAAGCAAGCAGCCACAGGCTAGATTAAATAATTTGGTGGGCTACAGGTCCTATGATCTCTGTCCAGCGTGGTGTTGTGGTTAAGAGTGGTGGACTCTAATCTGGAGAACTGGGTTTGATTACCCACTCTTCCACCTTTATACCTTAAATCCACCTTAAAGGGAGAATCTGGGGTCCCCAGTTTAAATAACATTGAAAGTGATGCTGTTTCCCCCAATTGGGGGGACTGGATACAACTCCATAAAATGTTTTCATAGCAGTAATCAAACATTTTGAAAGCATTTTGAAAATGTTTTCCAAAAAATATTTCTGCTGTGTGGCATGGCCCATTGCTGTGTTCAGATTTGTGAGTTGGGACATGTTCTATAATGTGATAGTGACTTTGAAATGACCTGGTGGAAAAAAATCATTGTTTGGTCATGGTGGGGGAGGGTGGCCGCCCATGGGGGGGACATCAAACAGGTTTTGCCCAGGACTCCAGTTTGCCTAGGTATGCCTCTGGATAGCACATCCAAGACAGTAGGGCATTCATGGTACAGAGAACTGTTCTCCACATCTAAGGTTTTAAAAGTATTTATTAAAATTAGAATATTTTAGCACTGCACCAGATTGAGTAAGGGTTTCCAAAAAAAGGAGATGTAAGCACAAATCACTTTCCCTCTCCCTAAACATACCCTAGCTAGCAGTTGTTGAAAATAGGGTAGGCATGCAAAGCTTAGAAGGTTGCAATTCTCAAAGAGTTCTCACTACCTGGCAGGCTGAGTGAGCTCCCTAGCTGAGCACATGGTCCAAAAAATGGCTGCTGCCTACACAGTTCAGGCAAGAGGTTTGGTCCCCAACAGAAGGAGAAAGAGAAGAGACCTTGCCCCTCTACTCCCAGCAATTTATCAAATCCCAGAGCCCACCCTCCTTTGACCTGGTCAGGTTGGGTCAAGATACTTTTTCCTCTTAGCTCAGGTAGCTCTTCCTGATGTCCCTCTAGCACCTTTTAAGTCCTCCCAATCTATGATACCTGATCATAGGTAGGAAGAGAAGGGAAAAAAGAAAAGGGGAGAAGGAAGCCATTTCTCCACACCCCCAGATTCTCCTGCTGGGCCACCAACCATGGCTGACAGCTCTAGTCTGATAGCATCCCCTGAAGTGTTACTTGTAAGCAAGAATGGTTGCTTTCTAGGCTCCTAACAGGCCTGTAAAATGAAGATTTCCACAGTGAATACTGTCACAGTGCTTGGGGGAAAAACCTAATTTCATTTAGCTTCCATTTAAACAGCTACACAGAGCTACAGCAATAAAGAAGACAGAAAATTAGATCATTAAGAGCTTTTTTTGTGAAGCAAGGTCAAAATGCAACAATACTCAAAGGTGCCATAACTTTTCAACATTGTTATCTTGCTAATGTAAAACGGACATGGCCCAGGTGTGTTTTGTGTGTGTTTTTCTAATATCTACCCCAAAACCTGTACAAAGAATTATAAGCAATGACAAAGAATTGAAATACTATTTTTTAAAACAACAACAATATTGAACAGTAAAGGCTGAAGTCAATGCAGCACTTGAAACCTCAGCAGGAAACTGATGCCACACAAGCCAAGCGGCGCTGCTCAAAACTTAGTGCCCCAAGGACTTCAATCAATATTATGGATGTATCAGATACCCTGCAGTTGCTTATCTGAGTGAACAGCTGGGGATGTATAGTTGCAATAGGTCTAAGAGATAAACAGGGCATTTACGATTTGAAAAGAGAGCATTTTATGAGCCTAGAGTGAAAATATTGACATCCAGATGATACTCACTAAAAGCCAAAAAAAAGCAGTTTTAAAGATGGGGGGGACGTAATGCTACAGGCTAGTCACAGAGATGGTATAAAGCACAAGTACAACATCAAAACGGAAACCACAATGAGAAACAACAAGGGGTAAATGATAAGCTAAAAGTCTGATGCCCAATATGCATAAGAACATAAGAGCCCTGCTTGATCAATGGTCCATCTAGCATAGCAACAAGTTCACAGACCAGCCAACCAGTTTCCCTGGAGGACCAACACGTGGCACATACAGGACGTGGCCTTGCTTAATGTAGCTTCTTAACTCTGGTATTCAGAAGTTTGCTGCCTCTCAAAATGGAGGTTGGGCTCAGTGACCAGACTAGTAACTGTTGATGCATGTATCCCCCATGAACCTGTCTAATTCCAAGACACGTATGCCTGTTATCATCACTAGGTCCACTGGCACTGAATTCTACACTATACCGACTTGTTGAGTCAAGAATTATTTAATTTTTTTATTTCCAGAACCTACTGTCAATCAACTTCATTGGATGCCCCTGAATTATAGCATGATGAGTGAGGTAAAAAGGTGCCTTCATCTACTTGCTCTGTCCAATACATGATTACATGAATCTCTGACATGTCTCTCTCAAGCATTTTTTTCCCTAAACTGACAAGTCCTGGACTCTTTAGTCTTTCATTGTAGACCCTTAATCAAGGGTTGTATTCTTCTGCATTTTTCCAACTCTGGCAATAACCCTCTTGGGATACAATGATCCGAAATATGCCCCATACTCTAAATGAGGACATTACAGTGGTGGGATTCAAAAAATTTCAGTAACAGGTTCCGATGGTGGTGGGATTCAAACTGTGGCAAAGCACCAATGGGGCTGGGTGGGGCACGATGGGGGCGTGGCCTGGCATTCCGGGGGCGGGACATTCTTGGGCAGGGCTGTGGCAAGGACGTTGGTCCTTGGGCAGGAAACGAATGCACGCAGGCGCGGGCTGCCACACACGCCGGTGCACCTCCTGCTAGACTGCTTCAAGTTCTGTGTGCTACTGCTGAGAGGAAGGGTGCAACTAAGGCAAAAATCACATGGCAAAATCACCAATTAGTAACCTCCTCTCGGCACACACAAATAATTAGTAACCTACTCTCGGGAACCTGTGAGAACCTGCTGGATCCCACCTCTGAGGACATAGTATCGATTTATACAAGGTAGGGGTGCCAAGTCCTCCTGGCAACTGGGTTGCCAGCTCCACCTTTTGGGTGAGTGACCACTAGTGGGCTGAGAAACTCCTGGAGATTTGGAAGTAGAGTGTAGTGAAGACAGGGACCACAGTGGGAAACAATTTCATAAAGTCCACCCTCCAAAACAGCCATTTTCCCCAGGGGATCTGAACTCTATAGTGTGGGAATGAACTGCAATTCCAGGGGATCAGCAGGTCCCATCTGGAGGCTGACATTCCTAATAAGAGGGCATTACAGTATTAGCCATTTTATTTCCAATTCCTTTCCTGATAGTTCCCAGCATCGAGTTCAGCTGTTGTAAAATAGGTCTGCAATAAAAGTGTTCCTTCGTGTCTCATCATTATTTGATCCCACATTGTTTGGATCCCTGTGGATTATAAGAAAATTTCCTTTAAGTTAGAAAATTCTGAATGCCTGATCACAGGTTCATTAAATGATGGAGTATTGTCTGGTTCCATCCATTCTTTGAGGCCCTGGAGGGAAGCTTGTGAGCATAACTCCCTTTGGAACATCTGGAGCAGCAGTGGCGTAGTGGCTAAGAGCAGGTGCACTCTGATCTGGAGGAACTGGGTTTGATTCCCTGCTCTGCCGCTTGAGCTGTGGAGGCTTATCTGGGGAATTCAGATTAACCTGTACACTCCCACACACGCCAGCTGGGTGACCTTGGGCTAGTCACAGCTTTTCGGAGCTCTCTCAGCCCCACCCACCTCACAGGGTGTTTGTTGTGAGGGGGGAAGGGCAAGGAGATTGTAAACCCCTCTGAGTCTCCTACAGGAGACTATAAATCCAAACTCCTCCTCCTCCTCCTCCTCCTCCTCCTCCTCCTCCTCCTCCTCCTCCTCTTCTTCTTCTTCTTCTTCTTCTTCTATTACTCTCTTATGAAGTTCTCTGACTCTTATGAAGGTCTCTGGCTCCAGCTTTCCGAACAAAAGTTGCCACTTATAAATCTGAAAGTGGAGGACGTTTTCTCTTTTTCTGTTGATCAATGAAAAAAAAAGTTACCAAGTTGATCTATGCTAAAAATAAGAGTTATGCTCGTTTTGATGCTCAGAGGATAACTTCTCTGCTTGCTGCGGGCCCTCCATCTAAGGGTAATTTTTCTTCCTATTTGGATTCTCAATTTAATTTGTATGCAGACTATATGGAGCTCATATAATATGCAGGTAATAAATAAGTACAAAGGATCTCAAGAATGATTTCCACTCCAGCTCCAATCAAAAATCAAAATCTCTTTTTAAAATTCCCATTTCCTGAGGAACATCCCAACAAGCATTAGTAGGGGAACCATGATCTGGGGACCCTCACTCTGATACTGATGGCTGACCAGTGGGGGGGCATACAGGTAGAAAAACTAGCTTAGCCCTGCATCACTGGCAATGTAGCAATATCTCTTCCAGAGTGCATCAGATATGATGCCATCACATAATTGATGAAGCAGAGGCACTCTGATATTTGGGCAAAAACTCTTTGGTAAAAGCAACTTCTACCATAGAATTGTTCCTCTACCCTGTTTCCCTGAAAAGAAGACCTACCCCGAAAATAAGCCCTAGCATGATTTTTCAGGATTTTTAGAGGATACTTGAAATGTAAGCCCTACTCCAAAATAAGCCCTAGTTACAGATCCCCGGTGCAGCTGATATGGTCATGTGGGGAGGGGGGGTATGCAAAATCATGGGGAAAAATATGACACCCCCTGAAAATAAGCCCTAATGCATCTTTTACCCTGTCTTATTTTCGGGGAAACAAGGTAATACCAAAGTATCCCTGTTTCACTGGCAATGTGATGACATAACTTCTGATGCATATGGGAAGTGATGTTGTCACATTCCTGGTGACAGAAACCTATATAGTTTTTCCTGCTGATATTCTTCCTAGTTCCTGCTGGTTGCCAGGACACACCTGTTGGATGACCAGGACATACCTGGCAACCCTATCCCCAGCTCTGTTTACATTTTAATAAGGTGGCACTCATCTTGCATTCCCAAGGCCCTTTAAAACACTGTGAACACAAGGAGAAATAAACAAATGTTATTATTTGAATCTCTGCAAGAGGGAAAAAGGGGGGGGGGAGCGAGAATACAATAACACCATTGGAAGTCTACCAAGAACTGCTTCTCTTGGGGCTTCCATTTTAATTTCCAGAACCAAGTGCAGCAGCTCCTGTGTTTCAAAGGCTGCATTTGAACTTTGAGATGGTAATTCAGAACCAAACCTGCTTTGATCCTCTCTCCTTAGTCAATATTTTAACAAAACACCTGGCAAGATGGTATGAAAAGTCCTGCAGTAATTTACAAACACTGGGGGCCTTAAAAAAGCAGGGCAGGATGCTACAACACATTACATGTCACAGAGGCTGTTGCTTGTAGTAGTGTTCCATTACTAATTCTGCCAACATGGAGCCTCCGAAGGGGCTGGCCCCACAGAAGGAAAGACGTCAGAGAGGACACAGCGGGCCCAGCCCCTGAGGCTCACAGGAACAGAGTTGGAGAGAAGCGAAAAACAAGGGTGATGGAAATCTCCTTCTCTCTCAATCTGAAACCTGTGGGCGTGTGGGTGAGTATACACGTATTCCCTGTAGGTATGGATCTACAAGCCTTACATAGGTTTTATATAACCATATTGTACATTGGTTTATATGTCTTATGCTTTTTATTTAACTATGAGGAGGAAGAGGAGGAAGAAGAGGAGGAGAAAAGGAGGAAGGGGAGTTTGGATTTATAACCCACCTTTCTCTTGCGTAAGCAGCTTACAAACTCATTTCCCTTCCTCTCCCTACAACAGACACCTTGGGAGGTAGGTGGAGCTGAGGCCCCTTCCGCACACGCAAAATAATGCATTTTCAAACCACTTTCACAGCTGTTTGCAAATGGATTTTGCTATTCCGCACAGCTTCAAAGAGCACTGAAAGCAGTTTGAAAGTGCATTATTCTGAATGTGTGGAAGGAGCCCGAGAGAGCTTAAAGAGAACAGTGACTAGTCCAAGGTCACCCAGAACACTGCATGTGGAGGAGTAGAGAAACAAATCCAGTTCACCAGATAAGAGTTCACTGCTCCTGTGAAGTGGGGAATCAAACCCAGTTCTTCAGATTACTCTATCACTCTTAACCATTACACCATGTCCTGAACCCAATGTTGTTGGGAAAGGGTGGGATAAAACTCAAACCAAACAACAAACCAACTACACACGCACACACAAACATTGACTGAAACTCTATAGCTGGCATCCCTGACTATGTTGCTTTAAGTTACTAAGGTTATTTTAGAGCAATTCTTCTTGAAGGGGCAAAATTCTTGACAGCCAGGGGGGTGCAGTAATTAAAATATTGCTCTAGAAGCTGGAGGACTTCAAATCTCCACTGTGCCTCAATAGCCTGTTGGGTGACCTAGGCCAATCAGTGACATAGCCCCCATGGCACCGGGGGTGCGACGCCCCAGGCATGCCCTGGTGTGGGGGCATGGCATGGGCATGGGGGGCAGGGAGTGGAGGGGCAGGCGACGCTGCAGCAGGGACGCAGGGCACGCGTGCACCCCGGCGAAGTTCCCCCTTGCTCCGCCTCTGGGGCCAATAATTCACTCTTAGCCAACATTCCTCAAGGGGTTGTTGTTATGAGAAACAAATAGGCAAGGGGAGAATAAGACTCCTGGTAGGTTCCTTGGAGGAAGCGTGGACCTTGAACAAAAAGAAAAGACAGGGTATGGTGGGAAGTGCTGTCAAATCAAAGCTGACTTATGGCCACCTTGTAGGGTTTTTAAAGCAAGAAATACTTGTTTGCCACTGTCTTCTATCTAAGTTTATATAGAGCAAGAGCAGCAGTGGCGTAGGAGGTTAAGAGCTTGTGTATTTAATCTGGAAGAACCGGGTTTGATTCCCAGCTCTGCCACCTGGGCTGTGGAGGCTTATCTGGGGAATTCAGATTAGCCTGTGCACTCCCACACACGCCAGCTGGGTGACCTTGGGCTAGTCACAGCTTCTCGGAGCTCTCTCAGTCCCACCTACCTTACAGGGTATTTGTTGTGAGGGGGGAAGGGCAAGGAGATTGTAAGCCCCTTTGAGTCTCCTGCAGGAGAAAAGGGGGGATATAAATCCAAACCACCACCACCACCTCCTCCTCCTCCTCCTCCTCCTTCTGTGTGGCAATCTTGGACTTCTTTGATAATCTCCCATCAAAATAATACTAACCAGGGTTGATCTTGCTTTGCTTCCAAGATCTCATGAGACTGAAGTGGCCAGGACCACCTAGGTCAGGGCAAATTGTGGCCAGTTGGTGCCTTCTCTTTTGAAAGCCTGGAGGCACCATGGAGGATGCAATAGGAAATACACAGGAAATAAGCAAGAAATCCTGTCTGTTTGTGGACAATGTGGTCTAGATTGTGCTGATTTATCTATCCGGTCTGCTGAATCAGTATGATCCAATCTGATTTGCTGGAGAGCATGGCTGGGCTTTTCTAATTTTAGAAGCACAAATTGCCAGGATTCAAAAACAATCTCCTGCTTACTGTAGCTGACAGGGACGGAGTGAAAGGTCAGTAGAATAAAAGACTGGCAGATGTGGTTGCGTCAGGAATTAAGTGCCTTTAGCAACTGCACAACAAGCAGCAACTAAGGAGAATTTAGAAACTAAATGAGGGGAAAGCCCTCTAGGTCCGTGGTGGTGAACCTTTGGCACTCCAGATGTTATGGACTACAATTCCCATCAGCCCCTTCCAGCATGGTCAATTGGCCACGCTGGCAGGAGCTGATGGGAATTGTAGTCTATAACATCTGGAGTGCCAAAGGTTCACCATCACTGCCTAGGTGGTTCAGGCTAGCCAGATGCTGTCACATCGTGAAGGTGAAACAGGGTTGGCGGCACTGCGACACACAGAAAGGCAATGGCAAACCACCTTTGTTAGGCCCCTTCCACACATGCAAAATAATGCGTTTTCAAACCACTTTCACAACTGTTTGCAAGTGGATTTTGCTATTCTGCACAGCTTCAAAGAGCACTGAAAGTAGTTTGAAAGTGCATTATTCTGCATGTGCGGAAGGAGCCTTAGTCTCTTGCCTTGAAAACCTTACTGGGTTACTATAAATTGACTGCAACATGACTAGTGTTGTATCTGGGGGCGAGGGGGGGAGGTGGTCATGTGACTCAGGAACCTTCTGCCTGGGTCACATGGGGGCATATTTTGGCTCCTCCCCCCGCACCCATCCCCTGACCAAACTCCCTGCCTCCGCCCTTCTCCCCTGCGCAGGGTGGGCAAGCAAGCAACAAGCAAGCAACAAGCAAGCAAGCAAGCAAGCAACAAGCAAGCAAGCAACAAGCAAGCAAGCAAGCAAGCAAGCAAACAACAAGCAAGCAAGCAAGCAAGCATGCATGCATGCATGCATGCAAGCAAGCAAGCAAGCAAGCAAGCAAGCAAGCAGTGTGGCCTCCCTCCCTTCTGGCCTTTCTCCTGGCTGCCCTTTATGCCTTGGAGTGAGCCAGAGGTTCCGAGGCAGGCATGGCAGACAGGCAAGTGAGCGAGGAAGTGGAACAGTGTGCCTCCCAGCTTCCTCCCTTGCTTAAACAGGGAGAGAGAGAGGCTGTGCTGCTTGCTTGCTTGCTTGCTTGCTTGCCCTGTGGGGTGGTGCAGTGGTGGGGTGAAAGCGGTGGGAGTTTGACAGGGAGCAAGGCAGGAAGCTAGGCTGAGGGCTGGGTGTCACCGTTGTGTGACAGGATGCCACTGAACTTGACAGCACTTTACATACAGAACAGGGGGAACCTTAACCATTTCAGTTTATGCCTGTCATGGAGTAATAACATTCGGATAAATGCAGCAGTCCTGAACACAAATAGGCAAGAGGTGTTGCTACTACAACCTGTTCAAAGCAAAACTCAAAGCGAATGCAAATATTCCTTCTGGAGCTGAGCATCTGAGGGATTTGGCGGAAATTTCCATCATACCTGCAAAATATTCAGTGGAATGAAGTTTCTGTGCAGAAAATGAAGCAGAAAAATCTCAAGGGAAGGGTCACAAAATGGTCATAAAATGTTTAGCATGTTTATCTGGATGCCTCTTTTTTTTTATTCTTGACATCACTTTGTTCAATAGCCCAGAGTAGCCTGCTGTATTCCAAGATGGGGGGCGTGTGTGTAAATTCTTTTAAAATAAAAGAGAAAAGCCCCCTCAGCTCATTCTCCCTTTTCACCTGATTTACAAAAATATGTTTTCTGTGTATCTGAAGCGTTTCTAAGGTTGAAATTTCTGCAATGCTTCTAGGTGGTTTGTTGATGTTATTTCTGTGATCGTCACGAGGGCCAGACACTTGACGGAGTGATTCTGACACTGGTAGTTTTTTCATTATTGTTGGTTTCACTGCTTTGTATTGAAATTGTACAGATATTTCTCTTTTTTGTTATTTTTATGGGCTTTTGTTGATTTTTGTCTATGCACAGGCAAAAACCAAAATATTTAAAAAAAAGAATCTCAAAGGAAGTTTCATTGGGTTGCTAGTTTCAAGGCCAGCAAAAAGTCAAGGAATGATTGCATACATCCCTACCTGCATATCTACGGCCCCTTCCGCACACACAAAATAATGCGTTTTCAAACCACTTTCACAACTGTTTGCAAGTGGATTTTGCCATTCCGCACAGCTTCAAAGAGCACTGAAAGCGGTTTGAAAGTGCATTATTCTGCATGTGCGGAATGAGCCTAAGTTACTTATTGGCAGTTGAAACCAAGAGCGTGGGATTCATCAGTGCTGGGCAGTTTGCCTTCTCCCTGTCAAGGGGTTTTACTGCAGCAGGGATCTTGGCTTCTCATAAGATCACAGCAAGTTCACCAGACACTGATCTTCCAACAGTGGCAGGGTTGAGGAAAAGAGGTGTGAATGTCAACCTAAGAAACAAAGAGACAGTCAAAAACAGCGATGTCCTGTTTTTGGCTGTGAAACCTCCCATAATTCTATTTATCCTTGATGAAATTGGCTCAGAATTAGAGGATCGGCACACTGTGGTCTCATGTGCTGCTGGTGTCACTATCAGCTCCACGGAGAAGAAACTTTCTGCCTTCATCCCCACCCCAAAAGTAATCAGATGTAGGTAAGCACTGGGACCCCAGCAGAGTATTCCACTGCAAAGAAGGTTCAGGAAATAACTGATTAATGTACAAATTTGCTGTCATCTTTTGGTGAGACAGATTATACTATATACATATTACACTATATATATATATATATATATATATATATATAGTATATATATATATGTACTACACAGTGGCATAGGAGGTTAAGAGCTCGTGTATCTAATCTGGAGGAACCAGGTTTGATTCCCAGCTCTGCCACCTGAGCTGTGGAGGCTTCTCTGGGGAGTTCAGATTAGCCTGTGCACTCCCACACACGCCAGCTGGGTGACCTTGGGCTAGTCACAGCTTCTCGGAGCTCTCCCAGCCCCACCTACCTCGCAGGGTGTTTGTTGTGAGGGCAAGGAGGGCAAGGAGATTGTAAGCCCCTTTGAGTCTCCTGCAGGAGAGAAAGGGGGGATATAAATCCAAACTCTTCTTCTTCTTCTTCTTCTTCTTCTTTGAGTCTCCTACAGGAGAGAAAGGGGGGATATAAATCCAAACTCTTCTATAATACTGACATTGGAGAAACATGTGTTCTATTGTTTCTATGAGCCCAGATTAACAGGGACATTGCCTCTCCAGATAAGGAATTTTCCTGGATTGGCCTTCATCTTTTTGTGAGTAAGATTTCAATCTAGTAGGATCTTGAAGGGCAACAAGATTCCCAGGGTATAAGCTTTTTAGGGTCTGATGGAGTGAGCTTTGACTATTGAAAACTGCTACCCTGGAAATCTTGTTGCTCTTTTAGGTCTCACTGGACTCAAACCTTGGTCTTTTACTACAGATGAACATGGCTACTTCCCAGAAACAGCCTTACTATGGTATTTCATGATAAGAAATCTCTCTATATTGCCCTTGCTTCAGTCTTCTGGAGGAAATCTTTTGGTGGTTCCTGGCCCTAAGTATGTTCAATTAGCCTCAACCACAGCTTTCCGAGCGCTGGCTCCTGTCAGGTAGAACTCTCCCCAAGCTGACATCGGGGCCCTGCAGGATCTGGTTCAGTTCTGCAGAACCTGCAAAATGGAGAGGTTCCATCAGGCCTTTGGCTGCGGCAGTCCAGAGTCTGTTCCATCTGCTGGTTACCAGACCTTCTCCCCCTTTCCCCTTCCCCAGTCCCAAGAGTTAAGCAGCAGTGGCGTAGGAGGTTAAGAGCTCGTGTATCTAATCTGGAGGAACCGGGTTTGATTCCCAGCTCTGCCTCCTGAGCTGTGGAGGCTTCTCTGGGGAATTCAGATTAGCCTGTGCACTCCCACACACGCCAGCTGGGTGACCTTGGGCTAGTCACAGCTTCTCAGAGCTCTCTCAGCCCCACCTACCTCACAGGGTGTTTGTTATGAGGGGGGAAGGGCAAGGAGATTGTAAGCCCCTTTGAGTCTCCTGCAGGAGAGAAAGAATCCAAACTCCTCCTCCTCCTCCTCCTCCTCCTCCTCCTCCTCCTCCTCTTCTTCTTCTTCTTCTTCTTCTTCTTCTTCTTCTTCTTCTTCTTCTTCTTCTTCTTTTTCTTCATCATCATCATCATCATCATCATCATCATGTGTGGAGATGAAAATAGGACAGGATTAATAATGCATTATAGTCTAGGAAAACTTCCCACCTAGAAAAAGGGGAGTTGTTAGATCCAACTCATTTTGTGCAACTGTCAGGAATATATTCGCAAAAAAAAATCAGACTATTCAAGATATTAAGAAGAAAGAAAGATCAGCAGTGAAGTATTGCTGGAATGCCACTTGTCTGATTATTCAAAGCTAAGAGGCAATTATCTCAGAATGGAACACATTGGTACCCTGCAACACAAGAGATTAATAAAATATACACATTATAAGGGGGAAAAAACCCTGTCTCATAATAACATTTTCCCAAGAGGTATAAATGCAAAGTATCTCAGAAATATTGGAAGATGATAAATGAAGAAATTAAGGCAATGATACATACACCGCCTAATTTTTGACTCATTGGTTTGTCTGTTAAGTTTGATAAAGCCTGAAATGCTGGGATAAATGTCTGAGATGGTAGCAAACCCGCCAGTTGCTGCAAGAATAACATATGGCAGATATTGGGAAGCGTGACCATCGCTGTCAAAAACGGAACGGTTTGTTAAAAAATATGAAATATAATTAAATTAATCCCCTGGAAAGTTTGTAAGAAGTCAACCTCTGTACTCCAATTAGCAGATGAAATGTGAATGGCGTCTAGTGGGAGCTGTTCACTATATCAGGGTAGGAAATTTCACAGCACTATACATTGGATCCTACCGGGTTTTCCACTGACGCAAGATGGGAAGAATGCTCATTTTGATCCTTGAAAAGGTGGCACCTGAGATGATAGAGCTCTAGCAGAAAAAAAAGTTGGGGACCACCTGCAGTGAGGAGGGGAAATCAGGTGAAATTGCCCCTCCTCCCATTTGTGCCACATAAAAAAGATGGTAGGATCCAACCCCAGACAGACAGGCTGCACGAACATTCTAGGGGTGACAGTTAAACAGAGGCAGCTTCATGGCCTGGTGAGCCAGGAAAAAGACGTTTTACCTGGCTCAGGTATGGACTTTTGGCGATTTGAAGGTCCGAGTACCTGCCAGCAACAGGGAGGGATGTCCTGTGAAAATTTGGGGGCGATCCGTCCAGCAGCTTCTGAGGGACACCATCAGGGCAAACACACTGTTAGATTTTTATATATATAGACTAGCAGGCCTGGCCACACTTTGCTGTGGCAATTGTCCTTCTCATCATAGTCCGCAACCCACACAGATGTCCATGCAGGTCCAATGATCCCCAGCATAGCCTTTTGGGGTGGTCAAATGGAATCCCTCTTTCCCTTTTCAATGCACATCGTTATATGGTGCTGTCTTGTTTTTTTTAGTATAAGGTAACCCTCCTTTCCATCTCCACATTGAAGAACTGGTCCAGAGGCAGGAATCCCCGGCTGTCCATGAGGCTGCTTGCCACGCCACAGCCCATCCCTGGCTTTGGTAAGGCCAGAACTGGGGAAGGCCAAGGAGGAAAGGATCGAAACCGACCCAACGAACCCACAAGCCAAGGAAAGGACAAGGAATGGGACCAACGGAAGGCCCCACACGCACAGCCGACCACACGCACGAAGACAGCCGATCCCATCCAGTGAAATATCCTGATCCCCAGTCAGGACAGCAGAGGCAGGGTGGTGAGGCGCTCATGGATCGAGGCCAACGCTCCAGAACATCCCATTTAGAAGGGCACAATGTGACAGACCAAGGACAAAGGAAGGACCCACATGAACGATCCAGACAACACAACCCACACAGGAAGAAAGAAGGATGGAGCCGGTAGGGGTGTTGGTTTCTGACAAGGACCCCAAGACTCCACCTGGATTTTCTTGGAACTGAAAAAGGCACCACACACAACTCCAGCCAAGGACCGAACTGAGGACCCCAGAATCCCAGAAGGAGGATGGATGGAATGAAAGACAGAAAGGATCCAGAAAGGAGGAAAATCGCCAGTAGTAAGACACAGAGCTGTGGCTACATAGTGGCCGAAAGAAGGACCAACAACAAGAACTGAAGAAAGAAAGGAACAAGGAAGAAAGAAGAAAGAACGGAAGAGGAAGGAAATGGATAAAGAGTGGAGTGGAATGGAATGGAGAATCCCAGTGGAACGGGACACACAGCCACACACACACACACGGAGGCACAAGACACACAAGACAGACAAAAGGAGCCCCAGGAAAGGAGAACCACACAAGGAGGCACAGGACACACAGACACACACAGAGGAAAAGGAGGAATCCAAAAGACACACAGAGGAAAAGAGAGCCCCAGAAGGAAAAAAAAAACCAAAAAAAAAATGGATAAAAAGGAAGAAGGAAAGAAAAGGAAAAGAGGAGTGAAGAAGGAGGAGGAGCCTTGAAAGGAGGAAGGAGGAAGGAGGAAAGGAAGGAAGGAGGAGTGGAAGGAAGGATGGAAGGAGGGAGGAGTGGCAGTGGAAGGATGTGGAAGGAGTGGAATTTGAAAGGGATGGTGAGGGTTGGCTGTGAAGGGTGGCCCAGGAGGAGGTGGGGCAGTGAGAGGAGGGTGCGTGTGAGGAAGTGGGTAAGTGGTAGTTGGATGTGAGTGTAGGGCAGAGTGAGGTTTGACAGGAGGATGAGCTGTGGATGTGTGTGAAGGCAGCATGTGAGGGAGGCAGAGAGGAGGTGAGACGAGGTGGTTGTGTTGGAAGTGTGTAAAGAGTGCAGTGAGAGGAGTTGAAAGATGATGGAGGAGGCTGGCGGCTGGAAGCAGTAAGGGAGGGAGGGAGGGAGGGGATGAGGTGGTTGTGCTGAAGTGTGTGAGTGTAGTGAGAGAGCCTTGAAAAGGATGGAGGAGGCTGGGGTCAGGAAGTGTGGGTATGTGAGGTAAGGCAGTGGGTGAGGCTGGGGCAGAGAGTGAAAGTTACTTGCATGTAGTATGGGCAGTGGCTATTGACCCTGAGGCCTGGCTGCCAGCTTCAGCGGGACAGCAAAGTGTGTGGGGATGTGTTTGGTCGTAGGCCGCCACTCAGGAGAGTCTTACCTACCTGAGTAGTTAAACGGCAGCTGGTGGAGGGATTTACTATGGCTTGCTAAATTGCTTGTATTGTGTCTGCCCATCTTAGTGCAAGATGTCAACATTCTGAGCTCCCTCAAGCCATAGACAGACACGTGCTGCACTGACATTCTAAGGGTGACAGTTAAACAGAGGCAGCTTCATGGCCTGGTGCGCAGCATCTGGAAAAGACATTTTATCTTGCTCAGGTATGGACTTTCAATAGCCGGATTTGATGGTCTATAAGTGCCGATTCACCGTAAATGCCTGCTAAACATCTCCTCTGCTTGGCAAGAAGCTGGGATCGCCCTGGGAAAATTTTGGGGAAGGGAGTCCGTCCAGCAGTTTCTTGAGGGACACCTCATCAGAGACAAACCACACTGTTAGGGGATTTTTATATATATAGAGAGGATAACGTGGCACTACCACTTACTGTGATCCTAGCATTTTTCACAAGATTCCAAGTATTGAGACATGAGTTAAACAGGTCAAGATTGAGACTGCAAACTATAAAGACCAAGTGTATTTGTGCATTTTTTTTTTTGCGCCCGTGTTTCAAAGCTCTGCCGTTTCATGCCTTTTCTTTATTAAAACCCAATTGCCATTTCACACGCTAGTGGGTTATTGCTGATTGTTCCCCACACAAAAAGCTGCTTGGCTTGACTATTCCTTCATGCATTTCTTCATGCACCAAAGCAGCCCAATCAGCATGCAAAGGAAGGAAATGATAATAATTACTTGTGAATTGTGCACCTTGCCAACATCACCTCTATGTACTCTAGTGAGGATTAGAGCCAGCATTGTGTTTCTTGATTTGGATCATACGTGCCGTTGACTCTGTGCATTACCACTCTGCCGAAGTGGTTTTATGGTGGGACTCTAAGAGGGCAAGCGTGAACGGGATAAACAACTTCATCACTTGGAAGGAAATATCAGTCCTCGGCTGTCTCAAGTTATGGAGACCGTATGGGGACACATTTTCATGGACGCTTCGAGAAGCTTTACTCGTGTACCTCCTGGCTCTCAAATGGTATATATGGCTACTTGGTTGCTATTAAGAAGTCAGAGGATTCATTAAGATAACAGAGCCATTACAGTCTGCTTGGTTATTTACGGCTAATAATGTTTCCTTAATGTTCTTTATGTTCTTACCAAGAATGAGGTCTTTTTATTAGCACATAATAAACTGAATACATGTTGCAGAGCTAGGGTTTCTTTCCGCTCTCAAACGCAGGCCCTCGTAGGCATGCCTGTCAGGTCTGCTCCTGCCACGCTCTTTGCCTAGGGATGGGCAGACCGTTTGTTAAAATCCTTGTAAGTACAGTGGGATGCAATCGGTTACATTTTCTAGAACACTGACAGAGAACTTTCCCCAGCTGGCAAGCTATCCTGGTGTGTGAAGGCTAGAAGTAAATCCACCAGAGAATCTTTCGATTCTATTTGGAGAGATAGGAGAGAACTCTGGAGACTTCCTCCTGCCTGGATAGCTTCCCTCATTGAGCAGCAGTGGCGTAGGAGGTTAAGAGATCGTATCTAATCTGCTAGAGGAACTGGAGGTTTTGATTCCCAGCTCTGTCAGCCTCTGAGCTGTGTGGAGGCTTATCTGGGGAATTCAGATTAACCTGTGCACTCCCACACATGCCAGCTGGGTGACCTTGGGCTGGGGTCAATACAGCTTCTCTCGGTGAGCTCTAGCTCAGCTCCCACCCACCACAGGTAAAGTTAGGGTTGTGAGAGGGGAAGGAAAGGAGATTGTAAGCCTCCTTTGAGTCTCCTGCAGGAGAGAAAGGGGCAGGATATAAATCCAAACTACTACTCTTGCTCCTCCTCCTCCTCCTCCTCCCTCCCTCTCTCTTCTCTCTCTTCTTCCTCTTCCTCTCTCCTCCTCCTCTCTCCCTTCTCCCTCCTCTTCTTCTTCTTCTTCTTCTTCTTCTCCTCCTCCTCCTCTAATTTTGTTTTAGGCAAAGGGCAGTGGTGACTGTAAGAACACGTAGGAGAGTGCAGCTCTGACAGAATTGTATGTGTGTAATCCTCAACATGTTTGAGTGAGGTGCAGGGAGCATCCCACTCCAGATAAACATGGATCACTTCATCAGCCCCTGCCAATTGGCCATGCTGGCAGGGGCTGATGGGAATTGTAGTCCATAACATCTGGAGTGCCAAAGGTTCGCCACCGCTGGACTAAGGCAACAACCTTCAACCCTTTCCAGACCTGGGACCCACTTCTCTCTTGCAGACAATAGCATATGGCCCACCAAAATACAGGCATACAACAGGAAGTCATAGGATCTTACAGTAACATGAGAGGAAGAGGAGGATCCTGAGTTAAGGCCTCACCAGGAGGATTTAATGCCACAAGTGTATGTAGAAGACTGAGAGGTGGGGGTGACTGGGTTAGATTGTGATAAGTCGGCAGGGAAGACAGAGAAACCAAGTGAAATCTTTCTGCAGGGATGTTGCCCAAGTCACTCACTGAAGTGTGGTTCCCACACAGCAGGCACCATCTTTAAGGGGCTCCACCATTTTGCCAGCAGAACTTTTGTGTAGATTGCAGTGGGATAGGCCTGAAATATTTTAGCGCCACAACTGTTGCATTATGAAACAGGCCTTTGTGATGAATTAAAAACAAAACAGAATGGCCCTATAAACTCTGAAGGACACCAATGGGTAACCAATGTTATGACTCTCTCATTCTAGCTGTGTGGAAGGGCAGATGTACTGGAAGCTATGTGGTGAGCAGATCTTTCATAATAAGGATGTTTGGGGGCTGTCCAGTAACTTTTCCTAAAGGGTATTCAGTAAGGAGGTCTGATGCATGACAACTGTGCTTGTAAAACCGCCCATTACATTTTCTCCAGGATATGGAGTGGCTCAAAACAGTTTAATGAAGAACTAGAAAGTACTCTTTGGCTTATTACCCACAGGGCAGCCACCATGTACTGAAGCAAGCCTTTATTGGCATAGACAACAGCACAACAATAATAAAAAACGGATTAAAAAGCATATACAATACAGGTCGAAGGAAATCTACTGGCGTTTAGTAATTTCCAGGAGAAAGTCTGCCACTATCGTACAGAGAGAAGGATCAGGGTTGTCCAACAAGTAGTGTAATCTAATTAAATCGGGGAAATGGGGTAAATGTAAAGGAGTAAGATTCACATACTTGGATCTGATTTCCTTGAATCTGAGACAGTGTAGTAATTGGTGGGCCAGAGATTCAACTGAGCCATCATTACATGGGCACAATCTTTTAGCCTTTTCTTGCTTATTAAATCTGCCATGTAACAAGGCAGAAGGCATAACATTAAACCTGGTGAGCATTATGGCACCATGTACTGGCAGCTGGAGCATATCAGGGCAAGAAATCTTGTCCCGACGGCTGCCTCCCTGTGGAGCACCAAGAGAGGAAGCGTGTTGGGACAAGATTTTTTGTCCCAACGTGCTTTCTCTTGCCCCCCCCCCCCCGTGTTTCTTGCTTTCCACGAGGAAAGCGAGAGATCTTCCAGCATGACTTTTGTGCCCAAGTAGAGCCAAGGGTGGGACAGAGCCGGCTGTGGGTAAGAAGAGTGGGTCTTCAGTTCATCAGTTCATCAGATGAGAGTTCACAGCTCCTGTGGAGGAGCGGGGAATCAAACCCAGTTCTCCATATTAGAGTCCACCACTTTTAACCACTACATCATGCTGGCTTTGAAGACATTTGGGACACGGACTGAGCTCAGGAGGGGAATTTGATGAGATTGAGTGAAAAAGTTGATGGGATTCAACTCCTTGCACAGGAATGTTACCTATAGAGCAAACGACCACTAAATGCTGACTCCTATGTTATGAACTGGCTCTAAGGTATCCAAACCTGCTCACAATGCTGGTTTATCATGGAAATACTAACTTTTGCTGGGTCTTTACTTTGAAGAAGAGGAAGAGTTGGATTTATATCCCCCTTTTCTCTCCTGTTAGGAGACTCAAAGGGGCTTACAAACTCCTTCCCCTTCCCCCCTCACAACAAACACTCTGTGAGGCAGGTGGGGTTGAGAGAGCTCCGAAGAACTGTGACTAGCCCAAGGTCACCTAGCTGGCATGTGCTGGAATGCACAAGCTAATCTAGTTCACCAGATAAGCCTCCACAGCTCAAGTAGCAAAGCTGGGAATCAAAACCTGTTCTCCAGATTAGAGTGCACCTGCTCTTAACCTATGCATTCCATAGTGCAGGGGCCACTGTTGAGTAGGCCCTCTTGGTTGCCCCCATCCCCCTCACCTCCAAAGGGGGTGAGGGAACCAGGTGGGTCTCCCCTCTCTGATTTCAGTGTCTGAACAGGAATATAGATAGTCCTGCCCTTCCTCCACTTCCTTGAAGCAAGAGGTGATTTAGAAGAACCAAGGAAGTATCACACCTATGGGGAGAGTTGAATTAATTCAATCCCAGCGATTCTCTGCAGGAATCCTCACTCTTTTAGGCACCTGTAGGATTTTTAAAATGAGGAACGGGTGCCACCTCAAAATGGCAACCATGGAATGTTGGGGCCAGTCACAACACATTGGGAAGGGCTTGCAAGATGGAATCACCTGTCTCAGAGTCATTGTTCCCTACGGACCCAAAGATGAAACTTCTTTGGTTCTTCTGAATCATCTCCTTCTTCAAGAAAGTGGAGGAAAGCTAGTGTCCGGGTGCGGGCGAAGTCCCGGCATTTGGGATGCCCGCCCCCTCCCTCCCCGCACCCAGACTTACGGGCGATCGGGAAAGAGGCGCGTCGCCGTGGGGGAGACCTTGCATCCAGCCAGCAGCCAGGAATGTGGAAGTGGGGAAAGAGCAGAGACCTGGCTGTGCCCGAAACACAGCTGAGCCGGCTTGGCTCAGCTCAGAGAGGCGGCAGCTGGGGAGGGGGAGGACCTTGGAGCAAGAGAGATTACTTAAGGAGGGGAGCCCAAGAGCTCAGGAGCTGCTGCTGCAGCGGGCTGTTGAAGGGAGGGAAGAGGGACAGTTTAGTGAGAGAGGAATCTCAGGAAGGGAAGAGGGACGGGTGAAAGAGAGGGGAATCTCAGGAAGGGAGGAGGATCGAGCCGGGCAAGCTTTCAGGGAGCCGGGCTGGCTTGACGTTGGAGAAGCAGTGGTCAAAGGCTCCAGTGAAGCAAACTGGCCAGGACGAGACTGCAGGTTTCCAATCCAAGCAACTGGCTGCCAGTGAAGGAACTACCAGCCAGTCCAAAGGGGAGGGGAAGCCACCGGGGACCCGGGAGTGGTGAGTAGGTTTGGGTACTCAGGGCTGGGCAGCCTATCAGCCACTAGGCCCCTGTGGGCAAACTGTTTCATTGGCCCCTCCGGGGCCAACAGGAAGAGAACACCTCTGGGGAAGTCAGCCCCCAGGAAAGGGAGGGAGGGAAGGTGCCCACACCTGAAGTTGCCCGGGAAGGGGAAGCTCCATCTCCAGCTAGGGACTCATCTGCTCTGGGAGAAGCGGCATGCCTTAGGATAGACAGCTATTAAGAAAAATGGGTAATTCAGGGAACCATCGACAGATGGCACGGTTTCCATAGGTTCCACACAGGGGAATCACTAGCATAGACCTGAAGCTGCCAATCAGCAGGTGGGCCCCGAGATGTTTTCCCAGAATTGTCATTGATCTCCAGCCAATAGAGGTCAGTTCCCCTGGAGGAAAGGACAATTTTGAATGGCAGACTCGATGGCATCACAATTCAATTCAACTCAATGACCTTTAATTGCATTGTAAAAAGGAACCTGTTCCATGAGCGTTGAAACAGTTATACGAAAATCTTAATGGGAAAACCATCCGAAATGTTTACATCAGTGTTAAAATTAATATGCTAAAATGCAAGTAATCATAGGGGCTTTCCCCACTGACAGAGTTGAACTGGTTTCTACCTAGGTTCGCCTCAGTGAATCCCCACTGCCCCCGAGCTCAACATTGTTTTGTCTCAGCCCCCCCCCCTCAGAACTGCGACATCCTTGTCGCAGTTATGAACTACACTTTTCTGCCGGAACAAGGTCGAAACCACTTCGAAGCTTCAAAGTGGGGAAGCATCGAAACAACATCTCATCCATTCAACCAATCACGAGCTGCTTTTGTGGCATGCGCAGAACGGGAGAGTCGTGGCAGGCAGAAAGCGCATGTAACTGTAAACTGTAAAAACTGTTTAAAAAAAGAACGCTCCTGTTGCCCGCTGTAGCACAAGCTCCAATCACAATCGAGGAGCGACACAGGCACCAAGATGATCCCACCCACTTAGCTCAGTTCCAGAGGGCCTACTCAGTTGTTGTGGGGAAAGCCTGGAATCGCCCTCCACTGAAGGGAACCGAGTCAACCTTAGCTCCCTTCTGTAGTGGGGAAAGCCCCATAGTGTATCAACCTGCCAGTTGATGGTTTCTAGTTGGCATGTTCTTTGTGAATTCTCTTGTTCAGTGCTGCAACTAAAAAGTTAGCAAAGGTAGTAACTGAGCTGGTGATTTTCTGCTACAAGGAATTGGTACAAGGAATTGGTATGTTCTCTTTCAGTTGATATCTATCAAAGGTATCTATCAAAGTTGATATCTATCAAAGATGTGTTGATATCTATCAAAGATCTAATAAGCTGGAGGTGAGGGCCATTATATAGAGAACAGTTCAGGAGAATATGGTCTATCTATTGTGTCTGATACATCATCGTCACGGGTGTGTAATCAGTCTCGAAACAGGACATGCTGGAATCTTCGAGTGGTTACCAACGAGGGGAAAGAATTTAACTATGCTAGTATGAAAGGCCCTTTCTCCACTTCACCTCCTTAGGGCCTCCGGCACTACTCTCGCTCAAGTAGCAAAGCGCGGGGTCCCTCTCGCACTCCCTCACGACCAGGGGCTGCTACAGCGAAAGCTGCCCCGGGACAAGCTTTGCCAGCTTCTTGCGCCCCCTAAGTGCGCGGCATCCCTGGCGTTCCTCAAAACGGCACCTTTTGATGACCCCTGCGCTCGTTGGGACGCCCCGGCATGCCAGAGAGGCCGTGCATTGGGAGCAGCATGCAGCAAAGGGCCCACAAAGGTAAGTGGGGAAAGGGCCAAAGATCTCCACTCCCCAGGAAGCATTACAGTTTTTTTTTAAGTTAACACCTGACCAGTGGGGGGTTGGGGGTCCAAGTTCATTTGGAAAGCAGGTTCTCAGAGCATGTGGTGACATCAGTGCCTTTCGTATTCTTTTTTAGTTGTATGCAAGTGGTAAAATTATCACCTTTCACTAAGTCGTCCAAAGCTATTCCTCGACTGTGGGTTTCCTCTTGAATGGCTTTAGACCCATCTGATGGCATCATATCCCTACTAAGTTCCTTCCTCTCAACTCCACTCTCCACAAGCATTGCCCCCAAATCTCCAGGAATCTTTCCAGATAGAATTAGACCAACTATAGCTTTACATCAAGGAATAAGACCAGCTTTGCCTTTTTCTTTTGGGCACAAACATCAGATCTGTTACTTTTTGTTATAAACGAATAATGTCAGCTTTAAATTGCTTTCTTCCCTGGAGCAAAATTAAAACCACTGCTGTATTTCCAATAGTTATGCATGCACTGAAGTAGTTTGAAAAGGTTAATCTGGAAGCTGCATTAATTTTATGCATGACTGATAATGCTGCAAGGCGCATGGATTTGTGTCGATCAATATTTTATTCATCATAAAGTATATTTGGTGTTCCATAACGCAGAGCTAGATGATTTTGCCATTAGCAGAATTGATTGTAACTTCTCAAAAAAAAAATCATTGATGAATGTTGTTGGTATTCTGGTGATATTCTTCAAACACTATAAATATATTGTTATATTATGAATTCATAACAGCCCCTATCCCACCCTGTGTAAATGCCATATTGGGCTTAATTTTTTTTGGGGTGGGTGGGGTGGGTTGTGTTGCATATTTAAAAACATTATCCACAGGCCCATAAATAGACTCCTTCCACCCCAAAGTATTTCTTAATCCAGCCTATGAGTGGAATCCATGACTACAATTTATTTATGTAACTACATTGTCGAAGGCTTTCACGGCTGGAATCACTGGGGTGCTGTGTGGTTTCCAGGCTGTATGGCCGTGTTCTAGCAGCATTCTCTCCTGACGTTTCGCCTGCATCTGTGGCTGGCATCTGATAGTTGGAAAGGAAAGCAAGTGGAGTATATATACCTGTGAATGTAGGTCAATAGGTGAGGACATCTGAATAGGAGTGGCCTGGCAATTGAGTAACAATGAAGTGTAGCATGTGAGTAACAATGGAGATAGCAAGGTCAATAGGTGAATGGATCTGAATAGAAGTATCCTGGTCTTTGTTCCCTTTGAGTGCTATAGTCTATAGTTGTCCTGTGTTTGTGTGGTAGGTCACTGTCTTGATTCTAGAGTTTTTCAACACTGGCAGCCAAATTCTGTTCATTTTCATGGTTTCTTTCTTCCTGTTGAAATTGTCCATGTGCTTGTGGATTTCAATGGCTTCTCTGTGTAGTCTGACATAGTGGTTGTCAGAGTGGTCCAGAATTTCTGTGTTTTCAAATAATATTCTGTGTCCAGGTTGGTTTACTATGTGTTCTGCTATTGCTGATTTTTCTGGCTGAAATAGTCTGCAGTGCCTTTCGTGTTCTTTGATTCATGTCTGAGCACTGTGTTTGGTGGTTCCTATATAGACTTGTCCACAGCTACATGGTATGCGGTAGACTCCTGCAGTAGAGAGGGGTTTTTTGTATTTCTATTCCTCCTTTCTCTCCTGTAGGAGACTCAAAGGGGCTTACAATCTCCTTGCTCTTCCCCCCTCACAACGAACACCCTGTGAGGGAGGTGGGCCAGAGAGAGCTCCGAAAAGCTGTGACTAGCCCAAGGTTACCCAGCTGGCGTATGTGGAGTGCACAGGCTAATCTGAATTCCCCAAATAAGCCTTCACAGCTCAGGCAGCAGAGCGGGGAATCAAACCCAGTTCCTCCAGATTAGAATGCACCTGCTCTTAACCACTACGCCACTGCTGCTCCTGGATCCCTCTTATCTTTTGCTGAACGTAGCATTTGTTGAATTTTCTTAGTGGGTCTGTAGATTATGCTTCTTAGTAGGTTATGCTTCTTCATCAGTTTTCCTATGTGGTCAGTGGTTCCCTTGATGTATGGTAAGAACATATAAATCCAAACAACTCGTTGTCGTTGTCGTCGTCGTTGTCGTCGTCGTCGTCGTCGTTGTCGTCGTCCTCCTCCTCCTCCTCCTCCTCGTCCTCCTCCTCCTCCTCCTTCTTGAGTTTTTCATAGAAGTGATTTAATAATATCACCCAACAACACATCTCGTGACTCAACGCATCTCAGCACATCCCTCAGACTCCCACGAGTTGCCAGACGCATCCCTAACTGTTCCCCTTTGTACTTGGATGGTCTTGCCAAGCCATACTTAAGTAAGGGTTGGCCAAGAAGAAAAGAATAGGGGTTGACCTGGTCTGAAAGGAGCATCGAGGGCTTTTGCTTCCTGCTAGGAAAGAGTACGGAGATAAGAAGATGAGGCTCATATAAATACCTAAAGGGTTTCTGAAATATCGAGGAAGAATGGCAGAAATTAATGAAATAAGGTTGAGGAATATTTGGGAGAAGTACCCACCCCCCCTTGGTGTCATCTAAGGTGGTTTCTGGAGTTCTCCCAGAATTACAGATGATTTCTAGAGTACAAGAGAGCCAGCATGGTGTAGTGGTTCAAAGCAGTGGACTGTAACATGGAGAACTGAGTTTGATTCCCCCCTTCTCCACATGAGCAATCTGGTGAACCTCACATAATTCTTCACTCCTCCACATGAGCAGCAGTGGCGTAGGAGGTTAGAGCTCGTGTATCTAATCTGGAGGAACCGGGTTTGATTCCCAGCTCTGCCGCCTGAGCTGTGGAGGCTTATCTGGGGAATTCAGATTAGCCTGTACACTCCCACACACGCCAGCTGGGTGACCTTGGGCTAGTCACAGCTTCTCGGAGCTCTCTCAGCCCCACCTACCTCACAGGGTGTTTGTTGTGAGGGGGGAAGGGCAAGGAGATTGCAAGCCCCTTTGAGTCTCCTGCAGGAGAGAAAGGGGGATATAAATCCAAACTCTTCTTCTTCTTACCTGGTGAACTGGATTTGTTTCCCCACCCCTCTGCAGGAGGCGTGCTGGGTGACCTTGGGCTAGTCCCAGTTCTTTGGAACTCGCTAAGCCCCACCTGCCTCACAAGGTGTCTGCTGTGGGGAGAGGAAGAGAAACAAGACTTTGAGCTGCCTTCACCACAGAGAACGGTGGGATATAAATCCAAACTCTTCCCTATGTCTAAAAAGCATATAGTGTGAAGTGGCTATAATCCAGGACATTGAAACAGGTGCTGTGGTCAGTGCCATTCAGCTGCCACTCAGAGACAGCCCCGCCTTAAGGTGGCTGAGTTTGATTTGTAAGCCTGGAGGCATCTCCCAGAGCTGATGTTCCAGATCTTAAGATTCACTTCCTTTCCACCATCTGCTGATCTTCATGTGCAATCCTGGAACAACTGGTGTTGTTCTGAGCAGCAATCTCTGATTTGGTTGAAAGACAGTCTCAGTGAATCACTATCCCAAACACTACACAGTTTGCCCCAGGCTCACTTTCATTTATTTATTTATTTATTTATTTTAAATAAGACATTTGTATGGCAGAAACTTTTTCTGTCTGGAAGCGACTGCTAGGTTTAGAATGAATGCTCGTGATTGCTTTCCAGCATTCTAATCTCACAGTAACAAGCACACCGGGATGTATGCATAGCCAGCCCTTTAAAGCGGTGTTCAAACAAAGGCAATTATGCAAGGAGTGTTTGTTAATAACATACTTGATACGCAGAATTGTAATAGCTGTACGCCACTGAGAACAACAAAAGACATTCCACTCAAAATGTTTATTGATACTTCCAGGTATGTTGGATTTAATTAGCATGGGGAAAAAGATTGCTGTTCTATGGCTTTCCTTTTAAAAAGCAACAAGCTACATTTCTGATTGGCATATAACTTTCCCCAGCTGCCATTTTGAAAAAAAAGTGCTAAATTTAAAATAGGCCTACTATGAATCTTCCTACAGATTGTCTTGGGCAATATAACATATAGACAGTCAGCTATCTAATTTTAATCTGTCCACACTATTATGATAGCCAGTGTCGTGTAATGGTTAAAGTGTTGGTCTAGGATCTGGACTTGTAACCTCTATCTGTGGGTTCTGTGGGGCAGAACTTGGAATGAGTTTGCAACAACAAATTTATAACATCAACATTTAACATCACACTTCAAGGTCCTGTTCAGGTTGCATTTTCAAGTCCTTATATTTATAGTCTACTGATCCTGCCAAGTCCAATTCTTCTTTGCAAGGGGGTTGGCTCCTGAAGACTCCAAGGGCTTGATGAACAGGATTCAACATGATGAATGTTTCCAGGAGAACTCTCACCCATTACAAACATAAAAAACCCCTGAAACAATAAACTCCAACATTTACAACATAGCAAAAATAAACAACTACCTTCCCACTAGTCCCCAACAACATTGCAGTTACCTTGACAAGGTGTTAAGGGCTTATACAAACCAAGGTCCGAGTCTGGTAGCCTTGTCTCCTCCAAACTACATGAGCTCTGCAGCCTTCTGCTGCTTTGAGTCTCCACCTCTTTCTGGGTCAACCCATTCTGAGAACGGGGGTTACAGACTCCCCAGGTTTGAATCCCCACTCCTGCCATGGAAACCTTCTGGGTAACCTTGGACTAGTCTCTCAGCCTCGACCTTGACAAGTATTTGGATGGGAGCCTTCAAAGGAATACCAGGGCATGATGCAGAGGCAAGCAATGACATAAAATCATAGAGCTGGAAGAGACCACAAAGGCCTTCAAGTCCTACCCCCTGCCATGCAGGAATACACAAAGCACTCCTGACCAATGGCCATCCAGCCTCTGTTTGAAAACCTCCAAAGGAGACTCTACCACCCTCTGAGGCAGTGTGTTCCACTGTAAAACAGTCTGCAGGAGACAGCCATAGAATTATAGAATCACAGAGTTGGAGGAGGTCACAAGTGTCATCAGGTTCAACCCCCTGCCATGCAGGAAGGTACAAAGTACCCTTGACAGATGATCATCCAGTCTCTGTTTAAAAGCCTCAGAAGAAGAAAACTTCACCACACTCCAAGGCGGTGTATTCCACTGTCAAACAGCACTTACCGTCAAAAAGTTATTCCGAATGTTTAAGTGGAATTTCTTTTCCTGTACCTTGAATCCATTACTCCTTGCCCTAGTCTCTTGAGCAACAGAAAACAAGCTTGCTCCCTCTTCAACATGACATCCCTTCAAATATTTAATCATCACTATCATGACACCCCTTAATCTTCTCTTCTCCAGACTAAACATCCCCAGCTCCCTAAGCCACTCCTTATAGGGCATGGGATCCATATCTTTTACCATCTTGTCACCCTCCTCTGGACCCAATCCAGCTTGTCAATATCCTCCTTGAATTGTGGTGCCCAGAAGTGGACGTAGTATTCCAGGTGAAGTCTGACCAAAGCAGAACAGGGTGGTACTATTATGTCCCTCGATCTAGACCAGGGGTAGGGAACCTGCGTTTTCCAGATGTATTTTCAGGAATTCATATATCATCATTGCTTCTACCAGCATGGCCACTTGGTTTCACACAAGTGCTGACAGAGGCTGATGGGAATTGTAGTTCCTGAACATCTGGAGAGCCGCAGGTTCCCTACCCCTGATCTAGACACTATACTACTATTGTATTGACAAAGGCTTTCACGGCTGGAATCACGGCCGGAGTGCTATAGATCGCGCAAACAGAATCTGTGAACCCCACCTCCTTCAAGATGAATTGAATCACCTAAACTGGGCTCTACAGGCTAATGGTTACTCTACTACAGACATCAGAAGAGCTGCAAGACCAAGAACAAGCCACATGAACAAGGATAAAGAGCCCTCTTTTCTCAACACTCAACACTTTGATACATGTAAGAAGTCTCAAAGCGGTTTAAAATCACCTTCTCTATCTGTCCTTGTCATGCCCCCAGAAAAGCTATTGTTATTTTCTTATTAAGCATCAGTTACCCCTATAGCTACAATAGGTTTAGTTCCTTGTATAGTTTTCTAAGGGAGGGAAATTTAGTTAGACCCTGTCCCTTTAAGAAATTTTCCTAGAGGAAGTCTTCCTTTAATTACCCAGCAATGCCCTTTTTAGCTCAGTCAGTTTAAGGTGCCTAGGGAGTTGGAAGGCTGCAATATCTGTTGCGTCTATGGTGCATAGAGTAAAGTATATATAGTCTAGAGAACGCAAAGTTCAGGTGTCAACAAAAAGTAGAATCCAGATAAAAGACTGAAAGAATCAGGAGGAAGCAAGACAAGTGGACTTTCTTGCAAGGAGACAAGAAAGAATAAAAGTCTGCAGCTTCAAGTTTGTTCACCAGTCAATAAAGTACCTAATCTTAGTCAGACCCTGGGAAGAGTTAGGGTTTCAATCGTCTAAGCAATAAATATTGGTTTTGAACTGTTACACCTTGCTCGTGTGTCTCCCACTCTGTTCCACCCAAGAATAGGGCACCTTTAGATTGTTTTACTTGGGGAACAGAACACTCCCCATAACAGATACCATGTGAGGTAGGTGGGACTGAGAGAGTCCTGAGAAAACTGTGGCTAGCCCAAGACTACCTTGAATGATTTATGTGGACAAGTAGGGAAACAAAGCTAGCTCTCCAGACAAGAGTCCACCAATCCTAACCACTTCACCTTGTATAAACGCTATCTGATCTACATGCACAAAGGTTGTAACAAACTTTGAAAGTCTGTCAGCAAGATTCCTTGCTTTCCTTTCACATTTGCTTTTCAGCCCCACTGAAGAGGAAGAAAATAAAATATTTCTATACTTTAGGGGCAGATTTATGGTCACATCACTGTCTACAACCACCCATGTCAAGGTTCTCTTTTGTTTCTAGTTAGCATTGGTGATTTTGTCAAATGAATGTGTTACCACGATACAAGAATCCAGAACAGTAAAATGAACACAGGTGGGATTCATGTTCTGAGAGAACTGGTCAGATACAGACATAAAGCTGACAATTTTAGGAATGCGGACAAAAAGAGGCACGAGTGAAAAGTGATCTGTGAGGCTTTCTTCACATCAAAGATTAGCAGCATTTCAGAAGAAAGGGTTGGAGTCATTTGGGCTGGGTTTTTTTATCTCTTCTGAGCAGGAGGCCATAAAAGAGTCCTAAGATGTTACGGATGCAACAGAGCCTTCTGGTTTTTATCGCTGACATTTTAAACCATGCCACAGAATTTGTTTGGAGCATGAATTTGATCCTGGAAATCTGTTTGTCAATTAGAGAGGGCTGCTAAAATCAAAGTGGAATTAAATGACTGCCTGCCATCTATTTATGCCGGGTAATTCTTCAGCTCTCCGCTTCTTTTTTAAAAAGGCCAGTGGAGTATACGCCAGCCATTTAGACCTCAAACTACATTATTTGTCCATATGTTATGGAGTCGTAGAGAGACACACATATTATCGGGGGTAGTCTTTCTACTTGAACTCAGTTTAATAACCTTTCATGTGAAAGAGAGCCTGCTGTTTGTTTTTTTATAGTTGCATAAAACAAATGCCATTGGAAACAGAAGAAACCAAAAGTCTTATCTTCAGGACAGTACTTGAATGGGTAGCTTTAGGCTGGGATGCACCATGTTTATCAAACAAAAAATACCTTATGAAAGGAGCAGTTGACCCAATGAACAGGTGGGGTGTGCTAGCTGAAGTTTTGGAGTAGCATCTGGAAAACCCAAATTCAAATCCTACCTCAGTCACATGAAGTTCACTGGGTAGCAGTGGCATAGGAGGTTAAGAGCTTGTGTATCTAATCTGGTGGAACCGGTTTTGATTCCCAGTTCCTCCGCCTGAGCTGTGGAGGCTTATCTGAAGAATTCAGATTAGCCTGTACACTCCCACACATGCCAGCTGGGTGACCTTGGGCTAGTCACAGCTTCTTGGAGCTCTCTCAGCCCCACCTACCTCACAGGGTGTTTGTTGGGAAGGGCAAGGAGATTGTAAGCCCCTTTGAGTCTCCTGCAGGAGAGAAAGGGGGGAATATAAATCCAAACTCCTCCTCCTCCTCCTCCTCCTCCTCCTCCTCCTCTTCTTCTTCTTCTTCTTCTTCTTCTTCTTCTTCTTCTAGTCTTCAGTTATTCTTTCTCAGCCTAGTCTCCCTTTTCAGGTTGTTGTGAGGATAAAAAGGAAGTGAAGTTCCACCTCGGACACCCTGAACTACCTGAAGGATCTGGGGTGTGCAAGCGACTGATGCGCATGAAATGAAGGATGTGTGGTGGCAGTAATTGAGAAGTTCATTTTCACAGCAGCTAACAACATTTTTTTAATCTAATGTCTCTATCTTGGGCACTTAAGGACGTTCCTCAAGAGGGAATAACTCGAGGGATCCCAGACCCCAAGTGGGACCTGGGAATCCTCAGGAAGCACAGCTCATCTCCGGATTTTGGAGATCAGTTCCCCTGGAGCAAATGGACACTGCAGGGCGGGCTTTGTGGCAAGGTACCCCCCTGAGGTCTCTGGCCTCCCCGGGTTTCATCCCCAAATCTCCAGGAGTTTCCCAACCTGGCAACCCAATCTCCCCATTTTCCCGCAATGACCTGGTGGTGGTGGTGGTGGCAGTGGCGGCGGCAGTGGCGGTGGCGGTGGCAATCTTAAACGGCACAGATCTCTTTTCCAAAGGTAAAGACCTTTCTGGAATCAGCTGAACCATAGAGGCAGACTAGGAAAAGGCCAACTTAAAAGGCCAACTTAAAAAGGCCAACTTAAAAAGCACCTACCATGGGTGGGTCTGACATGGATGAAGCCTTCTTAAAGAACTGGCAATGGCCCCTAAATTCCCCATAGATATGTGAAGTTAGCACTAGGTTCATTCTTTTTTACTTTTCATCCAGTTCATACCTTGCTGTGAAAGCTGGGAAGAAATCCACTTCCAAGAGCATCAAACCCAAAGCAAATGACATAGTCATGAGTAGATTCACTCTCTTTGTATCCAGTACAAAATCTTTGGATTAAAAATAAATGCTTGGCGTCCGCTGAGTGTTCGAACGAGAGATGATTCTCATATTTATGGCTGGAGTCCAAGGCATAGCAGATAAAATATTGAATTTAGACTAGAGAGACTTGGGTTGAAATTTTCACACAGCCTTGAAGTTTTCTGACAGTGCAGTCCTATGCAGTGTTATTTCAGTCAAAAATGCACTGATATCATTAACTTTTTATGGAAATGTCTTGTCAGTATCCTTGCCTGGAGATCATGTTTCGGGCTTGCTACCCCCAGCAGGAGGGGGTGTCACAAATGGATATGCATCCAAGTGGCACCCAGTAACCTCCTGTCCCGGTCCCCATGGGGGACGGTGCCGGGCCAGCGGTTTGCTGCCCAAAGGGCCAGGAGGTGTCAGCTTTGGGGCTGGCCGTGGCCAGGTTCAGCGGTTCGCTGCCTGGTGGCCAGGATGTGTCCCATATGCTTGCCCAGCTTCCCACTGTTATTATTGTTGCTGTTATTGTTAATGTTAATAAACCGGGCTGTGGTCATTTCATTTCCAAAGAAATAAATATTTCTCTGTGGTTATTGGATAAAGTGTAATCCGCACATCTGCATGCAAAAAGCACACCCGGTTTGGACCGGGGCGCCCGTTGCGGCAGGGGAGGATGGAGCGTCTGCCCACTTCCTGTTCAGCCAAGAACGGTGGTCATGTGACGGTTCCACCGTCACATGACAGGGGAGCCAGGAGGCTATAAAAGCCTGTGCCTGGCTCAGCTAGGCCTCTTCGCAAGGCCAGGGGCGAACAGACCCACCCACCCTCCCTAGGGTTATTATGGGTTATTGCATGTTTTGTTTTACTTATTTGTCGCAGTGTGGGCATTGGCTCATTCCGCACACGCAGAATAATGCACTTTCAAACTGCTTTCAGTGCTCTTTGAAGCTGTGCGGAATGGCAAAATCCACTTGCAAACAGTTGTGAAAGTGGTTTGAAAATGCATTATTTTGCGTGTGCGGAAGGGATCATTGTTTGTCACCAAACCAACCTCACAGAGTTGTGACCAGGATAAAATTGATGAATAAAAAATAAATAAAATCCCACTATAGTTGTAGGCAGGGGTGGGATCATATGATGTGGGAAATGAGGTGCGGTATAGTAGTGGCTGCAATACTGGCTATTTTTAGATCTGGCCATAGAAGTCGAAATGCTTATCCCTGATGCTGTTTCATAATAAAGAAGCCAACTGAATACAGAGCTTTGTTACTGAACAGTCCAGAGGCATGACAGAAAGCTCCAAAGGACTTGACTGGACACTGATGAATTTCTTTCCCAACCACTAGGGTACAAAAGGATTTGGCTGATTTAAAACAACCACCACAACCACAACACGCAGATTTAAAGCAACCACAACTGTAGGGATGAGCTGCTGACCCAGCAGCACCGTAAGTAGAGCGCTGGAACACCGGCGCTCCTACGGTCTTCTGGTCGCACCGCTCCCCCACCCCTCACCCCCCGATGAGTCACGGGTCATGAACTGCCTGGCTCACAACCACCGGGTGTCCCAGACAAATGGACAATGGTCTTGCCCCCAGGTGAGGATTAGGCCCAGACGCTGATGCTCCTCTCCGCACGTAGCAGCCAGGTGAGATCATGCATCACATGATGATCTCTCAGTCTCCCGCTCTCCCGCTCTCCTGGATTTCCCCCCGATCCGCCCTTCTACACGCCCCCGCTAGAATCATAATAAAAGGTGCGAGGAACCAGCACGCGAGAGAGTCGCTAGGAACACGGACACCCGCGCTCCCGCTGCTGGCGCTCTCCACCAGATGAAACCTCCGTGTCTCGCCTCTTCCTTAGCGATGACCCTGCGGGGATGACTACACACAACACAACAACAACCGTGCTCTGTCTATCATACGTTTCTGTCCTGACGAAACAGCAGCTCTGTGTCCACTATTGTTTGATATAAAAAAATAGTGTTTGCTTGATTATACAGACCTTTGGCACAGTACAACCAATTATACATGCAGTCTGCAACTATAATTCACATCTGTATGGAAGGGAGAATCAGATCTACATTGCAGTAGGGAAGGTGGGAATGTACAACACACATTCAGATTTGTACTGCTTTTGAACAGGCAACATGGTGCACAGTTGTTGATGATACTGTACATGAAACTAGCAACAGTGATTTGAATTGTGATTTTGTTCACAAGTGTCAGAAAAAGTGATGGTAGGCTAATTATGCATGTAGCGTTTACCTCATGGCTGTCAGCTTTATAGTGGGTTTTCTAGCTTTTTTAAAAAATGAGCTTCTCTTGCTGTGAAGTGCTCCTAGCCAAGCCGAGCCACTATTTTGCCCACCTGTTCTGTCCCTCCAACTTTCAACTACAATAGCCCATTGATATCAACATAAAATTTGAATAGTCTAGAACAGTGTTTCCCAACCTTTTCGAGGTCAGGGTACCCTTGACCTCACTCTTCATATCTCACGGTGCCCCTGCCATCCCCCCCCCACCTTCCCCTCCCAGGGTGAGGGGTGGGGAGGGGAAGTGGCTGTTGACCTTGCGGCAGGCTCTGCCCCCTGGGCCAGCTCCATGACCTTGTTGGCGCCAGTGGGACACCACAAAAATGAGGGGGGCCGGTAGTGTTTCTGCGGTACCCCTGGGACATGCTCACGGCACCCCAGGGTACCACGGAACCCTGGTTGAGAATGGCTGGTCTAGAAAGTACTGCTAGACCCTCTGTGTGTGTGTGTGTGTGTGTGTGTGTGTGTGTGTGTGTGTGTGTGTGTGTGTGTGTGTGTGTGTGTGTGTGTGTGTGTGTGTGTGTGTGTGTGTGTGTGTGTGTGGACAAGGGTGCCAGACCTTTTAAATGTTGTCTTGATTTCAATTGTCTATTGTCCCAGCAATAGTCTGGCAGTATCAAAATAATTTTTTTAAAAAAGCTCTTTGATTGCTCTGAACTGGTGGTGAGAAACTGCAGTTGGGCAGGCGGGGAAAGTCAGGAAGGAATGAGTAAACTCAATGAAAGTGAAATGCATATGCCCATCTCTCTTCCTTGCTTCACTTTCCCAATGAAGAAAGAGGAAAAGTTTGGCGTTCAGAGGTTTCAAAAACCATGGGGATTCTCCGATCAGAGGCACAGTGAATTGGGGAGAGGGTAAAATGTGTGCTTTATGGAGAAGGGACATATAAATGGCAGTGGTGAAGGGAAGGGCTACGAGGAAATATCTGCCTCAAAAATAGAAATAAGTTTGCTCATCCCTGATAGAGTGGATTACCAAAATGGAAGCAGGAAAGAACACTACATAATTCCATTACAATTCATCCCCTCAACATTAATTCCCCAGTCAGCAAAGGAAGGAAATATGGTGTCAAGGTACAGACTTCCATAGCAAAAGCTCTGCTTCTTTGTCATGCGTGATTCCATTTGAGCATCTGAGAAATGCAGATTTCACATTTTTCATAGGCAAATATAGAAAGTGGAATAAAGCAAGATTTATGCATGCAGTGCCTTGCCTTGCAAATAGGTAAATCCCGCCAGAATAAGTGCAAGTCGGCACAGAAAAGGGTCTTTCATTACATATATATATTTTTTCTAGGTCAGTGTTCAGAAACCAAGAAAACTTAGTTGCGTGCCACATGTGATTTAATTCACTGTCTCCAAGCATCCTGACTTTGCTTTCTCTCTCTCTTTTTCTCTTCCTGTCTCTTGCTATTAAAAAAAGGTATTTAAAGAATAGCAGGATGAGGCCAATTCAGGAAAAAAAATGAAGCTTTGCATAAAGAATATCCCAGGTTCAATTCCTGGCACCTCAAGTTAAAAGGATCAGGTATAGATGATGTGAAAGACCTTTACCTGACAGCCTTGAAAGCTACTTATTTTTTTGGGTTGAGTGCCATGACTCAGGGGCTTTCCGCACTACAGAAGGGAGCTAAAGTCGACTCAGTTCCCTTCAGTAGAGGGCGATTCCAGGCTGTCTGCACAGCAACTTACTTGGCCCCCTGGAACCGAGCTAAGTGGGCGGGATCATCTTGGTGCCTGTTTCGCTCCTCGATCGTGATTGGATCTTGTGTCACCATGGGAAACGGGGGCGTTCTTTTTTTTTACAGTTTTTACAGTTTACAGTTTGCAGTTACATGCCTGCCACGACTCTCCCATTCTGTGCATGCCACAAAAGCGGCTCCTGGTTGGTTGAACGGATGAGGTGTCGTTTCGATGCATCCGCACTTCAAAGCTTCGAAGCGGTATTGACCTTGTTCCAGCAGAAAGGTGCAGTTCATAACTGCGACAGGGATGTTGCAGTTCTGAGGGGGGGGGCTGAGACAAAACAACTTTGAGCTCAGTTGCAGTGCGGATACACTGAGGTGAACCTAGATAGAAACCAGTACAACTCTGTCAGTGCGGAAAGCCCCTCAGTGGCCCATTGTGCATGGAATGCTTTCATTGAGGCTCTTCACTGTAGGTTGCAGTGGGGCCTCTTCAGTTTCTCTGTTTACATGCAAGGAGGCACCCTGCTGCTTGCTGTGCTGCTTACCTGCTGAACTCTTTCAGGTCTCAGTTCCAACAGTTTTTTCCTGGTTCTCTTAAGTCTGCCCACCAACTCACTCTTAAAGGCACTCATCTCATCACACCTGTAAGTCGCAAGATTGCTGTCCTTGTTAAAACCCTTTAAACTGCTCTTATATCGATATTCCTGTTATTGTTGTTATATCAATCTTGCAGCCCCTTTCCAAAAATGATCCCCTTCCCAAATGAAATAGGCAAAGCAGTTCCCTGGACCACACTCTGCTGATGAAGGGCACGATGTCCTAGAACTGATATTCTCTTTCCCCTCCCTCTCTACACAAACATACAGGCTTCCTGCCCCTGCTGCTGCCACAAAGGTAGATTAAATATAATGTCCAGTATCAGGGAGTTTTCCAGGATTCATTGTATCAGAACAGCTTAGCGGGGTGTGGTAATCAAGATGTGTCCATGGTCCATGAGGCTTCCAGCTCCTATTGCCTGGAGTAACTCATTCAGATTTAATCTTGCAAACAGACCTTTTGCCTTAGGCCTTCTTTTAGGGTGGACACTCTGCTACCTACACACACAAATATGAGAACTGGCTTTTGCCAATACAGTTGTACGGAAAAATGAGATGAGATCCATATTTCAGCAATGTGGGGTGTGAGGGATGGGCTAATACCAGATAGGGTATTTGGAGGAGTTGTGCTCTCCTTCCTCTGATGAAGACTTATCCTCCCATGTTGCACTGGGGCAGTCCGTGGCAGCAGCATGTGACCTGCTTGATGTTAACGGAGTTTGTGCAGTGTAGAGATGAAAAAATTAAATCAACTCTACCAGCTACATTCTTGTAACTCAGCTCTGGATTACTACGACAGAATGCTAATCACTTTGTTCTGATTGGCTAATTAGCGGAAAGCTGCACATTTGAATAATAGATGTGACCGGCCTCGGGTAACCGTCTCCCCTAAGCCACAGTGGAGTCCCACTGCATGAAATGAGCACTAAGCTAAGCATCAGATTCTTCCTTGTTGAAGGGGGGAAAAATGAAGCAGTGATTTGCAGACCTGCTGTACACTGAGGTCTCCACCAAGCGATGCAGGCTGTCTGCTGATTTCAAGGGAAGCAGCGGTTCTCACTGTGGAAGATTTTGGGTGCCATCCCCTCATGCTCAACTCAGAAGAGAACCGTTTGGCCAAAGTTTCTTCAGCAAGATAATTCTGCAGTCCTGACCTGCTTTTTTCAATGTTTGAAAAGTCCTGGGTAAGTGCGTGTGTTGGCATGTGTGTGTGTGCTGTCTGGGGAAAACCCACATATTCCCCAAAAGCTCTATTCCTGGAATTCACCGCTTCACATTTATTTATTTATTTATTTTTTAATCATTCATTTCTATTTAAAGACCGCGCTTCCCCTTGCAGACTTCGGGCAGCTTCGAATAGAACATAAAATAGTAATTGAATCAATACGGTACCTCAATATAACCAATAATGCTCTAATACAACCTCATCCAGATGGTGTTGAAATTCAACAAGTTAAAACAGATGACTTTTCCTTTGTTTTGCATTCATACCAGTTCAAGAAGAAATAACAGAAGGAAATATAGGAAAGGAAGGTGAAAGGAGAAGGGAAAAGGGAGGCCCGCTAGATGGAATATTGTTCCTGCCTTAACCATAGGCTGTATCTTACAGGCACTGTAAAATTATGTCAGATACTACAGGTTCCAGATCTTATCAGACAGGGGCTTTGTCAAGCACAGATGGACAGACTTTGGGCCAGGGATCATCAGCAAGTTATTATTAGCCAAATACAACACTCTACTGGAGACATCCATTTTACTCCTTTTATGTCCCACTTTATTTAAATCAGTAGTGGGATCCAAAAATTTTAGTAACAGGTTCCCATGGTGGTGGGATTCAAACAGTGGCGTAGCGCCAATGGGGCTGGGTGGGGCAAGACGGGGGCATGGAGAGGGGAATTTTTTCTTGCAAGTGGGTGCTATGGGCATGTTCCTGAAAAAGAACCTGACCTTTAAATCCCTTCCACTGTTTTGAATAACAATGGCATTCTAATCCTGGTCACTTATTAAAATGTTGAGACTTCTCTCCTGCTTTTCATGCAACCCTCTGGTAATAATGCACACGGCACGTTCTTACCAATCAATCACACTTTCGGGCCCTGTACAGCGGAAAGTTCAGACGTCATGGTACAGTGAGTCGAGTGAGTTATTAGAATTGCAATGTGAATCCTGATCCTCTCCTCTACACAGTGACTATAATCTCAAGACACCTAAATCTGCAGATAAAAGACATCACTGAATTCTATATATTTTGTCAAAAGTCAATTGTACTAAGTTACACCAGTGTCCAATGTATTACAACGACAGAGCTGAAATCTAGGACATGTACAAGCTGTTGATTTAATCAAATGCAATGCCATTTGATTGCTATATTTAGTGCCACAGCCAGGTAGTCAAACAAAGAGATCGGTTGGGTGAAGTACCTTGTGGCACTTTTTTTTTGCTATGCCGAGCCAATACTTCTCTCCTTGTAAAACACAAACCCGTTAATTTATAGATCTTTATCTCTGAAGGATGTGCCTAGCTTTTAAATGCCATTGGAGGATAGGTGGAAATCACTCTGCTGTAGAACTGTGCAGGAGAAACCAGGTAAACAAATCAAACATCTCTTTACGTTGCATAAGACAAATGTTCTGGCTAGGGAAGGGCCCCACCCTCACTTTTAGAATTCTTCCTCTGAATGAATATGTTGAACTGAGAATTGAGAAACCTAATGTTGCAAGGCAAATCTGTGTATTTAGATGTAGGACTGTGTTGATATGTTTTAAAACAGTGATGGCGAACCTATGGCACAGGTACCAGAAGTGGCACTCAGAGCCCTCTCTGTGGGCTCGTGCAAACAGAGTCCCCCCCCCACACACACACACCTAGGCTGGCCTGGACTGCTGGGCTCGATTATTAGCATTAAACCTAAGACCTAGTTTTGGGGAAGCAGTGTAGGTAACCCTGTTAAGTGCTGTTAAACCCCACTGATTTTCATCCAAAGAACTAAAGCGCAATCCTTTACCTGGGAGTAAGCTCAGTTGCTGGCAATGGGGCTTGCTTCTGAGTAAACCCTCCTAGGGTCATGATTCACCTGTTGGAAGAGTTGCACAGTTGCTTCAAAGCAAAGCCACTGACTACCACCAAGCTTACTCCCGAGTAACGCGTGCCTCAGAGCCAACCGTTTTTTCTAAACTAAAACCTCAGTATTCAGGTTAAATTGCTGTGTTGGCACTTCACGATAAATAAGTGGGTTTTGGGTTGCAATTTGGGCATTCGGTCTCGAAAAGGTTCACCATCACTGTTTTAAAACCTAATTAAAAAAAACCCAAAACAATTATTTTTAATGAATTAATTGCAAGTCTCTCCCTTTAGAATTCCAAATTGCTGAGGGACATGTCATTTAACAAAATAATTTATGGATTGGATCCAGTCAGCTTCATCGTTCAATCTCACATGATACATTTCTTTACTAAAACCTGTACCCCACTTGCCTTTTGTCCATGCAGGCCCCATTACTTTTTCTGACGTGTTGGTTGCAAAGTTGGTGAGATTCAACCCGATTTGATTCTCTGCTGCCTTTCAGAATAAATTTTCCAAGAGCTCTATGACTTTAAAACAAATCACGCCCCAGGCTTCAGCCTGGAGGCGCTGTTGCAAGGGGGGGAGGAACAAGTGGAAGCCTCCCCCCGCCGGCCGACTGAGCCTGTCACGTGGCCGGGTACCGGCACGTGACAGGGGCTGAAGCAGCCCATAAAGGGCTGCGTCGGCGGGGACCGGCCTCTTTCGAGGCCGGCTGGTTTTAAAGGCCCTCCCTCCCTTCCCATTTTGATGGATTATTGGGTGGTCTTATATTGTTATGCTCTGTCGCAGTTCACTGGGCGGTTAGGGCATAAGAGCACATCCTATTTGGGGAAGGCAGTAGCTTGCATGCCGGACCTTCCCACATTGGGGGCCTCCATATGAGGTCTGTGGTGGCGATAGAGCTCTGGAAGGCAAAGCCTTGGGACCGTGCTGAGAGCTTGCTGCCCGGCATGGAGGGGTGTCACAAATTGGGTTTGCGTCCATGTGGCACCTAGTAACTTCTTGTTCCAGTTCCCTTGGGGGATGTGCTGGACAGGGGTTCTGTCCAAAGGGCCTAAGGGGTCAGCTGGGGCTGCCCTATAACCAGGTTCGGCGGTTTGCTGCCTGGAGGCCAGGATGTGCTCTGTTATGCTCGCCCAGCTTCAATGTTTTGGTTATATGTTAAAATAAATTGGGCTGAGGACGATTTTTTTCCCCAACAAGTATGTGTTAGTGTTTTGGATGGAATGAGTCTCCACACATCCCCATGCAATGCCAGTTATGACCAGCTTAACAATACATCCAAGGAAATAAACAGCAGTGGTGTACTTTTTAGGAGCAGTGGACTCTAATCTGGAGAATCAGGTTTGATCCCCCACTCCTCTGCATGAGCGATCGACTCTTATCTGTTGAACTGGATTGGTTTCCCCACTCCTACCCATGAAGTCTGCTGGGTGATCTTGAGCCAGTCACATATTTCTCACAACTCTCTCAGTCAGCCCCACCTACCTCACAAGGAACCTGTTGTGAGGAAGGGAAGGGAAAGGGGTTTATAATTCACTTTGAGACTCCTTGTGGTAGACAAAATGGAAGTATAAATCTAACTCTTCTTATTCTTCAGTATTCTTCCACCCCAAAAGCAACACTTCAGAAAGAAACTTTTCTATTTTAAAATTCTGTTAAGACAGTGGTGAATTCCACACAACATAATGTTTTCAGAAAGTTTTTGTGTTCCCACAGCACAGGACAGCACAAGAGCTGCCAGCCAAAATTGATTCCCCCCCCCCCTTCTGCTGCACGGAGCTCTTGTCAATTTCACAGTGGTGCCTGCCATTTTGAGCACAGCAGTAGATTCTCCATGAAGAGTCCTCACAGACGCCCCTTCTGCACACGCAAAATAATGTGTTTTCAAACCACTTTCACAATTGTTTGCAAGTGGATTTTGCTATTCCGCACAGCTTTAAAGAGCACTGAAAGCAGTTTGAAAGTGCATTATTCTGCATGTGCGGAATGAGCCAGAGGTTTCCTCTGCTTGCAGCTCATCAGAGTGTGATTTTGCTGTAAAAAAAGTAGATGAAGGAAAATTGTTTTGCTTAGTGACCTGGTGCACGTGTCCTTGTTCCTTTTTGTTTTGTTTTGAGTGGGATTTCTGTGAAGCTATTGCCACATGCTCATAGAAGCTGCCAGATAACACATTCGTGTCTCTGTAGCTTTGCAAACATCCCCCTAAAAAGGAAAAGAAAATGACACGTGTGCAGGACCGCTAAGCATAGAAACCTTTATTCATCTACTTTTTTACAGTGAAAAAGCAAATGAAGGAGCTACAAGCAGAGGGAACTTCCATGGGGAATCTTTGCAGAGAATCTGCTGTAGCACACAAAATAGGAAGTGTGAGCAGAAGAAATTAAAGTTAGAGGTTTGGGTGGGAGAAATCAAGTATTTTCTACCTGCTTGAGTTCCCTCAGCAGGAAGGAAACATCTTCAACCAGGGGGGTCGGGGAGGGGGAAGATCACTAGTTTAGTGATTTTTTTAAAAACCTGGGTTGAGAGAAATAAAACAATCTCAAGTCATTTTGGGGAAGAGAGCTGTGCAAAACACTTTTTATAACATCTTAAAGATGTTATAGTTATGCAGTGCGGAATCCACCAACATCAGAAAAAAATTCCTAAACAAGGCCATAGATGAGATATAGATTAACAATAGGTGTAAGTAATTAAACAGGTATTTCATTGTTTAGGCATCTTATTCATTTTGGTCCTGTTATCATTTCTGAACTTCGTTGATTTTGTATGTTTGCGTGAGAGGCTTCTGGCTGCTCAGATCCCTTTATGATACACGACTTGCTGCCAAAATGAAAATATAAAGCCTCTGTTGTTGCTGTTCATATCTGTAAATCTTGGTGAAACCAAATCATATATGCTTCAGATATCACAAGGAAATTAAATAAGGAATTGGTAGTTTGAGTAATGAACAGACTACGCAGTGGCGTAGGAGGTTAAGAGCTCGTGTATCTAATCTAGAGGAACCGGGTTTGATTCCCCGCTCTGCCACCTGAGCTGTGGAGGCTTATCTGGGGAATCTGGCTGATTCCGCATGGGCCAAAAACAGCAGTGTGAAAACTTTTTGCCAGCTTTGACTGGCTAACCTGGGCATGAAAATTGCACCACTGTGGTACATGCCCTGGTGATATCTAGACAAGATTACTGCCATGTGCTCTGTGTGGGGCTGGTCTTCAAAAGTGCTCCAAAATTTCAGCTTCGGTTGCAGCCAGGAAGTTGATCGGTGCCAGGAAGTTGATTGGAGTGGGTTGGAAGGGCTGCATCACTTCAGTCTTGGGCCACCTACACTGGCTTCCAGTTTGTTTCTGGCACAGTTCAAGGTGCTGCTCTTGACCTTCAAAGCCCTACATGGTCTGAGACCAACATACCTGAAGGACTTCCTAACCCTTTATGACCCTGCTTGACCCTTTTGGTCATCTTTGGAGGGCTTGTTTTTGATGCCCCCATCTTCTATTAATGGGTGAGTGACAACCCAGGAGAGGGCCTTCTCAAGTCCTTTCCACACAAATCCCCCCCAAAAAAACATTTGTGAAAGGTTTTCACACACACACACACACACACCCCGGCCCTTTACTACAATGAAAAATCGGCAAAGGAAAGTCTTACGGCAAAGAGGAAGAAGAGTTTGGATTTATATCCCCCCTTTCTCTCCTGCAGGAGACTCAAAGGGGCTGACAATCTCCTTTCCCTTCCCCCCTCACAACAAAGGAAAAGGAAGCTCGCTATGAGGCAGAACACAAGTACATAAATGATCTAAGTTTTTGCCTTTTTATTACCTCAGACAACTATTTTCAGTGTATCTGCTCTAGTTCAATATTTTGTAATCAAGCTACTTTATGTTTAGGAAAGCAGACTGGAAATCTTACTCACATGCCAAGATCACATTTACATACTAAAGAACCCCCTCACAGTGGCCGCTGGAAACCTTGCCTTTTGTACGTGCTCAGAGGTAGTCTTCCCAGGCATCCCCAAGGCATGGGTTCCCTGAGAGGCTGGGTTTTGTATCTTAGGCCCCCTTCGCACACACAAAATAATGCGTTTTCAAACCACTTTCACAACTGTTTGCAAGTGGATTTTGCTATTCCGCACAGCTTCAAAGAGCACTGAAAGCAGTTTGAAAGTGCATTATTCTGCATGTGCGGAATGAGCCTTAGGCTGGTGACAGGAGCAGGCATTTTTCATGCAAGCAAGCACGCATGCCACACACACACGTGGCTACACAGATACCCACAGTGGGAATGTGACAGATACCACCTCATTAATTTTTGTCATGCATGGATGTATGACCACAGCTACCAGGTTACTTGAGCTTCAGTAGCAACTAGGCATCGCCACCAAGGATGAGCACTCATAACGCTGAGATGGATGCTGATGGAAGTGCTGGTCTGCTTGAAATGGAGTAAAAAACCCTGGGAACTAAGGAACAAACTGTGAACTAGGAATGAGCTTCAGCTTCATGCAGAAGTGTTGGTTTGCTTGGAACAGAAGCCATTCTGATATGGACATATAGTTTATGATGTTTTAATCAGAAGCAAGCCTTTATTGGCATAGACAACAGTACAACAGTAATAAAAAACAGATTAAAACAGATTAAAAAGCATATACAATACAGGTCGAAGGAAATCTACTGGCGTTTAGTAATTTCCAGGAGAAAGTCTGCCACTATCGTACAGAGAGAAGGATCAGGGTTGTCCAACAGGTAGTGTAATCTAATTAAATCGGGGAGATGGGGTAAATGTAAAGGAGTAAGATTCACATACTTGGATCTGATTTCCTTGAATCTGAGACAGTGTAGTAATTGGTGGGCCAGAGATTCAACTGAGCCATCGTTACATGGGCACAATCTTTTAGCATTTTCTTGCTTATTAAATCTGCCATGTAACAAGGCAGAAGGCATAACATTAAACCTGGCGAGCATTATGGCTCTCCTTTGAACAGGGTTTATTAAGCAATACAGGTAGTGTGCCAAGTGGCCCCGTTCAAATGGGATAGAAAAATACATGGGGGAGCATGTTTTCTTGGCTGCGGTGATAGGGTAGAGAACTCTCTATCCAATAGTTGACCTTTTAATTTCCTATAAGCTTCTGAATAGGACAAAGAGCAAAGTGAATCCACTGACAGTCCAATAGAGGCCATTTTTTCTTCAATTATGGAAAACCAGGGGTTGGAATGGGTGTCAGAGAGCAGACAGTGGACCAGGGAATTACAGTCTGAGAGAAAGTGAATTTATGATGTTTTAAGCCATTGTATATAATCATACAAGTTATATGAGAGTAATTCACTGGGCACCAAGCACTTCAGAAGCTAACTTTAGTTGGAAGAAACGAAACTCATGGGGCAGCCTGACACTGAGTTTTTCAGGTGGTTTGGGCCCCGCCAAGGAGATAAGGAATTAGCAGAAGCTCACAAATATAGATAAAGGTAAAATAGAAACCAGTAGTTGTTACAGAAACCTTTTACGCAAGGTGTTTTTGACTTAAGTTTCACCAAATATGGGAATGGCTAAGGTGTGGTAAAAGGTGGGATGAGATGACCAGGTCTGTACGTCGTCTTGACTCAAATCAATGGTCAGAAGACAAGGAGGGATGTTTGTAAGAGGGTATACATTATGTTATGCAAGCAACAGCCCCTTTGAACCTCCTCCCTGTTGGTAACAGAGGAGAGTTCCCTCTTCTGCGCAGAATTGAATGAAAACAATAAATCTCTGAACACTGAAGAAGCTTTTGGATGGTTATTTTTGTAACCGGTCAGAGGTTTTGCTCTGTGGACAGGGCCTTGCCCTGTGCCTATCAATTCTGTGTTTACAGCTCTTGACTCATCCACCCCAAGTAGTGAAGTCAGAGACTCTTCCCAAAAAGAAAGAGAACACTCTAAAAAACAATTGGCTTTGCAGAGCACAAAGCGTGAGAATTCATTGGGAGCACATGCAGCTATACAACCCTAGAAGGGCCTATTCAACCAGCAGAAACCCTCAGCAGTAGATGAGCAAAAGTGCCAAGAAAAGAAGAGCCGATCAAGTCTTCTCATCCGTTTACTAAGCATCTCCACTCCCAGGGGTGGGAGCGGGTGTTGAAATAGATTCCCTTCCAATGGCGGTGGCAGAGCTCCCAAAGACGCAAATCAGAAATAGAGACGAGAGGAGCAATGGCTGCCGCAGCAGGTGCGCCTTTCTGACTGGCGGGCAGGCAAATGGAACTAAGTGGAGCCGTAACAACCCGGTGATTAAACCCAGGCATGGCAACCATTAACTCTCTATAGGAAGATAGTTGGAGGATGTGATTGTACACCTGCTTTCCCTGAACGCAGCTGTGACTGGGAGTGTTAATTAAATGACCGGCAATAGGGAAGCGCACGCACAAGGACGCTGCAGCAGCACTTGACGCTGACTTGGGTCTATCAATGTCTATGGGGACTGGCAATAGGCTGTCTCTCCAAGGTCTCAGGTCAAGGTTCGTCACATGACTGACAACTCAATCCTTTTATCTGGAGATTCTAGGAACTGAATCAGGGACCTTTTTCAATGCCATATAGTTGCTCTCCCACCAAGCTGTAGCCCTCCCTGGGACAACGGCTGTTGTTTTATCAACAGAGAGAAGAAGAAGAAGAAGAAGAGTTTTGGATTTATATCCCCCCTTTCTCTCCTGTAGGAGACCCAAAGAGGCTTACAATCTCCTTGCCCTTCCCCCCTCACAACAAACACCCTGTGAGGTAGGTGGGGCTGAGAGAGCTCCGAGAAGCTGTGACTAGCCCAAGGTCACCCAGCTGGCATGTGTGGGAGTGCACAGGCTAATCTGAATTCCCCAGATAAGCCTCCACAGCTCAGGCGGCAGAGCGGGGAATCAAACCCGGTTCCTCCAGATCAGAGTGCACCTGCTCTAAGTCACTACGCCACTGCTGCATAACATTCAGACTGCAAGATGTCCTAGTCCCACTGTGCACCACTTTATTCAGGCCAAACCTGGAGTTAGGTGTGCAATTCTGGAGGTCTCACTTCAAAAAGGAGGTGGGTCAGAATGGAGGGGTTAAAGAAGAGAGCAGAAAGGGGCCTAGAGACCAAGCCCGACATGGAAAGGCTGAGGAACTTGGTCATTTTCAGTCTGGAGGAGAGGAAATTGGGGAGGGGGATGATTGCTTTCTTTCAGTATTTGAACGGTTGTCATTTAGAAGAGAGTAGGCAACTGTTTCTCTTGAAAGCAAAGGACAGATATCACAATAATAGGTATAAATTATGGGAAGAAAGGAACTGACTAGACCAGGGGTAGGGAACCTGCAGCTCTCCAGATGTTCAGGAACTACAATTCCCATCAGCCCCTACCAGCATGGCCAATTGGCCATGCTGACAGAGGGTGATGGGAATTGTAGTTCCTGAACATCTGGAGAGCCGCAGGTTCCCTACCCCTGGACTAGACACTAAAATGGGCTACCTGGGGAGGTGGTGAGCTACAGTCTCTGACATTTGTCAGAGATATTCTAGGCCAGTGATAGCGAACCTTTTTGAGACCGAGTGCCCAAATTGCAACCCAAACCCCACTTATTTATCACAAAGTGCCAACCTGGCAATTTAATCTGAATGCTGAGGTTTTAGTTTAGAAAAAACTGGTTGGCTCCCTCTTCCTCCACCCCACCCTCTCGAGCAGGGACCAGCCTGCTGTAGTTTCCAGCAAGTCCCGTGCGCACCGCTCTGTGCCTCTCTAGCATCTCTGCCTCCTCTGCACGCCCCTCCCCCGCGGCAGCAGCCACCCGGAGCATAGGCACCAGGCCCACCAGCCGAGTCCTCCCTGCTCACCGCGGTGCGCGCATGTAGTGCTCAGTAGCCCAGGCCAGCCTAGATGTGTGTGTGTGTGTGTGGGGGGGTGATTTTTCACCCCCCACATGACGAACTCTGTGTGTGCGTGCCCACAGAGAGGGCTCTGAGTGCCACCTCTGGCACCTGTGCTATAAGTTCGCCATCACTGTTCTAGGCCTTGAGCAGGGGGTTGGACTAGATGGCCTGAATGGCCCCTTCCGGCTCGATGATCCTATCTTTTATGCCAACATTTACTAATTATTCATTAGATATGTTTACCTCTTCACCCTGTATGACTTTCACAATGGCCTATAAAGTCAGTCAAAATATTGCCTTGGCAATACGTGCGCACAAACATCCTGGTGGGCAAATGTTGTTCAAATGCCCTCTCTGCAGGTCTGATTGACTTCCTGCTAGCGCATTTGTGACTGCTGTATCCCCTGAGAATTGTGGCAGCCGTAGGCATAAGTTACTCCTCCCTCCCAAACAGCAGTCTCTCTTATCCTTACCTGGTGCTGCATGGAACTTCCCAGAATCTGTGAAGAACTGAGCCACCTTGGAGAGCTCTCTCTGTGGGGCGGCCCCTCAGCTACGTGATACCAGTATAAGGCCATGTGGCTGCACATGCATGGGACTTACAGGGAACGTTGCTCCCAATCCCAAGGGGGAGAGGCATCATGTTAAATCCAATGAAATAAATAAAAATAATGTAACTGGTTGTGGTGGGTTGATTATGCACAGTGTGTAACAGACTTCCCTCTGTGATACACCTCTGAAGATGCCAGCTACAAATGCAGGCGAAACGTTAGGAACAAGATCCACCAGACCACGGCCACACAGCCCGGAAAACCCACCACAGCCAGTTGGATCCCGCCGTGAAAGCCTTTGACAATACAAAAATAATGTAAGTTCGCCAGCCGGATGTCAATTTCAACTGTTTAGCACACAGGTCGAACAAGCAATGTTAACGGACAAGTTTATGTCATTAGCCATTGGGTAGAGATATGGTTACAAATGCACTTTTAGAAAACTGGAATCCGTTGATAATCTTTTGAAATACAAACCAACAATTGTACTGTTAATATTTAACAGACGATTCATAAAGATTTCAATACAAGGTTCCCAATCAAAAAAAGAGTTCTGGTCACTCTGCATGAAGTCCTCGTCCAGTTCCGGCCTCATCTGCATTACTTAATGAATTGCAATCTGTTTTGAAATGGATGAAGTGATTTCACATAATAAGAAAATATTAAATTAGGCAAAAAGGATGTCCAAAGAGAGCTTTTGGCACTTGAATGATATAGCAGGAGAAGATTAACAGTCACTTAGAGAACAATCCGACACATGGCGGCCAAATTCTTTGATTCAGCCTTCTTGTGATTTGTTACTTGCTCTTTAATGGACAGGTTTGAAAAGTTTCCAGCCCACTTGCAACTAAAAAGGGAAGAGAAGTGGCCCAGGAAGTGTTTATGAGCATCACAACTGGGATCCAACAATAAAGATCATCTACCAAACCTCAGGGAACCTCTCAATAGAGGGAAAGAGGTTTTCTCTGAGTATTTGTTACTGTGAGATCTTATATGGATCACTTCCTAGTGAAGCAGTCATGACAACCAGAATTTGGGCTGCCAAAACTGTTATAGAACCATACAGCTGGAAAAAACCACACAGGCCATCCAATTCAACCCCTTGTCATGCAGGGATGAACAATCAGAGCGCTGTTCATCAACATATCATTAGCCAGACTTCTAGAATCAGCTATGAAGTCCTGGGGTGCTCTCCTGAGGCTGTGGTCAAGTGGTTGAGGATTAACCAGTTGAAGCTTAATTCAGATGAGGAGAAGGTGATGTTGGTTTGAAAGGCACGGTAACTGCTTGGTGCTGCTCAACAAGACTTAGATGGGGTTGGATTATTTGGAAAGATCAAGTTGAGAGCTTGGGAGTGCTCTGGGACTAGATCTTGCTGATGGATGAGCAGGTCGGCATTATGACCCAGGCTACCTTCTTTCAGTGGCCTATCTAGGCAAACTGGAGTCCTGGGCAAAACCTGACCAAACAATATTTTTCCACCAGGTAGTTTCAAAATCACCATCACATTATAGAACATCCCCCAACTCACAAATGTGAACACAGCAATGGGCCAAAATAATTTTTTGGAAAACATTTTCAAAATGCTTTCAAAATGTTTTATTACTGCTATGAAAGCATTTTATGGTGTATCCAGTCCCCCCAATTGGGGGAAACAGCATCACTTTCAATGTTATTTAAACTGGGGACCCCAGATTCTCTCTTTAAGGTGGATTTAAAATCCATGCCAAAGGAAAATCTGGGGAAATTTGGGGGGTGCCTGCTGTTAGGGGTGCAATTGTTAAGATAGCAGCACCAAACTTTCAGGGTATCTTTAGGAGACCATCCTGATGATACCAGCCAGGTTTGGTGAAGTTTGGTTCAGGGGGTCCAAAGTTATGGACCCTCAAAGGTGTAGCCCCCATCTCCTATTAGCTCCCATTGGAAACAATGGGGGATGGGGGCACCCCCTTTGGGTATTAGAATCTGTGGATTCTAATAAGCTTTACAGTTCAATCCAGAGGGCTGTGGTGTCTGGGATGACGGTGTTGCCATACCACTGCAGCTAACACCTCCAGAGGAAATCCAGGGGACATGGGAAGACAAAAAAGTCAAAGACAAAGAATAAAGAGGAAAAAGGAAAAAGGAAACCCCTCGGCCACTAGAGAATCCTCCATAACCCAAAACATAAGTCAGACTCCTGTGCTGGGCCATTCTTGGGCCAAAGGTTGGCTCTGCTCCCAGGATCACCTTTAGCCTGCCCTCAGTCACACTGCCATCCACCTTTGACTTTGGGACAGGCAGCCTTTTCCAGGTCAGTTGCCACATAGCTCTGTGGAATCTGGCCTCTGCCCTGTTTGCCCTCTCTGCCAGCACAGGTGCCACTTACACCAGCAGTGTTGACAAACTAAGTGGCATGAGCCCATGGCGTTTCCAGATTGTACTTCACACACACTCTTTGGATTGGGCTGCCTGCCCTCAACCCAAGCCTAAAAACCTATTCAACGTTTCTGAATAATTTGGTCTTTCAAGAGAACCTTTCAGTCAACTCTCAGCATGCCGACAAGTTAGAGGCTTAAATGAATTCTGGAATCATCTCAGGATTACTATGTGAAATTTAATGGGCATCCATACATCCTGTATGGCCAAATATAAGTGGTTGCGTAAAATGTGGTTGTTTTGGACAACAAACAATGTCAAGCAATGTTGATCCGTGCCTCCTCTTTTCGCACGGACCCCTTTCTATTTTACCATGTAAATATGGATTTTTAAATTCATTTTAACAAATTCATATATATAATCATGCCAACCACATAATATTTACTCACAAAGGGGAAAAAATAATAAAAAACGTATTATTTGTAACCAATGAATCATTCATGAATTGTCTGAGAATCTGAACAGATGTTTTAATTAAGAGAGACTATGCGATACATTTGCAGTGTACTTTAATTTCATCAGAAAACTGGCAACAATGGGAAAGAAACATAAATATTTATCTGCTCATCACTTGCCTCACTTTGTTTTTTTTATTTTATTTTTCTGAATGTGAAAGGCAGCTGGAGAGTACTTGTGTTGTGTTTGGTTTTGCCTCCCAAGAAAATCCCCCTTCTGCTTTTGAATAATACATTTCTTCTATTCACCCCAGTTTCAACAATTCCAATTGTCTGCTTTATCACACATGCGATTCTACAGCCAACAAACGCTTCGATATCGTCAACTGTTGGAAACCAAGAGGAGGGGGTAGAAATCCCAAGCATAAAAGTGGCCCATTATTCTCTGCCTATGATAAAAAAAGAATGTCTCTTTCTAATTTACTATCGAATAATAGCTTTGACTAGCAAAAAAAAGGGCAAATGGCACATTGGGATTTTGCTGGAGAATATAATTGGCTTTCTGGTGGTTCATTTGGATCCTTAAATCAACAGCAGGTATTTACTCCATCCACCATTTTGTTTCCCAGCATCACTGAAGATATGTAGTACAGCAGAGTGTTGCTCTAAGCGTGGCTTCAAAATTCACATTTGAAGATATTCCTCCCGATTTTACAGTATGTTTATTTCTACTTCTCCTGCCTTAACGTAGGGATGTTGAGGATAAAAAAAGACAAGAGTGCAGGTTGGGGTGTTGTGAAGCTGACTACCACGTGTGTGCCTGCAGACAATAATAATAATAATAATAATAATAATAATAATAATAATAATAATAATAATAATAATAATAATAATAATAATAATAATAATAATAATAATAATAATAATAATAATAATAATATAAGAAGAAGAAGAAGAAGAAGAAGAAGAAGAGGAGGAGGAGGAGGAGGAGGAGGAGGAGGAGGAGGAGGAGGAGGAGGAGGAGGAGGAGGAGGAGGAGGAGTTTGGATTTATATCCCCCCTTTCTCTCCTGCAGGAGACTCAAAGGGGCTTACAATCTCCTTGCCCTTCCCCCCTCACAACAAACACCCTGTGCGGTGGGCGGGGCTGAGAGAGCTCAGAAGAGCTGTGACTAGCCCAAGGTCACCCAGCTGGCATGTGTGGGAGTGTACAGGCTAATCTGAATTCCCCAGATAAGCCTCCACAGCTCAGGCGGCAGAGCTGGGAATCAAACCCGGTTCCTCCAGATTAGATACATGAGCTCTTAACCTCCTATGCCACTGCTGCAAGCAAGAGCTGCAAGCAAGAGCAAGCAGAGCAAGGCAGCAGAAGATCTGGAATCCCAGGTGTTGGGAAAAAACAAGAAGCAGAGTTGGGAGTTGCCAAGTCAAAGCTGTGAGTACTGAAGCAAGGGCCCTAGAGTCTGTTACAGAAGGTCAAAGTCAGGTTGGTCTGTTCTGGAGGTCAGAGTTCACAGGAACGAGCCAGGTAGGTGTTAGCAGTCAAGTTGCACATTACCCCTACCCTGCTTGCCTACCAGAACTCCTTCTTATAGGACTTCTCCCAAAAGTAATCCCCACCGTGCAAAGGCTCACTGCTCCCTTGCTCCAGCGAGCATCGGTGACTCAGCCCACGAGCGTTGCACCTTTTAGTCTGTATCTTCCTTTGGCAATGCCGCCTGCATGGATCAGCTGGTTTAGGTGAACCTGCTGGACTAATTGTCCCCAAATCCTCAGCTGATGCTAGGTCAAGGGAATGAGGTGCTTCTGCAAGAACTGTGGGCTCTGAGTCCTGGCTAGTCTGCTGTTTGATTCCACCCTGCTGGGCCTCTGGCTGGACTCAGTTATCCTGGTCCAGCTCTTCCACTGAGGAATCTTTGGCTCATTTCGCACATGCAGAATTATGCACTTTCAAACTGCTTTCAGTGCTCTTTGAAGCTGTGCAGAATGGTAAAATCCACTTGCAAACAGTTGTGAAAGTGGTTTGAAAAAGCATTATTTTGCATGTGCAGAAGGGGCCTTTGCTTCCCTGGGGTTGGCCCAACTCAGGTACATTGGTAAGCATCACATGAAGGATGAAAATATGTTCCTTAGATCAGCCTCTAAATGCATCTGTCAGGCTCTCGAACGTGGAAATAACAGAGACCGTAGGAAAGTCCTAAAGCAGTTTATTTCTACAACACGAAGAGTAACAAAGAAAGCTGAATCTAAGCTCTCCAGCTTAGATCCACAGATTATATCCTTCAACCCCCCCCCCCCATTTGACCCACACCAAATGTGCTTTACAAATTCTACAACATTTGCAGTACAGAGCTTCAAAGAACCTGGGAACCGTTCGCACCTTCTTGCAGGAGAGCTGGCACCAGGGAGTTGCCAGGGAGGGAAGAGGGAAACAGGAAAGCATTTGCAATTCTTACACAGCAAGACATCTGGGCACTGACAGGCTTGGTCTTGACAGCATCTGGGTTTCAGGAAACTGTAACAAGAATCCCCTCAGAATTTACCTGCCCCACTCATCCGATGCTTATTGGCTTGGGGGTCATGACTCAGTAAGAGCCCCCCTCTGTACAGCTTGAGGATGAACCAGATGAATGAAGTGGAGGACGAATTGCAGGGCAGAAGGGCTTTTGAACAGGTCTGTGAAACAACTTCTACTATGAAACTTTTTAAAACAGAGTTTGAAAGAAAAAAGAATTGTGACAGTGGCTTTTGACAGAGGATGCAAAGGGGACAGGGCCAGCATCAGCATACCCCAAGGTGGGTCAGCTGCTGAAGGCCAGGGCTTCTGGTGGAGTCCACTGCCACTGATCACACAGCTTCCCTGTGGTCCACCCACCCATCCTTCTGACTTCTGCTTGCTTGTAGGCACTCTGTAATCCATGTCGCTGGCCCTTCCTTGGCCCTTGATGGTGCCAGACAGGCCCTTCCTTCCTTGGAGTGGAAGACAAATGAAGTGGAGTGTCACTTATCAGCCATAAGTTCAAGTCCTTATTGGTGCTGATCAATGGTCAAAGCATTATTGTGGTGAGAAGGCAGAACCAATGCTCACTCCTATTCTCTCTCACTGCCTTCGTCTTAATTTCCATGTTCTCCTATTAGATAGACAGATTCCAATAGCATTAGATAGTCATATCGCATTAGACAGCCAGATTCTAATAGCAGTTCCACTTAACCGTAAATGCCTCCAAATCCAAGTTTGCGTGGCTTCTCCGATCAAAGCCTCTCTTGTTCATTTGTTAAGTAGACATAGCAAATACTTGAGGTCTTGTGTAGTTGATCTTAACTTTAAAAACATCTTTTTCGTCAGGTTAAAAATTTTATGCAGATGGCAGTGAAAATAATTGTGCCTAAGTCTTCACGGACATAATTGGGGGGAGGGAACATGCAACATGGGGGGGGGGGTCACATGAAGAATTGCACAGTTGTCTGCCACACTGTCTGGCACCATCAAGGGCACATGGGTGGTGCAGGCATCTGTGAATGCAGGTGGTGAGAAGACACTTGCAGGTGGTGAGAAGACTCTTGAAGACATGGACAAACAGTGGGCAAACATGTGGGATAGCGGGCAAAAATGATGGTGTAGGGGCTGGTGGCAGGCAATGGAGAGAAGGGGACTTATTAGCACATTAGCCATCAAATAAAGAAAGTTACATTTCTGGAGCAACTCCCACCACAACATTAGTTTTATCATCCCTCATTCTTCTTTTCCAATGAAAATTTTATATTGGGCTTCCTCTGTGTTTGTGGCTCCACCTCTGTGGAAGCCATTTTGTGGACACACACACCGCCCTGCGTCAAAATTCGCAGGTGCTCGCGGGTTTGAAAAGGTTGGGAAGCTGCGTCTGAAACTCTCTGAAATCTAAACTTTAAGCATGGTTGTTTCCCATCTGTGTTCACTGTAAAACAAATGATGGCAAAGGCTTCCCCGCACACACCCAATTTTAAAAAAGGAATGCATACCCCAGATTTATATTTGAGAGACATAGACCCCCCCACCAAAAAAAAAAGTAATTTCAGACAAGCACAGATGGAGCATATTGCAACAACATCACAATACCAGACACTTAAAAGTTTTTCAAGCATAGTTTAGCAAACTGTAAGACGACAGCATCATATTCCTGATTCCTTCTGACATAATGTTTGGAAACATTAAGGAAAACAAATTTGTGTTTGTACAAAATTAGATCCAGCATCAGGACAAATGACTGTATCGGCGGTTTTTCTGCTGAACTCCGCCCAACATAAAACTAAAAGAGACAAACAGGCAGAGGAATAGAATTGACAATGCAAAAGAAACTGGGAAAAATCACCCAAAGCTGAAATGTGTTTTGCTGCCTTGACTCGGTTGTTAATGATGTGCATATGAAAAACTCTCGACTTTGCTAACAAGGTAGTGCAAGGCTGTGTTGGAGAATGTGAACGGAGGGGTTTTGTTATCTTGAATCAATCCTTTTGTTTACAGAAAGCAGGGAATCCCAGAGTGTTTCATGCCGATGTCTGACCATGTTCTCTGCTGTTGCTCTGTGTAGCTTTCCAGCTATCTTGATACAATTGAGGCAGCCGTCTGATTTATAAACTGCAACAACGGGCCTTTCCCCACTTACCTTAAGCCCCACGCTACTTTCCTCAAGTAGCACGGGGTCCCCCGGCACTCCCCACAACAGGGGCGGCGGCAGCACAGCTGCCCCGACGCTGCCGCTGTAGCGCCCCCTCAGAGTGCGGCATCCCTGGCGCTCTTGTAAACAGCGCCTTTTGATGACCCCGTGCAGAGCGTGGGGCCGTGGGGACGCCCGGGCGCGCGCCAGGGATGCTGCGCGCTGAGAGCAGCGCACTGTAAGGTTGCTTCGGTTTCTTGACGAGCCCGAAGTTAACCTTGAGTCTACATTCCTTCTTCCGGGCGTTGTGCCCAGGTCAGTTTTGATCTCAGTCTCAACATTGCTGTGTGCTTGCCATCTTTGGCTTCTGTTCTGTGTGAATCTCTGTCTTGATGGGAATGGTGGGATGGGAAAACTGGGTTGTTTTGGATTGGGGTTTTCGCGGGAAAGGTTTCGCCCATAAAAGCGGCGGCTGGGGGGGGGGGGAGTTTGGTCTGATTTCGCATTGTCTGTAGAAGATCATGATTGCCTACCAATAAATGAACTGTTACGGTTACTATTGGTCTGGACTGTACTGATTCCTTACACGCACGGCATAGGGGGGATCCTGGAGAGTGGGGAAAGGCCCAACATCTACAGTGGCTCTAATCTTTCCTTGAAAGTGGGTTTCAGAAGGTTATGTCGGGATGCTGTTGGTGCACCTCGTAGGTTTTGATTTACTAGTTGCCACCAGATCCATTTTGTCTCATGGGATCTGAAGTCTTATCAATACCATGGATTGAAGGTCTCCAGAGAGATGGACTGGAGTACCATCAAAATAAAGACGAACGTGTATTTCTGTCTCTTTGTCTGGCAATGATCATTCAAATTCTCTGGCAGAGAAGGAATTTTCTCCAACCATTTTTATCTGAAAGTGCCCGGAAACAACCCCAAAATTTTCTGTACTCAATGCATGTGGTCTACCACTTCAAAAAGATCCCCTTACCAGGATATTAATGTTGTTACATTTGTTCATGGGTCAATTCTGTATTCTGACAAGTTTCAGCCTCTCTCATTATGTAGATAACGTGAACGAAGAAGTGATCACATAGAGCATCTAGTCATATATTGGTTTCCCGTGGATTTTATGTCCATGAGACATGAGACTTAAGACTTACAGCAGCACATTAATACTTTCATCACACACAAAAATGTGTTAAAAGCATGTGTCTATTGACTCTAAAGTTGAAGCATTAAAAATAAAAAAAATCCATGCTTAGGAAATTGATAAGTAGGGACTGAAGATTTAAATGTAGGGATTTCAGCAGAAGGAGGAATAAAAATGGCTTTAGATTTACGACGTGAAAATGAGTTGCAAGAAGAAAATGTGATATGTCACAAAAAAGAAAGATTATAAGAAATTATGTATTCATAATTCTCTATTCTCATTCCTAAACACACTTATGAGTCAGTTAATGCTGTCAGTCTCAATGGAAAAGTATGTTTAGGATTATTAACTGTGATACACATCAATCAAGTATGTCTCTAAATACGAATCAAAATTAGCTGCAATGTTCTAAATTTCTTCTTTGGTGTAAGTGATTTGGAGAAAACAATATATAGTCATGATAGTTCACAGGGATAAATAATTGTCCAGAGTAATTATTAGTGCTGCTTTGTTAGCACAGATTCCTTGCTTTTACCTTGGTTTTGTTGGGTACAGTGTTTTATTGGGTTCAAAGGGTTACCTGTAAGAGGGTATAATGGTTTTTCCCACTCCCAAGAAGGTTTCTAGTTTAACTGAAATGCTTCTCTCAAATTCTGTCTGAAGCTTCAACTATGGAGGAACCTCTATATTCATTTCAAATTTCACATCAATGACAACCTTACAACCTGGAAACTACTGGATAAATGCACTTGTGGCTTTATTAAATATTTTGGCTGAATAAATGTAACGAACCAGTAAAGTCCAGTCAAAAGCAACCGTATTAAGTTCTTTATTGAGCTGGCAATCTTAGTCAGAGACAGGCAATGCGAGAACTGAAACCCAGATCTCGATCAAATGCTTATACAGGGCAACAGACAGGCTCCCGCCAAAAGAGTATAAACAAGGCAGGATTTCACACAGAGTTTCACACCAGGCAAGCAAGCAAGTGCAAGATAACCAAAGCATTGAAATTCCCCTTCCCAGGCATTAAGCCAAAAGCCTCCGGCGGGAACCTTTCCAAGGTCGGACTACCCACACACACCACAACCTTACAATAATTTTAAAAAATGGAAAGATTATTAATTTCTCATGGGCCCCACCAATCTTCTGAAAATCTAGTCTGAGAAGACATGTCCTATTTCTGTAACATGTATAACATGTAACGCTGACATTATTGAGCCTGATAACATATTGACGTCATACTGGTGAGCTGATATGGCGCAGTTATTACATTGTTGGACTAGGATTGAGGAGACCTGAGTTCAAGTCCATACTCTGCCAGGGAAGTCTCCTGGGTGACCTTGGCCAGTTAAACACACTCAGCTGAACCAACCCTGTGGGGTTGTTGTGAAGATAAAATGGAGGAGTGGAGAATGATGTAAGCTGCTTTGGATCCTCATTGGGAAGCAGGGTGGAGTATTCATTAAGTTAAAAAAATACTGGCAATTTTTTAAAAAAACCCTTGGATGTGTAATCTGTTGTCAAGCAGCATAAGTTACTGTGTAATATACAGAGTAAAGTCTTAAACAAATTAATGGTCCTGCTGAAGTCAGAGGAGCTATTTCCTAGTAAGTGTATTGGATCTATGTTTAAAATATTCACTAAAGGAGTGAACCAGGGTTGTGCAGTGGTGGGATCCAAAAATTTTAGTAACAGGTTCCCATGGTGGTGGGATTCAAACAGTGGCATAGCACCAATGGGGCTTGGTGTGGGGCTACGATCAGGGTGTGACCCCGGGCATTCCGGTAGGCGTTAATATGAATTTCCTCTGGTTACTGTAAAAAACTCTTTTTTACTGTAAAAAAAAAAGTTCCTAATTTCCAGCTGGTATCTTTCTGTCCATAATTTAAACTCATTCTAGCAAGTCCTATCGTCTACTGCCAACAGAAACAACTACTTCTCCTCTAATTGACTGCCTGTCAAATACTTAATACTTTCAAATACTTAATTTTGTTTCTAGGAAACTCAAAGAAGGGAGACTTTCCTTCAAACAAGGGAACTTCTTTACCATATTGCTAAAACATAAGTTTTTTGAAACAGCCTTCAACAGGGAGAATTATCCCCGTTTTCTACCTTCGCTAACCAGCCACATAGGAAACAACAGGACTTTATGATTTTTGGACCTAATGGAATTTCTAATGGAAAAGCAGACCCAATTAGTAATCCCCTCTCAGCACACACAAATAATTAGTAACCTACTCTCGGGAACTCCTATGAGTGAGAAGCCCAAGCTTGATCCTGCACCTCTGGGGAGTTGTGTCTTAGCACCCAACCCTAAGTTTAATTTATTCTCCTTGAAATTGATTCTTGGGCCCCAGCTCTTACAGACAGACTATCAATTCACATCTCCTAGTGTTATTTGTAAATTACCTGTGCTGATTCTGCTGTTTGCAGACAATGTGGTACTCTTGTCTAGACCAGAATTGAACTCAACCATTAGCTGGCTAAATGTTGCGCATACTGTCTAGACAACACTTTAATTTTAAACCCTCCAAAAAATTATGGTGGCTTCTAATGCCTTTAAACCCTCTAGGTGGATATTGCTGGGTACTTCTATGGAACAAGTGTAAATGTTCAGATATTTGGTGATCTATTTTCACTCTAATGCCCAATCGTCAGAGCACAGAAATGTCGCAGTGAAGGGTTGTCATTCCCCGCTGGCGGCAGTTGTCCAGTATTTCTAGTCTAAAGGGCATGCCTTTATCCCCACGGCATTAAAGGTGTACAAAGCAAAGGTGGTCCAACAGCTATTATAAACCCACTTTGGTTTAGCTTATCACGAACCTGGGTTTGGACTTTAACATGTAATGAATGCTCTGCATCTTTCCTCCAATCAGATCAAGACACACATCCCCCAAAAATATCTGTCCCAAGGCAACACATCCAAATAGCTTTCTATCTGGCCCCTTGCTGGCAGTAACAAACTGTCAACTCTACCGTGCCTATTTGTCTTCATAAAGGAAGCCCATTTCCTCTGAGCATGTGCCCTGAGCATGTGCCATAGGAGCAGCAGTGGCTTAGGAGGTTAAGAGCTCGTGTAACTAATCTGGAGGAACCGGGTTTGATTCCCAGCTCTGCCACCTGAGCTGTGGAGGCTTATCTGGGGAATTCAGATTAGCCTGCGCACTCCCACACACACCAGCTGGGTGACCTTGGGCTAGTCACAGCTTCTTGGAGCTCTCTCAGCCCCACCTACCTCACAGGGTGTTTGTTGTGAGGGGGGAAGGGCAAGGAGATTGTCAGCCCCTTTGAGTCTCCTGCAGGAGAGAAAGGGGGGTATAAATCTAAACTCCTCCTCCTCCTCCTCCTCCTCCTCCTCCTCCTCCTCTTCTTCTTCTTCTTCTTCTTCTTCTTCTTCTTCTTCTTCTTCTTCTTCTTCTTCTTCTTCTTCTTCTTCTTCTTCTTCTTCTTCTTCTTCTTCTTCTTCTTCTTCTTCTTCTGCTGCTGCTGCTGCTGCTGCTGCTGCTGCTGCTGCTGCTGCTGAGGAGTTCACCATCTCTCCCGGTACATCACCCAAAGATTGCTTCATTTGGTGAACTTTAATCTGCTGGTGGTCCCTGGAGATAAGGAGATCTGACTGGTCTCAACCAAAGCATGAGCTTTCTCGGTCCTGGCCTCAGTCTGGGAGGATGCTCTGTCCTATGAGACCAGGACCCTGCAGCACCTTGTGAAGTTCCACAGGGCCCATAAGACAGAGCTGGCATATGGTTGAGGCATGTGGTTGACCTCCCCAGGCATATGGTTGAGGCAGCTATGGTATCATCTACCTTCCCCTTTTCCCCATCAAACCCACTACTGACTCTCATTGGATTTGTTATTATTTGCCCCATCTGGAAGTAGAACAGAAGTACTGAAATGTAATTTGTGCCCAGATGTGCAGAGGTTCCAATGGGTGAATAACCACAGGACACGTCTTGGAATTAAAATGGGCCACAGCCCTTTTGATTGAGGCAGAAGCTGGGCAAGCAAGAGGAGCACATCCGAGCAGTCGGTCAGCACCCATGGCTGAACCCCGGCACCAACCCCAATCCATATTGGGGAGGACAGAGAAGTTACTGGGACACCTGTGCCCACGCCATTGTGGCCCCCTTCCTGCTGGGGTGTCGGGCTCAATTGCAGAGGCCTCGTGGCATGCGCCATGAGCCTACCGTGCCCCAAGCCTCTTATGGAGGCCGCCAACTGTAGGGAGGTCCGGCACGCAAGCGGATTGTAAAACAGGAGGAGGCATTTTGCATGAATGGTGCTCCTAATTTAAGGTGACCAGATGGTCACCTTCGCGAACTGGGACAGGTGGGTGGGTGGGCGGGTGGCCCTGTGACAGGGTGGGAAATGGTAGCACCCCAGAAGACCGTGCGCTCCTGCAGCCGCACGGGAGACTGCCGCACTGTCTTGCACCCCAGAAGGCAGTGCGGCAGCCTTCCAAAACCCGGGACATTTGAAAAAACCCGCGGGACGCCGGACAAGTTGTTTCAAGGCAGGACTGTCCGGCCAAAAGCGGGACGTCTGGTCAGCCTATCCTAATTGATGCCTGGACTTGGGGCCATATTGCCAGGGACTGAAGTGAATGCCTAAAGCACCAACACATTGTGGGGCTCAGCGTGCTCCCGGTGGGCTGTGGGATACAAGATGAGATTTTAGAAGGCTGGCTGCCCATGAATATTTCTGGGAACTGTAGCCTGTAGTAGTAGTTTGGGTACTGCAGACTACCAAGGGGGCTGAGAATTCTGAGGGATTAGGTCTCTTCCCCCACAAAACCACAATCCCCAAAGATATGCAGGGAGAGAAACTGCCAGCTAAACTTGCTTAAATCTGTAGAGAAGACCTGTCCTTTAAAAAAAAAAAGAACTGAAACAAAACAAATGCAAAAAGTCTGCTCATACCCACATTCTCCTTGAAATACTGTCCTCTTCGCTACAGAGAAAGGCAAGAGCGTAAATGCTAAATCTGCCAGAGAAGCAGGTTGGATTCTTTTTTATGCGAGGAGAGTTGGCAGCAACGTTCCGAAAGTTAAAATATGTCACACATGTCAAAATGTGTTCCTCACTCATTTATTTCGCAACGCGGAAGAAATGTTGGCAGGTTTTGTAACCCTGGAAGCCGATCCACACGTCTTTAAAGAAGCATTCAATACTGAGGAGATCTGGGATAGCAAGAGAGGGGGGAAAAACAATTCTGACAATTCTCTCACCTGGCATATCGCAGTAAAAAGAGAGCACAAAGAGGCCAAGTCATTTGAAATACGCTCTGTAGCTTTCCACCTTTCAATATTTTATACATTATGGCGTCTTAGCAGCAACAGCAAATTGGCAAGAAGCAAAGATCACAGATGTATCTGAAAAGCTGTCCGTCAAACAAACACCCGCTTAAGGTAAAATAAAATCCAGCAATAAAATAAACTGGAAGACAGTTTCAGGCAACCTACACAGCCAACGGTGAAGCTATTCTGCTCCCCCAGCTAATATCTAATTGTTACTTATCTCAGAAAATAAGCCTTCATTAGGTGGTGTAGCAGTTAGAATGTTGGACTAGGATTTGAAAGACACAGGTTCAAATTCTGACCCTGCCTCTCATGTCTCTGGAGTCTAATTGGATTTTGGGCCCAAAGATTTTGCAAGACTGGGTCACTAAAATGTGACAACAAGATGAGTTATAATTCCAGGGAATCCCTAAGTCCCATCTGGATGCTGGTATTCCTGGTCTCCATAAGGATATCAATGAAATAAATAAATGTGATAGCCTACCATGGCTAGCTTGAGGATTGAAATCGAAAGTTGTAGCTTTGAGCTACCTGCAAAAAATAGAAACTCATCATTTCACATGTCTCTGTACATAACATAGGCCCGTGGTGGCGAACCTTTGGCACTCCAGATGTTATGGACTACAATTCCTATCAGCCCCTGCCAGCATGGCTGTAACGAACTTGCCCCACCCTGAAGGGCTGGTGTACAGCAGGCCAAAGACATCTAATTAGAGTCGCCACCACAGACATAGGCCCCTTCTGTGCAGGCCAATAAACACGGGTTAAGGGCGGGATAAAACCCCGGTTGGGGGGGAACTTCGCATGGATCCTGCTCGTAACGCAAGTCTGCTCCATGTTCCCCCTCAACCCGGGTTTTTCAAGAATCACGATTTCCGCAATTTATTTGTTTTAATATGCCTTGCAGTTGTTGTCTTTCCTCTTTTCCAAGAACTCCCTGCTCCCATATGTGGAGCCATGCAGGCACTTCTAGGAACATGAGGCATCAGCAAGGCTCTGGGGGTTCATGTGCACCTGCCTGCAAAACTGTGCATCGGTGGGATGAAGAAGAAGAAGAAGAAGAGTTTGGATTTATATCCCCCCTTTCTCTCCTGCAGGAGACTCAAAGGGGCTTACAATCTCCTTGCCCTTCCCCCCTCACAACAAACACCCTGTGAGGTGGGTGGGGCTGAGAGAGCTCCGAGAAGCTGTGACTAGCCCAAGGTCACCCAGCTGGCGTGTGTGGGAGTGTACAGGCTAATCTGAATTCCTCAGATAAGCCTCCACAACTCAAGCGGCAGAGCTGGGAATCAAACCCGGTTCCTCCAGATCAGAGTGCACCTGCTCTTAGCCACTGCTCTTAGCCACTACGCCACTGCAGGATCCCACCTGCAAGTCCTTTTCTGATATTACAAACATATGTGATTATTGTTGAGGGCTTTCATGGCTGGAATCTACTGGGCTGTTGTGGGTTTTCCAGGAGCAGCAGTGGCGTAGGAGGTCAAGAGCTCGTGTATCTAATCTGGAGGAACCGGGTTTGATTCCCAGCTGTGCTGCCTGAGCTGTGGAGGCTTATCTGGGGAATTCAGATTAGCCTGTACACTCCCACACATGCCAGCTAGGTGACCTTGGGCTAGTCACATCTTCTCAGAGCTCTCTCAGCCCCACCCACCACACAGAGTGTTTGTTGTGAGGGGGGAAGGGCAAGTGTTGATTGTAAAGCCCCTTTGAGATCTCCCTCCAGGAGAGAAAGGGGTGGAATATAAATCGACAAACTACTCTTTCTTCTTCTTTTTTCTTTTCTTCTTCTTCTCTCTTCTCTTCTTCTCTTCTCTTCTTCTTTGTCTTCTTCTTCTTCTTCTTCTCTTCCTTCCTTCTCTTCCTTCTTCTTCTTCTTCTTCTTCTTCTTCTTCTTCTTCTTCTCTTTCTTCTTCTCTTTTTCTTTTTCTTCTTCTTCTTCTTCTTCTTCTTCTTCTTCTTCTTCTTCTTCTTCTTCTTCTTTTTTCTTTTTTCTTTTTTCTTTTTTCTTCTTCTTCTTCTTCTTCTTCTTCTGCTGCTGCTGCTGCTGCTGCTGCTGCTGCTGCTGTGTGGCTGCGATCTGGGAGTTTTATTTCCTAATGTTTTGCCTTTGTCTATGGCATCTATGGCTGCATTAGTCAGATGCATTTGCAACTGCAACTGCACACAAATTCCACCTGGACACATGCAAATGCGCCTTACCCCTCTTTCCATCTGTGCAGTGGACAAAAACATATATACTCCACCACACAATCACTCCATGCTGTGCCACTGAGAAACACATTTTACTGTGACGTGCCTCTGAAGATGTCACCCATGCCATGTTTCCCCGAATATAAGACAGTGTCTTATATTAATTTTTGCTCCCAAAGATGCATGCTATGCGCGTCTTCATTTCTTCCGGGGATGTTCTCTTTATTTTTCTGTGTTCTGTCTAAGTCAGGGCAATAAGCGTTCCAAACAAAAACTTTGCTATGTCTTACTTTCTGGGGATGCCTTATATTTCGCACTTCAGCAAAACCTCTACTATGTCTTATTTTTAGGGGATGTCTTATATTCGGGGAAACAGGGTAGATGTGGGTGAAATGTGAGGAGAAAAAAAACTACCAGAACATGGTCACATAGCCTGGCAAACCCAGTCTGTACTTACTGTGACGTCACAGGCCCCGAGCCAATAAGCATCAGCCACTGTCTTGCAAACACAGACCAAACTGAGGGGTGGGAAAAGCATGAAGAGCAATCATTTCTCATGGTATTTATTTACTTTATCTTTTATCTTCCTGTAGTATGGAGGCAACCGGCGTCTCGCTTTCTTGCCTTTTACCCTCTGGAGTTAAGCTGGCAAAAGAAACCTGTTTTGTTTCACGGTGCATATTATTAGTTGTTTTGGGCAAAGCATCAGGTCAAAGCTGTATTGCGTACACAATGACAGGGAGCTGAATCAAATTGTCCATCTATCACATGAAGCTGAATCGAGTGTCAGTCTATCAGGACCAAATCGTCTTTTCAGATTGGCACGATCTCAAGGAGGAGTCTTTCACACCACCTGCTACCCTATCATTTTAAATGGAGCCTTCTGGGCATGAAACCTTCTGCATGCAAAGCAAGTGCGATACCACTGAGTCACAGCCCAGCCCCCAATTTTTGGCCCTAACATGAGTTTCGTTGAACATGTTGACTATTGAGCCTCCTGTTGATCACTGACGTGTGTAACCTGGAGTGACAACCACCAGATATGAATGAACCATAACAGAATAAAGAACTACCAGTAGACATTCCATTACACCAAAGGAGCAGCAGTGGCGTAGGAGGTTAAGAGTTTGTGTATCTAATCTGGAGGAACCGGGTTTGATTCCCAGCTCTGCCACCTGAGCTGTGGAGGCTTATCTGGGGAATTCAGATTAGCCTGTACACTCCCACACACGCCAGCTGGGTGACCTTGGGCTAGTCACAGCTTCTCGGAGCTCTCTCAGCCCCACCTACCTCACAGGGTGTTTGTTGTGAGGGGGGAAGAGCAAGGAGATTGTAAGCCCCTTTGAGTCTCCTACAGGAGAGAAAGGGGGGATATAAATCCAAACTCTTCTTCTTCTACATCACTGAAAAAAATAGCTTTGAGTAGCATCAGTTCAGTCCACACCTTATGTGTATCAGATCTCCCCCAGAGCTCCTCATGCAAATTATAATTTAAGAAGATGCTAGAGATACCTGACATCCTGAACCAGTGGTTCTGCTCTGTCCTAGATAGGTGGTCCAGCCTGTCATCATCATTGTTCTCTCTCACATCTCCATGTTTGTTTGCCTCACAATGGGGGGGGGGAGGAGGCTACTATGCATAAGCACCTCCTGCCTGGCAGCTGCTACCTTGCTTGTTTCCTTGCATCCCCGTTTAGGTTTTCTGTCTTTAATCTAGCAGTTTTCCCTCCTGGATTTAAGAGGGTTCATTGCTCTAGCCATAGATCTTCATTGCTAATGTAAAACAAAGCCCTTCAGAGCACTCTGTGATGTAATGGTGGGACTGAAGGAACTACCATCCACCAGCTGCTTCCTAGTTTCCACAGCCTGCCACATTTTATTTTATTTTCTTGTCTTCCTTCCTTCCTTCCTTTCTTTTTTGTTGAGGTCCGTTGCTCCACCAATAGATATTTAGATTTTTTTAAAGGCCCTTCTGATCAATCTGAAATGAAAGAACTAGGGAGAGAGGAAGGTGGGGAGAAGTGAAAAAAACAGAGAGAGCAATGAAATGAAAGAACTAGGGAGAGAGGAAGGTGGGGAGAAGTGAAAAAAAACAGAGACAGCAATGAATAGCCATCTCCTTCAAAGGCAGGGGACAAGTCCACTTCACCCAATTTCAGAAACCATGGGGATTTTCTGATCTGCAGCATGGTGTGTTTGTGAGTGGAGAAATTCTGTGCACAACTGGGAATCTGACTCGAAGGGAATCTGTACTCCCTGTGGAGCAGACTTCAAGTGCACACATGCCCATAGTCTAGAGCTCAGATGCCACTCAGCAGAAATTCATACCCCATCTTGACGTTGCAAACCCTAACTTGCTACCATTTCCTTTCCCTTCATTGCACCAAAGGAAGTAAAGATAGAAAACAGAAATGGAAATGGAAACAGACAGCAACCACAGACATCATTGGGTCAATATAAATAATATTAGATGTTATCAATTCAGATCCTTACCGAAATGTTCAAGTAATTTCATTTGGTTTAGTGACCTTTCCAATATTAGCAAACTGGGCACGTTGGGAGAGGATTTTGATGAATTACATTCCAAATATGCTTCTCTGCTTTCAGGTCAACATTCCTTTTTTTTGCAACAACATAATTTGGATTAGGTAAATCTTTACGCCAGTGCAAAAATGCACGCTCCCTTCTACATGAAAAAACAGATGCTCCCGTACACTGCAATTTGACTAAATTTTCCCACCCAAAAAACCCTCTTGAGTAAAAGAAAATAAAAACGTTGCTAAATCGAAATCAGTAGGAAGATCTAAAAGGTGCGCGCCAAAATATTGGACCTCTCCCCCCCCCCCGAAAACTCTCACATGGTTGGTGAGGTTTTTTTAAAAAAATGAAGAAGGGACTTCTTCCTCCCCCAGTCTAAAAAAAAAGTGTGTGGATTTTGAAGGAAAATCACATAAAGTACCACAAAAGCACACAGAAAACATTTGAGGCAATGCAGCAGATGGAGTGAAGGGTAACATCTTGAGTTAATTTATTTTTGAAGTACATAGTGAGTGTTCATGAGATAATTGAATTAGATAGTCAGTGGGGGAGGGGAAAATCTGCAATCCTGGTATGTTTATTATGCTCAGAAACGTTCCCTGGAAGGTATGTGGCTTTTCCTATTGAAGAATGTGCCTATGGATTCAGTTCTTAAATAGTTGATTGGCAATGCAGGCATATTTAAATCAAGAAAGCACTTGTTCCGAAGGCCTAAAGATCTCAAGTTCTGTATTTCTCACCATCATAGGAAAGAAAGAATTGTAAAAGTGGAGCATGCTACAATAGACACACTCTCCCTAGGAAGATTGTAACTGTTGATGATCTGGAGATATTTTTAAAAAATTGTTGCAGGTTTTATGGGGCATTAGTGAGGCCCCAGTGAACAACCATGGAATCAAAGGGCGTTTCCCCACTTGCGACTACCCCCCTATGCCGGGCACTGCTCTCAGCGCACACCATTTCTGGCGCACGTCCGGGCTTCCCCTTGACCCCGCGCTTTGTGCAGGGTAATCAAAAGGTGCTGTTTGGAAGAGCGCCAGGAATGGCGTGCACTGAGGAGGTGTGACAGTGGCAGCATTGGGGCAGCTGCGTTGTCGCCGCCCCTGTAGTGGGGAGTGCGGGGGGACCCTGCGCTACTTGCCTACAGTAAGGCAGGGCAGAAGGTAAGTGGGGAAATGCCCAAAGAGACCCTACCTTGAACTTTCCACAGCTCAAGGCAATTTTTTCATAGTGGCCTTTTGTCAGGATGGGTCCCTTTCCCCCTTCCAGCCTTCCAGGAAGCGAAAACTAAAATGCAACCACAGCTCTCCAAGGTGTGGCCAAGCCTCTGTCTTTTGTAATGTTAACTCTGTATCTGAATGTTGGTATTCTTCCCTTTGTTATCTTACTGTAACTGAAGCTCTGGGGCCGGGGGGCGGGTAGGGGGCAGGGCAGGGGAGTCTGCCATCCCTGGCCTCAGAGAGCTGCTTTTGTTAGTACTGAGACCAGGAGTGGGGCTTAGGGAGGTGTAGCCATGCCCCTAGGGGCGGGTGGGTTCGTGGCCCCGCCCCTGAACCCACCCCATAAAAATGTATACCTACGTCACTGAGGGAAGGCAAAGGGAATTAGAATGCATTACATATCCTTTACAATTTTCAACTCCTCCCCGTCCCTCCCTTGCCCACACGGCAGTTCTTCCAGCCAGGATCAAAACGGCTGCTTTGAAAAAAACACACACACCCACATTTGTGCTGGAGGTCTATTGATGGTGCAATAGACCTGTGAAATTGACATGCTCTATTTGTCAAGACCCTGCTAAGACCTGTTAATATTTTCGCTCTTCCCTGGTTCTTGCCATGAAAGTGTAGGGGGCAGGGAACAGGAGGAAGTAGCAACGTGGGAATCTCTGGCTCGTTTTCCATTACTTTAGGCACCCAGAAACTTTCTCTTCCTTTGACCTTGGTCATTTCCCCACTTACCATCTGCTGTGCGCTACTCTCGCCAAATAGTGCGAGGTCCCGCAGCACTCCCCACTACAGGGGCGGCGACAACGCAGCCGCCCCGACACTGCTGCTGTCGTGCCCCCTCAGCATGTGTCATTTTATGGCACTCCCCAAAATGGAGCCTTTTGATGACCCCGTGCGGGGTCGTGGGGAAGCCTGGGAGTGCGCCAGAAATGACGCGCGCTGAGAGTAGCGCGCAGCAAAGGGCAGTCGATGGTATGTGGGGAAATGGCCCTTGTTTCTGGGGTGACCTTGGAGACTCTGCACTGCTTGGAAATGCTGTTAGTGATTTCACCCTGCTGGGATCCTGAGGGTGGAGGCAGGAGGGAGGTATGTGTCAGATCCCGGGTCCGAAAATAAGAGAAACTGTATATTTGCTCTAAAGTCCATATTTTGAAGCAAAAGGTAAACATCAGCAAAGACGATTCTGAGGAACCCATGCAAACACTCTGCCTATATCTCCGAAGGCTCCCCCCCCCCACCAGCCAAACAGCTCTACTCTACCCCTAGATCGAAGCATAAGAAAGCTGGGAACAGTTCACACTTGATAAAGCGGCTGCTCTTCCTGGCTCCGAGGCCACAGACAGTGGGATAACTGGACACCTGCAGAGAAGAAATCTTTACAGTTCCCTTGCACAGGCCTGACAGTGGAGAAAAAAAATATTAAGCAAAGAATGCTGTAGTGGAACTTTGTTCCAGCAAAACCTACTTGTTTGCTGTTCATGATATTCTGACAATAAACAATTTCTGAACTCAAGAGTCTGGTTATTGCAGGGGTCGAATTCTGACACTACTGCATTATCAATAGATTGACAGGCTGGCAAAATGGTGGATTTGACAGGCACAGCAGGGAGACCTCCCCTGCGAACAGAAAACGGTGGAAAAAAACCACACTGCAAAGCAAACAGCTGTGCTGCAAAAGGCCAGCGAATCATCCTCTCTCTGCCTTCCATACAATTCTCAGGGGGTGGGGGTTTCCAGCACTCCTTACTAGCAGTAAATACAAGGAAAGGCAGTTTCATCATGCTTGAAGACTCCACTCACAATATCTTGGTCCCTTAAGAACTGAAGATAAGATGAGCAAAGGTGCACACAACACCCAGGTGGTTCCCAAGGGAGGATGGAAATAAAGGGATATATGAAGCTGCCCTCAAAAAGATTGGGGGAGAGCAAGTCTGCAGTGCACTCTTCCCTAGAGGCGTAGCTACCATGGGGACATCCGGGGACAAGTGCCCCAGGCGCCCCCTTGTGGTGACTCTCCTGATGATACCAGCCAAGTTTGGTGAAATTTGGTTCAGGGGGGTCCAAAGTTATGGGCCCCCAATACGGGTGACCCCATCCCCCATTGTTTTCAATGGGAGCTAATAGTAGATGGGTCAACCATTTTGAGGGTCCATAACTTTGGACCCCCTGAATCAAACTTCACTAAACCTAGGTGGTATCATAAGGATAGTCTTAGTCTCCTGCTGATACCACCCAGGTTTGGTGAAGGTTGGTTCAAGTTATGGACCCCCCAAAGGGGTGCCCCCATCCCCCATTGTTTCCAATGGGACCTAATGGTAGATGGGGCTATCCTTTTGAGGGTCCATAACTTTGGGCCCCCAGAACCAAACTTCACTATAACTGGGTGGTTTCATCAGGAGAGTCTCCTGAAGATAGCCTAAAATTTTGGTACTGTTAGCTTAAACATTGCTCCCCTGACAGGCACCCTCAAATTTTTCCCCAGGTTCTCTCTTTAAATCCACCCCCTTTGGAGTAGATTTAAAGGGAGAATCTGGGCTCCCTAGATTTAAAAAAAAACATTGAAAGTATTGTTGAAGGCTTTCACACACCAGATCTCAGCTATTGTTTATTGTGTTTTACAGGCTGTGTGGTCACCGTGATCTGGTGTAGATAGTTCCTAGCACGCTGTGTAATTCTGTGGCTACTGGCATCTTCAAGAGGTGTATCACAGAGAGAAGTCTGTTATAAGAGAAGGCTGGACACAGTGTATAACAGACTTCTCTCTGTGATACACCTCTGAAGATACCAGCCACAGATGCAGGTGAAACATTAGTAACAAGATCTATCAGACCACAGCCATGCAGCCCAGAAAACCCACAATAACCAACATTGAAAATTTATTATTTATTTATTTATTTCTCAGTCTTATAGACCGCCCAACCCCCGAAGGGCTGTTTGGGGGGTGTTTAGGGGGTGGGTGGGGAATCTACCCTGAAAAAGCATCACTTTCAATGTTGTTTAAACCAGGGAGCCCAGAATATCCCTTTGAGGTGGATTTAAAAGGAGAATCTGAGCTCTCTTCAAAGGGAGAATCTGAGCTCTCCCCCACTTCAAAAAATAAATAATAGCATCACTTTCCTAATGTGTTGCCTAAACCCAGGGAGCTCAAAATCTGTTCAGATTTGTGTGTTGGTGCATGTCTAATAATGTGATGGTGACTTTACAGAGGATGATCTGGGTGCATTCAATGTTGTTTGAGTGCCGTAGTGGTATCGCTGCCCATATATTAGGGGGGGTGCAAACCTGTGCTCTTTGCCCCCGGGCTCCATTTTCCCTAGCTATGCCCCTTCTCTTCCCAAACCCTACCCAAACCCTACTCTTTCTCTTCTTCAGAGCTGAAGAACGCAAGAACATATGGGACAGACACCCAACAACGAGACAGGTTGTCCAAGGGGAAGGACCGTCGTGGTCAGCCCATGTCTGATTTGATCCTGCTATGTCTCCTGCCCAGGATGTGGGATCCTGTTTATTTCTTCCTCCCCCCTCCCTCTTTCATTATTGTGGTTGTACTTTCTCACTCTTTGCACTTGTGGCGTCCTCCTCAGAGGTGTCCTTTTCCAATTGGCCTGAGGGGCCAAGAAATAGTTTAGCCCACAGGGCACCTGCTGTTGGTGGCAGCCCGTCCCTGGCTTCACAGCCTTCCCTTCCAAAACCTATAAATGCCAGTAAATGTATCTGTTGTGAAGCTAGTCTCTATTGCCAGCCCTTGATCCCCTACTCACAAAGGGCTGGCGGCACGCCTCTGCCCAGTTACCTCACTTCGCCTCAGGAGCCAGTTCTCGAGGCTGAGTTGTCATTGGTCTGCTCCACCTGGCTCCCCTCATTAATTCTCCCGCGTTCTTCCCACCGTCACCAACAATTCCCCTCCCAGAACCCTGCTGCAGCGGCAGCTCCCGCGCCTCATCATTTCCAGCCTTAAATGCCATTCTGGCTCTCAAATCCCTCCCTCTCCCCAGCTGAGTCTAATTTTGAGCCGCGGTTGATCCGGCCTTAGCTTCTGCGGCCTCCAAACGCGGCCGAGGGGTTAATGTCCCTGTGCATTCTCAATTAACGCACTCTCTGGTCTCTCTCCGACATGCCTTTGACTCACCCCCGCTTTGCCTTGCCACCTGCTTCTCCCTTTGTCGTGTCGATGTTTCGACTGGTCAGCGAGGTTCCCTCCTGCCCGCCTTGAGCAGGCCAAGTCTGAAGAGCGCAGTGGTAACAGGTGACTCGGCCGCCAGTACCCGGCCTCAGCCAGACTTAGACCCCTTTGCTCTCCCAGGCACCGTGGCCTTATCAGCTCTTTGTATCAACTTCTTGCTTGCTTGTAGCTCTTGCAGTAATGTGGAATGTAGTTTATTTGGACCCTGGTGGAGGCTGCATTGTCTCTGGACTATGGGACTGGTGGGGTGTCAACCCCATTGCTGGTAGTCAGGGGTGGTGTTGTGTAACACGGGGGGGGGGGTACATGACATTGCTTCTGCTTTAGTTCTGGCAGTAGAAGTCTAAATGCTTATTCCTGATGCTGTGTGGTAATAAAGATATCATCTGAACACAGAGGCTTGTTATTAAACAGTTCACGTACTAACCAGTGGTAGTACTGACCAAATATCAAACACCCACAGACTAACATACTTTCAACTGGATTCATCATGGTTTGGCCTTTTTATATAAAAAAAGAGTGAAATAATAAATGAGAATGCTTTTTGTGTTTCCAAAGCTGGTTTCAGTTATGAAAGATCTACCTGCCATTAACCTCCCTGCAGTGAAAATATAAGGAAAAGTTTCTTATTAATTAAGGTAGGTTTTTGCCCCAATATCAGTCACATTTAAAATGCAACATTGTGTGAAATTAAGTCCCTAATAAATCGCTCCTCCTTATAAATCACTGTCGCTGTCACTAAGACAGGAGTAGCCAAGAAGACCCAGAGGGCAGTAACAGATACACAAAGTGCACTTACTCTCTTGGTTACATTAAATGGGGCACTCCAGAAGACTGAAGGGACCGTGGATATTTTTCATGAAACTCTGGGGCAACGTACATGAAATGGGACACGCTCTCTGACAGTCTTCTGTGTGTTCTCTCAATTGGTGCTCACTTTGAATTGGGCTGTTAGGAAATAGCATAAAATAGACTTGCATAGCTTCTGACTTTCTTGGGGGGGGTCGTTTATTCCACACTACAGCCTCTTTGCACTGTTCAGTCATTTCTTGTTCTGCTCAATTCACAAGTCTTCTGCCTGAAGGCCCAATCCTAATCCATCCCCTTTTAGATTCACGATTAGAAGCAACAGCTCCAGTGGTGGGATCCAAAAATTTTAATAACAGGTTCCAATGGTAGTGGAATTCAAATAGTGGTGCCGCCGCACACACGCACCTCCAGTCCCTATTGGGCAGGGAGGTTGCTTTAGTAACCCTTTCTCGGCACTCAGAAAAAATTAGTAGTTCTAGAGAAGTGGTGAGAACTGGTTGGATCCCACCTCTGAATGGCTCCCTTCTTTTAAGTGAGGAGTCTTGTTCGAGTGAAAAGAGGAAGCTTAACTGTTGGCAACACTCCATTTTCTAGCGCAGAGGCTTTTACACACATATGGTCTCCTTTGCATTGAGCATGTCTTTCCCTTTGGGTCTGATTCTCAGTTACGCACAGGTTTTGCCCCCTTTGGAAGTCACCCCATCCTCAGATCAGAGAATGCGTGTGGTTTCCAAAATGTGTTCAGTGCAACTCCCCCCTCCCCTCTGAACAGAGAAAACAAAAGAAGATTACTGTGCACTGGGTTTCTTTGGGTTTTCTCGCCCCTCCTCGCCTTTCCCCCCTAAGAGCAGTTCCACCCACTCTTTGGGTCATCATTTCAAAATGATGAGAAACATTTTTAAAAACTATTTTAGTGCTGAAAGTCTATAACTGGAGCAATAGACCTTGCAAAAGGGACATGAAACTGACATGGTCTAGCAAGATCAAAGATGGTATACACACAAAGGTGGCAGGAAACTTCCCCAAACGGAGGTTGCTTAGGAAGAAAGGGAAGAGATGAAAGGGCAAAATAGCAGATTGGCTAGGTTTGGGACACTAGGCAGGGAGTGAATCCCTGTGTAAACAAAAAAGGGGGAAACCCTCTGCAAAGCAAACAGCCGTGGGGTAAGTAGTGCATACATAAATGACTTAAGAACTTCTCACTTAGGCGAAGGCGGTCATTGGGCATTAATAATGGATGGATGGATGGATGGATGGATGGATGGGTGGATGGATGGATGGATGGATGGATGGATGGATGGATGGATGGATGGATGGATGGATGGATGGATGGATGGATGGATGGATGGATGGATGGATGGATGGATGGATGGATGGATGGATGGATGGATGGATGGATGGATGGATGGATGGATGGATGGATGGATGGATGGATGGATGGATGGATGGATGGATGGATGGATGGATGGATGGATGGATAGGATGGATGGATGGATGGATGGATGGAAGATGGATGGATGGAAGGATGGATGGACGTATGTTACCTTTGCCTGGTAACTTTTAGTAGCTCCATGGACCAACCATGGCTCGAGCTATAACACTGGAGTACCCAACACAGCAAGTATAGTGAAATAATAAAAGGTTTTATTGAGATGCTGACCTATGTGTCATCACCTCCACACCACAGCAACTGCGCTGCCTAGCAGCTTTACAACAGCTTATATGCACTTTCTCCCGCCCGGGAGTCCGGGAGAATACAACCATTTATTCACAAAATACATAGTAACCAATCATACATCTACAATACATGGGAACCAATCAGAGTCCAGTCAGCAGCCCCTTCTTGAATTTCACGGCAGAGGCAGGGCGAGGTGATGACGTAGGCACTGGCGGGAAAAACACAAAAAGTTCTTTGGGTGCTTGAGGTCAAGAAACGGAATTTAACGATGATGGCGTCCTTATCTGCCTGCTGGTGGGATTAGGCAGCTTCTTCTGGGGTCCCTTTTGTCAACATCCATCCGTGGTTTTAGCAAATGAAAGGGACATGCCCAGGTGGAGCAGGGGTGGATTCCTGCCTTGAGCCAAGGAGGTTCCATGCAGACGCAAATACAAAAGATAGCTATACTTCCTACTTTCTACCTAATACAGTTTGTTCCTACCTAACTTATAGAAATCTTTATTTAAAAACATGATCAGAAATGGAATGGATGGGTGCATGGGTGGGTGCGTGGGTGCGTGGGTTCATGCACAGATGGATGCATGCATAGATGGATGCATAGATGGATGCATAGATTTAAAACCATTTGTAAAAGGAAGAAGGAACTACTCTTGGAGAATCAACAATGAGCCATTTTGCGAACAAACAGCTTTTCCAACAGAAGAGAGAGGAAGTGATAAAGTGCCAAGTTTCATTTGGAGGGAAGCACAGCACCCAAAGTCCAGTCTTCTCAGCACCTTAAGGTAACATTCTCTGAACAGCACACAAATTCATACCACTGCCTTATACTGCCAAACCATCCGTCTATCAATGTCAGCGTAATCCGTTTGAAATAGACACGTACATTCATCATCAGTTACAAAACTTGTATTATGCAAAGTGAACACTGCCAAGAATGGAATCGTTTTAAGTAGAAATAGGCATCGCACCCACATACTGAAGGAAATATTTATTTATAAAATCCTCTAAGATGTCCTTGAAATTGCTTAAAAACGTCATTTATCAGCTTTCAGAGTCACCTAGAATGTTTGCCATGGGCAGAATTCAGTGGCAACCTGGAATACGTTGCATTCCCACTCAAGAAATGTCTATAAACTGTAGTCAAATTTCCATTCACCTCCCTAGAAAGATTTCTCAGCCCCCTCCCCTTCCAAATGGATATCTCCATGTTGATTTCCAAACAGCCTTTAGGCCAGGGGTCGGGAACCTTTTAGACTCAAAGAGCCATTTGGGCCCATTTTCCCCGGAAAAGAAAATTCATGGAGCCGCACTTGAGGATTCCACTTCCGTAAGGAGTGGCACGGAGTCGCTCTGAGGCAGCGGAGGCCGTTGCTCTCTGACTTGCTGTTTCTGTTGCCGTTTCCGGCTGGTTTCCCCACTTTCGCACCGCTGTTGGCTCCTCTTCGCTGACCTGTCAAAATCCCCTGCGCTGCCAACCTGGGAGCTTGCTCTTCGGGATTTTGGGCTTAACGGCTGGTTGGCTTCTCTTTGTGGTTCGAGGCCACTTTCCCCAGCGCTCTGGGCGGTGGCCGCTGCAGCACGGAGTCGCTCTGGCGCTGGAGCCGCTCTTGGGGTGGCGGGCGGGCGCTGGAGCGTCGCTCAGCGGGCGGCGCAGTGGGAGGCTGCTCGCCGACGCGGCACGGCAGTCTCTGGGCGCTGGGGAAGGGGCTGAATCCCACGCTGCTCCAGGAAGAGCACTACAGGCTCTAAGAGCCGCTGCCATGGTCGAAGTTCTCGACCCCCGCTTTAGTAAGGGGTGGGAACCTTTTAGACTCAAAGAGCCATTTGGGCCCATTTTCCCCGGAAAAGAAAATTCATGGAGCCGCACCCTGGGGGGGGGAGGATTCCCTTCAGCCTCTCTCCCCCCCCCCTCTGTAGGGGGGGGGCGGATGACACGGAGCCGCTTTTCTCTGGGGGGGGGAGGCAGCGGAAGGCTGTTGTTTCGACTCTGCTGCTTCTGTTGCTGCTTCGGCTGGTTTCACTTTCACCGCTGTTGTCCTTCCCCCTCCCTTCTTCGACCTGTCAAAAAAATCCCTGGGTTGCCAGCTCAGGGCTGAGCTGTTTTAGGGGATTTTGAAGGCGGCAACTGAGTGCTAGCTTTTTTTTCTCTTTGGGGGAAGCGGTGGTTAGGAGAACCACTTTCTTCTCTTCCCCACAAAGTGGCCCAGCGGGCAGCTTTCCTCTTCCCCTGGAAGTGGCGGTGGCAGCGGAGGCCAGCTTTCTTCTCTCTCCCTGGGAGGCGGCAGCCGCAGGGCAGCTTTTTTTCTCTCTTGGTGGCAGCTCTTCTCTTGGGGGGGGGGGGTGGCGGCGGGAGGCCTTTCTTCTCCAGGCGGCGGCAGCAGTGGGAGGCGCTCTTCTCTCCCCGTCGGAATGGCGGCCTGGCAGTCTCTGCTTGGCGGGGGGAAGAGTGAGAATCCACGCTGCCCAGGAAGAGTGGAGCGCACCACAGGCTCTAAGAAACGTTCAGGCTTTCGCGAGCCGCAGGTTCCCGACCCCTGCTTTAGGCAAATCTATTCCCAATTCTATGGCCGGAGACAGAAAAGAACTGTAAAGAACCACAATGAAATCCTAGTTGCCCTAGAGCCTGTGCGTGGGGTTTCATCAGTTCTGGCCCCACGTGACTTTAGATTGTTCCTGGATTTCTGCAAAAAAAATCATGCCCATAGTTTTCATTTTGCTGCTTTTCTCCCCCCGTCCCAGGGAGGGGGATTTCTTGTCTTTTCTTTTTTTAAAAGACCACTTCTGCCATGATATTTTTGGAAGCTGATTTTAAGTCCTTCCCCCCTCATGTGTATTATTCCTGCAAATTTTCTTTGTTTTGCCCACTCACCCTCCGTCCTTCAGCCCCCTCCCTCCCTTCCCACCCTGAAGATGAGCGGTTTCTTTGTTTTAAACCATGGTGCTACCCAGCTTAACAGTTATGAACAATATTTTTACAGAGCAATGGGGAATTACTCAGCTTGGCAATGCGAGAGGCAGGCTGGGTAAGGATCTTTTTAGACTATGTATACCAGAAACGGCTTGAAACGTATCTGCAGAGAATTCACAAAAGACCAAATTGTAGTTTAAATATTTTTATATAAATTTTGTTTGCAAGCAATCATACAGCAAGAAGTCAAGGCACATACACACAGTTCCTAGGATATAAACAGGGAGGAGAAGATAGGTTGAATGATAGCGCAGGGAGTTGGGGAAGCGGGGATCATATGTTACCTAAATTCAGCTGAAGAAGATCTTGTAGAAGGCAAGGATTCAAATGAGCAGCATCTGAATCCAGGCAAAGGACATTATCATGTCTCAACCTAACTAGACCAAGAGAGGTGCAAGCCAGTATTGAGCACTGAGCTTAAGGTGTGTAGCTCTTTTATAGGGTGGATCACTGGTTTGGCGGGAACTTCAAGCTTAGGTTTCGTTTTATTTTGAATTTCCATGCTGGACTTGCTGGCTTGAGCTAATCAAAAAGCTCTATCAATTATTCTAAACCCCGGGACAATGGAGTCAATTGGGTGCTGTGTGGTTTCCGGGCTGTATGGCCGTGTTCTAGCAGCATTCTCTCCTGACGTTTCGCCTGCATCTGTGGCTGGCATCTTCAGAGGATCTGATGTTGGGAAAGCAAGTGGAGTATAATATATCTGTTGGAGTGTCCAGGGTGGGTGGGAAACCTTGTCTGTGAGTAACAAAGGCGGTAACCAGGTCAATAGTTGAGGGCATCTGAATAGAAGTATGAGTAATAATGAAGACTATAGCCTGGGAGTAACCCTGTAGATAGCAAGGTCACTGGTGGGAGCATCTGAATAGAAGTATCCTGGCCTTTGTTTCTTTTGTCTATGGACATCCTGTGTTTGTGTGGAGCTGGTTTGACACAGTCTTGACCCTAGTATTTTTCAACACTGGCAGCCAAGTTCTGTTCATTTTCATAGTTTCTTCCTTCCTATTAAAATTGTCCATGTGCTTATGGATTTCAATTGCTTCTCTGTGTAGTCTGACGTAGTGGCTTTCAGAGTGGTCAAATTTCTGTTTTTTCAAATAATATTCTATGTCAGGTTGGTTTATCATGTGTTCTGCTATTGCTGATTTTCTGGCTGAAATAGTCTGCAGTGCCTTTAGAGTGTTCTTTGTCACGTGTCTGTATGCTGCGTTTGGTGGTTCCTATGTAGACTTGTCCACAGCTGCATGGTATGCGATAGACAACAAGTGGATGGATGGATGGTCTGCTCGCATACCATGCAGCTGTGGACAAGTCTACATAGGAATTTCCTGCCCGCAGCACAATGCATGTCAAGGCTGCGAAAATTTTACTACTGTGGCCAGCCAGAAAAAACGGCAAGGCTGCAACAACCTGAACATAGAGTATTTGAAAAACGAAATTCTGGACATAACCACGTCGAACTACGAAGACTGATTGAAATAAACATGGTTTTATTTTAATGAGGAAGGAAGAAACATGAAATGAACGGGAACGGCTGCGTGAAAATACTGGGGTGGGCATCAAACCAGTACAGGATCATGGGATGCATTCGAATAACACCGACTGGGGCCTCAGGCTAAAGTCATGGTATTACTCTGCTCATTCCAGATGCCTCAGCACGCTTTGATGACTGCTCCCCACCGCCCTGGTTTTGCTTGGCTGAATATGATATACTCCGCTGCTTTCCCCATCGAATCTGCCGGCCATGCGAGCGAGCTGCGATCGAATGCTGCTGAAGTGACCGCGTATTCCCGATACAGCAATGATCGACGTGGCAGCCGGGCAATGCAGTAGGGTCGGGTGTTCTTAGATTGAATCAGGAAGCACAAAATGGCTTTATGCAGAGTAACTCTTTGGAGCCTCCACTTAGGTTATTCAAATTTGGCTGAGGCATCAGATTAGGAAGGGATTGATTGGTTTTAGGGAAATGGTATCAATAGGATGAAGAAATGCAGGGAGAAAGCAATGGTTTGGAGAAAGGTTTTCTCAAAAGCACAGTATCAGGGAGCTTCCAAAACAGCTTAGCGAGGTGTGGTGTTCAAGAGATGTGCAGATTCCATTATGTCAATAGAGTACTCTGGTAGGGTAAGATAATCAAAGATACATGTCCTTGTTATGAGACGTCCAGATAATAGCCTGGAGTAACTCATAGATTAACTTTCTGAAAACAGGCTGTTTTGCCTTAGGCTTGCTTTTGGCTGGGACACTCTGCTATCCACCCATACAGACATGGAAACTGGCATTTTGCAGCACATAGTGTGAGAAATAATATGACTTCAATATTTCATAAGGCAGGGGATGAAGGCCAGGGTTACAATGGGCAGCCCAATCCAGGGGGGAGGGGAAAACTGGCTGCTAAAACTGGGCTAGGATCATGCCCACCCCTTTTGATGTAAGTGGTACTGGCACTGGAAAGGAGGGCAAGCTGAGAGGTGGATGGGCTGTAGGCCTGTGTGACTGGGGGCATTCCCAGACTGGAGCTGATTTTAGTTAGCTTCCATCAGGCTTTCATGCTGGGAATGCCCCCAGTGCAGCCCTCAGATGTATGCCATGAATACAGTGGCATAAATTCATTCCCTTTATGGGGCTCGTTGAGTGGCAGGAGGGATTTTTGAATGCCCCTCCTTCCTGTGCCACCCAGAGCCCCATTGGAAGTTATGTGGCATCACCTTTGTCACACCGTTTCTGGACACAGTGCCGCTGCCACCACATCTGGATTGCTCTGTAAAGTATCAATGTCAGTCTCCAGCACCTTCCCTTGCAGATATGTAAAGAAAAAGACATATCTCCACAAGACGAATGAATAAAGGCATACTTTTAAAAATGAAAGCTTGGAACTCAGAGAATCTGAATGACATATCATTACAACTGTATATTGATATACCAATGTTTTCATGATTTAAAAAAAAATCAGCCATAATATCGATCTATCAATTTAAGCACACACAGACACAAATAAAGGTATGCTGTGATGCCACCAATGGTAACACCAATGGTAATTTGGTATGTGTGGACCAAATGTGTGGACCAAAGGCATGTGTGGACCAAAATAAACCAGCTGTGGAAATGCAGAGGGGAGGCCACTGTGTGGACTAACCTGGGCCAAACCCCTTCCAGTCCTTGTTGACTGACTGCCAAGAAAATCAGGAGCAAGTCAAGTATGCTGAAAAGCCCCTAAGTATAGGCCCCTGGAAATCAATATGCTTAGACAGGATTCCCTCTACTCAGGACTGCATCTATATACCTGGGATGCCTATTAAGGTCTCTTGTCTTGTCTGATCCAAAAGGTGTTGCAGATTTTTTTAAAATAGGCCAAAAATACGGGCACAATCTGTTTCTCAGAGATTAAAATTGACACACAACATGAAGAGATTGCCATTTTATACCTACCCACTTTTTAAGGTTTTTAAGTCCTTTAAGCAGATATGGTTACTGCTTCAATATGTATTATGGCCACTCACCTGGATAGCTTTAAAAGGGGCTTGGACAGATTTATGGAGGAGAAGTCGATTTATGGCTACCAGTCTTGATCCTCCTTGATCTGAGATTGCAAATGCCTTAACAGACCATGTGATCGGGAGCAACAGCTGCAGAAGGCCATTGCTCTCACATCCTGCACGTGAGCTCCCAAAGGCACCTGGTGGGCCACTGCGAGTAGCAGAGAGCTGGACTAGATGGACTCTGGTCTGATCCAGCTGGCTTGTTCTTATGTTCTTATATCCTTTATGTTCTATCATTTATGTCATTTAACTTATACTAATCTATGACTGCAGTAAAGATTTGATTGATTGATTGATTGATTGATTGATTGATTGATTGATTGATTGATTGATTGATTGATTGATTGATTGATTGATTGATTGATTGATTGATTGATTGATTGATTGATTGATGCAACTCATATTGAGGGAGCCCAATTGAGGCTGTTAGACCTCTAGGAACCACTAGCAAGGCACTCAGCCTACATGTTTCGCCACAACATGGGCACAGAATTTATGCATGCACAGTTGTAGCCTTTCTAATTATTGGAATTGAACATACACCAATTTAATTTCTCCATTCATAGGCCTTGGGAATACACATCTCCTTGAACCAGCATTGTCGATCATGGGTATCTTTGGAGTCAGTGGGCTCAATAGCACACTCTCGGCTCTTCACACAGGCTGGTTCCAGACCCAAAGCATCTTTTCCAGTGCATTCAACTCTCTGAACAAAAAGGCTGTCTGTCTCCAGTTTTATCATCCTTGCCTGCCAGCTAGCCAAATACTCCTCCAGAAAGCATTCAGAGAAACTATTGACAGGTTCATTGTGTCCGGCACCAACCTTCCACAGCATTGACTGAGCTACGGCTCTGCATTTTCAAGGACACAATGTGAATGGAGCTAAAAAAAAGTCCCCCCCAAGGAGACTTTGAAAAACAAATGTGCACCTGAGAATCCATCATACACTATTCAGCATCTCTCTTCTAGTGACAGATAACTTGCCACTGCATGCCCTTGTTTCCTTCCTCATGCTACAGGTGGGTCAATCCAGGTATTCTCCTTGGGCATACTTGTCGAGATAACAGAGCAATCCAATCAAAACATCTCTGAAAACTCCTGGCAGAACATTTGCTGCTTTCGAAACATTTGCAGGCAACATATGCCCTCCTTTTTTTTGTTGTTTTTGCTCACTGAAAGATGTCAGAGATTTATGACAGCCAAAATTTATTAAATCTCAATAAAGTCGTCCAATAAGTTAAAGCCCTTCCTGCAGCGAAATCAGTGCTGTTCAGCAGAGAAGGAGTGTTGCTTTCCTTTCTTTTTTTAAAGCAAAAGCCTCCCCCACAAAAGCTGTCCTGTAGTACGAACAGGCTTGTGTAAAATGGAGTGGGTAACAAGCTCCTTTAGGCTCCAAGAGGCAGAACACATGATCACCACTGTTTCAAGTTTCTTTTAAGAGGCAGTAAGAGACTTAATGGATGTGGTTAATGGAAGGCATTTCCAGCACTCACTTTTTCTTTCTTTCTTTCTTTCTTTCTTTCTTTCTTTCTTTCTTTCTTTCTTTCTTTCTTTCTTTCTTTCTTTCTTTCTTTCTTTCTTTCTTTCTTTCTTTCTTTTCTTTCTTTTCTTTCTTTCTTTCTTTCTTTTCATTGGGTTAAGTTGGTTGGTTAGTTGGTTGGTTAAGTTGGATTACCGTTAAGTTAAGTTGGATTGTTAAATTAGGTTGGATTAGTTAGTTCATGGGTTAGTTAGGTAAGGTTAAGTTAGGTAGGTTAGTTAGTTGGTTGGATTCGTTGGTTCTTTCGTTGGTTCTTTCTTTCTTTCTTTCTTTCTTTCTTTCTTTCTTTCTTTCTTTCTTTCTTTCTTTCTTTCTTTCTTTCTTTCTTTCTTTCTTTCTTTCTTTATATTTATTTAGCCTCATCGGAAGAATCAATTAGCTCACAACAAACTATTCCAACAGCAAATTGATACAGCATAAAATTTAACTCATTAAAAACTCAGCAGCAATTAATAACAATAATAAATAAATTAAACTTCATTTTAACTTCAGGAAGGTACTCAGGATATCTTCGATCCCAAATCAGTACTTTTGTCTCTCTCACAAAGGTAGATTCCACACAGCACAAATATAACATTTTCAAAATGTAATTAAAATGTTTTGGGGAGAACTTCACATAGCCCTCTTTCTCAAAATTACTTGAACCCGTTTTATTCCTCTCAACCCGGATTTTTCAAAAATGGCTAAACTCGCAACTGAACTGAAGACGTTTCCTGCCTGCTGAACAAACGCAAGCAGGCAGGAAATGCTTTATTTCGCCCGCCTAAACCTCTTACTTTCATTTCCACAGCTCACTCCCACCATTTTGTGTGCTGCCAGAGATTCTGTGTGAAGATTCCCCATGGAGGTTTCCTCTGCTTGCTGCTCATCTGCACACAATTTTGCTGTAAAAAAGTTGACAAATAATGTGTGTTTTACTCAGTGATCTCATGCACGTGTCATTTTCCCCTTGTTTTGTTTTGAGAGGAATGTCTGCAAAGATATGGTGACACAAATATGCCCACATTACAGTTTCTAATCTTGCCCCTGTAGCTTCGCAGACTTCTCCCTCAAAAAAAGGAAAAGAAACAGAAAAAAACCGACATGTGCACAGGAGCGATAGAAAAACACTTTATTCGTCTACTTTTTACAGCAAAATTGTGCGCAGATGAGCTGCAAGCTGAGGAAACTTCCAAGGGAAATCTTCATGGAGAACCTGCTGCAGCATACAAAATGGCAATTTAACTAATGAGCTTGACAAGAGTTCTGTGGAACAGGTGGGGAAACGCTTGTGTTCTCCTGAGCTGTGGGAACACAAAATGGCAAAACTGATCTTTTTATAACATCCTAAAGACATTATATTTATGCTGTGCAGAATCCACCAGAGAAATGGCCCCATCTGTCATCATCGTTGATCTCTCTCATATCTCCATATGTGTTTACTTCAGTAGGGGGTGGCCTTAAGTTTTTATCATTCCAGTCTACTAAACAAGCTGTCTTTTTTATTGGGATACAGTGTAGCGGGGGGGGGGGGGTAATCTAGGCCTCTATCCTTTTAGCTTCAGTCACCAAAACAGCTGAAGCAGATAACACAGTAAAAGAAATCCTCCTTAACAGTGCCATGATTTCATGCAAAAAGCTTTGCCTGCCAGAGAAATGTAATTCAGGGCAATCATTTGCTGCAAATTTGGTCTAAATATTCTGGTTAAATAAGGATTCCGTCTCCAGGTGAATGCTGGGATTCAGCTTAGAATTACAATTTCACTGTAAGAAGCAGATCCGCTTTGGTGTTGGTTTCTCCAACAACATGATCTTCACAGCAATCTCACTGCGCAGTCTTTTAATCAGTTGTCCCCAACATTTTGGAGCCCTGTGGCGCAGAAGCTCCAGAACTGCATTCCAAGCTCTGTTCATGACCTGAGTTTGATGCAAATGGAAATCAGTTTCAGATAGCTGGTTCAAGGTTGACTCCTTGACCTTCCATCATTCCATGGTTGGAAAATGAGCATGCAGATAATTCCCTCGATAATGTCAAACTATTTATTATATATTTATTATATAATTACTGCACTACTTTTTTATCATTCCCTGTTACTCCATCTCCCTCCCAATTATGACTGTATGATCTTATAGCCTGTGTACTTTGACATTTCCATTTTATTTTTATGATTTTACATTCTTTATGTTTTATTAACTATTGATTGTTTCCTTGATTAAGCTTACTAGACCTTATATAAGTATATGACAATCATTAAGTGCTGTAAATCTTATATGATTCTTGACAAATGTATTTTTCTTTTATGTACACTGAGAGCATATGCAATCGGAGACAAATTCCTTGTGTGTGTCCAATCACACACTTGGCCAATAAAAGATTCTATTCTATTCTATTCTATTCTATTCTATTCTATTCTATTCTATTCTATTCAGATTGCTGGGGGTAAAGTGTACATGACTAGGGAAAGAAATAGCAAACCACCTCATAAACATAGTCTGCCTAGTAAATGTTGTGATGTGACAATGCCCCATGGGTCAGTAATGGTCTGGGGGCAACCTTTACCTTTTACCAATATAAATTCACTGGTCAGATCTGTTGTGCCAATTGACTCTATGGGGAATGGACAGACCATCTTGTAGTGCATATATAAAATAAGTAATGCCAGATCTTTCCCAGAATCTGAATGCTCATTGCGGAACCCTGTTAAGGAACTCCAGATGTCCCCAGAGCATAGGTTCATTAGACAGTCACGAAGTTCAATGCAACACTGTGATTTACACTTGTGCATATTGAGAGGCAGGGTAAGTGAAACACAAGTGGTTAGATTCACACAGTTAGTGAACAACGTAAGGGAATGATAATGAATCTTCAGGTTTATTCAGCCAGGTGAAGCAAGCATTCTTGCTACTTTTTCCCAGCAACATGATTGTCTGCAACCTAACTGCAGTCTTTTAATCAGTTGTCCAATAAACGTAAGCCCAATGTTTTATTCAGTAATCAGCCGTCCTTCTCTGTAGTTAATACAGTTTACATGATTCCTCACGTTGGCTTGTTAATTAAATGTCTTCTAATGGCAGATGCTTTTTTTGTAATTAATTTGATGCCTAGAGAATAATTAGAGTAAGAAGAGTCACAGTTTCCACAAGTTAAAAGACATAGTTTGGAACAAAGTGGCCCTCGTTAATCTTAAAAAGCGGTGGTGTAAATATAAAAGGAGATACTTATATAGCCCCACTAAAAAGAGTGATAAGAACACTAGGATGATCTAAAGATTCTTAATCAGCTCTTTTTATTGGAAAAGCTGGTTTCAATATTGAGCGTTAGTAATCTCTGGCAATGAGCTTTTCAGCATGTACCACCTCTCGAAGACTTACTGTCGTCGTGGGGAAAAGGAGAGATACACAAAGAGGAAAATTATTTGTTAGCAGTAATACAGTGCTCTTATCTCACAAAAATATTCCAAAGCTGCAGCAGTACTGGAAAATCCTGTCCCTCAGGAAATACGAAGCATGCTCCTATGGAAAATGCATAGCTGAATTATGTCCTACAAATTTCAAATTCAAATTTTATTTCATTTTCAATCCTCTTGACCAAAGATTGCCTTCTGAGGGTGGAACCACCAGGGTGAATCCTCTCCAATAACCACACTGGACTCTTTGCTGGGATAAACATTTTGGCCACAGCCATTTTATTAGCCAACCAAAACAGAAGTGTGAGGCGTAGCATGGGTCTTGATCTGGCCTGTCTGCTTCATAGCGAAGGTCCAATGGGCGGATGCCCTGTGTTGGACAGCTCAGCTGAAGGGAGCTCTCCTGCTGGGTGTGGATGCTCCTGGCAAGCAGTTGATCCCCATTTTACTGGTTCCCAGCAGGGCGGTTTGCCTCTTGCCGCATGCATACGGCACTTCCAGATCATTACCCGTAAGCCACCCAGCCCGAATGGCTATGAGCATGAAACATGCAACAACCCGGAATAGAAGCCTAGGGAGAGGTGGGTGGAGCGAATAGATAGGCTGGCTGGAAGCTATCATGGCCAGAACAAAGGTGAGGGCTTCTGCTTTAAAGGGGTCAATCAGCCCTCTCCCTCCTGGTGACGCGATCATGCCCTTGCCCAATCATGGTCCGGGCTTCGCCTCTGCCCTCAGTTAGGCGGAAGTGGTCACCTTGGCTCCACCCTTCCCGCCCCCAGAGGCAACCGCAACCAGTGGGTGATTCACAGCTGTCTTTGGTGGGATTGTAAATAAAACGGAAATGTGGGAATGCAATAAAACAATAAATACTAAGGGTGCTGTGTGGTTTCCAGGCTGTATGGCCGTGTTCTAGTAGCATTTTCTCCTGACATTTCACCTGCATCTGTGGCTGGCATCTTCAGAGGTTGCCAGCCACAGATGCGCAAAACGCCAGGAGAAAATGCTGCAAAGCTTTGCCATGGCCATAATAGCTCCCTGAAAACCACAATAACACGCCAGTGATTCTGGCAAAGCCTTCGACAATACAATAAATATTGTAAGGCTCATTCCACACATGCGGAATAATGCACTTTCAAACTGCTTTCAATGCTCTTTGAAGCTGTCTTGAGATGGCAAGCAAAATCCACTTTACAAACTTCATTGTTGTAGAAGGGGTGGTTTGAAAGCCTTGCTTATTATTTTTAGGTGTCTTGCGGAAGGGGCCTAAGGTCATTTAAAAACAAATGCAAAAAAATGTAGTTACAGTTCTCAGTGAGCCAACATTGTTTTAAAATAACAATTTCAAAAGAATATACCAGTAATTACTGGAGCAGAAGATAGCAGAGTTAATAAGAGATCCTAATATATTACACCTAACTTCTGTGTCACAACAAATGTGAGATTTCAATAGTTCCAGGTGCACGAGAACAGTTTCTTTCAGTACAGCCTTCCTGTGTATTTAGCTGTTGGAAGCGAATTGCATCTTGCCAGAAAAAAATTAAATGTCCATGTCTCACATAAAAACAATGACAGTATAAACAGTATAATCAAATTGTGGTATTTAGTAATGTTCTTTTTCAATGACCCTGCTGTCACAGGGTACTGCTATGTTGATGATGGTTCTTGTCCTTGATAACTATAATGTCTGGGGTACTATGTGCCAACAGTTTTTCCATTTGGATTCAAAAGTCCCACAAGATCTTGACCATCTCATTTTCCGTGACTTTCTCTGGACAACGTTCCCACCAGTTTTTAGCTGTCCTAATGTTCTTGTTCTTGCATAAATTCCAGTGGATCATCTTAGCTACTGAGTTGTGCCCCAGTTTGTACTCAGTCTGAGCAATCTTTTTGCAGCAGCTGAGTCCATGATTTACAGTCTTGTTAGCTTCCTTGCACAAACAGTGTTTTGCATCATCTGAGGATTTTTCAATTATGGCATTGATCATATTTGTCTTAATTGCCTGCCCCTGAGTGGCTAAAATCTGTGATTCAGAGGTTTTTTTCAGAGTTCCAGTTGCTAACCACAGCTAGGTCTTTTCATTGTCCACTTTGTCCTGGATCTTCTCCAGAAATTGGCCATCCAATGCTTCGTTGTGTCAGTTTTCAGTCCTTGTTGAAATCACTTTTTTCCTGTACTCCTTTTTGGGTCGCTGGGCTTTTAATAAATTTCTGTTCTTTGCTTCAATCAATGCCTGTTCTTGACTTTCATTCACACAATTGGCTGTTGCATGTTTCACCTCCTCCACTATTTGCTTTCCTTGCAGTAAGCCTCTGCCACCAGATCTCTGGGGAAGGTATAGTCTATCAGTATCACGACTGGTTGTAAAGCATAGTGTATTGTCATAAGCTTCGAAGTTTTTTTTTTTCTATTCCAAGGCATAGTAGTGAATCCACTTTGTCCTATTCGGAAGCTTATAGCAAATTAAAAAAAAGGTCAACGCTATTGGATAGAGAGTTCTCTACCCTATAATCACCACCACCCAGCCAAGAAAAGCGTGCTCCCCCCCCTGTATTTTCTCTCCCCGGTGGATGGGGCCACTTTGTCACACTACCTGAATTGCTTAATAAACCCTGTTCAAAAGGAGGCTATAGCCGCCTTAACAAGCCAGGTTTAATCTTAGAGTACCTTCTGCCTTGTTACATGGCAGATTTAATAAGCAAGAAAAGGCTAAAAGATTGTGCCCATGTAATGATGGCTCAGTTGAATCTCTGGCCCACCAATTACTACACTGTCTCAGATTCAAGGAAATCAGATCCAAGTATGTGAATCTTACTCCTTTACATTTACCCCATTAGATGACACTACTTGTTGGACAACCCTGATCCTTCTCTCTGTACGATAGTGGCAGACTTTCTCCTGGAAATTACTAAACGCCAGTAGATTTCCTTCGACCTGTATTGTATATGCTTTTTAATCTGTTTTAATCTGTTTTTTTATTACTGTTGTACTGTTGTCTATGCCAATAAGGGCTTGCTTCTTCTATTCAAGGCATCCAAATCAGCCTGTGTCCAGTTTATGATTCCCATAGTGTACCTGATGACAGGTATGGCCCAGGTGTTGATGGACTTGATGATATTCCAACCATTTAATTTGGATTTCAATTTTTTGTGACCCTCTGGGTGTGTTCTCTGCTGACCACAGTCTTCACTTCCCATGCTTGATATTATCCAGCTGCAAAATGCCCAGGTATTTAGAGGCTTCCTTTTGGTTGCACTTGATTCATTGTCCATCAGGCATTTCTATGCTGTCACTCTCAGTGATCTTGCCCCTCTTTATCGCTACACTGGCACACTTTTCCAAGCCAAACTCCATCCATCAAAATATTCAGACTAGTGAATATTCATATGTTTTTGCTGACACCAATTGTTTTCAAGCATTTCATGATCCTACTATGGAGCAGTGAGCCTTCTTGTAATTGACCCAGACCATACGCAAATTCAATTTTTCAATTCTTGCAATTCTCCATTACAATTTTGTCTATCAGAAGTTGATCTTTTGGACCCCAGCTCCTTCTTTTGTTCCCCTTTTTGCTCCACAGGCAGGATGTTATTCGCTTCCAAGTAGTCCATGATCTTATCTGTTGTTATACTGGTGAGCAGTTTGAACATGGTGGGCAAACATGTTATTGGCTTGTAGTTTTCAGATGTTGTCCCTTTGGCCGGATCTTTCTGAATCAAACATATCTTCCCAATTGTTAGCCATTCATCAATGTTACCATTTCCCATGGTTTCATTGAACTGCTTGGGCATTGTCAGATGTAAACTGGTCAGGTATTTGAGTCAGAAACGATGCAGTTGATCATGTCCAGGTGACATTTGTTTTTCACTCTGGAGACCTAACCCCAAAGATTCCCATCGTGACAGGTGTTAAACAAGGCTGTGTATTGGCCCCAGTCTTGTTTAACTTATTTATTAATGATTTGGTACAAGTGTTGTCAGATGTTAGCTCACATAGCCCAGTTCTTTCAAACAAACCCATACCACTCCTACTTTATGCTGATGACGTGATACTGATCTCTAGGTCTCAAGTGGGTCTTAAAAGGGTCCTTAGAAAAACTATGGAGTACTGTACATCTAACTTCCTGTCCTTACCCAGAAAAATCAAAAATTGTCATTTTTCCAATGCATTTAAGCCTTCCAAATGGCTTATTAATGGGGTTAAGGTTGAACACTCCAAGTCCTTTAAATATCTAGGCCTAACCTTTCATCATAAAGCCACATGGGCCAGAAACAGAGATGTTGCTATAAAAGGAAGTTATCACACTGCTTCAGCGGTGGTAAAGTTTTTTCACACCAGGGGAAGGGGATATGTCCCAGCAGCCCTAAAGGTTTTCAACTCCAAGGTAGTTCAGCAACTTCTCTATGGAGTTCCTTTATGGATAACTGCATGGAACAATTCCATTGAAAGAATACAATCTGGCTTCCTATATAAAATACTCGGATTGCCCGCGACATCTGTACCACATATGCTGTACTATGCTTTAGAAACTGGTTCATCAGAACCTACTTGAAACAAAGAAGTATGGCTGAATACCATTTCAAGTATTGGATCAAATTATGTTTTTTAACTCTGGCGTCGCACAGTTTAACACATATACTGTTGGCATGAACCTATTTTGCCTAAGTCTCGAATGGTATCAACTTCTCAAATCAAAAATTTACTCAATAGGTTTATTACTTGAAGATCTCTGTTTGCTGTCACCCAGAGAGATTTTCCAAACCTTAAAAAGCCGACTTTTACAACAGGAATACCATATCCTTTTGAGGCAAGCAAATAAATCATGCTCCCCCCTCTCTGTTGGAATAATACCGGAACAGGGGCACATAACCAAATATCTTGAATTATTAACTGAATTCCAACAGAGATGGATTATCACAAGGGGCAGATCTAATACTTTCCCATCGGCCATTACAAAGGATCATTACTTATCCATCCCTCTCCAGGATTGGGTTTGCCCACACTGTAAAAACCAAGTGGAGACTCTTGCTCACATTATTCTTGACTGTCCAAGATATGTGGGCATTAGGAATTTCTCTCCCAGGTTGGCCCTAGACAAATCTGAAAGAGACTCTGACAGTTCTGTTGTGGAGCTTCTGTTAAACAATACAGAGTTCACACTCTTGGAGAAAGTAGCAAAATTTCTTTTGCAAGTGACAGAACTTTCTAAGTAATGTATACTGCTATATACAGTCTTTCTGTCTGTGTTTTGAATGTACTCCTGATTTGTACTTCATAAATGTCTGGTAATGCTCTATAGCCTATTTTAAATGCCTACTTGTTGTTAAATTGGAAAATAAAAGCAGAATTTTAAAAATTTTAACAGTGGGGTGGATTAATTCAGTTGCATCCCAATTAGTACAGCAATATATTGAATACTAAATTTGGTCACATCTGTGGATACTTTAAATGGGAGACTGTGGGCAGAGACAAACAGCACAGATCTTTCTACAAACCAAAGAACAGTCCTGGTTTTGCAGATAAATCTGAAATCTAATAAAATACATTGGAAGGCTAATCTCCCAGATAATGAAAGCAGTGCTTGCAATATTAAGAAACAAATGCCCTCAGTGGCTGTTGCTAAGTAACAGCAACAGTATTGACAGCCTTCAAGCCTTAGGTTTTTTGTCAGTAGACAATAAAGGGAGGGACAAGGCCTTTCCTAGAGCTGTTTTGGCCTTTGAGGGAGGACTTATCAGGGTGACTTCCTACCATTTGACTTCCATGGCTCATCCCAGCCCAGCTGCTTGCTGCATTTGAATAGCAATGTGAAATAGGGATGTGAATATTGGAGATCCAGGTTTGAATCACTACTCTGCCAAGAAAAGTCAATGGGTTACTTGGGATCAATCATACACTCTCAGTCTGATATATCTGACAGGGTTATTGTGGGGATAAAGTGAAAGAGAGGAGACTAATATGAACTGTTGTGGGTACCCACTGGGGAGAAATGCAGTGTATAAATTGAGAGCTCTCTGGGGATGGGGCGGTGTACCAAATTGAATTAACAACAACAACAACAACTACAACCATAATAATAATAATAATAATAATAATAATAATAATAATAATAATAATAATAATAATAATAATAATAATAATAATAATAATAATAATAATAATAATAATAATAATAAGGCCTGATTTTGCTGCCCACGAGCAAGCATTACAGACAAATGCAATAAATGCACGAATCGAAAAGTCCTACAATGACCCAAAGTGCCGTCTCTGCAAAGAGGGTGATGAAACCGTGGAGCACATCATCTGCTGTTGTAAGAAAATAGCCCAAACTGACTATCTCGAACGTCACAATAGGCTAGCAGCAATGGTGCACTGGAACCTTTGCAAAAGTCGAACGGCCTCGCCCTGCTTAGCAAGACCTGGTGCGAGCACGAAGCCAGAGAAGACCACAGAAAATGAAGAAGCAAAAAATACTCTGGGGACTTTAGAGATACAGACGAGAATAGGCAGACCACGTGGCAACACAACACCCCAGACATTAACAGTGATAGAGAAAAAAAAGCATGTTTGGATCATAGATGTTGCTGTGCCAGTTGACAGCAGGGTAGAGGACAAAGAGCTGAAAAAGATCACAAAATACAAGGACCTACAAATTGAAGTTGAACAATTGTGGCAAAAAAGAACAACGGTAATCCCACTAGTAGTCGGTGCTCTAGGAGGAATCCCAAGAAATCTTGAAAAACATCTGGAAAGCCTAAAGTTGGACAGAACATCAGTCCACATGCTGCAGAAAGCAGCACTTCTAGGAACTGCACATATTCTACGCAAATACCTCTAATATCCTAGGTCCTTGGGAAGGACTCGATATTCAGAGATGAATTCCAGACACTTGTGCTGTGTTGTTATGTATATAATAATAATAATAATAAATGTAGCTGAAGATGGGGGCAGAAAAGTGGTAGCTTGGGTATTGTGTGGCATGAACAGAAAGAAGCAGAAAAGTTGAGTATATTATTTATTTATTTATTTATTTATTTATGGGATTTCTATACCGCCCAATCCCCAAAGGGCTCTATAAATATGGTGGGTCCAAGGAGGGAATAGAGTGGAGAAGGGCATAGAGGGGGAAGTGAGTAGCCCCACTCAAACCCTTGCAGGTTACTTATCATACAGCTGGGCCCAGTCTGGCCTGGCTGGCACCTTGAAACTTGACTATTGTTTTCCCTGACAGTGGCTTCCAGGGATAGAAACCTACAGGAGTGTGGAAGAGAAAAGTAGGTGAATGAGAAAGAGAGAAAAAAGCAGCAAAAGGAGAGATGTTACGGAAGCTTTCAGGAAAGGGAACAAGTAAATAATAGGGGAGAAAAAAGAGGTGTCCCCATATGTTCTTACTGGTATCCTTGCTTCCATCTAATTTTAGTTTTAGTTCTTGGATGCTGGTTATATGGCTGTTTATTGGTTTTAATAAGGAGACAGGGCTTGCATTATATTTGTACCGGTTTTAACTTTCCCCTGTCTGTATATGTTTATTTGTACACTGCCCTGAGCCCTCCGGGGGAGGGCGGTATAAAAATAAATAAACAGACAGACAGACAGACAGACAGACAGACAGACAGACAGACAGACAGACAGACAGACAGACAGACAGACAGACAGACAGACAGGCAGGTAGGTAGGTAGGTAGGTAGGTAGGTAGGTAGATAGATAGATAGATAGATAGATAGATAGATAGATAGATAGATAGATAGATAGATAGATAGATAGATAGATAGATAGATAGATAGATAGATAGATAGATAGATAGATAGATAGATAGATAGATAGATAGATAGATAGATAGATAGATAGATAGATAGATAGTATTTTCCAGGAAGAGATGTGAAAAACTCTAAAACAGAAGTGGTGAAACAGAAGCATAGGGTGGTGGTTCTCCCTGTTCTACTCACATTTTCATTCCATTTGAAGCTGTTTTAGCAACACTTCAATTTTGGAAGACACAAATGTGCAAGAGCACCACTATGACTGATGGCATAATTTTGTAGGTTAACAATATTCTGTATAATGTGCTGAAAATACATTGTTTTTTTCCTGAAAGTTCTTGTCCTTGTTCTTGTTTTTTTCTCTTTGTGACCCAATATGTGATTTACAAATTAAAAAAAAAACAGCATAGTTCTCTGAGTGCTAGTCAATTATGGCTAAAGAAAACAAATTAGAACAGTAAACCATAACACTCAAAGAAGAGCATTAAACTGATGTATCAAGTGATCAAATTCATGGCTTTTAATCTACACAGCAAACAGTTTAAAGGGTCGACAAAGGTTTTATTTTTATTTATTTCGTGCCTTGTTTCATCTAAATGTGGAGCAGACTGCACTGGGCTAACTTATTTTTAAAAATCTGATTTTAGCAGTAATGATTGAAGTTAATGGAAAGTAGAGCAATTTACTCCAAGGGAGATTAGAGACCCCGAGAAGGACTATAAAGTTGTCCCATTATACAAGTTTGTTTTCATGGAATAGTCAAATGCGCACATATATATTCTAAGTAATAAAAAAAATTGTATGTGAATAACACTTCATGAATACATTTTAAATAATATCATTTACAACCCCGTTCAGTCCCTTCCCAAGTTGTCAAACGTAATGGCCTGATACTTAACTATACAATTTGCATATGAATGATGAACACACACAGCTGCCTGATTCTGAGTCAAACCATTGGTTCGTCAAGGTCAATGTTCTGTACTCTGACTGGCAGCTGCTCTTAGGTAGACTCCCGTAGAGGTCTTTCACATCATCTTCTATGTGACCTTTTAGCTGTAAACTTTGGAACCTAGACTGGATTGTCAGAGTTTAACTTCAGTAACAGTACAGATTCTTATGCTGTGGTGACACCTTCTGCCAAAGCAACATTTAAAAGTAACCTAGCCCCACCCACTTCCTAAATACACTTGGCAGGAGCCAGATTTCCTTTTTTAGCTTTTTTGTTGTTGATTTTTTGGTAAATGAGTAGTTATAATAAAAGAGACTGAAACAAGCAATACACAGAATATAGTACAAGGCTTTGGTAGGAGCATAATACAAACATACTGGTTTTACACCCCCACCCCCACCCAAAACCCCAGTGGTGGGACACGGTGCCACAATGGCACCACCTCATTGCCGCCAAGAAGGTTTTCCAGCAGTGTGGGGAGGCCAAAAAAAAGCCACCAGAGAGCCCTCCATTGGGGTCTATGGACATACGCCACAGAAAGAGTTCCGCAAGTCCAAGGCTACAGAATAACTGCCGCATACTTGAGGGGAATGCTCACTAAGGTCTGTTCCATAAGAACATAAGAACAAGCCAGCTGGATCAGACCAGGAAATCCACATCTAAATTCCCAGCTCGCTCTGCTACTCTAGCAGTGTAGCCCACCAGGTGCCTTTTGGGAGCCTCACGTGCAGGATGATAGAAAGCTTAATGGCCTTCCTGCGGCTGCAATTTGCTTCTTCGCCCTGAGCACCTGGACTGTTAAGGCATTTGCAATCTCAGATCAAAGAGGATCAAGATTGGTAGCCATAAATCAACTTCTCCTCCATAAATCTGTCCAAGCCCCTTTTAAAGCTATCCAGGTGAGTGGCAATCACCACCTCCTGTGGCAGCATATTCCAAACACCAATCACCCGTTGTGTGAAGAAGTGTTTCCTTTTATTAGTCCTAATTCTTCCCCCCAGCATTTTCAATGGATGCCCCCTGGTTCCACCCCAGGACAGCCCCAAGCCAACACTTCCAAGCACCACAGGGTGCAGCAATGGTCACTAACCAGCATTTCTGTCCCTCTGCCAGGGTAGGCACCCTGGGAAGGGCGAATTCTCTGGTGTGGAAGTGCGATGCTCCCACAGTATGATTCCGCCCCGCTCCCCGCCCCCCCGAATGGGGCTGTGACACTCATACATTTCTTCAAGGAATCTTAAGAATGGTAGCTTGGTGATGGTACTGATCATTGGTTAGCGATTCCGAGTTCCCTGTGCCAGAATTACACAATTTTCAGTAGAGAGAGTACAGCCGTTAAGCCAGTTTACGACTATAATATAGATTTGCCCTTGATATTTTAAAGTGTGCTGCACGTTGCTTAAGATAGAAGATACAAACTGTCAATTATGAGATCGCCAAAAGTGAAGGACAAGAAGTGTGAAATGATGTTAGCCAAAGATCCAAGCTGTTATACAGGTTCAAATTTTCATCTTCATAATAAACTGCTGTTACTGCTTCATAAAGTTCCTTTGGTTGTTTTAAGTGATATAAGGAGTAATACTTTCTATATTATCTTTTATGTACCATTTTTGTATTTAACTACATTTAATTTTTTTTCTTACATTTTTAGAATTATGGGGGAAGGATTACATGGTCTTTTGATTGTTATAGGGTTGAAATTTGCTGAAGAACCTTATACTGCAGTGCAAAGATAACTTCTTGGATAAAAAGCAATCTGAGATGTAAGTGGTTTTCTCAGTTGAAATGGACTTTAATATAAGAAACTTGCTTGCCTTTTTTAAAAAAGTCTGAAAGCATCTTACCACTTCTGAAACACCTGTGTGTGGCTCCCAGTTTGTTCCTATGTTTAATCCTATGGTTGACTGGGGTCAATCTTTTTCTTAACAACCTTAGCAGTACCTTTCTTGGGGGTCCTTAATGTAGCACCAATTGTTGCCATACTGCCCACCAACATTTTTACTGGTATCAGCTCTGTTGTTTTAGAAAGTGGGTCCCAGGTGGGTAGCTGATCAGCCATTGGAGGTTGTGTTGGCTATGCAGACCTTTAAAAACAGCACTCTGCCAGTAAGCAAGCGCCACCCACAATGAGAAGGCCGCTTTCCGCGACGGGCAGAAAAATGACGCTGACCTGGAGGCGGTGTTAAAACACCAGTCTCCAGGCACGCCACTCAGTCCACGATGAGGGCGCAGCTGCAGCAGCCCTCATGCCGCACCGCCCGGCCCTGGAGCCAAAGCGTTTCCCCAGAGCGCTTCCTAAGCTCTTTTTGGGGAAATGTCTGCGCCGCGAAGTGGAAACCAGCTGCCGAAGCGAAGCGGCAAAGCTGGCAGCTTTCAATCCGACTTTACCTCGTACTGTTTGTTCCCTTTGGCACGTCACCTGGGGATTGCTTCGCCCTGGGCTCGAGCAGGCGCTGCAGGACCAGGCGGCGTATCCCTGCAGGCCTCTGCGGCGATGCGGAGGCCCAGGGACAAAGCCGGGTCGAAGGCGGGTGCCGGGCGCTAAGCGATCGCTGGCTGCCGCGCCTCTTCCGGAGAGCCATCCGTCGCGGACCCGGTCTCCAGCGTCTTCTGGTCGGTTAGCTGGCGCTGACTCCAGCCGTTCATGCCGCATGCGGAAACGGCCAAAGAGTCTTTACTGCATGACTGAAGGGAAGCTGGGGGTATGCAAGAACATATTTTTAAAACAAATTTTCTAGTCAAAAATGCATTCTGCTAAGCTAAAATTGCCAGCTCTAGATTGAGAAATATTCCGAGATACTGGGGGTGGAGCTTGGGGAGAGTATGGTTTGTTGAGCAAGCTTCCATTTTATTTATGCTCCTTTCTGATAAGATAAAAATGGCTAAGCTTCTAAATAACTCTAATGCTGAAATCTCTGAAGCTGTTTCTACATTTTTACTCTGTGTACTGAAAGTTGTGCAATAATGATCTTTTTTATTGTATTTGGCACACTCCGGTTTTATGCCTAATAAAAGTTTTGGATTTGGATTTGGAATTGGGTGTGGTTTGAGGAGGGGAGGGATTTCATTGAGGTATAATACCATACAGTCCACCCTTCTAAAGCAGCCATTTTCTCCAGGGCAGCAGATTTGGGTCATCTGGAGATCAGTTGTAATAGTGGGAGATCTCCAGAGGCCACCTGGAGGCTGGCAACTTTATGTTAAGCAGAGCTTCTGCCTGAAAAGTTACTATTAAACTTATGCATAACTTCACTCCCCACAATTTTGCCTCTGCTTCCTGTGGCAGCTGTTTTGTGGTTGCACCACCACCCTGCCCCAGAATTCCAGAGGTGTCTCCTGGCTCAAAACTGTTGGGGAGTATGGCTTTTGCCACTTCACAGGTTATCATCCATGATCTGCTATGGTCTGGAGCCATTGTTGTTACAAGTCACTTGTCTTGGTACACTATCATGCACCAGCTGCACACTTTGGATAACTGTTCCTTGTGATATCCTTTCTTAGGATTGTTTGTCAGCCAATATTCAGGGTTTGGGCTTTTGCTTTGGCCAGACGATTCATTTGGAATGGTTAACCAGACAGGATGTGGAATAGAATCTTAGTGTGATCCTTGATGCCTCCTTATCCATGGAGGTTCCGGACATACACATTGCTCACATGGTCTTTTACTATCTTCCACAGATGACCCTATGGCCAAACCAACTGGCAACAGTGATCCATGCAACAGTCACCTCTAGTCTTGATTATTGCAATTTGCTGTAGTCAGGACTATCTTTGGGCCTGCTCTAGAAACTCCAGCTGGAGCAAAATACAGCAGCACAAATCTTCACTGGAACCTTGTGGCAGATGCATATCCAACCAGTGCTCCACTAGCTCCAAGTGGAGGACCAAAGCAGATTCAAGGTTTTGGTACTCACCTTCAAAGACCTAAACAGTTTGGAGTCATCATATCTCTAGGAATCTCTTTCTCAATCGTTACCCAAAATGGTGGGATGCAACGACCCTTTTTGGTTGGGGAAATTAGCTACAGAGCATAAGGTCACTTAGAGTCGCTTGAGGAGCGTTGGGTAACTTGATCAGGATAGACCCCAGACCAGGGACAGACCCCGGATCTGATCTGGATCTGGACGGACAGACGATCGATGACCAGGATTTGACGGACGGACGCGGATCGGACGTTGACGCCCAGGACGGATCCCGAGGCCGGACGGATTTGATCTTTTGACGGACGGAGCCCGGACGGACCCGGATCGACGAGACCCAGACGGACCCGGAGCCTTGAGCCCAGGATCGAAGACGAATGATTTGAGGATCGGACCCAGGAGCCCGGATGGATCTGACGGATCTGAATGACGGATCGCGTGATCGATCGGACCCGGACGGAACGGACAGATCAGACAGACAAGACAGACAAAGGAACAGACAAAGACAGCATTACATTTATCAAGACAAAAGACAGACAAGACAGACAGACAATTGAATAATGAATAGATAGATGGATGGATAGATGGATAGATGGATAATGGATAGATAGATAGATAGATAGATAGATAGATAGATAGATAGATAGATAGATAGATAGATAGATAGATAGATAGATAGATAGATAGATAGATAGATAGATAGCTTATGTATACAGGCTTCAGCTCACCATAAGAAACCAGCAGAGAAAAATAAATTATTTTTAAATGATTTTATTGGGAAAATAACCAATGGAATAAAACAAAATTTCACTCACAATCACTCAATTACTGGGATAAAAACACACACGTACAAGGTTTCCTAGAATATAATTTAGAGGTGAAAGGTTTTGGATATATAGAGAGAAGGGATTCGATATCAAAAGATCTATATTTACCAGTCTTGGAGTGGATGTCCAGGAAACAGAGACCTAATGACAAGGCTCTGGATGATCAACGCTAATGGAACAATATTACTGACCCCCTTGGTGGCATGATAATATTGAACAACTGACTGGGGTCTGAGACATGCTTTTTATAGGGAAAAACATGTCTTGGGGCTAAGGAAATCCTTTTCATAAAGGATTTTTCCTACTGTTCCAAGGTAAGGTAATGGTCTTAAGTGTCAGACCATTTGACCTGATGCCTGACCCATTATCTTTGATGGGTTTTTGCCAGGTGTTGGACAAAATAGCTAACAACCCTTAATGGGTGTTGTAACCTGTATGGTCACAAGGAGATGAGTCACAGGGAGACTTGAAGAGATTAAGAGACAAAATACAAAAGAACTGTTTGCACCCAGGTTGTGCTATTGTCCATATTCAAATGCTGTTTCCTGCGTATAGGCCAGGCATTAAGTTGTGGGTGGGTTTGGGGGGGGGGAAGTCCTTGAGGCATTCTTGCCCACAAGTTCAGACAGTCCCAAGATGGAATTTCTGAAAACAGACTCCTGTCAGGGCACTGTTTTGCCAGGTCTGTCAGGGCGGCATTCCGGCAGAAAGGCCATCCTCTCGCCCTCCGCACTGCTACAGGTCTTAGGTTGGCTACACAATAGATCAGCAAATAACAATCAGCTGGTTATCCCTGGCCTAAAAGATGTCCTGCTGGTCTCAACCTGTTTATGTTTATGTTTTCTGGATGACTCACTCATTATTGGTAGGGTGAAGTGGCAAACACCATCTAATGACAGGCTGGTCATTCCCAAAACAGCCTGTCGTTCATTTTACATGAGGAGAGGCTTTGGGAAGGAAACCTTTGGGTGTCCAGTAAATATCAATCAAACCGTTAGCTTTCTGGGTGGCATGCTGGAAGAGGGAGAGAAAACTGGACACTCACCTCAGCATGGATAAGTGAGGATACACCATTGAAAGCTACTTATGGGTGAAGCCAGGGTGGTGTGTCCAAAATGAAGATATGCATGAAAGGCTGCCTACTGTGGCTTGCCCTTACTTAATATCTCTGTATTGTATTGTATTTGTATTGTATTGTATTGTATTGTATTGTATTGTATTGTATTGTATTGTATTGTATTGTATTGTATTGTATTGTATTGTATTGTATTGTATTGTATTGTATTGTATTGTATTGCTCTGGCCCCTGCCTGGGCAGGAACGCATCTCCCCTCCAGACTGTCCCGGCCCTCACCCAAGGGACCTGTGAGGTGAGATTCTTCAAGGACCTGTAAGACTGAAATTTTCCACCGGAGCCTTGCAGGTAGAGGCTGGCCGCTTAGATCTACCGCCCCCCACTGAGGCTGCCAGTTTTCCATCTTGGCAGGGCCTTGATTCCATCTTGGGCCCTGCCTCTCCCCTCCCAGCCTTTTTGATTGGGCACCTGTCTTTAATTTTGCTTACTCTTAACTTTGTTATTTAAATTTTAAGAAATTGCTGCTGTGGAAATTTGTTTTAATGTGGTTAGTTTTAGTTATGTATTTTATGTGCTGTTATTGGAACAGCTGTATTGTGAGCCGCCTCGAGCCCTTTGGGGGTGAGGCGGCCTATAAATCTAATAAATAATAATAATAGTAGTAACAACAACAACAACAACAACAACAACAACAACAACAACAACAACAACAACAACAACAACAACAACAACAACAACAACAACAATAATAATAATAATAATAATAATAATAATAATAATAATAATAATAATAATAATAATAATAATAAATGTATTGTATTTATACTCCACCCATTCCCAACTATGGTCAAGCTTGGAGCAGCTTACAAACATATAAGATAATACACATTAAAATATAATATTAATTTATTATTAAAATTATTATTATTATAATTTATTATTAAACTACCAAAATCAAGACCTACATCTACAGTTGACACAAAATACATTACTTTCATTCAGCCTATGGCAACCATCCCCCAGTCTTTCATGACTCTTTATCTCAATAATGAAGGGACCACACGACTGGGTGTCAATAAAACAAACAAGAAGGGGGAAAGTGTTGATAGCAAAACAAACAATGCTGGCTGGTATTAATAAATGATGATCAATTATAAGTTGACAGTTGGGTGGTTAGGAGGCTGATAAGATGGTGCAGAGATAGAAGGTGTCCTCAACCAAAAGTCCGGTGGAACGGCTCTGACTTACAAGTCCTGTGGAACTGATTAAGATCCCAAAAGGCCCTGTGTCAGGCAACATAAAATTCCACCAGGCTGGACTAAAGGCAGGAAAAGCCCTGGTTCTGATTGAGGTCAATCTCATATTTTTGGGCCAGGAACCACCAGCAGATTTTCATTGGAGGATTGTAATGTTTTATGTGAGCAATATGGGGAGATGTGGCTCAAAAGTCAAAACTAACACCTTGAACATAGTCCGGAAGCTGATTGGCAACCAGTGTAGCCAGTGTAGGATGAGAGTGATATGCTCCCTCGCTGTTGCACCAATGAGGAGCCATCCTGTCACGTGTTGAACCACCTTTAACTTCTGGATTAGTCCCAAGGGCTGGTCCACATAGAGTGAGCTGCAGTAGTCTAGCCAGGAGGTGACTGTTACATGGATCACTGTGGCAAGTTAATTTGATGCATGGCTATGTGTAAAGTGCTGTCAAGTCACAGCTGATTAATGGCAACCTAATAGGGTTTTCAAGGCAAGAGATTAACCAAGGTGGTTTGTAATTGACTTCCTCTCATAGCATTCCTGGTATTCCTTGAAGGTCTGTCCAGACGTTCACCAGGGACAGCCCTGCTTAGCTTCTGAGAGCTGATGAGACTTGGCTAGCCTGGGCCATTCAGGTGCAGGCCTTCTGACATTTAGCAGCTGTCTAATAAACCAGTTAAACCAGTTAAACCAGTTGTGTCCTTATCTGGGTTGCTGTGAAGAAAAGCTCAGCAGTCACATGATTTGAGACATCTGTGTGGTCCCAAGAAGCATTTTGATCATTTGATTTACTTAGACTGCACTGACATGCTGTTGTGCTGATAGTCTTTTCTTAAAAAAATTAATAATTCTGTTGCTTCTTGATGATTTCGGGCTTTTAATGACACCTTTAATTGGACATTTCATTGGCTATTTTACACATTGTTAGCTGCTGTTTGGGACTGGAACCATGTGGCAAGATCTGAAGAAGTAAACAGATTTGTTTAGCTTTGGCTGTGCTGGGAGTCACTTTCTGAGCCTACCTTGTCTTTGTTAATCAAGGTATGGTATCTCAATTAAATCATTCTGTCTGTTGCCTGCGTTAAGTTGGAACTTTAATGTTTGCTGAATAATTGATGGAATAATTCACTTGGATAATTATACCAAGTTAACTATCCCTCTGGAATTGTGGTTTGCCAAGTTATATTTACCGCCACAGTTCATAGCAAATTCCTTTTATTTGCTCGGTATCTTACTCTGTGAGACATTTTATGTCCCCCTCTCTGTCTCCTCAACAGCCCCATGAACTAGTCTTCAAGTAAAAGCTCTGGAGAGAATCACTAGACAAGGTTGACATGGGAAGTTCACTGGGTGATCTTGGGCCAATCACAGTCTCTTAGCATAACATACTTTGTTGTGAGGATAAAAAGAAAGGCGAGTGATCTGAGCCGCTGTATGAGGTCCCCAGTGGGGAGAAATGAACTGAATATGAATAAACCGCTCTGATATTTTGCCCAAGGAAGAGCCTCATGAATTTGCTTTGGGCAAAATCAGGCAGATTTATATTAGAGTTGCCAAGCTTAGCTCACGGTCTCTTCAAGAGTGCCACGTTTTGTTGAGTGACTGCCTTAACCCTTCTCCAATTTCAGAAGTATGTGAGGAAGCCTCTCTCATTTAATATAATGCCAGTTCACTGAAACATAACTAATGAACCATTCCACACTGTGGCCGTTTCCGCACGGAGGTGGAAGGGGTCAGGTCGGCGTAGATGACGCCGACCCGACCCCTCTCTGAATGGTCCCAGAACCAGCTGGGACGACGGCGCAGAGCTGCGCCGTCGTCAGGGCAACCTTCCTGTCCTGCAGCTCTCCGGCACATTGCCGAGGCCAGGGGACCACGCCCTGCTTGCCTGCGCGACTTGCTCCAGGAGTCGCAGGGCAGAAGCGTAATCCCCGGAGGCCACCGGCTGACGCACCGGAGGAGCCGCCAGGACATCGTGAGTCGACGAGACATGGGGGGAGGGAGGACACCTTGGAGCCGCTGCCGTTCGCACGGCAGTGGCTCCAAGCCACCATTTTCCGAAAACCTCGCTTCCCAAGCGAGGTCAGAAAATGGCAGCTTCGCGCCGGTCGGGTGGAGCGAGGGTGGCGCTGCTGTGAAGCAGCTGCGCCCCCTTTGCGAATGGCTCCCTGGGGACGGTGTTTTTGCCATCCCCAGGGCACCATATTCCGCCCGTGCGGAAGGGGCCTGTGAGAGCTTTCTTCCTATATCTTCGTTTCTTGTTTGGGTCAGAAGATTGTATATGAGTGTCTGTAATCCAAACTTAAATATGAAGTTTCAGCCATTTTTATTTATTTATTTGTATGTTTGTTTATTTATTCATATCCCACCATTCCTCTTGATTCAGGGCTACTAACTATGATAGCTCAAAACATTTAAAAAACCCCAAAAATAAATAGCAAAGTCCAAATCTCTCTTCTTCACTTCTTAAAATGTACCTGTTGCTCAAACCCCCTCAAAAGCCCTGACAAACAGGCCGGCCTCGCAGGTTCTCCTGAAGACGTCTCACCTTTTCAGGGAGCCCAACAAACAGTGCTGCAGCCATGACGGAAACAGGCCAGGCTCTGGTCAATTATTGACAAACCACCCTAAATGGTGGAATAGCCAATAGATGGAGGCTTGATTATTGTAGTTAATGTATAGGGACATATGGAGGGAGTCAGTTCTTCAAATATGTGGGTTCCAGGTTATGAAGTCCCCTGAACGGAACTCAGAAACAGAACCGCAGCCACTGAAGCTGTTTCAAAATGGGCAACATACAATTTCAGCAAACTGAAGCTAAATCCAAATGAGACAGAGGTAATGCTGGCTAGGAAGGTTGCTATAATAGAGTGACTAAATCCAGTTGCCCTAGATGGTGTGCTATTGGCTTTCCCAGAATGACTCATGAGCTTGGGGGTGTTCATGGGCCCTGTGTTGCTGCTTGAAAAGCAGGTTGGCATGGTGGCCAAGAGAACCCTCTATCAGCTACACTTGTCTGTCTGTCTGTAATCTGTCTGTCTGTCTGTCTGTCTAGTATGGGTAAGAGAATAGAGCCCTGTTGCATCCCACATTGTCAATTCTTGTAAGGTTGTGTCTTTGTTATAGTTGAGAGTTTGGCCTTGGAGAGGATTCCTTTGCTACGTTGGGCTGAATGCCCAGTACGTCTGTTATCATTTGCTTAACCTTGCTTTCTGTCTGTGTGATGTAGCCCTGTGTGAAACTGCTTTTGGTTTGTTAGGTGGGAACTGCTAATTGTTTATGTTCAGCTCTTAGCGGGAATAGAGGCCCGTAAAAGCGGCTGTCCGAAAAGGGGGGGGTTCAGAATCTGCATTGCCTATAGTCGATCATGAAAGCCAGCTCAATAAAGAACTATTAAAGGTTGCTTTTGGACTGGACCTTGCTGATTCCTTACAATTCTACCTTGTGGACACTTCCATACTTCCTTCATGACTGACCTTGACTCAGTCAGAAATTCTTGGAAACAATATGCCAGAAAGCAGCATTTGGAGATGCCAACTGTCAAAGAAAATGTACCATCAAGTAAAGTGGGCACGGTGATGAAAATATGCATTATGATAGTGATCCAATTCAGAGAAATGTGGTGTTTAAAGTCAAATAAAATGCTTCTGATTTGTTCAAACTGTGGGTGGGAACTGAATATTCATTTTGAACTGGGTGCTACCAGCAAAACTGTCCAAAAGCTGGGCTTCCACTCTAGTTTCTATATCCAAAGAATAAAAAAAAACCAAGTATGGAGGCATTTTGAGAATCAGAATTCACCACCAATGGAGGCTGATCTCTTGGGGCCACATTCTTTAGTGAACTTAGCAGATAATCCAAGAGATGGAGCCTGCTAGCTACGCCATCAATTTCTGTCCTGACTTTGTTCAGTTCAGCATTTCAGACTGACAAGTTCCTCCCTACAAAGCTAGGACCAGAAGGTCTACCCCTTGTTTAAAATTGGGCTCACTGTAGTATAGGGATGCCAGCCTCCAGGTGGGACCAGGGGATCCTTCACTCATCCCCAGACTAGAGAGATCAGCCTCTGGAGAAAATGGCTGCTTTGGAGGGCAGACAGGATGACATTGTGCCCCACTGCAGTCCCTGCCCTCTACAGGCTCCATCCCTAAATCTTTAGATGTTTCTCAATCTGGCTCTGGATACCCTCCCACTCACCCCCTGCCAATGACCAAGAAGGACCTGGCAATCCTATCAGTGTGATCCAGTTGATGGTACTGATAGTGACACAGGAAAATGAGCCATGCATTGAGTGGCAAAGTGACCAACATACTCATCCAACCCCTAGACCAGTGGTGGCGAACCTTTGGCATTCCAGATGTTTTGGACTACAATTCCCATCAGCCCCTACCAGCATGGCCAGAGGTGTGGCCCATGCATGGCGAAGAATTGATCACCAAACCCCAACCAAGATGTCCCGCTTTTGGCGGGACAGTCCCGCCTTCAAACAATTTGTCCTGCGTCCAGCGGGTTATTTCAATTGTCCCGATTTTTGGGAGGCTGCTGCACTGCCTTCTGGGGCGCAAGGCAGTGTGGCAGCCTCCCAAAATCAGAGACAATTAGGAAATAACCCGCAGAGGCCTGGAATAAAGTAATCCTGAGCGAGGGAACAGCCTGGGAGCTGAATGCGCCTCTGTCCGGGGGGGGGGGGTTGCCATGTCCCGGTTCACAAAGGTGACCATCTGGTCACCTTAGGCTGATGGGAATTGTAGTCCATAACATCTGGAGTGCCAAAGGTTCACCACCACAGCTCTAGACCCAGCATACATGGTTGGTATAGACTGCATGTGATTTTGTGGGTCACAACTGTACAGTAGTTCTGTGTTACACTACATTTTGGAATCTATCATCTTTGGAATCTATCAAACATTCCCAAGAGAATTGCTCTTAGATGACCTGGGCCACAGTTTGATGTAATCATTTGGGAGAGCAAACACCCAAACACATGCTCTCCCAGTATCTCAGTATAAAATGTCCCTTGCCCTCAGACTGGGATCTGGGCCTTTAAGCCTGGGCCTATCTTCCCAGGGCATCCTCCTTGGTCTTCTCTTGAGAAGCACTCCCCTGGCTTGTGGCCTCACCAATGCAACCCCTCAAATGCCAGTCTCAAGGAACTCCCCCTCCCATCTTGTTTCCTTTAGATCATCTCTGGCATCTCCACTGGTAGTGACCTCATAGCGTGGTCTTCCTGCACACCCCTGCCACCTTGGCCCATTTTGCCCTCAACCAAACGCTACTTCCTCCTTCACATTGCTGACATCAAGCACAGCTTCCTGGATGCAACCGTTTGCCAAGTCTCCCCCCACCAGCTTGCTGTCTTCATTTAAATGTGCGGCTTCACAATGTGGATCCTGCCTCCACATCAGCATCTCTCTGCCCCCGGCAGCCTGTTCATGTTTTCTTTCCGTTGGGCTGCCTGGAACATCCTGACGCTTCTTGAGCCTCATAGGACATCCTGGACAGCCACAGTTAGTAATTGATTTAAGTGGTTCCAGGAGCATGTCTGTCTTATTGGCTGAGTCAGCTGGAGGCAAAAGAAACCTCCTGTATGTAGCTTTACATTTTGGGGACTATATTTGCACGTCTTTCTTTCTACATATTATTTCCTCCCCCCTTTTAAAAAAGCCATTTGACTATGCACCCATAATTTTAAAGCCTATAAAATCAGATTTGCCAAAGAAAAAACATTGAAGACTCTCAGATGAGAGCAGCTAAACCCTAATTTGGAATCCGCACGATCGTTTCCCCAGACAAGATAAGCACAATACCCAGGAGCCAAATGATAGAAATGTGGAATACTAAAATAATATTTTGCATTTTATCTGTTGCTGCAAAGAAACACTAAAAAGAGCTGTTTAGTATTCCTCTGCCTCTTAGAAAACTAATTAGACATTAAAAAACCCTCCTCTTCTCTTTCTTATGTTACTTTGTTTGCTGCTCCCGTTTAAATGGTGCATCTATCTGTTCAGGTTTCTGCCCATTTCAATCCCAGACATATGTCATGAATGATTATGGCTAACCATTTTACAGAATTTGAATATGCAAAGGAATTTCCAAACAGATTTGCCTCTAGAGCTATTTCTTTGAAGTAGCCCACTGGTACCTCCAATTCACAAACGGGGAGCAAGAACTCCCAGTAAGCAACAGTTTTAATCCAGATATGGCCATTGCTTCTAACAAAGGCATCACACAGAAAGATGCCTCCCAGGACCTGTAGTAGCTGTTAGTTATAGAAAAGTTATCACTAGTCATGTCTTATGTCTCCCACTTTTCACCCTTTCCCCACCCCCTCTTCAATCAAGGAGAAGACTATCATCTTTCACTCCCCTTGGAAAAACAGAAGTGTGTTTTGCAGGTGGTAACAAGGAAATCATTGTCTGAACCACATTTCTGTGCAGCCTCTAAGAAATGCTGTATTGCCATGAGACTCACTGTGCAACCCAAAGTCGCACTGGAAGCAGCGGCAGGGGTGCGCTGGTGCCCATGCCCCCAGTGCTGTGCATTGTGGCATGGATACTGGTGTAGGCGCAGAAGGCATAAGAAGGATATACTCTGTTAAAGCAAAGGTTTTCTTCTTGCCCCCCACTACTTTCTTTCTGTAATGGGGAGTTGGCAACCATAATGCAGCTGAGCAAAGAAATGATGCAGGCCTGAAAATCTATTCTTTTTCTGTTACTAGACAAACTTGATAGCCCAGCAGAATGCCCCTTGTTCAGAGTTATACAGAATGTGCAAATTCAACTGTTTTTAAGGTCTTACTGTTCTCAAACAGATACCTTGAATTTGCCCTTCTCCTGGAGACAGTAGAGAGAAACATGAAAATGTTTAGGCTCTTTGTCTAAGAAGAAGGGCAACAAAAAACAATAGAGATAAGAAAAAAAACAGGGTCCTAGTTCATCTTGCATCAAAGAACCAGGTGCTGACATCTTCCAATAAGGGTCTTGGACAGCCCCAAGTGTTTTGGGGAAAGGGAAAATCTCCACCTTTCTGTATGATTGATTGATGATGTGGGCATTTTGGGGTGTGTTCTTTTCTGCCATTTTGATGTAACCTGTTTGAATGCTATAAAAGTAAGAGCACACTGCCATTCTGTGTGGCTCCTCTGATACTCTATTACCCTGGTTGGCTGAATAAAAATCAAATCGATTTTATTCTGTATCGGCTTGAGCTTTCTTGAGCTTTTTTTAAAGTTTATTGGTTAACCCGCGTTAACACTGGCATTGAGGGACTTACCTCCGTGGCTGGCTGAGGCAGTGGCCAAACCAAAAATCTTGCCCCTGTGGTTACAGGCCACCACCACAAATGCCTGCACCATCAAAGAGGGTGTTTGTGTTAAAAGAGCATTTCTGGAGATGGTTAATGTCAGCTCCTTGTGCACTTTCAGGCCAGGAACACACCCTTCCCGCAGTGCAGACTTATGCCACCAAAAAGTGTGGCAGGAGTCACTACACTATGGGTTTTCCCAGGTTTCCACTTCTCCCTCACCACTGATTGCCTCTTAGGAGACAGTGTGGCGGCACCATCACCAGCCACTTCTCTACTGCCCCTCTTTGGACTGGGCTGCAAACAGCATCGGCTGCCAGATTATTCCTTGATCAAATTATTGGTGAATGAGATAACTAGAAGACTGGTCTCATAAGAGCTAAGAGAGAAGCCACTTGTTACAGCTGCAAGTTGGGAAATGCCTAGAGATTTGGGGAGTGAAATCTAAGGAGGGGGGATTTGAAAAAGGGAGGAACCAGGGAAGAAGGTATAGATTTTTTAATGGAGGGGTTGGGGGCGGGACTACACCCCCACCCGCCTCTGGGGCATGGCAACATCTCCCCAAGCCCTGCCCCCAGCCTTAGGGCATATAAAAGCATATCTCCGAGGCTGGGGATGGCAGGCTCCCCTGCCCTCCCCCACCCCCCCATCAGCTGGGCTCCCAGTCGGCAGTCCCTTCTGCCCTCCCCTCTGGGCAGAGGCATATCAAGGGAAAATGGAGTCCAGTGAAAAATCTGAGTTTTGAGCCCCCCCCCCGGGCGGCCACTGTGATGCTGGAATCCACCCCAATACAGCATCACTTTAAATGGTGTTTAAACTAGAGAGCCCAAATTCTCCTTTTAAATCCACCTTAAAGGGCAAATCTGGGGTCCCCAGTTAAAAAACATTGAAAGTGAAGCTGTTTTTGGGTGGATTATGCCCCATGCTGAAACAGCATCACTTTCAATGTTTAAACTGGGGATCTCCGATGCTCCCTTTAAATCCATGCCAAGGGGGGTGGATTTAAAAGGAGAATCTGGGGAAATTTGGGGGTTGCCTGCTGTCAGGGGTGCAATTGTTAAGCTAGCAGCACCAAACTTTCAGTGTATCTTTAGGAGACTCTCCTATTGATACCACCCAGGTTTGGTGAAGTTTGGTTCAGGGGGTCCAAAGTTATGGACCCTCAAAATTGTAGCCCCATCTTCTATTAGCTCCCACTGGAAACAATGGGGGATGGGGCACCCTTTTTGGGAGTCTATAACTTTGGACTCCCTGGACCAAACTTCACAAAACCTGGGTGGTATCATTTGGAGAGTCTCCCAAAAAATCTCTGAAATTTTGATTTTGCTAGCCTAAAAACTGCACCCCCTGCAGGCCAAAAACTGAAAAAAACACTAAAAATGCAAAAAACCCACAAACGGCGGGTGGTACTTCAGACATGTAATAGGGAGGGGTTTGAACCCAAGAACCCCCTCCTCCTTACCTTTGTCCCTGGGAGGAACTTCAAGAGGGTATAATGCCACAGAGTCCACCTTGCAAGGCGGTTGTTTTCTCCATCTCTATCTGCAGATCAGTTGTAATCCTAAGAGATCTCCAGTTACCACCTGGAGGTTGGCAACTCCATCTGTGCCTTTAATAATTGATTTATTGAGCACTTTTGTTTTTGTGCTGCTTTGAAACGTTGTATTCTGCAGCATTTGCTGTTTCTTTGGGTTGGATTTTTTTTCTCAGTCTGTTTTTAAGGTTGTGAGCAGCTGCCTTGAGCACTTTATTTTCCTGGCTGCAGAGACACAGCTAAATAATATCTCAAACAAATAAAGACTGGCACAGTTCTCATGGTGGCTCAGTGCTGACCCAGCAGTTTCCTGAAGCCTGAGTGTTGGTTCTCAAGCCAGCTGTGTTGTAAGGACTCTCTTGAACTGCAGTCATGGAAGCTAAACTGCCATGAGCTCTGCCGATTCTCCCACACTGAACAAATTAATGTGGATCTTGCTAGTGCATGGAGATGTTGAATGGTCAGGAGACACAACTCAGCATGCAATTATCATTTTCCACTCATGTGTGACAACTGCACACTTATAGAAATAAGTGTCCCAAACGGGGCAGGGCTGTGGATGATACTGATGAATCCAGGGAAGAAAAAGACCGACTTCTTGCATATTGCATAACTGTCTATGAGCCAGATGCACTGATGTCTCAGATACATCTTCAGTTACTCAAGTCCATGTCAAACAATAGCCTGAATTGCATTTCTGAATGGAGAACAATGAACGGGCACCCTGAGCATGGTGCAGTAATCTTCATCAGAGTCTCATTTTCTTTTCATGTTGAAAGCGGATCAGATACATGTACAAAGCAGCATTCAGTGTAGCTGCATGTCCAGATATGGAGCTCAACTGTTTTGGTTGTACTAGCAATGATATTTTCTGGAAGGTGGGAGAGGGGACCCCACTGCTGATCCTGGATACCTCAATGGCCACCAACCATAGTCTTGCAAGGCATGGTTGGGAGTACGAAGTCGCAGGTTAGCTTGAATTGGGTCCAAGCAGCCTTTATGTTCATGAATTGTGAATAAAGGGTCCACTTTGACCTTCCAGTGGTTGTGGTGGGGATCATGGGACCTGCATAGACAACAGGCATGTGGGATGGGAATTGTAATGAGGAGGGAAATTAAGTGAAATTTAGTGCAAACACTGGCTGGACCTAACCCTTGGACACCTTTCCTACCTATTACCCCAGTGAAGGCCCATTCCAAATCCTTACTTGGCCGTTGGAGGAAGGATGGGATCCAATGAAAAGACCACTAATACATCTGCTTTCAGCTGGTTCAGTATGAGCTAAACAGCTAGGGCAGGGGTGTCAAATTCATGGCCCTCCAGATGTTCATGAACTACAATTCCCATCAGTCCCTCCCAATATGACCATTGGCTATATTAGCTAGGGCTGAGGGGAATTGTAGTTCATGAACATCTGGAGGGCCGCGAATTTGACACCTGTGAGCTAGGGGAAAGAGTAACTTTTCAATCTATTGACCTTTGTCCTCTTTCCACACGACCCAAGAATTTGTTCTCCCCAATTCTTAGGCATCCAGTTTAATTACATTTCCAATTCATCTTATCTTTTTGATCTAGAATCACCGACGGACAGACGTGCCTCTATGATGGCTAGGTTGAACTCCTTCCCATCATCTGTCCTTTCTGGGTGATTCCTCTGTGCACCAGACTCCATGCAACTTTGAGCATGCAGGAGAGAAATGCCAGACTCTGGGGTGTTGTGGGACTTCTGCGCTGTATGGCCGTGTTCTAGTCGCATTTTCTCCTGACGTTTCGGCTGCATCTGTGGCTGGCATCTTCAGAGGATCTGATGGTAGTAAAGCAAGTGGAGTGTATATATACCTGTGGGATGTCCAGGGTGGGAGAATGAACCATTTGCCTGTTAACAAATGTAAAGGGTGTAATTAGCATGCTTGATTTGCATGTGTTGGGTGGGGTCCACTCATTTAGCATATGAGTAACCATGAAGATAACATAATCCATTAGTGAGGGCATCTGCATTGGAATAGCCTGGCTTTTTTGCTCAAAGTTGCATGGAGTATGGCCCACAAATGCCTGACTCTGTCTCCCACCTACACTTTGACTGCAGTTTTATAAGGACTTATGGGAGAAATTTATTGCCCGCGAAGCTCAGGTCAATACAACTCAAAGCAAAAAAGGAACAACTGGCTCGCCTTCTGTCTGATAGAAATCTAGAACTTACAAGATCGGACGCTCAGTAATTCTCACAGATTGCAAAAATGAAAAATGCAATCATTAAACCTATTTTCTAAAGTGAAGACTTGTATGAATTATGAACAAGGCTATCACATAATCACCAATTTTATCTTTTTGTAACACAAGTTTAACCATAACTTTTACCACCTTAACGTATAAAAGTTTCTAGCTATATGTATATTTTAATTTCATGCCAGCGAAATGTATTTGCACTTGTACCTGAAGTTGAGAAAGGGGGTTACTGAAACTTTTGCTGAATGTTTAAACCCTGGTTGTGTGGGTGGAAGAAAGGGTGTAGAGTTGAATGGAAATACCACTGATCCCCCAACACGGCTGCAAAGGTCATTGACTCTGCTTGCGACTGAATTATTACTCTCTTAGCCTAGAGATACCGATGAATTAGTAATGTCCCCTAAGAAGTGCTTTTGGATTTTTACCCCAATTAGAATAGGTCAGACTGGTTTTTGATCCCCATGATCTTATTCAGTGCCATAAATCAAGCGGGCCGCAGGATCCCTGCAAAGGAGCCGGATGGTGCACAATTGACTCACTGGCTCCTCTCTGAATACATCCTTAAGACAATGCGCTGTGCTTGCAAAGCTCCCTGTGGAAGAACTTATTTTTTGTCCAACCCAGGTGTACAAACACAATAAAATTACTTGTTTCTGTGAAACCAGCATCTCTTCTCACAAGCCAAAAATGCAGCGAATGCTAAAACTTCATGACAAGAACGTCATTGGTTCTTCCTTATTTATCTTCTGAAAAGGACACATATTTTATTTCCCCGCTAACCCGGGTTCTTCCTCAAAGTACCACCATCTTTTTTTAAATTATTTTTTTCAAGTTGAAACACTGTGCTTTTCAATACAAAACACAGCACAAAGATTTTTTTTTTCATATTTCTGACACATACACACGTTATCAGTATGGAGAATTTTTACTTACTGGGAAAAGATTTGGGCCACATAAGAACATAAGAAAGAGCCTGCTGGATCAGACCAGAGTCCATCTAGTCCAGCACTCTGCTACTCACAGTGGCCCACCAGGTGCCTTTGGGAGCTCACGTGCAGGATGTGAAAGCAATGGCCTTCTGCGGCTGTTGCTCCCGAGCAACTGGTCTGCTAAGGCATTTGCAATCTCAGATCAAAGAGGATCAAGATTGGTAGCCAGAGATCGACTTCTCCTCCATAAATCTATCCAAGCCCCTTTTAAAGCTATCCAGGTTAGTGGCCATCACCACCTCCTGTGGCAGCATATTCCAAACACCAATCACATGTTGCGTAAATAAATGTTTCCTATTATTAGTCCTAGTTCTTCCCGCCCATGTCTAGAAATCCAGCCCAACCCAGCTTTACGAAAAATTAAGGTAATTTAAATCAACAGAATTAAAGCACATTTAACATTGTTGGGATAGTGACCCTTTTGGTCATCATGCTTATCATGGGATACCATGCAAAGAAACACCACCAGATGCTTGGAGAAGATGTTACTAACTGGCTGTTTCCCCACTCACCTTTTGTTGCGTGGTACTTGCGGTAAATAATCTGGGGGCCTGCTGCATTCCCCACTATCTAAACGGCGACAACACAGTGACCGCGATTCTGCCACTCTCTTTCCTCCTTTGTGCATGTTATTTTGGTTCCTGTGTCATTGAGCACCTTTAAAAAAACCCTGCTCCGAGTGCGGGGGTGCACGGGGGATTGGGAAGCACAGAGGGTGACTCCGGGTTTAAGTTTTCCATCGTTGCTGGTGACATACAGCCATCTTTCCAATTAGGCAACGGTGGGGGTGTGCCCGATCTTGTAGCGCCAACCCTGAGACAGGCCCTTAACGCTAAAAATCCATGTCTCCATGTCATTCTGAGCGCACATGGGCATAGACGCGTATTGTGTCTGTTCAAATAGACCTGGATTCCTCGGCACAATGTGGGGATGTGGATTCGTCCTTTTGAAAATTAAAAAATTCCTGCCCCAGAACAGCGCAGCAGCCAATCAGGACAGCCCCTGAGCGGATTGTGGAAGTCCTGCATAGCTGCTGTGCGGCTGCAGCATTCATTTGACCAAGGGGAGGAAGCTGCGGTGGGGAACATGAGCCCCTGCTCAAAAGGTCCTGCAGCAAAGGAAACCGCAGCGTATCGACCACCATTTTGTAAGTGGGGAAACGACTTGTATTTCCATTTGCTTGTGTGTGTTATAACCTGTTACATTCACACATGCAGGCTCATATAATTCAATGGCAACTTGTAGGTATGAATGGGTCATAACAGATATAAAGACTGAGTTTCCAAATTCCCTCACACAGAGTTGGTTCCAAACTAAATTTTTTGCTAATGGAAGGGGTGGTGTAAAAACTCCTCCAATTCCTTCTTCCTGCTACAAACCATGATCTCCCAAAAGCAACATTTGGAAGGGTTCAGTGGGCTGCTATGGGTGGGTAGAAAGCAAGGAATGATCTTTTCCCATTATGTGAGTGGGAAAATGTAGCCTGAATCTTCATTGAAGAATCTAACCAATTACCTCCAGTATCATTATTTGCATTTAGCAATGGGCCACAAATGCATGGAAGCATGTTTCTGTGTGTTACGGGATAAAGGACCATATGCATACTGTGTTCATTCCCCTAAACCAGTGAGGCTGCATGTATGGAATCCAAAGAAGGTTGCCAGGGGGTTGGGGAATTTACCAGCAGAAAACTGAGGCCTATAATTTATGTATAATTTCTGATCTCATAAGCCATAGGCTTTCAGGTGGCTTGAGGGTACAGCCAATAAGTTAAAGGTCGCATCCCCACTACCGTCTTAGCCAGGTTTCAGAACACAAACTAACCAGGTTTGAGGGACAACCTCCCCGGTCGAATCCCCACTACCGTCTTAGCCAGGTTTCAGAACACAAACTAACCAGGTTTGAGGGACGACCTCCCTGGTCGAATCCCCACTACCGTCTTAGCCAGGTTTCAGAACACAAACTAACCAGGTTTGAGGGACGACCTCCCTGGTCGAATCCCCACTACCGTCTCAGCCAGGTTTCAGAACACAAACTAACCAGGTTTGAGGGACGACCTTTCCGGTCGAATCCCCACTATCGTCTTAGCCAGGTTTCAGAACACAAACGACCTCAGAAAACCCAGCCACCTGAAAGTCCTCCTTTAGGATCATGTAATTCTCAGGCCCAAGCTGCAGCATTCCCAACTCTAAAGGCAAGGTGGAAGCCAACTCCAGCCAGCTCCACCCTTGGAAATGGCTCTGGCCTGCCCCCCCCCCGCTGTGACCTGGCCAGCTGTGCTGCAGGAGTCCTAACATGGCACCGGTTGCTATGATTGAGCATCCTGTAGGGTCATGGCATCTAGTGCCCACTAGTGTTTCTTCTGCTTTACTGAGATAAGTGCCCTAGAGAGGAAAAATCTGCTGGTGCAGACTCATCCGCATCCAGAAGGCAATTCAGCCCTCCTTCTCTGGATTGGGTCCCAAGTCCCTTTGCTACTACACTAAAAGAGCAAACCCAGGCAAGTCTTCACAGAATCCTGGTCTACGTGGTGATGCTTGGTGCTGGTACGTGCCTTCAACTCTCAGCTGGCTGATCCACCTGCCCACACCCCTCCCAACCCATAGCTCACTGCCCTTGTAGTAGCAGCAGTAGGAGCAGCAGTGGCGTAGGAGGTTAAGAGCTCGTGGATCTAATCTGGAGGAACTGGGTTTGATTCCCAGCTCTGCCGCCTGAGCTGTGGAGGCTTATCTGGGCAATTCAGATTAGCCTGTACACTTCCACACACACCAGCTGGGTGACCTTGGGCTAGTCACAGCTTCTCAGAGCTCTCTCAGCCCCACCTACCTCACAGGGTGTTTGTTGTGAGGGGGGAAGAGCAAGGAGATTGTAAGCCCCTTTGAGTCTCCTGCAGGAGAGAAAGGGGGGATATAAATCCAAACTCCTCCTCCTCCTCCTCCTCCTCCTCCTCCTCCTCCTCCTCCTCCTCCTCCTCCTCTTCTTCTTCTTCTAGTATTCTTTCATAGGGCAAAGACCTATGATTTCCATGGGTTAACACCTATAACTTCCATGTGTTTAGCCATATTTTTTCCTCCTATTGTGCCAAGTATTTTCAATATAACTCCCTCCTTTGCTTCTTAGTCTGGAGTATGATTCCAATGTCAACCACTCTCAAGAAGATCTTTTCACTAGCCCATTATAGCTTTCATCGCAGGAAGTTTTATACAGATGAGAAATGATGTTGGACAATAGGTGATTAACAAATCATGACATAACATGCTAGACTTTTCTCAAAAGAAATGCAATATTAATTTTATTCATTTATTTCCAAGGGAAGATTTAGCAGTAGAAAAACATGCCAGTCATTGGTTTTTCTAAGTGCTGTTATCAGAAAGGTTTAAAACACACAAAATATCTTATTATTTTGAAGATTGTAAGGCTGAATTTGAAATGGAACTATGCAGGAATGACATTCATGTTATTGCTAAAATGCATAAGCTCTTGTTGAGATTTGAAACAGAAGTGAACAATTGAAAGACCACATGACAAAGAGGGCTATTAACTGTGAACACAAAATACAAAAGGAGCAATGGAAGAATATGTGGTTAAGGGATCTGAAATTTACATCAAGTTTCATGCCTAAATAATTTTTTTGTAAAATAAGGTATCATTGGTACTTCTCATCGGAGAAACTGACAAAGTTGTATAAAAACATTTTGAATGCGTGTTGGAAATGTAATCATGAAGAGTCTTCCTATCATTTATGGTAGACTTTTAATAAAACTATAAATGTCTGGATACAAATACAACCAACAATCCAGAAGATCTTAAAGACTAATATACAAATGAAACGCAGACCCTTTTCTTTTGAGTTTCATGGAAAGACTGAAAAAAATGGAACTTTGTCTTCATACATAACAGCAGCTACAAGAATATTATATGTGCAAAAATCAAAAACTTCATCTACAATAGAGGAATAGTTTGTGAAGATACTGGAACTGGCAGAGATGGCTAACCTTACTTCTTTGATTAGAGAAAAGAACTTATTTAAACTCACTGATAACTGAAAACTCCTGATAAGCTTTTTGCATAAAACAGAAAAAGAAAGAACTGTTGATTTGTGGATAGGAAAAATAGAACAAGAAAACAGACATAATAGAGAAAATTGTGAATCTTATTAGTAATAAGAATTAACTGCTCCCAAATCTGACTCACTAGTTTCTTTTTTTAAAAAAAAAACACCTTTCACCTTGTAGCTGGTTTCATACATATAATTTGCTTGCTCTGTTGTCATTGACACAGGTGCATATTTAAATATATGGATTAGGATTGTGGACTCTTAACATCAGGATTACTTTGCTTGGCAGGTTGGAAGTCTTTCCCCCCATCCCTACCTCAGAAATCCTGTCAGACTCCTCTCAAATTGCATAGTGTTTAACTAGAAAGGGATAGTTCTGACAAAAAAGGATGTTGAAACTTGCCAATTATGCTGCTGTGTTGGTTTAGTCAGGTAAAGTTAAATTACCAGCTACCAGTTCTAAAGTGATGAAGCATTCACTGAAGTAGTTTTTATTGAAGATATTAAATGGCAATGTTTTCACACTTCATTAAGCATATAATTCAAGGGGAAAATGACTATTTTGGGTCTCCAGACAGTGTTTGTTGTGCTTTCATGAAATCTTGTTGACCTTAGTAATTTAACTTTAGGTAGAGACCCAAACTTTAGTGAGAATTGTTCAATGTAATGAAAAATCTAATATTTGCACCTTATGCTTCATAAAATATAGAGTGGTTGGATGCTCCATTAAATGTACTTGCTTTGGTCACATTTTCTTAATTAATCAGTTCCAACTGGACCATTTTCATACAAATGCTCAGTGGCTCAAATTTCTGAAGCAACTGAGGAATTTGGATTGTAAGATCATCAAGGGTTTTAGGACTTCTTCAAGAAACAACTTGGCCTTCAGCTCGGTTCTTTGGCCTCATGGCCCAACATGGAGTTGCCACCCTTTAGGTGAGATTAAATTAATACCACACTGCAGCAGTACCTGGAGGATCTCTCAAACTCAATATATTTAACAATGTCTTCTAGGTTATGTATATGATTTCTAATAATAACCTTTCTTTTTCCTTATAGGTACAGTCACACATCAATGAGAAATCCAGAAGACTATAATTCTTTTTTACTAAACAAATGTCAACAAATTTACTGCTTTTGATTCCTGAGTTTTTTCCCATACAATAAATGGAACATAAATATTCATACTCTAATAACAAAAATCTAAACTTTGAAGTAACACATCAATGCTCCCATAAATATTCATTTTTTCTAGACATTACAGCATTATAAGCATTTAACATCATACCAAAGCAGGGGGTTTTTTGGTTTGTTTTAGGATTTCTTCAAGAAACAATTTGGCTTTCACCTCAGTTCTTTGCCTTCATTGCGAAACATAGGCCCCTTCCACACATGCAAAATAATGTGTTTTCAAACCACTTTCACAAATGTTTGCAAGTGGATTTTACTATTCCGCACAGCTTCAAAGAGCACTGAAAGCAGTTTGAAAGTGCATTATTCTGCATGTGTGAAATGAGCCATAGATTTGTCACCCAAATCAAATCAAATCAACTTTTGTTGGCATGTCAATACAACATCATAGATGAAAAAATTCATTCAAACCAAGCACACAAGAAAGAAGATATTTGTCAGATTTTCCCTTGGAGCTCTGAGTTATAAGAGAATCAAGAAATTTGGCTACTGAGTCAGTTACATTACTACTAGTTTTTTTTAGTAAGAAGATAATCTTCTGCAGGTTAGAGGAATCTTCTCTGTTGGCCAACAACAGTGATAAAAGTTTTGTTCTAGGTACGTTATGGAGGTGGCAGTAGAGTAAAATATGTGCTATAGAGTCTATGTAGTCCCCATTACACACACATCACCTTTGAGGGTAAGGGATTTTGGCAAATCTCCCTGCTAATACTGCTGATGGAAGAGCATTACAACGGGCCAGCATCATTGCTCTACATAGCCTGGGCAAAGTTAATTGATAGAGGTATTTAGCCCCAGTACTTCCTATAAAGGGGATACCCAGGGAAAGAGGTGACCATGACCTAGTGGCCTTTTCGATTAGAAATTGATGCTTCTGGTCTAACAGCCTCCTTTTCAGAGATTGAAATACCTCCTTGGATGAAAGCATGGCCAAGGAATCCAATGAGTTACTTAATTAAGAAAAATTTAATTCAGTATGCCCCCATCATTCAGATTGATGAAGAATCCTTAAGGATTTGTGGGTCAGAAAAGTGTCTTCACAGTTGAAATAGAAATGGAACCAAAATGTAAACACGGCAAGCCAGACTCTAGGAGCTAGCCAGTCTCAAGGCACAGAATGGCATAAGGCAAGCAGTGAGGTGTACCCACCAGTTTATACAGGAAACATACTTGAACTTGCTCAGCGGAATTGGTCCAGGAGCCTATCCAGACTGAAAGCCCATGTAGAAGCCGCTGGGATACCTTAACATTAAAAACTTTAAGTGCAGCCAGTACACAGTGTTGGCCTTTGTTGTAGAAAAAACACATGATAGCTGAGACAGTTAGTGATCACAAAATCTCTATTATGGCCCCTTCCACACATGCAGAATAATGCACTTTCAATCTACTTTTGCAATTGTTTGCAAGTGGATTTTGCTATTTCGCACAGTAAAATCCAGCTGCAAAGTGCATTGAAAGTGGATTGAAAGTGCATTATTCTGCATGTGCGAAAGTTATCTATGTCTAGCCCAACCCCTTCTATAGTGGAGATGCAGGCCCAAATATTAAAAGCATTTGACCTGTTCCAACTGACGGCCTCCTAATAACCACTTACCAGCACCAAGCATCACCAGAATTCCTTTGTAGCCTCCTTTATTGCCTTCTCATACCCAAGGGGATAGATAAAGCCTGGTTTGTATCACTTTTCACTAGAGAGGTTTCACAGAAGAGTGGAAGAAACTACTGGTGTGGGGGGGGGGGGAGCCACGAAGGAGCAAGAAAACCTGAAGACCTAAATGTGTGCTGATTATTTTCCCTTTCCCTGAATAGTAAGAGGAAAAGTCACAGTTTGAGAGCTTTCAGAAACTGTAAGGATTCTCTGATCTGAGAGCATGATTTGTAACAGACTCTCTCTCTCTCTCTCTCTCTCTCTCTCATTCACTCTGTGTGTGTGGGGGGGGTTCTTTTCCTGAAACAATCAGCCCACAAGATTAAACAAACAAGAAGTTAACTTTATAATTTATAGCTTGTCCATAATCACTAAAGAAAGCAAGGCCACTGTTACAAACCTGCTTTGCCATTTAGCTTGCAGTTTCCCTATTCCAGCTTTTGGGATAATTTGTTACAAATTGACTTTTCTTTCCTGTTAGCATTATGCTAATGCTTCACTTCATCCCAGCTTCACTCAGCCAGACACAATCTCAGCTCCCCAACTTCTTTCATCCACTCTTAACTCCTGTTTTCCAACTGTCTTAAATGCTATTTTCCAACCATCTTCTACTAATATTCCACCAGCTCCCATTGGTCACCCTTAGGGAGAGGGGGAATCTAAACTGTCTGTCACAGCTCTCTCTTTAGGTACTATTTGTTTTTCAAATAGATTATAAAGTACATTTGTGAAGGGAGTAGCCATTCCAAGCATTTGATTCAATTTGTGAATCTGCCCATGTGGGGTATGAGTGTTTCTGTAAATGCTCTGTCCTGTGGGATTTACAGACAGCATACGTGAGATTGTTTTCCTCTCATATTTTCCCACCGACCTCACAGGATTTTTCCAGTCACCCTTTCCTGCTTATCACACTGCACTGATAATCTCAGCCAAATTTCAAAGGAGTTAAGCTAATAGAATCTGGGCTTGGGTATAAACCCACCCACGCCTGGATCAATAACTGAGGGATAATGAGGTAACCTGACAGGAACAGAACTGTTTGCTTAATAAAATGAACAAGAATAAAGTTTATTCAGAGAGACACAAATAAGTGAGGCAAATATTGAAAATCAACCAGGGGAAATGGGATGTTTGGTTGTACACAATACTTACCTAAGGAAAAACACCCTTTCAAGGCAGTTATAGGATATAGCACTCTGCAATAACATTGTCTCATACCAGGCCCAGTAAACTTTGCTGGAATACTGTGATGCCTTTAACATCTCAAGCAGTCTTCCTATGAGGACTTTTCTGGGAGTAAGCCCCCCTGAATAAAAGAAAGAGTTTGGATTTATACCCCCTTTTCTCAAACATAAGGAATCTCCAAACAACAACAGACACCTTGTGAGGTAGGTGGGGCTGAGAGACTTCTGAGAGAACGGTGACTGCCCCAAGGTCACCCAGTAGGCTTCATGTGGAAGAGTGAGGAAACAAATCCTGTTCATCAGATAAGAGCCCTTCAGTCTTGTGGAGGAGTGGGGAATCAAACCAGTTGTCTAGATTAAAGTCCACCACTCTTAACCACTACACCACACTAACCTTCAATACTGTATTTATTTCATAGCAGTCCTAAGAAGAAGAAGAAGAAGAAGAAGAAGAAGAGGAGGAGGAGGAGGAGGAGGAGGAGGAGGAGGAGGAGGAGGGGGAGTTTGGTTTTATATCCCCCTTTCTCTCCTGTAGGAGACTCAAAGGGGCTTACAATCTCCTTTCCCTTCTCCCCTCACAACAAACACCCTGTGAGGTAGGTGGGGCTGAGAGAGCTCCGAAAAGTTGTGACTAGCCCAAGGTCACCCAGCTGACTTGTGTGGGAGTGCACAGGCTAATCTGAATTCCCCAGATAAGTCTCCACCACTCAAGTGGCAGAGCAGGGAATCAAACCAGGTTCCTCCAGATTAGAATGCACCCACTCTTAACCACTACGCCACTGCTGCTTAGGTGCACAACTTCACTTACCCAGAAAGCAGTAGTTACATAAGGATCCTGAGAGCCAGTGTGGTGTAGTGGTTAAGAGCAGGTGGACTCTAAACTGAAGAACTGTGTTTGATTCCCCGCTCTGACACTTGAGCTGCGGAGTCTTATCTGGTGAACGATATTTGTTTTTCCACTCCTACATTCCTGCTGGGTGACCTTGGGCTAGTTACAGTTTGTTCAGAACTCTCTCAGCTCCACCTACCTCACAAGTTATCTGTGATGGAAAGAGGAATTGTGTGTGATCTCATAGTGTGTGATCCAGACTGATGTGCTGGATGATGCCTTCCTGAAACAGATGACCAGACTTTATGGGGCTTTCCCCACTGACAGAGTTGTACTGGTTTCTACCTAGGTTCGCCTCAGTGAATCCCCACTGCTACCGAGCTCAAAATTGTTTTGTCTCAGTCCCCCCCCCTCAGAACTGTGACACCCTTGTCGCAGTTATGAAGTACACTTTTCTGCCAGAACAAGGTCAATACCGCTTCGAAGCTTCGAAGTGGGGAAGCATCGAAACGACACCTCATCCGTTCAACCAATCACGAGCCGCTTTTGTGGCATGTGCAGAATGGGAGAGTCGTGGTGGGCAGAAAGCGCATGTAACTGTAAACTGTAAAAACTGTAAAAAAAGAGAACGCTCCCGTTTCCCGCCATAACACAAGTGCCAATCACGATCGAGGAGCGAAAGAGGCACCCAGATGATCCCGCCCAGTTAGCTCGGTTCCAGGGGGCCAACTCAGTTGCTGTGGGGACAGCCTGGAATCGCCCTCCACTGAAGGAAACCGAGTCGATCTTAGCTCCCTTCTGTAGTGGGGAAAGCCCCCATGAAAGGAGAGAACTCTGAAATTAACCAGAGCTCCTTCAGGCAACTGGGGGGGGGGGCAGGGGAGAAACATTTTGACTGGTAACACTTGTGTTCTCTGTGCTGTGGGAACACAAAAGCCAAAACAGATCTTTTTAAAGCAACTGCAGGAGATTTTATTTCTGCTGTGCAGAAAGGACCACTTTGAAGGAAGCAGAGTTTCTTTTGGGTGACATTTTGCACCAGATTATACTGAATGGACTGAAATAAATTAGATTACCAGACAGCAGAAAAGCATTTGGGCAGGGGAGAGGCAGAGCGACAGGAATGTTTTATTAACCGTTACATTCTTTTAAAATGAAACTGCATATATCGCCAGGAGAGAAGATAAAAGATAACAATCATGCCAAATGCTTGTTCTTCACTAATCTTTCAATTAGCAATAATCTTTAGGATTCAGGTCATTTCTCTGAGGATTATTTAAGATACGGTGTTAATTAAGCCCTGCTGATTATTAATCTCAAGGAATTGCCCTGCTTTGAGATTTTTATTGATACAGATTAAATAGTTTACAATTTAAAAGAAACAAGTGGAGAGAGTTTTCGCTCAAAATAGGAAACGCCAAAGTTCTGTACTTTAAAGGATCACACAAACACACGCACACACACAAACGTATACACAACCCTTTGCAGGAAATTAACTACAGTATGCAGGCCATATCCAAACCTCACATATAAAAGGAAGTCAATTCAAGTGGCTTATTTTGGGATGCACAATATTGACAGACCACTCAGACTCACCCAATCCCTAAACCCTTGCTGCCAGATGTTTTGATAGCCTATTAGCACCCCAGGCGGTATAGTTAATTTATTGCTGCTCTACAGGGAGTGCTTTATGGTGGTTGTAATATCATGAGCAACTCCCAAACCTTAGCTGTTCAGACTCCCAGACTCTCAGATTACTGGAACATCACTACATCTCTAGGGTATTAATTGAGAGAGAATGACTGGGAAGGATTAATTTGAGCATTGAGCGAAGGCCCGGGGGAGGCTCCACCGAACATCTCTTTGTATCGGAAGACAATATAGGAGTTCTGTTTTATTTCGCAATCATTTACAACCCATTATGTAACATCTACTGAATGAATAATGGCGAGATTTCTTTTTTTAATTTTTGCGAAGTTTAAATTACTGTCAAGTGTCCTAAGATAACAGTTCTTAATTGCTTTTAACGAGGCATGTGTTATTTTATACCGACTTGGAGGATGCCGCAATTTTTGCATTGATCCACGTAAGCCTCATGATGAAGTCAGTGTTGACATAACATTAAGACTATTTAAGAGTTGCTTAAAGGGATCTTGTAATATGTGGTGTATCATGTCATTCCAGTAGGCAGAGACGGTGTAGAAATGGGTGTTAAGAAAGGATTTAAGGGATTTACTCTTGAAGATCCCACTTGAAGCTCATCCCTGTTGAAAATGTTTTTAATGGTTTTTAATCTATTTTCAACACTTGACAACCATCAGAAGTCTTCCAGTATCATGGCTATTTGGGTACCTTGCTATTCAGTGATTTTGGGTACCTTGCTATTCAGCAATTTTTCCAGCTAGCAGGAAAGGGAAGGGGCTAAAACTTAAATAGGAAAAAGTGACCCAGCATAAGCAGTTATATTCATGATAGCAAGACCAATAGACTGGAAGAGACCTCACTGAACAAGATAATCTTGACTGGTGCTTTTTGAGGTTTTCCACTTTCTGCCAGTCTTGTTGGTTTGCGGCAGTGGCGTAGTGCCAACAAGGCCAGGTGAGGCACAACGCCCTGAGCAGAGCAGTGGAGGGGCCGTAGCCAGGCCATGGAGGGGGAATGGCGGGTGTAAGGCTGAACACACTCAGACAAAGCTAACTTTAGAAAAGGAACTTTATTGATTCATGTCACCCCAAATACAGGGTGCTGGAACTGAGGATTCTTGTCCTCAGTTCCAGTATTTAAACTATTTACAAAGGCAGACAGCAACCAACCAACTCTTCCCCTCCTCCCAGCTCCTGGTCTCCCATTGGTTCTGAAGCTCTGGTGGAATGTAGCTTGTCAGTTTGTTTTCCCGCACTTTTGGGGAAAAGGCGGGAACCAGTGCATGTTGGGTGTTGCAGTCCTGACAGTGGGGGCATGGCAGGGCATTCCAGGACATTCTGTAGTGGGGCGGGGGTGGACAGTGCCACGGCAGGGGTGCGCATGCACCCTGGCCACAGTTCCCCATCGCTCCACCTCTGGTTTGAGGAGACCATTTTTTGACCCTATGTAAGTTTAATTCCTGTTTGCCTAGGCCAGTGGTGGCGAACCTTTGGCACTCCAGATGTTATGGACTACAATTCCCATCAGCCCCTGCCAGCATAGCCAATTGGCCATGTTGGCAGGGGCTGATGGGAATTGTAGTCCATAACATCTGGAGTGCCAAAGGTTCACCACCACGGGTCTAGGCTATTGATACCTGGGGGTCTGTACATAAAAAAGAAATCATTTGCTTGGGTTTGCTGACAACCTGGCTGGTCAAGCGATCTGGTTAGTTACACAGAAACTACAAATTTATCCCTCCCACCCACCCATTTAACAGGCACCTGTGACAGATTACGCTATTATAAGGTTAATTTGCAAAGGTGCAGTTAGCCAAAGCAAGAGCACCACAGTGTTAAGCAGAGCACCATCTGATTGGCTGGCTCTGATGCACATTTCACTGAAAATGGGTGAAAGGGAGGGTTGTTCTTTGGCAACACAGATGACATCCCACCACTACAATTCATCATATGTTTTCAGCAGACTGCAGTGGTGTGTGAAATATATGCAACCAAAGAGACAAGGGGGAAATAGATGGGTGGTGGGGTAATGGAGGCAGGTGGAGTCATTTCACAGAAATCATCTCCAAGACACAAGGTTTTACTGCTGTGTGGGCTGTGATAAGTCTGAACATGTATGTCTATTCCAAGATCACTTAGCAAGCTTCCATGGCAGAACAAGGGTTTGAAATTGGGTCTCCCAGATCCTCCTTCAACATTCCATCCACACCAGCTATTTCATGACAACAATAACATTAACGAAACCCTTGTGTCATTGGCTGAGTTGTGATGTCACAGAATGTGTTAGACCATTCTAAATGCTTAGAGGACAGTTCCACGAGTGCAATATTGACTGTGCCAAATAATAATCTGTCTTTGGGAAAGACTTAGGCCAAGCTTGAGCACCAGACACTGGAGACAGAATAGAAGAGCAGAGATTGGCATACTGCTTCACCCACTGAAGTCGTTACGCATGACGCAATGAAGAGACGAGACGCAGCGATATCAGGATCCAGTGGAGAGAAGCCAGTGGCGATCTAGCGTGATCCGTGGATCTGGCTAATCTGCCGAGCTGGGGTCCCTGGCACCTTTTATTAAGGGTTTGGGAAGGCGGGAGAGCGGGAGAAGGTTGCGCAATTCATGACTCATTGAGGGCTGCGTACGTGCGGGGGGGAACGTTCCTGTCTGGGTCAAATCCACATCTGGGGGTCTTGTGACCCTTTGTCTGGGGCATCTTGTGACCCGTGAGTCAGAGGGGTCTTGTGATGGGTGTGCGTGTGAGCCCAGGAGGGGACAGATGGCGCAGGCATTCCTGTGCACTTTCTGAGGTTCTACTGGGTCCGCTGATGCACCCCAACAACCCACAGTTGGGAAGCTGTGTGAAAAGTGTACAGGAAGACAGCCAGGTTAAGGGCTCAGGGCCTCTGGAATGGCTAGCATTCTGATGATCAAGGACTTGAGGGAAGATTGGAAAGACGCTGTGGAATGGTGGAGAAATGAAATATGGGAATGGAGATTCATGAAAACAGGTCTGTGGGCAAGGACTACTGTGGATACCCTTACAGAAAAGTGAAACAGTCTGGGTCTGCTCGCCTTAGAATCACCACGTATCTGTTTGTACTCAAACTGTGGCCTTGAAGCTAATTAACAGACACGTAACTCAACTAATTCATCAATCTTTCAGGAGGTAGCTGAGATATATCAATAACTTGCTCCTGGCACATATCTTCATAACTTTCAAGGGCTGGAGCAGCTGGTTTGTAGCAATCACTTTACCACGATGGACGGAAAACGATCAGTAGCATCACCCAATATCCCTCATTAATTAAATTCATATCACTGGCACAGTTAATTTGGTGTCCCGGCGCACTCCCCTTCATAACAGGTAATATTTTATGCATACCCACACATACTCCCTGACAATGTGGTCTGTTGTGTATCATACATCTCCCTCAGAGTGCAAGGTAAAGGTTTTTAATTAGATTTTGACAAAATAAAACAGATAGCCCTCAAAATGACAGTGTTAGCAATAATAAATAAATAAATAAATAAATAAATACATAATAAACAAAAATTGACACAAGCGGGCTGCCAGCTGCTTTTTATCACCTCAGCTCTGATTTATTTTTAATGGATTTCATGGGGCTGTAAAGGCCCTGGTCTTCTTGGTGGGATCATGTGCTCATGTTTGACTGAAGGCCTTGCCAACACAAAATGCCTCAGGTGTTCACATTTTAAAATCCATACATGACATACATGGCAGTGCTGAGTTATGACACGCGTGTGTGTTAAATTTCATCAAGTAACTCATGACAACCCTATGAATCAAGAAGCAAGCCTTTATTGGCATAGACAACAGTACAACAATAATAAAAAAAATGGATTAAAAAGCATATACAATACAGGACATAAATGTTAGGTCGAAGGAAATCTACTGGCGTTTAGTAATTTCCAGGAGAAAGTCTGCCACTATCATACAGAGAGAAGGATCAGGGTTGTCCAACAAGTAATGTAATCTAATTAAATCGGGGAGATGGGGTAAATGTAAAGGAGTAAGATTCACATACTTGGATCTGATTTCCTTGAATCTGAGACAGTGTAGTAATTGGTGGGCCAGAGATTCAACTGAGCCATTGTTACATGGGCACAATCTTTTAGCCTTTTCTTGCTTATTAAATCTGTCATGCAACAAGGCAGAAGGCATAACATTAAACCTGGCGAGCATTATGGCTCTCCTTTGACCAGGGTTTATTAAGCAATTCAGGTAGTGTGACAAGTGGCCCCATTCAAATGGGAGAGAAAAATACAGGGGGGAACCCTATGAATCAATGTACTCTAGTTATAATCAAGGAGACCCAGATTATCCCAGAGGCTGTCGTATGTGGGGGAACTGGTGAAATGAACCACTACTGTGCCTAATATGAACCCAGACTATCAAGGTAGAGATTAAGAGACGCAAGGGGCTGAACACATCAACACAGCACCAAAAATACACAAAACAGGCCATTTGTCACTTAGTTGCATCTGGGCTGGTGTGTTCCACAAAACTCCCTATTATAGGTTCTCCCGGGGAGTCTAGCATTCATCCTGTGAAGAATCCGATTCCTTCTGCTGAAGGAGGTGCCTTCTTTAAGTCTGCAATCATGCATTTTGCCTTTTAGGCTGCAGCAGTTCTCTACAGTGCTGTCTCAGTTGCAGAGTCTTTCTTGGTGGTCACTCTTCCAAGAACTGTTCTGAGATCTGATGAGATCGGGCTCATTCATTCATTCATTCATTCATTCATTCATTCATTCATTCATTCATTCATTCATTCATTCATTCAGCACAGAATGAAAGGAGCCATAACCAATTCTCCTGCCACAGCTGTAAAAGGGGCTTGGACAGATATATGGAGGAGAAGTCGATTTATGGCTATCAATCTTGATCCTCTTTGATCTGAGATTGCAAATGCCTTAACAGTCCAGGTGCTCGGGAGCAACAGCCGCAGAAGGCCGTTGCTTTCACATCCTGCATGTGAGCTCCCAAAGGCACCTGGTGGGCCACTGCGAGTAGCAGAGAGCTGGACTAGATGGACTCTGGTCTGATCCAGCTGGCTTGTTCTTATGTTCTTATGTTCTTATGTTCTCTTTGTTTGATTTTCCTACCTGGCATTCAGTGCAATTAATAATTGAGCTCTCTCCAATGATGTCTCATCCCCCCCCCCACTCCCCAAATTCTAATTCTGAACAGAGTTGAGGAAAGGTGATATATCATTATCCTAGACCTGGTCAGAACAACTTGTGGTCACCATGTTGAGAAGAATAAGAAGAGTTTGGATTTATATCCCACCTTTTTCTCCTGTAAAGAGACTCAAATTCCTTTCCCTTCCTTTCCCCACAACAGGCACCTTGTGAGGTAGGTGGGGCTAAGGACAGGGGCGTCCCACCAAGGGGAACATATGGGGAAAAATGTCCCTGGGAGGCAGTCATTTAGTCATGCACAGGGCGGAAGATAGCCCCCCCCCCGCACCCCTCTTCCATGTTTTTAATTTTTTATTGTATCATTTGAATATTCCATTTTATATTAATACTTCTCTTCATTCGTTTTCAAACATTTCCCCCTTTCCCCCCTCCCCCCTGTATTTTCTTCATAGTTTTATCAAACAGCAGTAAGTTCATTCTTTGTAATCTCTTCTCCCATATCTCCTCATTGACTCCAGCTTCTTTCATCCAGTCTGCATATATTGTCCACATCTTCAAAATTTCACTCTGTTTATCTTGCCACAGTTTTGTTATTATGACGAAAATGTCCAGTGTCACTTGTTCCCAGATGTATTCCAACCATTTCTGGATTGTCCATTTTTTCTTTTCTTTCCAGCCTAAAGCTATTATTGCATGTGCTGCTTTGATCATTATTTTATACATATACCTATATTTTTAATCTACCCTACTATCCTCCATTACACCCATGAACATTAAATCATTATTTATCCCAATATTAATCTTCACCAGTTTCTCGATATATAACAATACGGTTGTCCAAAAATTTTTCACTTCTATACATTCCGTCTACATATGGCTATAATATGCCTCCTGATCTCCACAGTGCCAGCATTAAGGACTAAGTCCTTTAATCATGTATGCTAGTTGTTTTGGTGTTCTATACCATTTCAATACCACTTTTCTTTCCAACTCCATATATTTCTCAATCTTTATATTTTTCCAACTGTCTATTAAATTTTCAGTTTTCCCAGTGTCTAGAAAACCTTTCTTCTCCCATTTTTGATTCAATGTTCTTATCATAAAGTCTTTGTCATCAACCATATATTTATATACATGTCCCAAAATTTTCCCTTTACATTTTCCATATAGTTCAAAACATTTAGCCATTATACATTCTCCTCTTATTCGTGAAACCTTTATCCTTTCCCAAATGCCCCCCTAGACCAACCAGCTCTCATTGCCTCCTAACTCTATAAAATTTTGTAATGTCATAATTTCTCCTCCTTCTCTTATCAGATTTGCAACATTTTGAATTCCTTGTCTTTTCAGTATTTTTATCACCTTTCCCCCCCATCTTTTCCGGCCACGCTTGCCAAAGGTGCCACGTCCAGAGTACCAGGCATCCATTTACCTCTCCATTTTCCCCATATATCTAGTAACACCTTTCTTGGCCCAATTGCGGTTTGGTTCCTTCTCTTCAGCTCATTATTAAATAGTCCATAAACACCAATCCCTTCATTTATTTCCTTCATCCTGGGTCCATACACTGACTGAAATGCCTGTGTCACCACATGTTTCTTTCCAGATATGCCTCTGCTTCTGGCCCACCAGCCAGCCCCCACCTTTCCTCAGCCTCTGGCCAATCGATGGAGGCTGCCCCTCTGATGTCACAAACCAGGGCAGAGGCAGCAGACTCCTTTGTCGCGCTGGCTTCAGTTGCGTTGCCTAGGAGCCTGAGACATACTTAGGCTGCCAGGCAGGCAGGCAGGCAGGCAGGCAAGTAGGCAGGGAGTCTCCCGCAACCTCGTGCCCAGGTGGGGAACAGGGAAGAAGCCACCATGAGCCAAAGGCAGGTCTTGCAAGGTAGGCCGAGGGCAGCCTCCTCTGAAGGGGAGTGAGGCGACACCTGTCAGGAGCTGTTCATCAGAAAGGGCCTCTGGCTCAAAGGTTCAGGGGTCCTGACCCTTATCTATCTAGAGCAGGGGTCTTCAAACTGTGGCCCTCCAGATGTTCATGGACTACAATGTTCTGCATGTATATAGCACTGTCTGTTTTTCTTGTCAAAGTCGTTGACAGTAAGCACAGCTCAGAGCTCAGCAAATGCCGTCAAAGGGAAATTTTTCAAGGCTGTAATGAACTCTAGGTAAATCTCTGAAACATTGGGGAAATCCACAAGTTTGTTTGACCAGACTCCAGGAAGCTGCCCTAACTGAACAGCCAACAATTTCTGCAAGCATCTTTTTATATATTCTCTGTTCACTCCCTTATTCTTGCCTCTTTATATGATTGAAGTCTATAAAATTATGCATGAGGTAGAAAATGTTGACAGAGAGACATTTTTCTCTCTTTCTCACAATACTAGAACCAGGGGGCATCCATTGAAAATGCTGGGGGGAAGAATTAGGACTAATAAAAGGAAACACTTCTTCACGCAACGTGTGATTGGTGTTTGGAATATGCTGCCACAGGAGGTGGTGATGGCCACTCACCTGGATAGCTTTAAAAGGGGCTTGGACAGATTTATGGAGGAGAAGTCGATTTATGGCTACCAATCTTGATCCTCTTTGATCTGAGATTGCAAATGCCTTAACAGTCCAGGTGCTCGGGAGCAACAGCCACAGAAGGCCATTGCTTTCACATCCTGCATGTGAGCTCCCAAAGGCACCTGGTGGGCCACTGCGAGTAGCAGAGAGCTGGACTAGATGGACTCCGGTCTGATCCAGCTGGCTTGTTCTTATGTTCTTATGTTCTTAATTCAAGAAAAAATACTTATTTTTTAATATTGAGAAATGCATCGCTATCATCCAAATGCAGTTCTTGGAGGCAGCCAGGGACAGCGCTGTTGCCATACCACCATGCCAGCTCCGGAGGGTTTCCAGTTAAGCCAGCCAGAAGGGTGAACACGGGGTATAAAAACCAACTTTTCTTCTTCTGATGGGAGGTAGTTGAAGGAAGGGAAGGCATAAGGCTCATGTCCAGGACATTATCAGTGATTCTCTGAGAAAACCAGACCACCTCAAGAGTTCACCTTTGTTACTCATTTTTGAACCCTTTCTAGTTGAGGGCTGCCAAGTGCCTAATTGGGGAATGGGATTTTCCCAGTCTCTGCTCCTACTGTCTACTGCAGCTTAGAGTGGTGGTTTATGTTAAACAACAACAACAACCCTGTAATGCCAGCTATAGCACCATGTCACTTCTAGTTACAAAAAAGAAACAGAAAAACAACTAGAAATAACAAAAAGTTGTTCTAGGAATTGTCAGAAACTCTATGGCTTTACTATAGAGTTTCAGATGATTCCTAGAACTATCCACATCACTTCATTTTTATTTTCCCCCTAGAAATAACATAGGCTGCAGCCAGGATCTCTATGGCTCTTTCACCAGTTGTCAGTTTCAACCTGGTGTGTGTGTGTGCGTGTGCGTGTGGGTGTGTCAGAACTACCCTGCATAGACAATTAAACACTTGAAAGTTCAAAGGTTTTATTGCTGATGACAGGTAGAAGGCAAAAGCCTGTTTTAAGCTAATCCCTCAGAACAGTTGATAATATAGAACAGTGTTTCCGCACCACCTCCCAAGTGGTGGGATTCAGCAGGTTCGCATCACTTTGGCAGAACCGGTTGTTAAAATGGTGCTTGTAAACAACCAGTTGTTAAATTATTCGAATCCCACCACGGCCCACCAACATGTGAAATAAAACAGACATTCACTGAACCAGTTCTTCCAACCCCAAGGTTACAGATAAGACACCTGCGGGAGAGAAACATAGCAAAACAGCAGACAGAGCTTGATTAGGGTTGGTAAATGGGGAAAAATTCAGCCCTGGTTCGGATTTGGGTCCAGTTTGGGTGTATGGGGTCGGATCCCCCCATATCCGAGCCTGCCAGGCTCGGATACACCCGAACTTGGGGTGACATCCGAGATTCTTGGATGTGTTTTTTGCTGTTTTTTAACGTTTTGGCCTGCAGGGGGGCACATTTTTAAAGGTATTGGCATGAAAATTTCAGGGTATCTTCTGAATACTGTCCTGATGATGTCCCCCATGTTTGGTTCAGGGGGTCTCATGTTATGGGTCAGGGGGGCCCATGTTATGGACCCCAAACAGGTGGCCCATATCATCCATATCACCTTGAAATTTTCATGCCTGTACCTTTAAAAATGCCCCCCCTTCCAGGCACCCCCAGAAATTTGCCCAAGATTCTGTGGTTTGCATTGAATTTTTCAATTTTTTTCAATAGCTTTCAATGGGGGAAATTCCTGGGTTCGGATCAGATGGGATTCGGACAGCTCAGATTCGGACCCTGCTCGTCCAAATCCATCCGAATCAATGCTGATTCGGCCAAAATCCAGATTCAGACCATCCGAATCTCCAACCCTACTTGGCATAGCATAGCATCCCAGTAACAACCCATCCCCCATGATGTACATCTTGACAGGGTGCTTGTATGGTCACTTTTCACTACTGTTCACAATAAATAGTTTATCTCTATGGAGCATCACTATCACAACCCAATCAATACATCCTTTAAAATATCTTTGTTTATGTAAGTAAAGCATATATGCATTCTGTAACTATACCAAGACCACAAAGTTCCATTCACTGCAGAGCCTGAGACTCAACTAAACAAGCAAACAACTTTAAGGAAATTGTTTTGATGGCTGTTAGGGGATTCTGTCCTGACACAAACAAGAAAAGGCAGGGTTGGATCCAATCAGTTCTTCTGCGAGTGAGAAAGAGAGGAGGGGGTCTTCTTTGTCTGCCAGCTGTCAGAATGTTCCTAGTTCTGATGGGGTTGGGGGGGGGAGTTTGACACCAACATTCCTATTCTTGGGATCTTAGGACCTGCATGAGGGCAAAGTCATGTAAAATGGGGGTGTAGTAAAGCAATAAATCATATGAGATTCATTCATTTACTTCACTTATACACTAGTCTCCTCAAGTGGCTTGTACAGTTCTGGTTGGCTGTATTCTACATCTTAGAGACATCATGGTGGGACATGTTACTAAGATCTCATTGTCATTGTCCAGAAAAAAAACCCAGTTGTATTAACTGGAAAGGAAGAGGGAAACAGGGAAACAATTGCAAATCACACACAGCAAGACATCAAGATACTGACAGGCATGGTCCTGATAAACCCAGAAGGACAGTCACTTGTATTGGTTTATCAGGACCATGCCTGTCAGTATCTTGATGTCTTGCTGTGTCTGATTTGCAATTGTTTCCCCGTTTCCCTCTTCCTTTCCTAGCAATCTCCTGGTGCCAGCCCATCTTCAAAGAGGTGTGAAAGGTCCCCAGGTTCTTTGTAGCTTTGTAGTAGAAACTGTAGTGGGCATTTTGTGGGGGCGAAACGGGGGGATTAAATGATATAAGTCCTGGATCTGAGCTGTCTAGCTCAGATCCTGCTTTACATTGTTACTCCTCGTATCACCTGGAATAAACTGCTTTTGGACTTTCCTACAGTCTCTGTTATTTCCACGTTCTAGAGTCTGACTGGTTTTCAGTGCTGCGAAGACACCAGTGTTCTCAGTATATCAAAGAGGATAGTGTACAAAGTTGTGTTTTGATTCAGTTTCACCAGATTACTGCTTTGCCATTTTGACCCAACATGAATGACTCTGAAATGCAAATGTCATTTAGGACATGAGTCAGCAACATGAAATATTTGCAGCCCCTGTTGCTTTTACTGGGAGAGTTATGAGTCTGCTCAAATCTCTACCCTGGAAATCACTGGGACTTCAAAGTGTTCACCTGTTATTTAGTCTTCTCTCGTTCCCTTCCTTCACAGGCATATTCCAATTTCTCTGCCTTTTCTATGAGGAAAACAAATAATAATAGTAAAAAAAAAAACGAAGCAAGCAAATACTGGTCTGAAGAGGTTTGTGTATGAAGCCAATCAATTTAGATGAATACTGCGAAGAACAAGTGGATTTTAATGCATAGCATTTAATAGGAGTTTTTGTGTCATGGAATAGGAGCGATGCATTATTATTATTTTGCATTGGAGATCAACCAGCACATTCAGTTGCGTTTCTTTAGTTGTATCAATTGCCCCAGGTCTTTGTTCCCTGTAAGAAATGAGTACTACGGTTCCTGGAGGTGTTTGGCCATCTGTGATATTTTCATTCTTTGTAAGAAATGAGAACAGACAGAAAGACACACACACACATAGGGTGTTTAATTGTCTAGGAGGGCCACTCAGCTAAATGAGGTGTGGGCATGAGGTATAGTTCCAATCATTCTTACTACCTGAACAGATGGAAAATTTGGTTCACAGAACATTTTACCGACAGTAATTAGGCCATTCACAAGCCATGCGGAAATATGTGCCAATGAAGAAGAGTCAAGGAATTGCCTGGATTTCTTTTTTTTAAAAAAAATTCTATCTAGTTCAGTGACGGTGAACCTTTTTGAGACCGAGTGCCCAAACCGCAATCCAAAACCCACTTATTTATCGCAAACTGCCAACACGGCAATTTACTCTGAATACTGAGGTTTTAGTTTAGGAAAAATGGTTGGCTCCGAGGCATGCGTTACTCGGGAGTAAGCTTGGTGGTAGTCAGTGGCTTTGCTTTGAAGCAACCGTGCAACTCTTCCAAATGGGTGAATCACAGCCCTAGGAGGGTTTACTCAGAAGCAAGCCTTATTGCCAGCAACCAAATTTACTCCCAGGTAAAGGATAGCACTTTAGTTCTTCACAATACAAGATGGCATTTAAAGTAACCTAAATGGATATAGAACATTTAAAATGATTAAATGGAACACATAAACACAGACACACACAATCAGGGAGTAAGACCACTGAGGGAATGCCAGGCGAAATGAAAGTCTTCTCTCACTGGCAGAAGGGAAATAGATGAAGCTTCCCATGGTTGGTGTTTCAGAGTTTTGGGGCCATGACCAAGAAGACCCTTCCCTCAGGATGTCATCTACCTAACCACAGATGGCAGAGGCACCTGGACCTTCTGAAGATGATCATAGTGGTTGAGTTACCTAGTAAGCTTCAATGACAGAGCACAGATTTGAACCTGATATCCTGCTTGTTGCTTGCATCAAAATGAACAGAGAATACCTTACACAGAGAAATTAAATGTGTACTTTGGGGGTACAAATAGGGCAGAGTGCATGTAAGCTTTAAATTGCCTTCCTCAGCATAATCAAAAGGGCTTTCTATGTAATTGCATACTTGCTTGTATCAGACGATATAACCTCAGTATCACTGCTTATTCAGATAGAAACTCTCGAGTATGACCTCTGGGTTAAGTAGACTCTCTCCTTGTATGCCAGTCTACAATAAACTTTTAAATGACTATTTCTGTGTGTTTTTGGTCAAGTTTCTAGCTGGTGAGCCTCGGTCTGGGTCAGAATTTTCCAACAATGATGATATAATCAGGGAAAGTGTCTGAATTTTTCTCCATTTTATAAAGCAATTGCAAGAACTAGATATGGAATTTTAATTATGAACAATCTGGAACAAAATCATATATGAAACTGAGGGCAAATCCCCACCAGGAAATTCAATCTAGATCAAACCAAGTTTGAAAATAAACTGCCCCTTTTCATAGAGGTTTCAACCTCCCCACCGGAGTATGTTTCCAATGAAGACATCTGGGCCTATCTCAGATTCAAGAAATGTAACAATCCCCACTACCACGCAATCGGCTTATCGGGTCTCTCCTGATTGGCTGTCGTGCCATGTTGGGGTGGGACCTTTTTTTTCTCCCGCAAAAACGTGCTTACATGATGACGTCAGCATGTTATCATGTCTCCCGTGGCCAAGTTTCTGGTTGGTTATCATGCTCTTGTGGGCGCAGAAGGCATAAGAGGGATACATTCTGTTAAAAGTAAAGGTATTCTTCTTGCCCCCCATTACTTTCTTTCTGTAATGGGGAGTTGGCAACCATAATGCAGCTGACCAAAGTAAAGATGCAGGCCTGAAAAGCTATTCTTTTCCTGTTACTAGGCAAACTTGATAGCCCAGCAGAATGCCCCTTGTTCAGAGTTATACAGAATGTGCAAATTCAACTGTTTTAAGGTCTTACTGTTCCTGACTAGATACCTTGAATTTGCCCTTCTTCTAGAGACAGAAGAGAGAAACATGAAAATGTTTAGGCTCTTTGTCTAGGAAGAAAGGCAACGAAAGACAATAGAGATCAGAAAGAAACAGGCCCTAGTTCATCTTTCGTCAAAGAACCAGGTGCTGACATCTTCCAATAAGGGTCTTGGACAACCCCAAATGTTTTTGGGAAAGGGAAAATCTCCACCTTTCTGTATGATTGATTGATGATGTGGGCATTTTGGGGTGTGTTCTTTTCTGCCATTTTGATGTAACCTGCTTGAATGCTATAAAAGTAAGAACACACTGCCATTTTGACTAGGCTCCTCTGATACTATATTGCCCCAGTTGGCTGAATAAAAATCAAAAAGATATTATTCTGTATCGGCTTGAGCTTTTTGAGCTTCCTTTTATTATATTGGTTAACCGGCGTTAACACTCTCGTGCTCTCACGAGAACAGCACCAGGTGCACTGATTGGTTGTAAGGCAATCAGAACCAAGATTAGACCCCCGATCCTCCTCTCCAAACTGGATCGAAGACATGTTTTTTGAAAAAGTGGTACTTACTTTCAAGCAGGTTTGGCAAAGACACGGGATAAGGGGGAGAAGGATGAGTCCTTGTTCGTCAATCAGGCAGTAGGGAATTCTTCCTGAATCCTTGATATTTCACATGAGTATCATGTGATTAATTGACTGTGGGGAATTGGCCTAAGATCAATTTGTGACTCTGCTGGGTATTTCTGCTGCTAGAAAAACAATGCATATTTCAGTGTTGATGTTTTGCATGCTTCCCTGACCCGATAAGCGCAGGCTAGCCTGTTCTTATCTAGTCTCAGTAACTGAGCAGGGTCACCCTTGGTTAGTGTTTGGGTTAGTTGTTGGGAAAGGTCAAGGAATACCCAGGTTGTGACATAGAGGCAAGCAAGGGCAAACCACCTCTGAACATCTCTCGCCTTGAAAATCCCACCTGGGGTCACCATATAAATCAGCTTTAACTTGATAGCAAAACACACACAGGGATGCTGTGTGGTTTCTGGGCTGTATGGCCGTGTTCTAGCAGCATTCTCTCCTGATGTTTCGCCTGCATCTGTGGCTGGCATCTTCAGAGGATCTGATAGTAGGAATGGAAAGCAAGTGGAGTATATATACTGTGAGGTCAAAAGGTGAAACCATCTGAATAGAGTAGCCTGGCATGTGAGTCACACATCTATTCAGATGGCCTTACCTTTTGACCTCACAGTATATATACTCCACTTGCTTTCCATTCCTACTATCAGATCCTCTGAAGATGCTAGCCACAGATGCAGGCGAAACGTCAGGAGAGAATGCTGCTTCTTGACTTATATCCCGGAAATGCACATTACTAATGATTCCAACCCGTGAAAGCCTTCGACAATACATAAAACACACACACATTATGCATACCATACATCAAGGGAACCACTGATCGCATAGGAAAACTGATGAAGAAGCACAACCTACAAACAATCTACAGACCCACTAAGAAAATTCAACAGATGCTACGTTCAGCAAAGGATAAGAGGGATCCTTTAGCTACTGCAGGAGTCCTATAAGCATACCATGCGGCTGTGGACAAGATCTACATAAAGGAACCATAAACGCATGGCAGCACGAACACGTATCAAAGAACACGAAAGGCACTGCAGACTATTTCAGCCAGAAAAAAATCGGCAATAGCAAGGACACATGATAAACCAACCTGGACATAGACTATTATTTGAAAAAACAGAAATTCTGGGCCACTCTGAAGGACACTAAGGCAGACTACAAAGAGAAGCAATTGAAATCCATAAGCACATGGACAATTTTAACAGGAAGGAAGAAACTATGAAAGTGAACAAAACTTGGCGGCTGCCAGTGTTGAAAAATACTAGGGTCAAGACTGTGTCAAACCAGCTCCACACAAACACAGGATGACCATAGACAAAAGAAACAAAGGCCAGGATACTTCTATTCAGATGCTCCCACCAGTGACCTTGCTATCTACAGGGTTACTCCCAGGCTATAGTCTTCATTGTTACTCATACTTCTATTCAGATGCCCTCAACTATTCACCTGGTTGCTGCCTTTGTTACTCACAGACAAGGTTTCCCCACCCACCCTGGACACTCCAACAGATATATACTCCACTTGCTTTCCCAACATCAGATCCTCTGAAGATGCCAGCCACAGATGCAGGCGAAACGTCAGGAGAGAATGCTGCTAGAACACGGCCATACAGCCCAGAAACCACACAGCACCCAATATGCATAGTTTATTGTTTAATTCTGTGTGGCAGGATAAGGTTCTGCAGAGAACAGAAAGGAAGTTTAACGTTAGACTGTCAAGCCGGCATTATAGAATGTACCTACTGCCTTTTCCCAAGAAATATGAAACTGTTGAGATTCAAAGTGATTCCTTGTGAAATGGAGAAGAAGGAAAAGTGACCCTGTCCTTGAAGGTTTATCTAGGAGGGTCACTTTTATGGGGATCTCCTTGTTGCCTGCTCACAGCAAGTCAGAAGAGCTTTAAGCAAAACGGGCATGATTAATTCTGTCATAACAGGCTCATAATTAGTTTCTGTTTACTTAATATGATCTTGGAGCCAGAGAATAAGTTAATTAGAAACGTTTCCAAATAGTGATGGGTCCCATGCATTGTCTTGAATATAAATGTGCTGCTATTGCATGGAGGAGAAGGATTCCTTGCAGTGACTACGTCGGCTTGTACAGAACAAGCTGGACTATGTTGCCAAATTGTCTATTTGGAATCTTCATCCTCGAGTATCAATGTTGTCTTTTGCTCAGAGAGACGGAGCAGAGGGACAATGTCACATTTTCATAAACTACTTTACCTGAATGAACTGCTCTGGAGGACATTGGAATGCCCTGCTAGGTCAGGACTGCCAGTGTGGCGTAGTGGTGAAGTGTGGTGGACCGGGTTTGATTCCCCTCTCCTCCACATTAGCAGTGGTGGACTCTTATCTGGTGAACTGGATTTGTTTCCCCACTACTACACAGCTGAGTGACCTTGGGCTAGTCACAGCTGTCTCAGAACTCACTCAATTTCACCTACCTCACAAGGTGTCTATTGTGGGGAGAGGAAGGGAAGGGGATTGTAAACCCCTTTGAGACTCCTTAAAGGTAGAGAAAAGTGGAATATAAATCCAAACTCTTCCTCTTCCTTCTCCTCTTCTTCTTCTGTGGGAGTCACAGTGGCGTAGGAGGTTAAGGAGCAGCAGTGGCATAGGAGGTTAAGAGCTCGTGTATCTAATCTGGAGGAACCGGGTTTGATTCTCAGCTCTGCCACTTGAGCTGTGGAGGCTTATCTGGGGAATTCAGATTAGCCTGTACACTCCCACACACGCCAGCTGGGTGACCTTGGGCTAGTCACAGCTTCTCGGAGCTCTCTTGGGGGGGGGTGGGGGGGGGGGGGGGTGGGGGGGGGGGGGGGTGGGGGGGGGGGGGGGTGGGGGGGGGGGGGGGTGGGGGGGGGGGGGGGTGGGGGGGGGGGGGGGTGGGGGGGGGGGGGGGTGGGGGGGGGGGGGGGTGGGGGGGGGGGGGGGTGGGGGGGGGGGGGGGTGGGGGGGGGGGGGGGTGGGGGGGGGGGGGGGTGGGGGGGGGGGGGGGTGGGGGGGGGGGGGGGTGGGGGGGGGGGGGGGTGGGGGGGGGGGGGGGTGGGGGGGGGGGGGGGTGGGGGGGGGGGGGGGTGGGGGGGGGGGGGGGTGGGGGGGGGGGGGGGTGGGGGGGGGGGGGGGTGGGGGGGGGGGGGGGTGGGGGGGGGGGGGGGTGGGGGGGGGGGGGGGTGGGGGATCCTCCTCCTCCTCCTCCTCCTCTTCTTCTTCTTCTTCTTCTTCTTCTTCTTCTTCACTCAGCAAATGGTGAGTGGTAAGGAGGATCCCTGCAGCAGCACAAAATGGCGAGTAAAAGAACCATTTTCAGCCAAAACACCTTTTTAGGTGGACAAGCTTCTTCTTGTGACCTCAGTGAAGTAGTCAATGCAAAACCCTTCCACGGAGGGAGGCCAGCATGCAAAAGAGACTGTCAGTCAGCATTTGGCCTTTCCTTCCTGCTTCCCATTAGAGGAGGAGTAGGCAAAAAAAGAGAGAGATGAGGCCAGGCCAATCAAATGCCACCTCAGGTCATCAATTCATACTGTTCTTTTCATGGGATTACATATGGTTGCCAACTTCCAGATGGAACCTGGAGATCTCCCACTATTACAATTGATCTCCAAATGACTGCAACCAGTTTGTGTGGAGAAAATGGCTGCTTTGGAGTATGGATTTTACGGCACCATACACTGTTGTGGTCCCTCCCATCCCCAAACCCCACTGTCCTCAAGCGCCATACCTGAAATCTCCAGGTATTTCCCTGCCCAAGGTTTCAGTCTCCCACGCAGAACCCAGAGGGGACAAAATGAAAGCAGAAATAGCAGCCATCGAGTCACCGGTGGCAGCCATTGCGGCAGAGGTGAGCAACACGAGGCAAAGAGGAGGGGGACATTCAGCTTATAGGGTGCAGTTGCAGGGAGCTGCAACGATTGGCCCGAGTTGAGAAAGGCGGGAGCGCCAAGACACATAAAAGTGCCACGCCCCAAGCCTCAGTCTTCTTGGCTAGCCGAGGCTCAAGAGTAACGTGACCCACCCACCCTCCCTAGCTGCAATTGTTAATAGTTGACTTGCTGTAATGGTTTATGGCATAACTGTACTTTGTCGCAGCCCGGCGGGTTGGCAACGGAATCGCAACATCTGGGGGGAGAAGCTGAGCCGGGCGGCCGGTCTTCTCCATGATTGTGCCCTTAACAAAGGGCTGGGGGTGGGGTGGGGTGGGGTGGGCCGGTAGGCAAGCCAGTAGGCTTAGCGGGTGACCACTACCCCCAGCAGGAAGGGTTGACACCAGGGGGTATCCACCCCGGTGGTTCCCGGCTTCCTGCCCAATGCCCCAATGGAGATTGGGGACAGCATGATGTTGTGCTCCGTTTGTCTGCCCAGCTTCTTAAGTGTTTGATGTTTGATAATTAATAAATTGGGCTACGGCCCAATCTTTTTCCAAGCTTTGGTTTGATGTGTTTATTTGCCGGAGAAGGGCCTACACATCTGCACGCAATTAAGTTTGATACTTATCTGCTAACTACACTTCGCTCCACAGAACGATGACAGTGTGGTCAGTTGAGATGCAGCGACTGAGAAAACGGTATGCTTCCGCACTAGAATATAGTCCTGAATGAGTATGAGAATTATCATTCGTTTTTATGTGCTGCCTTTGTCCAAACCATTATTTTGTGCATTATTGAACATGATGCTTTGATACAAGAGCTTTTATAGTTCATTGAATGACTTTTAAATGAATTGGGGGAGCAGGACTAGGTAGGTATTAGAACCCAGGCAGAGCATTCTACAACAAGGAAGGTCATAATATTTGCACTGCAAACTTCCCTCAGCAAAAAAATCCACCACCAAACGAGTCCAAAATACTGCTGGTGGCTGAATTTTCAGATATCAAGACCCAGTTTCAGCAGAGAAGCTGGCCTATTGGGATTGATAATGGCAAGGCTGCACATTCCGCTAGACCAGTGGTGGTGAACCTATGGCACGGGTGCCAGAGGTGGCACTCAGAGCCCTTTCTGTGGGCATGCACAGAGTGCCTCCCCACATCTAGGCTGGCCTGGGCCGCTGGGCTCGATTATTAGCATTAAGCCTAAGACCTAGTTTTGGGGAAGCACTGTAGGTAACCCTGTTAAGCGCTGTTAAACCCCACTGATTTTCAGGCGAAGAACTAAAGTGCGATCCTTTACCTGGAAGTAAGATCGGTTGCTGGCAATGGGGTTTGCTTGTGAGTAAACCCTCCTAGGGTCGTGATTAACCCATTGGAAGAGTTGCACGGTTGCTTCAAAGCAAAGCCACCGACTACCACCAAGCTTACTCCTGAGTAACGCACACCTCAAAGCCAACCGTTTTTTCTAAACTAAAACCTCAGTATTCAGGTTAAATTGCCTTGTTAGCACTTTGCGATAAATAAGTGGGTTTTGGGTTACAATTTGGGCACTCGGTCTCGAAAAGGTTCACCATCACTGCGCTAGACAATACCCAAATATTGACCTCAACCAGAAACGTGGCGCTAGCAATACTCAGACACTGGGGGAGGGCAACCTGGTGGAATAAGTCCAGCCTGCTTTGTTCTGTGGCAGAAGAAAATACAACCCTACTATCATCTTTCTGTGAAACAGAATATAACTGGCCAGGCTGTGTTGGTGTTATTCAGTGCTCACATTTCTTTTTAATGATCGATTCCTTGGAGTTGGCATATTTTAAAAGGTAAGGGAGAAACCCTACCAGATTTATTTTGCCCAGCTTAAACTGACTCTTCAGTTTACCTAAGGCTCATTGTGCAGCAGAGGTATTCAATAACTGACAAAAAAAAATTACTCTGAAATGGTACCCGAGTAATAGGCAGCCTGAGGCGGGCTTCCCAGGGGAAAAAAAATCTGACTGCTTCATTCATTCCTCACAATTTTGATTAGATTTTTTCCTCCTTTTGTTAGCAAACACACGCAGCATGAAATCAGTCATGCCATGACACAAAATTATGCTATCCCAAGGCTGATTTGGACTGTGGCCTATTACAAAAACCGTTCTTTTTTTTAAAAAGCCTTCCCAAATTAGTATAAACCCACAGATTTTCTCTGTCTTTCTGAGATACTTGGTGTTGGCTCACGTTATTGCCTCATTCTGCAAATGACTGCTAATGGAAGTCCCAACCAGTTTCTCGCAGAAACGTGTCCCTTGAGAACACTACTGTAATTACTGACTAGGGCATGGAAAGAAACATAGGCCCCTTCCGCACACGCAAAATAATGTGTTTTCAAACCACTTTCACAACTGTTTGCAAGTGGATTTTGCCATTCCGCACAGCTTCAAAGAGCATTGAAAGCAGTTTGAAAGTGCATTATCCTGCATGTGCGGAATGAGCCATAGACTTGGGTAGTTTTGTTCTGCCCCCTTCCCCAAACCCAACGAATACTCTTTGTTCTGCCCCCTCCCTCCCCTCTCTCCCTCCCCCCTTCCCCCCCTTCCCCCTTTTTAACAGTTGGGACCCTGCTGTCCCCCTCTTAAAAGAGTTTAGCCATTAGATGCCATCTCTTTGGTATTCTGAAATGTTATATTATGATTTAAATGCCGTGTTTAATTGTACCGGTACTAATTGTGCCGCTGTATTACTTGTGGTTATTTGTTATTTATTGGTTATTTGGTGTTGTTGTAAACCGCCCTGAGCCCTCTGGGGGAGGGCGGTCTATACGTTTAATCATAAATAAATAAATAAATCTAATTGCATTCAGGTTGAGAGTTGCAGGTGGACCCACAAGTCCATATAGGGTTGCTAGATCCCCCCCCTGGCCACTAAAGGGCGTGTGGAGGTAAGATTGCTGGGCTGGAAAACTCCTGGAGATTTGGGGACAGAGCTTGGGAGGACAGGAACCTCAGTGGGGTACAATCCCATACAGTCTACCCTCCAAAGCATCCATTTTATCCAGGGAAATTGACCTCTGTAGTCTGGAGGTGAGCTGTAATTCTGGGGGCTCTCCAAGACCCACCTGGAGGCTGCCATCCCTCAGTCCAAGGTCAGTAGCACCGAATATTTGGGGATTCTATCTAATTTTTAGAAACGCAAACATAGCAGCTTAAACAAAGTAGAGTATTGATCTATGTTATATTATGGAGCAGTAGTTTAAAGAACCAATGGGCTTTCACTTTGCAAACTCCCAGACCCAACTACCCCCCTCTTCCCAGTCCACCAAACTCAACAGAAAACATGAGATACAAATACCACTGGAATGATATAGTGGCCAGAGTAGGATCTGGAATACTTGTGTCCCACACTGGCTCAGACATCAGGCTTACTTGGTGATCTTGGGTTGAGTGCTGCATTTAAATCATCTGGCAGCGCATTTATCTCGCACTAGCGGGGCCTGGCCATGCGTTGCTGTGGCTTATTGTGGTGAAATGGGAAAGGAACAGTAGCAGCAAATCAATTGCAGAGGCCAGCAGTATGTGCTCATGGAAACGCGCAGGCTGATACTGTGCGATGTCATTGATATGTGTGACCGCATCCTCCCTCATTCCTATTCATTTGCATGGCATCCCTCCCCCTACCTCCCTCCCCTTTCCCTTTGCTAGAGCGGGTGGGTCATATCCAGATACTGGGCCCCCTCCCTCTCCTCCCTTGCATGCCACCCCTCACTCTCTCCCCTCCCTAACTTCTCTTCCCTTGCATGCCTCCCCCTCCGTCCCTTCCCTCTCCCACCCTCTCTTCCTTTGCATGCCACCCTCTCCCTCCCTTCTGTCTCCCTCTGCTAGGGTGGGTGGGGCATATCCAGATGCTAGGCCCGCTCCCTCCCCTCTCTTGCATGCCACCCCTCACTCTCTGTCCCCTCCCTCACTTCTCTTCCTTTGCATGCCTCCCCCTCCGTCCCTTCCCTCTCCCTCCGCTGAATGTGTATGAGAGTAGGTGTGTTGTGTGGTAGTAGTGGGTGAGGCACAGAGAGTGAAAGGTACCTGCGTGTGAGGGGGGGAACCGCACCTGATGTCTCACATGGCAACGTGTGTATGTGTTTCACTTCCACTTGAGTAAGCACTGTTTCCACTGCTCCTATCTGGCCATCTGAGTGAACATTCTAAGGGCACGAACATTCTAAGGGTGACAGTTACACACAGGCAGCTTCCTGCTGCCCCAGAAAAAAGATGTTTTACCTGGCTCAGGTGTGTTGTCTGACAGCGGGAGGTACGTAAGAACACAGTCGGGGGAATGAGTAAGTGTCTGTGAAAAACCTGGGCCAGCAGGTACGGAGTTATTCTCGAAGCAACAAACGCATTGATCCATTTATATATATATAGATAACTGAATTGGCTCAAAGAATGTCTTCAGCAATGTGGAGATTTTTCTTCACAAAAGGGGGCTTCCACAAATCATATGCTTTGAAAGTATTCTAGAGTAAGGTAATATCTCAACTCATGTATGAAGCACAGGTATGTTTGTTTAATGACGACCAAAAACATGAAGCAATTCAGTTCAGGCTTTCTTAAATCTCTAAATGGGGTGTCTTGCTGTTACATCTAATGCCTTCCTAAGGGTAGAAGGAGCATTAGCACCACTAGAAACACATGCTTGGCTTCAAGTTTTTGTAATTTTGGCTTAAGTTCAGCTTCCTTCCTTCTGGCTTAACCTAACAAATTTTTGCTGATAATTATTAATCAACGTGGAAGAAGAAAATGGAAGACAAAATTCACCAACCATGATTTTTCTAATGCTGCTTTGCTACATCTTGGGCATGAGTGTTCAAAACATTGTTTAAACAAAGATTTTGGGACACTGTTCTTCAAAATGACAGAGCACAGACTCAATCCAATTTGAAAGTAGGGAACAGCAATAAAAGCTATGCCTCGTTAAAGCATTTATACACTTTGTAATATCCAAAATATTGCAGATAATTTACCCTAGCTCAGTTTCATGCCCTTCCATCTTATTGGAAAGGCAGTTGTACTCACGCTCCCTGTGTACAACAACTATGCCCATGCCAGTCAGGAATGATAGAAACCATTGACAATGCACTCCTAAATTGTCAGTTTTATCAGACTATTCACACTAGATATATTGCTCCAATTCTATCTAAATTCCCAGGTAGAATAAGCCACTTTTATGTTCCTCTTTTTCTTGATCATAGTTCCATTGAAACAACCTATAAGGTTGCAAAATTTTGTTCTACCACATATGAAAGGAGACTAAAGAAAGTGGCTCATTTTAAACAAATTATGTACATTATATAAGTACGTTATGGATTAATATTTGGAAGATTATATATGTAGTGTAAAACTTACTGTCTTTGGTTTGTTGGCTGATCTTGGATCATAATAAATTGAATTAAACCTTGGGCCAGTTACTGTCTCTTAGGCCCATTCCAAAAAGGCCAATAAACACAGGTGTAGGATGGTAACAACCACATTTTTGCACAGATTCTGCCTCTAAAATGATTCTGCCCCGTGTTACTTCTCCCAAGCCAGTCTTTTTTTGTTTTTGAGACTCACGCTATTAGAGAGACTTTTCAGAAATACCAGGTTGCAGCCACTCACAAGAGAATGGCCAGAAAGGAGGCGCTTTATTTGACTCGGTTTCCCTTTTTTAAAAAAAGAAATCGTGGCCCACATCTGCACAGTTACGCAGGTGCAGATGGTCCTATCAGCATGGCTGCGGGGGCTTATTTGTGCATGCCTGCACAGCTATGCATGGGTGGGAAGTACATTTTAAAAAGAGATGCGTCTCTGTGTGAAGGTGCAACAGCAGCCTGGGTTTTTTCCAATTGCTCCAATTGCTGCCTGCACAGATGCATGCGAAGGCGGAAACAGGAAAACTGGTTACTTTATCCCAGCTGCGACCCGTTATATATTTGCTGTGCAGAAGGGGCCTCGTACTGCCCAGGACTTTTGTGAAATTAAAATGGGGAAGGCAGAACTATATATTCCGCCTTGAGCTCCTTGAAATAAGGACAAAATAAAAAGGAACTAGATAAGGAGCAGTTTCTCCAGATAAGGAGCAGTTGTACCATCATAGTTTTTAAAATATTGAACTTGGATAGCTCAGGCTAGCCTGATCTCATCAGATTTCAGAAGAAAAGAAGGGTCAGCCCTGGCTAGAATTTGGATGGGGCACCTCGAAGGAATATCTGTGGTGTGATGTGGTGTCAAGGAGGGGCATACTGCCCACAGGGATGGGGGGTGTCAAATGACCTCAGGTGCAGTGGTGGTGGGGCCCATAAAATCACCCCCACCCCTCCTCCCCCCCACGGTTGGGTCAGCGTGGGGGAGGTGCCTAAAGACAGAGCTGGCCTGCTGCTGTGGCACCCGTCCAAGCTGCCTCCTTCCCTCCGCAGGCACTTGGGGGATGTGCACTGCAGTGGCAGGCCAACTCCTGGACTGCCCGCTGCGGCGCCATGCCCCACCTTCCTACAGGCTGGCTTCTGCCCTTCCCAGAGGGCAGGAGGCGGCCTGCAGGGAGGCAGGGGGAGTGGCTCAAATGGGTGCCATGACAGCAGGTGTCCATTTGAGCTGCCCCACCCCCAAGCTTGGGGGCAGGAGGGCGCCTGGAGCTGCTGCTGTCCCCAGGCGCCATCCCCTCCAATATGCCTCTGGTGGCAAGCAATGGCAAACTGCCTCTGAACATCTCTAGTCTTCAAAGTGCCACAGGGTCAGCTGTGATTTGATGGCAAAAAAAGAGAGGCTGATTCCGCATGGGCCTAAAACAGCAGTGTGAAAACGGTGTGAAAATGGTGTAAAGGGGTTTATACTGTTTTCACACCGTTTTCACACCGCTGTTTTTGGCCCATGCGGAATCAGCCAGAGAGACACAAAGAGCCATTTTAGGGTCACTATAATTTTTAAAATCACTTTCATCCTTTTCGTTTACTTTCTTACCACCTACATATGTAAACTAAACAGTAGGTTTTTTTCCCTTTCTGTGTTTTTTGCTGCTTACCTTCTCCTATATCCTGTTCTTTATGGATCCAATGTCAAATTATTCAGCTTGTGGGGAATTTCCATTTTTTTGCCACACATACTTTACCTGCTGCTAACAAGTAGTTCCTTACAGGACAAGAAAGGAATGTTTTCCCGCAACTATTTAATAGAATTAATTTAAAAATCCATAATCGGTAAGGAACATTCCACTGATCATTTGAATGTATAGTTTGTGCAAGAAGCTACTCATGTTAATGAGCCACGGGATAAATGGGAATTCTCTCAGGTGATTGGATAAACCAAAAGTTCAGCATGTTAATATATATGGGATGTGTTTATCCTGCATTGCCTCTGTGTTGTCTTATTCAAAAGGTGAATGATCTGTTTTGATCTTTCACTATATTAATCCCATCGACTGGGGTGAAGCTTAGTTACTCCTTCTTCCCATAGGAAATACCCTGTGCTCTCCCATGGATTGATTATTGTACTTAACCTTGCTACGTTCTTGCATTCTGGGATCATATAAATCTCCCAGCAGCAAAGGGTTAACCAAAAATCAATTTGGCAATAGAAAGTGTCACTTGATGAGGGGAGGGAAGGGCAACTTTTCACATTAACCTGCTCAAGAAGCAATTGCATTTCCTCAGAACTAATTACTCTGCATGTCCCAAAGCACTTGAAGACTGAAGCCTTCTTTCAGACAGCAGTCGATTGAATTTGTCCACACAGGCTTTTAAAAAGAGGGTCATCTTTCTATACAACATTCTTCATTTCTATACTTTCAAATCTATTGAAAGTGATATCACTTGATGAATACAGAGCCTGTTAACTCTTCCGTGAATATATTATGGGGTTCAAACGCCATGACAGCACAGGAACAGGGGAGCATACTCAAAGTGATACACAATAAAGGATGCAGACCGAATGGAGCAGGTATAGAGGCGCAGTGGCATATTTGCCTAGGGACAAGGAGTGCCACTCTTCTGTCCCCGGGCGCCAAGACTTCCTGCTGCTTCATCGTCTTCAAGCGCCCTCAATCTCACCCATGTTGTAATTGACATGGGCAGGGTCAAGGACACCCAGCTCTGCCCCCCACTGCCCCCTCGCTGGCGGCTGGGCTCCCAGCCCATAGCCAGCAGCAGAGGCATTCTTCCCATTGGGCAAAGTGGTAGGCACCAAAAATGCAGGTTCGTTTGTGGGATTTTTTGTATTTTCAGTGTTTTTTCCATTTTTTGGGAAAAAAACCCCACCCTTCCCACCCTTCTCTAAGGGACAGTCCTTCCAATACTTCGAGTGATCAACCTCCTCTTCTCCAGACTGAATATCCCCAAGTCCCTCAGCCTTTCCTCCCAGGACTTGGTCTCCAGGTTCCTGATCATTCTTGTCACTCTCCTCTGAACCTGCTCCATTCTGTTCACATCCTTTCTGAAGAATTGAACACAATATTCCAGGTGAGGCCTGACCAGTGCAGTGGATTGTGGTAGTCTTGAAGCTTTCCTATTTGACAAACTGTGTACTTCCACGGGAACGGGGGGGGGGGAATAGCAATTGGATTACAGGTTCTTAGATTTGTACTTAAATGGTTTACTTGATTTGATTTTTAAAGATTTATTACACAAGACCTCCCTGAAGAAAACAATGGTTTCGATGAGACTGCCAGTGGATATTGTGATTATTTGAATGAGGGTCACACCATTAACTGTGTGGTATCTGCATACAGATACCATGCCTTAATCTCGGTTTAATCTGGGCTTGTTACCACTAGTGACACAGTCCCAAGTTAAAGAGAGAAGGAAATGATACCAGTACTTATTGAAGCCAAGCAAGATTTGGGTGATCGTCTATCAAGTGAATCCTGGGTTTCACAAATCAATTATCATCCAAATAGCCATGTTTTTGTGCTGTGTCTGACCCAAACTAATGTGGAGGAGAAAGGCAAGCTAATATTTACTGGTAGTCCCCGGCCCCTCCGTGACGCAGCTGGCCTCCACGCGGGACAGGGCCTATACGGTCCTGGCCCCGGCCTGGTGAAACACTCTCCTTCCAGCTGTCTGGCCCCTGCGGGATCTCGGTGAGTCCCGCAGGGGCCTGTGAACAAGGATTGTTCTGCCTGCCGGGCCTTTGGAGCAACCAGCTGCTGAGTATGGCGCCCCTGTTCGATTCCATCAAGATTATCCTCCTATGGAGGAGTCTGACTGCTCCTAGGGGAGGGTTTTAAAGGAAAGGATTCTCTGGGTGCCTTTATTATGAAATTACCGCTGTTTTAATGAAATTTAGTATGTTTTAATGTTGGAGTTTTATGAGCTGCTGTTGTTTTATTGTATGGTTTGCCCCTAACTTATTTGTATCAATTTTGTTGTGCACTGCCCGGAGCCCCTCAAGGATAGGGCGGTATAAAAATCGAAATAAATAAATAAATAAATAAATAAATAAATAAATAAATAAATAAATAAATAAATAAATAAATAAATAAATAAATAAATAAATATGTTTAATCACATGGGGACATTTTGCAGCATAACCTGAGGTATGGTGTCCTTCCTGAAGTGGCCCTGCTTGACTTGAACCATAGCTGCCTTATAGTTGCCAGGTATCCTCTTTGCTTCTGGACAGGGCTGGGAGTAACATTGCCACTCCATGTTGGAAAACCCCCGGAGATTGGGGGGGGTGGACCGTGGGAAAGACCAAGATCTCAATGGGGTAGAATGCCACAGAGCCAACCCTCCATAGTGAGTGGTGCTACTCGATTATTGTACCTATATATAAAAAGGGAGATCCCTCTTGCCCTTCCAATTATCGACCAATCAGTCTTCTTTCAGTCTTGGGCAAGCTTTATGCTAAACACCTTCTCGGGAAACTGATCAATTGGATCTCCTCCAACAATGTCATAGGAAAAGAACAAATGGGGTTCCAACGGGGTAAAACAACCCTTGACCACTGATTGGTGTTCAGCTGCTTGATCACCAAATACAGGAGAAAAAAGTGCCCCCTGGATGCAGCCTTTATTGATCTCCGGGGTGCTTTTGATTCTGTAAATACAGAGCTCCTTTGGAAGAAACTAATTAGGCTGGGGATAGAGCCAAGATTGCTCAAACTAATCAAGATCCTCCATACGAACCCCTTCTGCTATGCGAGTTGCAACACAGAGGGATTGTTAACCCCAAAAATTCCAGTTAACAAAGGGGTAAAACAAGGATGTGTTCTGGCCCCTACACTCGTTAAGTTCTTTCTGAATGACCTCAAAACAACTCTTAGTAGAGTCCAAGCCCATAGCCCAGGGGTAGGGAACCTGCGGCTCTCCAGATGTTCAGGAACTACAATTCCCATCAGCCTCTGTCAGCATGGCCAATTGGCCATGCTGGTAGGGGCTGATGGGAATTGTAGTTCCTGAACATCTGGAGAGCCGCAGGTTCCCTACCCCTGCCATAGCCCAACCTTGGGCTCTCCGTCTATCCCAGTGATGGCAAACCTATGGCACGGATGCCAGAGGTGGCACTCAGAGCCCTTTCTGTGGGCACACACACACAGAGTTCGTCATGTGGGGGTGGATAATCACCCACCCACCTACACACACTTCTAGGCTTGCCTGGCCTACTGAGCACAATGTGTGCAGACCGCGGTGAGCAAGGAGGACTCAGCTGGTGGGCCTGGTGCCTATGCTCTGGGTGGCTGCTGCCTGGCGGGGGGGGGTGCAGAGGAAGCAGAGATGCTAGAGAGGCACAGACAGTGCGCACGGGACTTGCTGGAGGCTAGAGCAGGCTGGCCCCTCCTCGAGTGGGTGGGGCAGAGGAAGAGGGAGCCAACCATTTTTTCTAAACGAAAACCTCAGCATTCAGGTTAAATTGCCAGGTTGGCACTTTGCGATAAATAAGTGGGGTTTGGGTTACAATTTGGGCACTCGGTCTCAAAAAGGTTCACCATCACTGGTCTATCCCCTTGCTCCTTTTTGCTGATGATGCGGTTCTACTTTCATGCTCAAGAATCGGACTAAGGAGAGCCCTGGATTGCTGTATGGAATATTGCTTACTTAGTGACCTACAACTCAATTTGGACAAATCTAAAATCTTAGTTTTCACTCATAAATGGAAACCTACAAAATGGGTGATGACACATAACCGCTTTGGACAGGTCCAATCATACGAATATCTAGGTCTCACTTTCCACTACCCGGCCGCCTTGACTCTCCATAGGAATCAGGCTACCTCCGCTGGTAAATTAAGTGCCTCAGCCATTGTACGTTTCCTTTATGGGAAAGGTCGAGGATACATCCCTGCGGTGTTGAGAGCATTTGATGCTAAGGTGTGCCAGCAAATTCTCTATGGGGTTCCTATTTGGATTGGGGCATGGAAAAGAGAGGTTGAAAGGATCCAGTCACATTTTCTTTATAAAATCCTTGATTTGCCGCTCTCTATCCCCTACGCAGCCTTGTGCCCCAAAACAGGCCAACATTGGTTGGAAACACGGGCCAGAATATGTTTCAACCATGAAGAATTTGACCTTACATTCCAAGGCTCTCCAGGGGAGCAGCAGTGGCGTAGGAGGTTAAGAGCATGTGTATCTAATCTGGAGGAACCAGGTTTGATTTCCAGCTCTGCCACCTGAGCTGTGGAGACTTATCTGGGGAATTCAGATTAGCCTGTGCACTCCCACAGACGCCAGCTGGGTGACCTTGGGCTAGTCACAGCTTCTCAGAGCTTTCTCAGCCTCACCTACCTCACAGGGTGTTTGTTGTGAGGGGGGAAGGGCAAGGAGATTGTAAGCCCCTTTGAGTCTCCTGCAGGAGAGAAAGGGGGGATATAAATCCAAACTCCTCCTCCTCCTCCTCCTCCTCCTCCTCTTCCTCCTCCTCCTCCTCCTCCTCTTCTTCTTCTTCTTCTTCTTCTTCTTCTTCTTCTTCTTCTTCTTCTTCTTCTTCTTCTTCTTCTTCTTCTTCTTCTTCTTCTTCTTCTTCTTCTTCTTCTTCTTCTTCTTCTTCTTCTTCTTCTTCTTCTAAAAAGTGGTTGTCCAGAATTGAAACCAAGCTCAATGACCTGGGGATTCACGTTGATGATTTGGCAGTGTTATTAGAGCAAGAGATCTTCCGTGTCATTAAGAAAAAAAACTTTCCAGGAGAGAATTCCAACAGATGTTGGAGGCAGCCAACAAATCCTGTTCCCCTGTGTTTCTGGGAATCCCCTTAGATAGATTAATAGCTGCCAGATATCTTTATCTATTTATTGAGGCTCGGTGGCGTAGGACACTTACTTTTGCCAGGTGCAATGTTCTACCTTCCTCTCTCCAACAAGGATGCTGCCTCAGGATCCCATATGAAGATAGGAAATGCCCACGTGACCGGGACTGTGTGGAATCTGTATCTCACATGTTGCTATACTGTCCCTTCTATGTTCAAGATAGGGAAAAGTATATAACCCCCCTCTCGTGTGAAGGGGAAGGGACAACGGGTAAACAGAAGGTTATATTTCTTCTAAACAGTCATTGCTATGAGGTGCTGGAAGCTGTGGCCAAATTTTTAAACAGTATAATTTTAAGATGTTCTAACCTGTGTAAACTGGAAGGTTGTGATGTCATGTGTTTTTTTCCTTTTTGTCTATATGCCATTAAAGGTATTTGATTGATTGAACCCTCCACAGTATCCATTTTCTGATCTCTTTAGTTGGGAGCTGAGCTGCAAATTTGAGGGGTACCCAGGTCTCACCTGAAGGCTGGCATCGCTACAGGAGAAAAGGGACTAGGAGCGGAAATTTTGAAAGAACGTGGCATCCTGGTGGCCAAGAGAGCCATGCCCACTTACCACTGAAGGATAACGGTAGTACACTTACTCTAATCAAGCTTTTTCTTGTGTTCTTTTGAATTAGTAGTGGAGGCAGCAGCATTTTTTTATCAGGGAGCCATCGTGGCTCTCAGCAGCTTTGGCTCATGGTTGTCTATGCACCTTTTCAACCTAAATCATATCTAAATGTTGGACATGGGAGTGTGTTAGTGTATGTGGAAAAGGCAGATAAATGATGACCCACTGCAACTTAGTTGGTACAAGTTTATGGTTAAACATGAATGGTTAGCTCTCACCATCTTTTGTACATGCCAATGGAATACAGGGTTTTTTTTAAGTCCGGTTCAAAATAAAAGTCCTTCGCAAATATATCCCTGAAGATATCTACATGTTCAGTTCAACAGTGATAGCAACGGAAGCCAAAGAGTTTTAAATCCCATTTTTGCCAACAGTTGAGAACTAGGGTTGCCAGTCTCCAGGTGGTGTCTGGAGATCTCTTGGAATTACAACTGATCTCCAGGTGACAGAGACCAGTTCCCCTAGAGGAAATGGCTGCTCTGGAAGGTGGACTCTATGGCATTATGTCCCATTGATTTCCCTCCCCTGCCCTCCCCTGCCCTCCCCTGCCCTCCCCTCTCCAAACCCCAACCTCTTCCAGCTGCACCCCCAAAATCTCTGCTATTACAACTGATTTCCAGGTGACAATGGTCGTTTCCCCACTTACCTCGACCAAAGGTTGCTGCGCGCTACTCGCAGCGTGCGTCATTTCTGGTGCGCTCCCGGGCTTCCCCATGACCCCGCGCTCTGCACGGGGTCATCAAAAGGCACCGTTTCGAGGAGCACCAGGAATGACGTGGGCTGAGGGGGTGCGACAGCGGCAGCATCGGGGCAGCTGCGTTGTCGCCGCCCCTGTAGTGGGGAGTGCCGGGGGATCGCGCGCTACTTGGGGAGAGTAGCGCGCAGCAGCTGGTAAGTGGGGAAACGCCCAATGATCAGTTCACTTGGAGAAAATGGTTGCTTTGGAAAGTGAATCCTATGACATTATACCCCACTGTAATTCACCCCTCCACAAATCCCACTCTTCCCAGGCTCCATCCTCAAAATCTCCAGGTATTTCCCATCTCAAAGCTGGAAATCTTTGGAGAACTCAAGTTTCAAATTCTATTTTCTTTAATCACAGATGTTCGGACTCTTGAAAACTGAAAAAGAATCATAATCCACTTCAGTATTCACAGGGAAAAAAATGGTCATTTTTCCACACCATTCTTCTCAGCTGCACGTTCAAGGTAGGCCTCAAACTCCCAGACACAGATGTTTGGTGTTCCTTCAAGCTAGCCTGATTAAGGAGCCTCATAAACTTTATCTTCTGGTTCTGGAGAGACTGTGAAGCTTATAAAACGTGAGTAGAGTTACAAGAGAATAGGAAAGGCAGTATTGTCCAACAAAAGAACCCATGGCAAAGTCTCCGTGCATGTATTCATGAATTTATTTTAAAATATTGGCATGCAAAAAAACAGAAATAAAGTAATTACCCTTACAAACTATTCCAACTCATTATTATGCATAAAAAAGAAATAAAAACCCAATCAAGCAAACAAAATACTCATAAAATAGCAACGCGTGGCCAGGCCCGCTAGTATTAATATAAGACTCTTTGGGGTGGGGGGGGCGGGAGAAAGAAATGCCTCACAGCATATCCCAAAAGACAACATGGATAATGGCAGTCTCCATGAAACCTTGGGCTAGCTATTCCAGGGAGTTTTTGCTTCACAAATAAAGGTTCTATTTCTGGTGTAATCTATGTGGACAAAAAGGGGAGAGAAACAGAACAGAGGGAAGGAATGGATAGAGCATAACTCAGTGCAGGATTGGATAGTACTTTCAATCATGTGTTAATGTACGTAGATTTTAGAAAAGAAATAAATAGTTAGAAGCATGCAACATTTTACAATAAATGTTGTCACACAAAAATGGAGTGATTAAAAGCCCTCCCTCCTTAACAGAACTTGGAAACTTTGAATCATTGGCAATGGTAACATAAACTGTTCAATATTCATAGAATTAGCTTCAGATGCCTCTTATATGTTTCTGTGGAAAAAGTTACATCACAGTCTAATGTTGGGGTGCTGCAAATTCTGTTATGAACTCATGCAACGATCAAGTCATATTAGAGGGATGCCAGCATCCAGGTGGAAAGCCCCTGGAATGACAGCTCACCTCCAGTCTGCATAGATCAGTCCCCCTGGAGAAAATGGCTGCTTGGGAGAGTGGACTTGTAACCCCTATGTCCAGAATAGGTTGATCCAGAAAGGGGTGGAGACTCAAAGCAACAGAGGCTGCAAAAACTGGTGAAGTTGGAGGAAGCTCTTAGGCTAACAGGCTAGGGCCTTGATTTAATTCTTTACAAGCTCTTAACGCCTTGTTTAAGGTAACTGCAAAGTTGTTTGGAACTAGTTGGAAGGGAGTTGTTTATTTTTGCTGTATTGTAAATGTTAGATTTTATTGTTTCAGGGCTTGCTATGTATGTAGTTGTTGGAAGTTCGTTTGGGGACCTTCATCATCTTGGATCCCATTCACCAAGCCTCTGAAGTCTTCATAAGCCAACCACCAGCAGGAAGAATTGGACTTGGCATTATCAGTAGATTGTAAATAGAAGGACTTGAAATGCAACCTAAAAGGACTGTAAATTGTTAATGTTAAATGTTAATGTTAAAAGTGTTATTTGTTAAGGAAGTAAACCATTTTGTTTTAAATTTAGTTCTTTGCAGCTCCTTCCAAGTTCTGCCCCACAGAACCCACAGATAGAGGTTACAGACTCTATGGCTGTGTGCCCCACTGAGGTCCCTGCCAACCCCAAGCTCCATCCCCAAATCTCTGGAATTCTCCAACATGGATCTGGTCACCCTACCTCCCCCATCCCCCACTAGTGGCCAGGGGGTCATAGTCACCCTACAGTCAGATGGGAGTTGGTTGCCCAATCTGGTCAGTTTATGCCCGACAGCCATGAGCCCAATACTGAACTGGTTTTAATTGGGTTGTTGTAAAACTGCACATGAACAAAAAGGCTGCCATTGGTGTCACTAATGGATACTTAGTGGAACACTGAAGGAGGGGATTCTATTGATGCATCACATTGATCTGTATGATTTGTGAGCTGCCTGCCTATTTAAACAATTGCCAGTGGAGTGGGGCAGTCACTCAGCACGGTTTAAGAAGGAAGCTGAATTCAATAAGGCCGTTATGAGAATGTGTATGCATGAAAAGCCTATTTTGGTTTACTGTATGCTTAGGAACAAATATGGGAAAGGAATAAAGTGAAGGAACCAGTATAATGATGATGAGCAGGTCTACCAACCACTGAACCAGTGGCAGAAAAATCAGGACACTTTTTGCAATGGACAGATGTTTGAGCATCCCTAATTTAATCGAGACAAAATGCCAAATTGTATCAGATCCATTTCCAAGAGGAAACCTGACAGTAGCGTAGAGTATTTACAGTAATTTATCTACTTCACAGAGTAAATCTTTGGAAATAGTTGTCTGAAACAACAACTTCCCACTAGATGTATGATAAACTAGCGGGCCCGGCCACGCGTTGCTGTGGCAATTGTCCTTCTCATCACAGTCCGCAACCCACACAGATGTCCATGCAGGGTCCAATGATCCCCAGCATAGCCTTTTGGGGTGGTCAAATGGAACCCCTCTTTCCCGTTTCAATGCACATCATTATATGGTGCTGTCCAGAGTGTGAATCCCGCTGTCCATAAGGCTGGTTGACATGCACAGTCCTGGCTTGGGTAAGGCAGAACTGGGGCAAGCAGGCTATCCCAGTCAGGCAGCAGAGGCAGGGTGGTGAGGCACTCAGATTGAGGCCAACTACCCTGAGACCAAAAGGGGAGGGGCAGTCTATACATTTAATTATTATAAATAATAACAACGGATAGGTATTCGAAGCCAAGGCTGTCCCTTGATACTGCCTTCTGCCAGAGATACTCAGAGAGTTGCTGCCTTTGAAAATAGAGGTTGGCTTTACTTCCCATGACAAGTAGAAATTGATAGAAATTGCTTCCATGAATCTAATCGCCTCTTAAAACCGCATGTGGTCTAGGCCATCACTATAGCCAATGTCAGTTAATTCCACAAATTAATTACTCATGGGATAACGAAGTATTTTCTTTTGTCTGCCCTTAAACTATTGGCCATCAACTTCACAGAGTACCCCGAAATTCTAAAATTTTGGGAGAAATCCTCTTTTTAAAACTTCCGTCATGCCTCTACTTATTTACTGTCTCCAAAACTGATTCTTTATTATTTTGTGTTAAATAAAGATGTTCCGACTCCTTTATTATTTTTCTTGAGAGAGAGCAAAAGAGAGAGTTCCGTGAGGGACCTAGTTTTTTCCGGGGGGAGTTTTTCAGCATACTTAGCAAACCACAATATTTGTGTACCTTAAGCATTTAATTCAATCTACCACAGGAGTAAATAGACCAACCTATGATTTGTCATCCCTGTGACATTTACCGTAGGCAACTGCAGTTTCATTATCTGACAAGAAAATGTGGTCAACACCATCCATAATAAGTATGCTGCTTATCATAGACAAAGCTACTGAAATATGAACAATGCATTAAAAATATTAATGGATAGCAACCTTAGTGCCAACCACACATTCTGGTTTTCTCTGGATGCATTCTGGGAAAGAACTACTGGCCATCATTCTTTGTCCCAGATTTCAGACTTGTTATTCAGAACGGCCATAAACATTATGGACACTGGAAGGTGAACAGGTGTTGATTATTATTCCTCAGAAATACAAAACCAATTACATACACCTGCTTCCTATTTTGTTCGGTCCCTTCCAGGTATTGAGTCCATACCCACAGCATGAAATTGACCCTACAATTTCACCTTCAGAAAATGACATTGTATGTGTACAATACCTGACTCTGGCAGATTGTATTGCCTCAGCAGTGGTGGCCCCACCCATGTCAAAGGTCAGTCCCAGGTTAATCATCAAATATCAAAGTGCTAGTCTTAGCTCAGTGGATAGATGTGGTTGCCCACTGGATATGTTTGCCCTATTAATTATATACAGAATTTTCAGTACAGTCCTAAGCAGATTTAATCCATTCAAACTGGTTCTGGTGGGTTTTCCAGGCTGTGTGGCCATGGTCTGGTGGATCTTGTTCCTAAACGTTTTGCCAACGTGGTTGGCATCTTCAGAGGTGTATCACAGTGTGTAACAGACTTCCCTCTGTGATGCACCTCTGAAGATGCCAGCCACAGAGGCAGGCGAAATGTTAGGAACAAGACCCACCAGACCACGGCCACACAGCCCAGAAAACCCACCATAACCAGTTGAATCCGGCCGTGAAAGCCTTCAACAAAATCCATTCGAAGTCCTTCAAAGCCAACAGGCTCACAAGGGTATAACTTTGCTTTAGTATTATACTGTTTGTCTAAGTCACTGGCTGCCCTAAATTCTCAGTGTTTTGTGAAATCAGTATAAAATATCCATCAGGAATTTTAATGCAAGCAAACACTTCTTCTTTATTTATATGTGTTACATAGGCAGAACCTAGTGTACTTTTAAATATATATGTATGTATTTCATCTCCTGTTGCTAATGCTAGACTGTGTATTGAATGTCACTGTGGAATTTAATTCTTTTTTTCATATTAAATGGCTGATTGAGAGAATCTTACTGTTATATGAACCTTGGAAAGATAATCTCAAAAGAGGGTGTTTGAACAAGTGTGTATCATATCATTTGCCTTTAATTTATTCTCCAACTTTCTCCTGTGCTTATTTTGTAAATTCACTCTTGTGTGCCATGCTTCCTTTCTGCATGTTTTCTAGCATCGGCAATTTAATTATAAGAGATGAAAGGGAAATACATGTTCCAACATCATAAATAGAACTTGCAATTATTTGTCACTAGTTGAACCATTCATTCATTCATTCATTCATTCATTCATTCAGTTAGGCCGTTTCTTAAAAGAGTGGCCTTGGGGGCGGGCAAATGGCTGAACAAACATCGTCCATGCTTCCTGATTTAACTTGTCCCATCGAGCGTCGCTGCAACCCGATGCATCCTTGCGAAACTCCTCGTCAGAACTCAGAGCCGCGAGAGTCCCTCCTATCATCAGGCTTTGCAGCGCGTGAACACATTACACTGGTGGGTCGCCAGGTGCCAGGCCCTTAGCGGGTAAGCAGCCGAAACCAATGCCATGTATTCCCCGAACCCCAGTAACCAGTTATCGAAGGTCCTCTCCACCCGTTTTGCCTTGGGGCCGGTGGAGGAGGACCCCGTGGCACCTGAAGAGGCACCTGGGCGGATAAATTTAAAAATATCCACATAATAAATTCGCTTGAGGGCCCTTATCCTTCAGCTTTACGGGTGAGTGTGTGTTTTCCTGGGGATGCTTGGTGGGCTTAATCACTAAAGGGGACTGGTGGGGGTGGCCCCTAGCGGGAGAAGCCCAGGCTAAGCTGCATCCCTGCGACGCTTTCAGGCCTGGGGAAGTGATGGATGGCTGCCGCGACTCCTTCCCAGAATGTTCCTTCCCCCCGAGGAGAGTCCTCATCCGAGGAAAGTACTCACTGGAGTGAAAGACGATGGAGAACGCCGGTGATGCATGCCATGGCGCAGATCCTTTCCTTGGCTTCACGCTGGCGTCCCGCTGACCTTCGCCTCTCCCACCGACGCATGGGCTCGCGGTCTTCCTCCTCTTCTTCCTGTGAAAAGGCCTCCTCCCCCCTGGTCCCCTGCTGGCTGGAGATGGTCCTGCTGGATGGAAGGGCGAAAAGAGGCCGCTGCCCCACCGGGCTTGAAGAGCTCCTTGGCCAACCTTGGCGTAATGTATTTCCGCCAGGTCGTTGAAAATCTGGGCACTGAGATCTGAAACCCCTGGTTGGGGCCCGGGCGGTAGCCACCCTCTTGCAATCGCACGTTTATTTGTCTCCCCTCGGGTTGTTGCCACACCGCCTCCGGGCTTTGAGCTCTAGCTGCTGCCTCTCTTTAGAGAGCTCTAGGCCGGGCAAACATGAAAGATGAGGAAATGTTGCCCAGCCCTGGCTCCCCGCTGGGGAATTCCAGTCGTCGCCAGGCAGGCTCTTCCCCGCCGCTGTACCGCCGGGGCCTCGCTAGTCGGGGCTCCCTAATAGATTCCTGGGAGGGGCCCGGGTGTGTTCTGCTGGAACTCGACCCACGAGAGGATGTAACTCTCACTTTGGGGGCTTGTTTAGCCCGGCCCTGAACCTCGCTCGGGTTTTTCCTTTTATCTCCCTTAGCGGGTGCCATGATATAACGAACAGCGGAGTAATGAGAGTAAAGAGCTACCAAACTGTAATGAGCTATAGCGCGGTAACCCCCTCTGCTAGGAACAAAGACCAAGGCGTCGAATAGCTACTCAGCCAGCTGGACAGGAACGGAAATGGAGATCCCCAAAACAAAGCAACACGTTAGTAAGTAGCCGGGATTACTATGGAAAGTATATGGCCAACCCCCGCTGCCCTTGACCCGCCAACTCCGCTCTTGGATTGCGGGGTTCTCCTCTCCCAAAGCCGGCCCGATAGGAAACAACCGGGGGATGGGGCGTGGGGCCAAAAGAGTTCTGAGAGGACTGTGACCGGCCCGAAGCCACCCAACCTGCTCAATGAGGGGGGGGGGTTTGATGGATTAAGCCCCTTCCCCCACACCAGGTCCACCACCCTCGCAGAGTGGGGGGGGGTTCAACCCCCCTGTACCGGGATAACGCTGCGCGGCGGGGTCGGCGCATCACTGGTGCAGGGCCTTTCTCATAGGCTCCAGCCTTCCTGCCCTTTCTGCAGACGCAAGCTCTCGCCAGTATCGCTGAGAGCACGCCCCATCAGTTGGCACCCTGTGCTTGCGCAGGGCGGGCTCGAGCTGCCGTTTCTTTGGCGCGACGCGCTGGACGCGCCGCCGCGATGCGCTAAATGGGCCTGGAGCCTTCGCCGGGCCCCTCACCCCTCCCGCAACGGCGGCCGCGTTTAAATCGCGGCCGCGCTATACTGGAGTAGGGATGATAGCCTCCGGGGGGGGGGACTTGGGGATCCCCTGGAATTACAGTTAATCATCTTCAGACTACAGGGATCAGTTCTGCTGGAGAACTTTGGATGCCTCCCTCTCCCTCCCCCAAGGGTGGGTGGGCCATGACCAGAAGGCATCCCCCCTTTCCCCCTCTCGCTCCTCCTTCCCCCTCTCTCACCTTCCCTTCTCCTTCTCCTCCCTTCCCTTTTCCCCAGGGTGGGTGGGCCATGACCAGAAAGCAGCCCCCCTTTCCCCCTCTCCCTCCTCCTTCCCCCTCTCTCACCTTCCCTTCTCCTTTTCTTCCCCCTCCCTTCCCTTTTCCCCAGGGAAGGTGAGCCATGACCAGATTCCAGGCCCCCGCACCCCTCCCCTCCCCAGGGTGGGTGGTCCACAACCAGATGACAGGCTTTAGAGGATGGACTCTGTGGCCTTGTACCCCACCGAGGTCCCTGCCCCCCCCAGGTTCCACACCCAAATCCCAAGGAGTTTCCTAACCTAAATCTGGCAGCCGTTCCCCTGCATCCCTTTTAGTGGCCAGAGCAGACCTGGCAACGCTACAAACAGAAGTCGTCAGAAGAAAAGCCTAGTGCTTCTGGGTAGAGTCCACTGTGTATGGGGGTAGGAGAAGCACATGGTAAAACCAACTGAAGCCAAGCAGAAGATAACGTGCCCCCACGTTCAATCTCCTCACCCTCTGATTTTATTCCTACCCTGGAGATCCAGCCTACAAGGTTAAGCGATGACCTGATCAAAACTGACACTTGGCAACTCTGCCAAACAGTTATGCATTGAGGGCTGTCATGTGTTTGGTAACTTTCAGATTGTCTGTCCTGGTGGGGGGCGGGGGTGGGCAGGATGTTAATTGAGCTCCTGATATTTTCTGACTCGTTAACAGCGGGCTGCATTCAGATTGCTTTGCCATGAGTTGTGCGTGCTCGGCCATCAATTATTATTGATCTCGCCGAGCAATTATTATTAAAAATGAATTGTCTATTAAAGTACAGGGTCCCTTCAGCTTCGAGCATCAATTTGACTTTAATGGTTCCCAGCATCCAGATCCAGAAATATTGGAAGTATGTTGCTGTTTGAAAGCCAGCCGCCCCAAATATAATGAAAGGAATGTATGGGCTGGTCAGAGTCCCAGCTTGTCCTGTCTCTCAGGAGAGAAGCAAATATGCTTTCCTAAGCAGTTTAGAGAATGGCAGGGTAAAAATGAGCATTAAAATGTCTGAATAGAAAACTTAAGTATGTACAGTGGCGTAGGAGGTTAAGAGCGCGTGTATCTAATCTGGAGGAACCGGGTTTGATTCCCCGCTCTGCCGCCTGAGCTGTGGAGGCTGATCTGGGGAATTCAGATTAGCCTGTACACTCCCATACATGCCAGCTGGGTGACCTTGGACTAGTCACAGCTTCTCGGAGCTCTCTCAGCCCCACCCACCTCACAGGGTGTTTGTTGTGAGGGGGGAAGGGCAAGGAGATTGTAAGCCCCTTTGAGTCTCCAGCAGGAGAGAAAGGGGGGATATAAATCCAGAACTCTCTCTCTCTCTCTACAGGTTTAAAAAGTATAGGTTTGGATAAAGGTATAAGCAGTGGTGGGATGCAGCAGGTTTGCACCACTTCAGCAGAACCGGTTGTTAAAATGGTTCTTGTAAACAATCAGTTGTTAAATTATTTAAATTCCCACCACCGGAACTGGTTGTTGAATTATTTGAATCCCACACCTGGGTATAAGGATTGGGACTTGGACCAATAACTACGATCCCAATGCACTTTCTGCTGGGGTTGCCAGCCTCCACGTGGGGGTTTGGAGATCTCCTGGAATTACCAGTGATATCCAGACGACATGAATCACTTACTGTCATGCCCCTGGACTGTTCAATAACTGGCCTTTCTATTCTGTGGATTTCTTTATTATGAAACAGCATCAGTAATAAACATTTAGACTTTTATTCCCAGAACTAAGCATAGCCAGCATTGCATCCATAGCCATTCCTTACGTCATCCTCCACATCACGTCACCTCAGCCCTGACTACCAGTTCCCAAGGGAGGATGGCACTCCGCCAGTCCCACAGTCCATAAGAACATAAGAACATAAGAACAAGCCAGCTGGATCAGACCAGAGTCCATCTAGTCCACCTCTCTGCTACTCGCAGTGGCCCACCAGGTGCCTTTGGGAACTCACATGCAGGATGTGAAAGCAATGGCCTTCTGCGGCTGCTGCTCCCGAGCACCTGGTCTGTTAAGGCATTTGCAATCTTAGATCAAAGAGGATCAAGATTGGTAGCCATAGATCGACTTCCTCCATAAATCTGTCGAAGCCCCTTTTAAAGCTATCCAGGTGAGTGGCCATCACCACCTCCTGTGGCAGCATATTCCAAACACCAATCACACGTTGCGTGAAGAAGTGTTTCCTTTTATTAGTCCTAATTCTTCCCCCCAGCATTTTCAATGTATGCCCCCCTGGTTCTAGTATTGTGAGAAAGAGAGAAAAATTTCTCTCTGTCAACATTTTCTACCTCATGCATAATTTTATAGACTTCAATCATGTCCCCCCTCAGACGTCTCCTCTCCAAACTAAAGAGTCCCAAACGCTGCAGCCTCTCTTCATAAGGAAGGTGCTCCAATCCTTCAATCATCCTTGTTGCCCTTCTCTGCACTTTTTCTATCTCTTCGATATCCTTTTTGAGATGTGGCGACCAGAACTGAACACAGGACTCCAAGTGCAGTCGCACCATGGTCCAGAGAAGAAGAAACCTCCCACACTGGGGTCAAAACAGTCCACATCCCACACAACTGACAGAACTACAACAGCAGGTGTCAAAAGAGCTGATAAGGTCTGAGAAGCAAAGCGGGAAAACATAAGCACTGCAGGGAAGGGGAATGAGAAGAGAAAGATTCCCACATCCTGGGCAGGAGACATGGCAGGATCAAAAGGAGGCTGATTATGACACTTATTTATTTATTATTTAGTTATTTAAAACATTTTTTTCCACTTTTATGGAGAAAATGGAAATGGGCAGATTAACCTGATCACTGAGGGATAATCCTGGAAAATTTGAAAAGGTTTGGAAAATATATGTGGACTATAAGAATAATTTGTAAACCTTACTTCTTTCAGTTATAAATACAGAATGAATGACTTTTATGTTAATAAAAGGAAATTTATGATAATACTAGCAGGGCATGTGTTGCTGTGGCTTATTGTGGTGAAATGGGAAAGGAACAGTAGCAGCAAATCAATTGCAGAGGCCAGCAGTACATGCTCATGCAAACACGCAGCCTGATACTGTGCGATGTCAGTGAAGTGTGTGCCCGCATTCCTTTGAGGGGGGAATGGAAAGGCACCCCTCCCACACATCTAGGCTGGCTGGTCATGATCTGGGAGTAAGTTTGGTTGGTGGTAATGGATGTCGCTTCTGAGGAAACCCTCTGAGGGGCACGACGCAGCCATTCAAAGTATGTCACGGTTGCTGTACCGAGCTTACTCCTGAGTAATGTGTGCCTGGTTTTCTTCTGTAAATCATGCAGGGTATTCAGGGAAATCTAGGGGTGCTCTGGCCCCTCCCTCCCATCCCTTGCATGTCAGCCTCCCCCTCCCGCCCTTCCCTTTCTCCTCTGCTAGGTGTGGGTGGGTCATATCAAGATGCTGGGCTCCCTGCCTTCCCTCCCTTGCATACCACCCCTCACTTTCTCCCCTCTCTCACTTTTCTTCCCTTGCATGCCTCCCCCTCCATCCCTTTCCTCTCCCTCCCTCTCTTCCCTTGCATGCCACCCCTCCCTCCCTCCCTCTCCCTCCCTTCCCTCTCCCTTGTGTGTATGTGTGTGTGTGTTTCACTTCCATGCGAGTGACTTCCTATGTACTGTTTCCACTGCTCATATCTGGCCATCTGAGTGAACATTCTAAAGGTGACAGTTACACACAGGCAGCTGCATGTCCTTCACCAAGGAGCGCCAGGGAAAAGGCGTTTTACCTGGGCCAGGTGTGAAATTTCAGGTATGTGAACATCTAAAAACACTCTCGCCTGGCTGACTATAGTGGCTGGGAATTTTCGGAGGAATTGGCCCAGCAGTTACTGAGTTATACTACCATTAACAAAAACAGTGTTAGTTTTTTATATATATAGATAATTCTACAGGTTAAATAGTTTCGTTAGTTGTCTAGTTATAGAGACAAACTGGTCATTGTTCGATATCTACGAAGATTGATCAACTGCTGATGTTTTCTTTTTCCATCACCTAATAGAAGAAATGAGGATCAGAATTCGATCCATCTCTTTTGACTGTATCCTCCGACACCATATGTTCTTATGTTCTTATGACACCTCTCTCTCTCTCTCTCTCTCTCTCTCTCTCTCTCTCTCTCTATCTATCTATCTATCTATCTATCTATCTATCTATCTATCTATCTATCTATCTATCTATCTATCTATCTTCTTTCTTTCTCCTCTTTCCTCTGTTCCTTTTTCTTTTCTTCTCTTTTTTAATATGTTTTTCTTTAATAGATGTGTATTCTGGAGTATAATTAAATTAGAATTATGTGTGTGACAGAAAAGAATACTAAGAATATGCACAGTTTGTATCTGTAGTGATTATTTCTTATTTTAAAAACTCAATAAAAACTACTTGAAAAAGAGAGAAAATGGCAGCTTTGGAAGGTGGACTGCATGGCATTATACCCTACTAAGGTCTCCCCCCTTCCTAAACCCCACTCTCCAGGGCTCCACCCTCCACCTGAGCCCTTCGGGGGTGGGGCGGTATACAAATCTAATAAACTAAAATCTCCAGGTATTTCTAAATCCAGAGATGGCAACCCTTGCTGATTCCTATTATGCAAAATGTTATAAGAGTGACATTTCTTATTAATAAAATTGGCAGAAAAGTTACCTTCCAAAGTGAATAGAATACACCTCCATCCCAGTATAGGGTCAATCTCTACTATGAGGCGCTCGACAACTTATCTCTTTCTAATATAAACAGAGTAAATCTTTCAAGCAAAAGTAATAGCTCTGCAATGTAACAAACCCTGATCAGATCAGAGGTCTTAAATTGGGATCAGATATTCTTGAAACATGAGAGTCAGATAATACAATCTAAGTAACCATTAGTCTACATGAGCATGTCTCCAGTGATCTCATTTTTCTCCCTCTAGATGTTATGTTTGCAGTTCATGTAAAAAGAGAGGAACGGATTTTGGCCAGCCAAGATTCTAATAAAATAAGTGTGCTCTTTTCCCATCATGGCAGAGAAGTAATTGTCTCCAGAATGCAAATAAAAGCAATGGGAGCTGAGCAATGAACCAACTCAAATTTTTAACAGCCCAATCCAGGGCCCCCAGAGGCCATGGACAGTGCCATTGTGGCTCTGCGCCACCACCTCCAGTGGGTTTTCTGGTGGAATGGGGAGACGGGAAAAAAGCAACAACAAAAAACCCCACCCACCAACAGAAAGCCGTTCTTAGGGCTTAATGGACTTAGGCCACCCCAAAGTGTGGTGTAAATCCAGGGCTCAAGCCTGTGGAGCAACTAGCCACAAACCAGGGGGGCAGCTGACTAATGTTGGATCCACTCCTGGGAATGCTGCAGCTCACTATCTCCATCCATGCTGACATCCAATTGGGATGCCAGAGCAACTCTATGACAGCCCAGAGTTCTGACTTTTGCTACCATGGAGCTGAGGGGTGGCTGGTTACTGGTGCCTCTGACCCCTCTAATGGTGCAGGTGCCCCTTGCACCGGTAGAGGGGGCAAATGCATCAGTGCAACCCCATATTCAATTGGTGGCAAACAGGCTTTCTGTGTGAGTGTTAATGCATAGCTTTTAGATGTGGAGAGACAAAATGATAACAGTTGTGTTAGGAGTCCCATTTATGATATAAGTATGTTAAATAAAGTGGAGATGATGCCTTATGTTAAACAGTTAAGAAATCCAGAACATAGAGAATCTTTTCCTTACTAAGACAATGTTTTCCCCTCCGCCACACTTGTAGGAAGATACACAAGACTTCTTCTTGAAGAGTATGTCTGCTTCTGTGGGGATGGGAGTATTGAGACATGACACCGTGGTGGCGAACCTATGGCACTTCAGATGTTCGTGGACTACAATTCCCATCTGCCCCTGCCAATACGGCCAATTGGCCATGCTGGTAGGGGCTGATGGGAATTATAGTACATGAACATCTGGAGTGGTGTAGGTTCACCACCACTGCGAGAGCATATCCTGTGTAATTGTAAGCTCTATAATGATATTAGGGAATGCTTTATTAACAATATAACTTTCAATAGGGAGAGATAGGAAGATCCTTCTTTCACTTATCCTTGCTGACAAAAATAATCAAATCACTTTTAACATTGCCAAATTTGGATGGGCAGTATATAATATTGAGAAAGCCTATGTAAACCATATTTAAGGTCTTAATTATTTATTTATGTGTATATGTGTGTATGTGTATGTATTTATGTATATATGTACATATGTATATGTGTATATGTATAAATATGTGTGTATGTATGTATATATTTTACAGTTTACATCCAGCTGTTTGACATGAATAAATGTTTGTAATGTATGTAAGAATATATGTTTGTAAGCTGTATATATATACTAGTTTGTAAGCTGCAGAAGGGCATATATGGTAACCAAAATGGTGAGTACCGTATGTAGAATGAGAAATTAAATTAGATGCTTTTACAACAAGGTTTTATGCCAAGTAGAGCAGATCCATGTCTCTTTATAAGACAAAAAAATGGGAAAAAGGACTCATGTACTTATTTCTGTGGATGATATAATATTGTGCAGTGAAAACAAACAGGATTGTTCAGATATTGTTGCATGCTGAAATAAGGAAGTGGAACTTAAAATATTAGGAAACTTGTTTTATTATTTGGGTATGCAAAAAGAAAGAGAAGATGGCAGTTTTCTTCTAAATCAAAAGCAGAAGATTATGAACGTAAAATAATTTTTAGGGTTTATTTAAAGAAGCTCATATTGTGACAACTCCTAGGTGTACCATTTTTTTAAATCACAGTTGGATGAGAATAAATATCTGCCTAACAATGAAATGTTCAGAACTACAGCGGATTATTATTTCTAGCCTATAGACCTGATATTGCAGCTAGTGTCCTATATAGAAAGGTCAGCTCACCTACCAAAAAGGACTGGACTGCATTGAAAAGAGGTGTGAGATACTTAAAAGGGACTATTAATCTTAAATTAAAGCTGGCAGCAACAAGTCAAAATGAAGCAAGGTTGCTTTCTGCTGCTCCAGAGACTAGGAAAAGGAGTAATGGATCCAAAGTACAGGAGAGAAATTCCACCTAAACATGAGGAAGAACTTTCTGACAGTATGGGCTGTTGAACAGTGAAATACACCGGCTCAGAGTGTGATGGAGTCTCCTCCTTTGGATGTTTTTAAATAGAGGTTGAACGGCCATCTGTCAGGAGTGCTTTGATTGTGTCTTCCTGCATGGCTAGAGGTTTGACTTGAGGGACCTTGTGGCCTCTTCCAACTCTATGGTTCTATGATTCAGTGTTCTGAAGTAAAGCTGTTGTTTTCTTCAGAAGAAATGTTGTTTAATCCCTGTCTAACACACACTTGTTAATTGAAACAGAAGGACAGGATTTTTGGAAGGATTACTTGGTGCAAAATACCTGATTCCAGTGTCCATACTTTAATAACTTAGCAAATTTTCCAGCTCATCTGAAAAGAGAATTATTAAAGTATTCTAAATACGATTGATGCTGCATGCCAGTATTCTTTATAGTCATTGTACTATTATATTCAGTGGGGGCGGGGGGAAATACATTTCTTGGTGTACTTGCTAAGTACCATTCCAACAGACTTGGGCTCTGTTGGAATGCCGAAATACATCGGCTTCCATCCACTGCCATTCACATGGCAGTGGATGGAAGCTGGTGTTTGTAGAAAACCTCGCTCCCCGAGCGAGTTTTGAAAACACCATTTTGGTGGGAACAGAGCACCGCTGCTGCAATCTGGCGCCTGTGCAAAGAGTCCCTGCCAAAATGGTGTTTTACTGGCCCGACGTCATTGTTTTTGGCCTGTGTGGAAAGGGCCTGAGTTATAAGCTGAAAGTACCATTTTTAAAGAGCATGGACCCCAATGTGCTTGAGCTGAGCCCTTACTCTATGGAAGGAGTGGGGTTTCACAGAACTTTGGCAAAGGATGATCACTGCAACTGCTCACAGTTTACCATAAGTAAGAAGAAGAGCTTTGGGAAACATGTGGAAACTAACCCCAGTACATTTAAGTTATGGAGAGGAGATGTCAAACACAAATCTTGGTTTGGTGAGTCAACTGGTCCTTTCTGGCCCCTGGTGGGGGAATGAGGAGGTAGCACTGCCAAAGACAGGCTATGAAACTCATGGAGATTTGGAGGTAGAGCCTGTGGAGGATGACCAGCCGAATTGCGTTTTTATTTTTTTGGCGTTTTTTCACATTTCGGCTTGCAGAGGGCGCATTTTTAAACATATCGGTGCCAAGATTTCAGGGTATCATCAAGAGACTGTCCTAATTATACCCCCAGGTTTGGTGCAGTTTGGTTCAGGGGGCCCAAAGTTATGGACTCTCAAAAGGGTAGCCCCATCTCCTTAGCTCCCATTGAAAATAATGGGGATGGGGCACCCTCTTTGGGCGTCCATAACTTTGGCCTCCCTGAACCAAACTGTACCAAACTTGGGGGTTCATCAGAACAGTATTCTGAAGATACCCTGAAATTTCCCATGTTGATACCTTTAAAAATGCACCCCCTGCAGGCCGAAACGTGAAGAACAGCAAAAAAATAAAAACGCATCCGAGAATCTCGGATGTCACTGCTAATTCGAGTGTATCCGAGCCTGGCAGGCTCGGATATGGGGGGATCCAACCCCATACACCCAAACTGGACCCGAATCCGAACCAGGGCCGAATTTTTTTTTCCATTTACCAACCCTAGTAAGTACTTGTGGAGCCTGTGGAGGAGAGGAGCCTCAGTAGTGCAAAATGCTACAGACCCCACCCCCTAAAACATCCCTTTCCCCCACGAGGACTGACCTCTGTAGTCTGGACAGGAGCTGTGATTCTGGGGGATCCCCAAATCCCCCTCTGAGTCTGTCAGTTCCATTAGTCAGATCAGGGACAATCTAGTCCAGCACTCATTTTCAAACAGCAGTCAGCCTCTAGGAACTAGTCATTATCAAGATAAAGTGAGGGGGTGAAAATATACCTGTACAAGCCTGTGCACAGTGTCAGTAAGACAGCAGCTGGAGTCGGACCTCCCATCTTCTTCTTTAAACCCCCAAGAAAGACTGTTCTGGTAAAGAAATTTGAGTTAACTTCACCTGTGGAGGAGCGGGGAATCAATCTCAGTTCTCCAGATTAGCATCCACTGCTCTTAACCACCACACCAAGCTGAAACTCAATGGCATGTTAGCATTTTAGACCTGGTATCAGCTGCTGAGAAAGCACTTTATCTGCAGAGGAGTCACTGCCATCCAAAGCAGACAATGACAAGTTAGATGGACCAGATTCCAATGTGTTCAACTTGTCTAGTCTATATATATATATAAAGCTAACAGTGTTTTTTGTTGATGATAGTATAACTCAGTAACTGCTGGACCAATTCCTCTGAAAGTTCCCAGCCGCTATAGTCAGCCAGGAGAGAGTGTTTTTAGATGTTCTCATACCTGAAATTTCACACCTGGCCCAGGTAAAATGCCTTTTTCCTGGCGTTCCATGGTGAAGGACATGCAGCTGCCTGTGTGTAACTGTCACCCTTAGAATGTTCGTGATGCTTAGAATGTTCACTCAGATGGCCAGATATGAGCAGTGGAAACAGTACATAGGCAGTCACTCGTGTGGAAGTGAAACACATACACACACATACACACGAGGGAGAGGGAAGGGAGGGAGAGGGTGGGGTGTCATGCAAGGGAAGAGAGGGAGGGAGAGGAAAGGGACGGAGGGGGAGGCCTGCAAGGGAAGAGAAGTGAGAGAGGGGAGAGAGTGAGGGGTGGCATGCAAGGGAGGGGAGGCAGGGGGCCCAGCATCTTGATATGACCCACCCTAGCAGAGGGAAAGGGAAGGGAGGGAGGGGGAAGCGTGGCATGCAAGGGAAGAGAGGGAGGGAGAGGAAAGGGACAGAGGGGGAGGCCTGCAAGGGAGGGGAGGGAGGGGCCCAGCATCTTGATATGACCCACCCACCCTAGTTCTTTCTAAAAAAACAAACTGTCTAAGGCCATTTATACACTTGTGGACTTTTGTGATCTCTTTCGCATTAAGTATACATTCCCTTAGGGCTTGATTCTCAGTTGCACACACATTTCTTGCTCTTTGGCAGTCAGGCCGCCTTCAGATCAGAGAATCCCCAGAGTTTCTGAAAGCTCTGAAAGTGTGACTTTTTCTCTCCCTTCTCAGGGAAAGCAGAGGAGAACAGCGGGTGTTTAAATTTCTTTGGGTTTTCTTGCTCCTCCTGCTTTCCTCTGCCCACACCATAGCAGTTCCTTCCCACTCTTCAAGCCACAATTTCAGAAGAAGAAGAAGGAGGAGGAGGAGGAGGAGGAGGAGGAGGAGGAGGAGTTTGGATTTATATCCCCCCTTTCTCTCCTGCAGGAGACTCAAAGGGGCTTACAATCTCCTTGCTTTTCCCCCCTCACAACAAACACCCTTTGAGGTGGGTGGGGCTGAGAGAGCTCCGAGAAGCTGTAACTAGCCCAAGGTCACCCAGCTGGCGTGTGTGGGAGTGCACAGGCTAATCTGAATTCCCCAGATAAACCTCTACAGCTCAGGAGGCAGAGCTGGGAATCAAACCTGGTCCCTCCAGATTAGATACACGAGCTCTTAACCTCCTACGCCACTGCTGCTCAGAAGGCCTTTAAAATTTTTTCATGCTGAAGGTCTGTTGCTCCAGTAATGCACCTAGTGAAATTTACAGGAAATTGTCACAGTCTAGCAAACTAGACCAAAGATGGTGGGGGGGGGGGGTGGCAAGCAACTTTCCAAGTGGAGGTTGCACAGAAACCACAATGAAGTAGCGGGTGGGCAAAATGGCAGACCAGCTTGGCTAGGGACACTTTGCAGGAGAAGAATCCCTGTGCAAACATAAAACAACAACAACATGGGAAAACCTCACTACAAAGCAGACAACCACAGGGTAAGCTAATGGCCCATTCTTCTGTCCAGGGGAGTAAATATTTTCTTTGGTTAGTCTTGGCTGTATGCCAAAGTATTCTTGTTAGAGGATCCCAAGATTATATTGTTCTAGCAGAATAAGAACAATGTTCCTTCTTTCTGTTCTCTGCCATGTTTGTAAACTTCTAAACCTCTCAGTTTTTCTTCTTATAAACTAGAAATCTCCAAACACTTGGCAGGAAGAAAGGTTGTAATCATGGCTCTTGAGTTTTCACCTTTGATTCGACTGGGAACTACCGCCATGCTGTTACTATGAGAATTTCTTTCTTTTTATTAGAAACACTGAAGTTTTTGACTTAAGCACACCATTTATAATTAAAGCAATTCCTTTCATTCTGTTATGCTATTAATGCTTTCCAATAATATGTTCAAAATCAAATCCTTATTTGTTCCCCCTGCTTTGATAATTGAACACATATATTACAGTGAGTTTGGGCTAATTCCTACAGTCTTTTAATAGGTTTATTCTTTATGGCTTCTTTCATTTAGCCACTACACTAATCAATGGTTAAGTTCAAGAGAAGGTCATTGGTATTTTGGGAGTGCATATTTGTGTGACTTTAATTAGTATTTTAATTATCTTCTGGTGTTCCAGCAAATGTGGCTATGCACATGAATAGAAAAAATGGAGTGCCCATTTTTTAAAGAAATATTTCTTTTTTAAAGCACAATTGCAATTAGGACAGACGTTCAGTAGTATGTATACAAACTTTGACACAGCTTAGTGTAATGCAGACAACAAAATTCTAGAGTATCCATTTAGGAGAACAGGATCATGTTTATATATTTGCATTGCAAATCATCACCACCTATAGTGGACGCATTAAGGATAAGAGAGGAAAAAAGACAGGCACATGTATGCAGGGTGAAGAGGATGGGGGAAGAAATTTTCAAACGGTGGATTTCTTGGGAACATACCAGAGCAAACATAGGTTGCTGCTAGTTTCCAGCCAAAGGGCCTCTCTGGATTCTCATTTTCCTCACTTGCAAGTTCCTGTTTCTTCAAAAGGGCTGGGCTTTTCTTTAGCATGTGTTGATTCAGTACAACATTGGTTTTTATCTGGCATACAGTATGTTCCTCTTTCTTCGAAGGGCATGAGTTTCTATCTAGGTATGTGCTGATTTGATATTACATTGGTTTATACCTGGCATATTAAACTGCAGGTTTTTATGCCAGACATAAACTGATGTAACATCTAAATGACCACTAGGGGGAGCAAAACACAAGTGGAACAGAACCCCTCCTGCCTGCAAGAAAGAAGAACTTACAAGTGAGAAAAATGAGGATAAAGAAAAGTCCTAAATTTTAATGTGCTGATAAATTTTGTGGTAATTTTGTGGTAATGTTGCTGACTCTATTACTGATTGGGTGAACAGCCCTGATATCACAGATGAATGGAGCAGGCATTTCTGGCAAACATAGGAAGGGCTACTTTAATCCAGACTCCTACCCCAGGTCTGAGGGGAGACAGGTGATGCCACAAAATGGCTGTCATAAAGGATATGACCAATCACAAAAGACTGAAATAGAGGCAAGACAATCCCCAAAACACTGGAAAATATTATATATAGTATAGTGGTATTTGGCTGTATAGAATAAATCTTCTACTAAGGTCCCCAGTCAAGTGCCTTACTACTAGTACTAGAAGATGTACTGTATACAGCCTGTACTGTATAGTATACACTACACTATAATATAAAACAACAATAGAAATAAAACAAATACATCATACATTATAAAATATCACAAATCAATAACTAGGCAGGAGAGTTAATCTCAGCTGAGTTGTATTTGGCCCAAACATTCTTAGCAAAGCAAAAAGTGACAAATAAGTGTCAAAGCAAATATTTATTTATTTATTATTAGATTTATTTACAACCCTTCCCTGGAAGGCCCAGGGCAGCTTACAATAATCAATAAAACAGCAATAAATAATTTAAAACCACATGTACAAAAATACCATTTACACCTAAAATATATCACCCAACACTTTCATCGACTCTCATTCTAATTTAATACATCTAATTAGCAAAATTAGGGTCTGGTAGCTCAAAGACCAATTAATCAGAATTAGATGAAAAGTCCTGGTCCCTGAAGAACTTAACCAGAAATTTGGATCTTGGTTCTGAATAAAAGGAGTGTGTGTGTGTGTGCGTGCGTGCGTGCGTGCGTGCGTGCGTGCGTGCGTGCGTGCGTGCGTGCGTGCGTGCGTAGATGGAGGAAGATGCTTCTGATTGGCTGCTCCCTGATGATGCATGGTGACTAGCTCTTGTAGCAAGAACTAATGCGGGGGGGGGGGGCCTTCAATGGAAATTATGGCCATGCACCTTCCCCATGTCATTGAGTTCTTTGGATTGCAGTCCTAATTTGGTAATCCAGAAAGTTAGCATCAATTAACCAAAGTAAAATTTTTAATTTTAGAAATAACCAAAAAGCAGTGCCTACAGGTCCAAAAGCAACTCAATGTGAAGTCATTCAGAAAGTTGACCCACCATGCAAAATCCTTAAGTTGTAATGAAAATAGTTACATTTCAAGCTTCTCATAAAGATGTTCAAATACTGTGCATACCTCCTTGATTAACAGGCGAGGGCTCTAATGAATCAAAACCATATTGCATTCCACAGAGAATCTTGAATGGTGAGGGTCGAGATTCTGTGACTGACCCAAGGTCACCCAGCAAGCTTCCATGGCATGGGTGGGGATTTGAACCAGGGTGTCCCAGGTTCTAATTCAGCACTTCAACTACTACAGTATGCTGGCTCTCACACACAGAGTGCCAGCATAATGTAGTGGCTAAGAGCAGTGGACTCTAATCTGGTGAACTAGGTTTGTTTCCTCGCTCCTACATGTGAAGCCTGTTGGGTGACCTGGGGCTAGTCACAGCTCTCAGAATCCCCTCAGAGGCGTATCTAGGGAAAATGTAACCGGGTGCAAAATCTGACTTTTCTGTCCCCTCCCACCCCAGTGCACGCTTAATTAATTAATCTTAATTAAAACAGGAAGAAAACTCACTGAGCATATGATTCTGCTTCATGCATGTGCCACGTTTTTCTCTTCCAACAGTTGTGCCTGGAAAAGGGAGGAGAAAAGTAGGAAACTATATCCCCTTCCCCTCCTTGTCCTGGCTTCAATTCTTCCCAATGGCCTGGAAACACTTGTGAATGACGAGAGTCCCTTTGCTGCTTTGAGTCACTCTGTAAAGCTAATATACCAGATGATGCCGTACTTAAACCAGATACCTTACCTGATCATTTTCCTGGGCCCTCTTTGGCCTGCTGGAAAATGCTAAGGAACTGAAATTACCAAACCACTCAACCCCCCCCACCCCACCCCACATACACACAAGGGAACTCACAGACAAGAGAACTGGTTGCTAGTTTACTTCTGCTACTACTACCATCGTTCCTGCATTCTGGAGGGACTCAATGTTTTGAGGTCTCGTAGCAAGCTCCACCACTGCCTGCACAAACTGGGTCCTGGCTCTCTGGTACAGCTCAAAGACTGCCAAGGGAGAAGAAAATAAGCAGCACGAGTGGCTGGCAAGGAGCAGCTCCCCACTCTCCTCTGCCCAGTTTATAAGCTCAAACCTGGCGAAGTATCTCCAGAGCACCAAGCCAGAGGAGTCTCTAGATCAGGGGTCTTCAAACTATAGCCCTCCAGATGTTCATGGACTACAATTCCCATCAACCCCTGCCAGCATGGCCAAGTGGCAAAGCTGATGGGAATTGTAGTCCATGAACATCTGGAGGGCCATAGTTTGAAGACCTCTGCTCTAGATAGATAAGGGTCAGGACCCCTGAACCTTTGAGCCAGAGGCCCTTTTTGATGAACAGCTCCTGACAGGTGTCGCCTCACTCCCCTGCAGAGGAAGCTGCCCGTTCGGCCTACCTTGCAAGACCTGCCTTTGGCTCATGGTGGCTTCTTCCCTGTTCCCCACCTGGGCAGTTGCGGGAGACTCCCTGCCTACTTGCCTGCCTGCCTGCCTGCCTGGCAGCCTAAGTGTGTCTCAGGCTCCTAGGCAACCCAACTGAAGCCGGCGCGACAAAGGAGTCTGCTGCCTCCGCCCTGGTTTGTGACATCAGAGGGGCAGCCTCCATCGATTGGCCAGAGACTGAGGAAAGGTGGGGGCTGGCTGGTGGGCCAGAAGCAGAGGCAGATCTGGAAAGAAACATGTGGTGACACAGGCATTTCAGTCAGTGTATGGACCCAGGATGAAGGAAATAAATGAAGGGATTGGTGTTTATGGAATATTTAATAATGAGCTGAAGAGAGGGAACCAAACCGCAATAGGGCCAAGAAAGGTGTTACTAGATATATGGGAAAAATGGAGAGGCAAATGGATGCCCGGTACACCTTTGGCAAGCGTGGCCGGAAAAGATGGGGGAAAAAGGTGATAAAAATACTGAAAAGACAAGGAATTCAAACTGTTGCAAATCTGATAAGAGAAGGAGGAGAAATTATGACATTACAAAATTTTATAGAGTTATGAGTTAATGAGAGCTGGTTGGTCTTGAGGGGCATTTGGAAAAGGATAAAGGTTTCACGACTAAGAGGAGAATGTATAATGGCTAAATATTTTAAACTATATGAAAAATGTAAAGGGAAAATTTTGGGACATGTATATAAGTATATGGCTGATGACAAAGACTTTATGATAAGAACATTGAATCAAAAATGGGAGAAGGAAGGTTTTCTAGACGCTGGGAAAACTGAAAATTTAATAGACAGTTGGAAAAATGTAAAGATTGAGAAATATATGGAGTTGGAAAGAAAAGTGATATTGAAATGGTATAGAACACCAAAACAACTAGCATACATGATTAAAGGACTTAGTCCTAAATGCTGGCACTGTGGAGATCAGGAGGCATATTATAGCCATATGTAGACGGAATGTATAGAAGTGAAAAAATTTTGGACAACCGTATTGTTATATATCGAGAAACTGGTGAAGATTAATATTGGGATAAATAATGATTTAATGTTCATGGGTGTAATGGAGGATAGTAGGGTAGATTAAAAATATAGCTATATGTATAAAATAATGATCAAAGCAGCACATGCAACAATAGCTTTAGGCTGGAAAGAAAAGAAAAAATGGACAATCCAGAAATGGTTGGAATACATCTGGGAACAAGTGACACTGGACATTTTCGTCATAATAACAAAACTGTGGCAAGATAAACAGAGTGAAATTTTGAAGATGTGGACAATATATGCGGACTGGATGAAAGAAGCTGGAGTCAATGAGGAGATATGGGAGAAGAGATTACAAAGAATGAACTTATTGCTATTTGATAAAACTATGAAGAAAATACAGGGGGGAGGGGGGAAAGGGGGAAATATATTGTTTGAAAACGAATGAAGAGAAGTATTAATATAAAATGGAATATTCAAATGATACAATAAAAAATTAAAAACAAGGAACAGGGGTGCGGGGGGGGGGGCTATCTTCCGCCCTGTGCATGACTAAATGACTGCCTCCCAGGGACATTTTTCCCCATATGTTCCCCTCGGTGGGACACCCCTGTCCTTAGCCCCACCTACCTCACAAGGTGCCTGTTGTGGGGAAAGGAAGGGAAAGGAATTTGAGTCTCCTTACAGGAGAAAAAGGTGGGATATAAATCCAAACTCTTCTTATTCTTCTCAACATGGTGACCACAAGTTGTTCTGACCAGGTCTAGGATAATGATATATCACCTTTCCTCAACCCTGTTCACAATTAGAATTTGGGGAGCAGGGGTGGGGGGGAAATCAGACATCCTTGGAGAGAGCTCGATTATTAATTGCACTGAATGCCAGATAGGAAAATCAAACAAAGAGGCAAGAATAAGAAGAGAAGAAGAAGAGTTTGGATTTATATCCCCCCTTTCTCTCCTGCAGGAGACTCAAAGGGGCTGACAATCTCCTTGCCCTTCCCCCCTCACAACAAACACCCTGTGAGGTAGGTGGGGCTGAGAGAGCTCTGAAGAACTGTGACTAGCCCAAGGTCACCCAGCTGGCGTGTGTGGGAGTGTACAGGCTAATCTGAATTCCCCAGAGAAGCCTCCACAGCTCAGGCGGCAGAGCTGGGAATCAAACCCGGTTCCTCCAGATTAGATACACAAGCTCTTAACCTCCTATGCCACTGCTGCTCCCATAAGGGAGTGAACAGAGAATATATAAAAAGATGCTTGCAGAAATTGTTGGCTGTTCAGTCAGGGCAGCTTCCTGGAGTCTGGTCAAACAAACTTGTGGATTTCCCCAATGTTTCAGAGATTTACCTAGAGTTCATTACAGCCTCGAAAAATTTCCCTTTGACGGCATTTGCTGAGCTCTGAGCTGTGCTTACTGTCAACGACTTTGACAAGAAAAACAGACAGTGCTATATACATGCAGAAAATCTTATTTGACTTTCCAAGCTGCGGCAGGATTTCTCCGGGAAATGGCATTTGATTTGAAATGCACCCCGAGCCTCCCACGAAAAGCTAATTTGTCTTTCAAGCCAGGTCATAATTATATACTTGGGCGACTTCTGCTAGGCAGGAGACCATTCAAAGAGGCCTGGCTTTCTGAAAGGATTAAGTAATGAGAGAATTCTTCAGGAAGGGCTTACGCTGGCAACATGATGGGTGAATTCAAAATAAATGGTTTCCCAACAAGCAGGCATACACACACACACACAATCCCACCTGAAGTCTGGTTTCGGGGCGGGGGGGGGGAACCACCTCAGAAAAGAACTTGTTCACTTCTAGGCTTGATCCAGCCCTCAGAAAACGTTGACAGTTTCCTTCAATTTCTATCATCTACTGTGACTTTTAGGCTGCTGCTAGACAGATCCAAGGTGGGTATATTTTTGTTTGTTTATCATCTGCTTTTCTTGCTGAAACTTGGGCAAACTGTACAGGAAAAGACAATTACGGATTTTATTTCCAGACTACAGAGATACGTTTCCTTGGAGAAAATGCAGGCTTTGGAGGGTGGACTGTGTGAACTTGTGAAGGTAAAGTTTCCCCTTCAATCGTGTCCGACCCTGGGATACCACTGCGAACAGTGATTTCATAGGCAAGCCTCTTTTGTGGGGTAGTTTGCCATTGCTCTCCCGGCTGTTCTTTACCCCCTAGCTATGAGCTAGGTACTCATTTACCGACCAAGGAATGGATGGATGGCTGAGATGACCATGAGCCAGCTGCCAGGATATCTGACCCACAGGGGGCTCAAACTCTTGACCGTGTGAGTGGCAGTGCAAGCACTTAACCACTATGCCACGCAGCTCCCTCTGTGACAGTGTACCATACTGAGGTCCCTGTTCTCCCCAGACTCCACCACCAAATCTCAAGTAATTCCCTAGCCTGGATCTGGCCACTCTACCCGCCCATACCCTTCTGGTGGCCAGAAGGGAGAGGACAACACTGGAGACAATGCAATCAAATAACATGAGCTATCTCACAAGCAATGCAATAGGACTAGCAGGCAGCCAATCGGAAGGAAGAAACTCTCCACAGTTCTCTTTCCTCAGTGTCACAGATTCTGTTTTGGTGGTGTCAATGGCACAGCCTTCTGAGGACTTTCCTTCCCAGATGCAAAACTATGCAGAGAAGGAGGCCTTATTTCAAATGTGATCTGCAGAGGAGGACATCCTCAACAATACATGAAGAGCAGCACAAGCAGAAAGAGGATATCCAAGCTAGAATCTGCTTTAAATATGATTCTGCAGTAAAAGCTATAATGCAGGGTGTGCCGCCAGTAGGCAAGGGGAATGACTGGGTCTGACCCCAGAGGGCAAAGCAGGTGGCTAGCACAAGCACTGTCAGGTCACAGTCCAATGGGTTAAGCAGGCAGCAGGCAAGGCATAGTCAGGTCACAATAGGTCAAGGAGAACCAAGGAGCAGGCTAGGAATCAATGAAGAACCAAGCACACAGCGGTGACAGGTAACACACCTGTTGCACCCAGGCAGAAGCAAGCTCACAGCAAGGCTCATATAGAGAGCCTTGTTCAGGGGGCTGGGATTCTGTGAGGAGTTAGTCCTCACCAGATGAAGAGACTTCTAATCTCCCATACCTTGCTGCCAAATGAGCACTCCTTCTTTGCTTCTGCAGTAGCAGCCTCTGTTTCTGCCTCCTATGCACAGCTGGCTCATCACTGGGTTCCCTGGGAGGATCTGCCGGCCCCTCCACCTATATGTCATCAGGCAGGGAAGGGCTGGGTGTTGGCTCTGCTGCCTGGTCTTCCTCAGGAGCAGCCAACTCTGGCTTCACTGTGTCCTCAGGTTCTGCCTCAGAGTCCTCTGTGTCCTGTTAAGCACCCAGGGGCTGGCTGATGACATAGGGCAACCATGAATGTTTATGAACATTCACTGTATGGCCTCAGGCTTGGCCCTTAGAAATAGATCTATAGACCCATGTTACGTACTAACTTATAGGGAGAATATATAATTAGTATAACATAACAGACAGTATTATTAACTTTCTACAACAAGAGGCATTGGCAGCATGGGAGGTTTGTTGTGAACTCCTACAGAATGTCGTGACAAGGTGTCTCATGTTACCTCTGAAGCATCGCTAGAAGTGACTACAGAGATTCCTTCGGTCTTTCCTCATAGTGCTTGGTCTCCAGACCCCTAATCACCCTTGTTGCTCTCCTACAGAGCAACAAGGAGCAGCAGTGGTATAGGAGGTTAAGAGCTTGTGTATCTAATCTGGAGGAACCGGGTTTGATTCCCAGCTCTGCCACCTGAGCTGTGGAGGCTTATCTGGGGAATTCAGATTAGCCTGTAAACTCCCACACATGCCAGCTGGGTGACCTTGGGCTAGTCATAGCTTTTCGGAGCTCTCTCAGCCCCACCCACCTCCCAGGGTGTTTGTTGTGAGGGGGGAAGGGCAAGGAGATTGTCAGCCCCTTTGAGTCTCCTGCAGGAGAGAAAGGGGGGATATATATACACGAGCTCTTGACCTCCTACGCCACTGCTGCTAAAGGTATTCTAAATCGAACCTAGAGGAGCACAGTTGGCAGCAGAGGCTAGAACTCACAATAGTTGCCCTAAAATCATGGGTGGAAAGGTACTAGCTAGACATTAGAAACATTTTTTTTTGCAGCAAGAGTTTTTCAGCTGTGAAATGGTATCCAGGGGGGTAGTGACTGAGCTCCCCCTCTCCAGGAGTCTTCAAGTAGTGGTTGGACAAACCCTTGTCAGGGATGCTGCAGGCAGATCCTGCATTGAGGAGGAAGACTAGATGCATTGAGGAGGAAGACTAGATGTCCTGTGTGGCCCCTTCCCACTCTGTGACACTATGAGTTTACCTCTGGCTCAAATATTCAGTCTGAGTTGGAAAAGAATTCAGGGCTGTAATGCTCATGTTTAAAAGTGTGCTGAGATTCTGAACACATCTCTGCAGCCACTTTCTCGCCTCTCCTTCCTCCTTCTTTTTGTTTCCCTCTTGATGCTCACTTCACCTTTTCACTCAAGCCTGAGTGGTTCTACTTAGAATGCAGCTCCTAGGTGCATGGTTTATACAACCTTACCTGTGTTTGATAGGCTAACTTGAAGAAAACAATTCTGGTGTTTGGTTACTTTAATACCCTGCCTGACACATGACATTCATTGTGAACCTGCAAGATCTAAATTGTGAACACAGGTACTCCTGTTGCTGGAATGAAATAGGCTTCTCTCCCCCCACCCCTCCCCCCACCCCCCGTGGTTGTGTTAGGGCTCCATTTTTTTTAAAAAAATCAATGTATTTCTTCCACCCTGGCAGTGAATTGCCTTACTTGTTTAACCTCAATCAGCAGTATGACAGATGAAAAGGAGTTTGATACACAGTACTATACAAACACATTTCTGTAGGATGTGAAAACAGGGTTTGCTATGCACAAACAGTAGGAACTATGGCCATTTCCCCACTTTTAAAAATGACATCGGTTTCATCCGGCATGGACCTTTTCAGTGCGGGGATTGTGTTCCCCGGCTTCCCCACTGCCCCGCGCTCTGTGCGGGGTCATCAAAAGGCGCCATTTTCAGTAGCGCCAGAAATGATGCGCACTGAGGGGGCGCGAGAGCGGCAGAGTCGGGGTGGCTGTGTTGTCGCCGCCCCTGTAGTGGGGAGTGCCACTGGACCCCACACTACTTGGCAAGAGTAGAGCACAGCAAACGGTGAGTGGGGAAAGGTCCTATGTACTTCCTGTTTGGGACATGAAAGAATTCAAAACCTCCAAGAACCACAGAAAACTTCAAGGGGAAAATATGGTCATGTCTAAATGCCCGAGAGACAAACACACACAATGGTAAAATCAGAAAAAAACTGTCATAAAACAACTATCTTAAAACCAGGCATTGTTCTGTCTTTAGAAATGGATCACCATGTAACAACTGTGGCCTGCACCTTATGGAATGGCCTCCTCAAGAAGAGCTGGAAATCTCCCTCTCTCCTGGATTTCGGCAAACTATGTAAAACTGAATGATTCAAGGGAGTTTTTCTGTACAGGTCACAGAGTTCTACTGTGCTAAATTAGTCACAAAGTTACTTAGATCAATTATTAGGGACAGTGGTCTATATGATTGTCTCCAGCTGGCTGAGACTGGGATCCTATTGTGCAGATTTGTCTCATTTAGTTGGGAAAAAAGTGCAATGTCTGGGCATTACATTGACAAATATGAACTGGACATTATTTCAAAATATTTATTTTAAATATATTTATTTCAAAAATATATTTTAAAACTTGGAATGAAGTCAAAAAGATTGATCAAGGTGGAATAAACTTCAACTGCTGCTGGGGAGATTTTCTGTGATTACAATAAATATTCTACCCAAAAAATTATTTCTGTTGCAAACAGTACCTGTGTTATATCCTATTCAGAATAATGATGAGAGACTGTTTCAGCATTAGACAGTGATAGGAGACTGCTTCCACCTGGGAAAATAGTGCCAAACCTAAAAAAGCATTGAAGAGTCATTTCTATGTGCATCTTTCCTTTGAAACATCCTTTGGGTGCTATTAAACTTGGAATTTCATTTTAAGAGCATTTTTATTGCCATAAACAAGCACTGGTGAAAACACGCCTCTTTTCATTGCTTTGTCCAAGGCTTTCGTGGCCAGAATCACAAGGATGTTGTGTGTTTTCCGGGTTGTGTGGCCGTATTCCAGTAGCATTTTCTCCTGACATTTTGCCTGCATCTGTGGCTGGCATCTTCAGAGGAGCTTCTGAAACTGCCAGCCACAGATGCAGGCAAAACGCCAGGAGAAAATACTACTGGAACACGGCCATACAACTCGGAAAACACACAACATCCTTGCCTCTTTTCACTTGGAGACACTCTGGAAACACATTTGTTGTTGATTCATGGTATTCGTGCTTCTTTATCAGCAAAAGAATGTGAATTCCCATTTAAAATCTACGCACCCCTAGAAATACATTGCTGAAATCTCTTCTTGGTACATTTTGTGTGTGTGAGAGAGCATGTATTGCAGTGTTTCCCAACCTTTTCAACGTCACGGTATGCCTGACCTCACTCTTCATATATCACAGTATCCCTGCCATTCCCCCACCTTCCCCTGCCAGGGTGAAGGGAAGCACTGGGGGGGGGGGATTGGCTGTTGACCTTGCGGCAGGCCCTGCCACCTGGGCCAGCTCCATGTCCTTGCTGGTGCTGGTGGGAGACACCAAAAAAATGAGGGGGGCCGGTAGCATTGCTGTGGTACCCCTGGGACATGCTCACGGCACCCCAGGGTACCACGGAACCCTGGTTGGGAATCACTGATGTATTGCGTCTTGATCTGTGTTTGTGCACAACACAGCAGCTTCCTGTGATCAGTTCTAACGTCATCACTTCGTAGACCATTCCTTTTGAAAGCTTGTTAAAGTGCAGGTGGGGATATCATGTTGGTTATGAAATTATCATCCGAAAAGTTGGTTATAACACCTTACTTTTCTTTACCCTTAAGGAGTCTCAAAGTGGCTTACAATCACCTCCCCTGCCTTCCCCCCCCACAACAGGAACCCTGTGAGGTAGGCAAGGCTAAAGGAATTATCAGAACTGTAAGTGACCCAAGGTCAGCCATTAGGCTTCATTTATAGGAGCATAACTGTTTGCAAGTGGATTTTGCCATTCCGCACAGCTTCAAAGAGCATTGAAAGCAGTTTGAAAGTGCTAGTTGTCCAGAATAGTCAGCTGTTCATATTGAAAAGTGGGAATCAAATCCAGTTTTCCAGACTAGAGTGTGCCACTCTTAACCACTCTTAACTACACCATTCTGAAACTATTAGAGTTAGTGCATGCTTTGGCATGAACTCAATCTTGAGCTGAGCACACTTTTACAAAATCCTTATTCAGTTGCCTTGGTAGCCCTTGTTGAAATGCATGTTGAGTAGCACAATAGGCTGTCAATGAAGCTTTGGATCTCGCTGTTCCAATGCAACTGTCTTTATTTCTTAAAATTACCACTCTTTCACGATTTTCTTTTAATTGCCACTTATAAAGATTAGACAATATTCCTGGGTGCATGAAGCAACAGCATTAATCAGCTTAAATTGGGGGGGGGATGTTCAAGTATATTTACAACAACATCAATAAATACAGGAGAAAGCAGATTCATAATCATAAGGAGCAAATGACAGAAGCACACAGAAGGAGTTTCTTTCAGTGTGCTTGCTCATATATGTCCATATTTTGTACTCTGCTTTGAGTCTATGGGCCTTTCCCCACTTACCTTAAGCCCCGCGCTACTTGAGGAGAGTAGCGCGGGGTCCCCCGGCACTCCCCACGAGAGGGGTGGCGACAACGCAGCTGCCTGGACGCTGCCGCTGTCGCGCCCCCTCAGTGCGCAGCATCCCTGGCGCTCTTGCAAAGGGCGCCTTTTGATGACCGTCATGGGGACGCCCAGGCGCACGCCAGGGATGCCGCGCGCTGGGGGCAGCACGCAGCAAAGGGCCCACAAAGGTAAGTGGGGAAAGGGCCTATGGTAGATTGGCTGATCCTGTAACCAGTGGGAGGGCTGGATGTGGGTGCAAGGAGATGGACATTGCTGCAGGTGTGATATCACATCCAGGGAAACCCCAGAAGTGACAGTGGGTAGAGAGTGCTGGTGAAACCATATAAATTCTGGTGGTTCCTAGGGGGGAAAAATCGCTTTTGGGCTTCCCCTGGAGGGACTCATCATTTCCACTACCATACCATTTTTCCTATCCCAAATGCAACTGCTTTGAGAGGTGGAGCTTGGAGAGAGAGATTCTCCACTTTACCTTGCAGGGGGTGGGGTGGGGGTGCTTGCCACCTGTACTTGCAGTTCAGTGAGAAAGGGAAGCTAGAAATGCAGTTAGCAACAACAACAGCAACAGAGGAATGCGTGGGCCTGATCCCTGAAGGGAATTCTAACTAGGAACACATCGCACGGAGAAAACTTTTTTTTATATCAGAGGTGGCTTACATCCTGTTAGTTTGCATTGCAATAATATTTCTGTTGCATAAGGAAAGAGAAAATAAATATGTTCTCAGCTGATACCTGCCTTGCAACTCAGATAGCAATCCAAGATACAATGCGTGTGTCTGTGTGTACACAGACACACACAAATATACATATATACACACATTGTAGTTTGGATATATACTGTATATATTACTGTACTTACTATATGTCTTACTGTTATATCTATATCTATATCTATATCTATATCTGTCCATCCGTCCGTCCGTCCGTCCGTCCATCCTCTATCTATCTATCTATCTATCTATCTATCTATCTATCTATCTATCTATCTATCTATCTATCTATCTATCTATCTATCTATCTATCTATCTATCTATCTATCTATCTATCCACACACACACATACACACACACACACTTTATACATTACTATATATAATATTGGAATTTAGTCATATATATATATATATATATATACACACACATATACATACAAGATGAGTTTAGTTTCATATACATGTGTGTGCGTGTGTGTATGTGTGTGTGTGTTTAAAGTAGTTTTAGTTGTTCCTGAGAGTATATTGGTTTTGTACAAAAGGAGAATTGTTACTTATAGCTGGATCTCCCAATCCTCCCTTGGTATTGTCTGCTTACAGCCTTGTTATAGATTACAGTCCAGCCCTCTGCTCACACAGATAAGGCTGAGAAATGTTGCATTTCCACCAAAGAACATAGAGAGAATGATAAAACTGTTGAGAAGGATCTGTTTCTTGCATCACAGCACAGGAAAATGTTTTCCCTCACTAAAAAAATAAAATAAAAATCCACTCATAAATGGAAGGTTTATCTTTCCAACAGTTACAGTCCATTTTTTATATTTTTTATTTTAGACTGAAATCTACTAGCCATTCAAACAATGGGAATAAATAAACTTAAAGACCAACAGTAACCTAAGGAGTAATACAATTTAAATGCGTATTCAGAGATCAATTAAATCGTTATAACAGAAGTTCATATCCATCTGGGTTCATGGGGATTCATATTTCTGGACAATGTAACCAACCAAAAAACACAAGAGTAGTGACTGACTAATCAATGCCAAAATCCAAAACATATGACAGAAAAGGCTATGTGGTTTTATTCATAATATGACAAATGAAATTTGATAGTATAGTAGGGATGTATGTTTGGATGTCAATAGACCAAAATGTGTCCACGGTGCCTTTATATCACCCTTACTTATGAAACACTCAGAACAAACCAGGCAATTCTATTTGGAACACTTGTTATCTGATGAACAGGCTGGCATAACTCATAAGGTAGCTAAATATGGTATGTTGGACTGCAAGATAAGAAAGGCTGGCACGGGACTTACTCCTGTACTGGCCACATGGTGCTCATAGGGGCTGCACTGTTGGAGGCCAGTTGGTGTGTAGGCAGTTGGTCAGGGCTGGGTCTGAGGGTAGAGACACAGGCCTTAAATGGCCAGCGAAGCCTCACATTTGGTGTGTTTCAACTCCAACTCCCAGAAAAAGGATTCTAGCTAAGATGACATGATTGATATAGGCATAGATGTTGTTTTAATTGTATGATTGGAATTTATTAAGCTACCTGTTTTGGTTGTGATGCTCTTTTATGTTGTTCCTTTGTTCCATACTGATCTCTGACTATAAATAAACTGACTGACTGACTAAAATATGAACTCACTCCATGCTGTTCTTCAACATTTTAACATAACTCATAAAATAGCAAACACAGAAACCCAGCAATCTGCAGAATGACCATTATTTTGATGTCTTTGGCTGATTACACACAAGGTGTGGCAGAGATGAAGCTCTGCCACAGCAAGTTTTTTTTGTACACATGTATTTCCTCTAGCCCCGCTTTAACTTTCCACTCTCTCTGCAGCAAGCAAATCCATTTAAAGCAGGATTTTAATTTTGCCTCACCACCAGAGCAGGACAGATTTGCCAGTGGGCACAGCTTTGCCATGGATCTCTTTCCTCTGCCTACAGTCAGCCCGCCTGGTCTTGCCCCCCTCCCTCAAGCTACTTTCAATGCCCTTGCTCTCCTCTCCATTGCCAACCACTTCTTGCTTCTTATTTTGCTGTATCATTTCTATTGTCCAAAGTCTCCCCACTCCTACATATCTTTAGATCTTTAGATTTTTTAAAAATATAACAATAGATTGATAAATCAATATTAACACTAAAAAAGTAAACATAAAAAGTGTCAGAACCTCCTTTGATCAGACAATTGAAACACTTGTTGATGAACAAAGATTTCTTTGTTGCAGGCAAGATAAGTCCCGTACGGTGCCAAGAAGTCTCTGCCAGTCCTGCAGAGACTTTGACAATATAAAGTAACCAGCAAAACCCTTTTCCCCGCTCACCATTCCATTCCACAGCTGCAACTACAGGCCAAGGTATGTGGCCATCACTAACTGGCAGAGGAGATAAGAAGTCAAGAAGCAGCAGAATAATACTTTCCCATAATAGATTCACACAGACAAGAACTCCCTTCCCCCAACAACCAGGCCGACCCGACAATAAGACTAGTTGATCAGTCCAAACAACCAGTGTGCCCCTGCATTTGATCAACAAACTGGGATGTCTCCAGCCTTGTAATTTTATTCAGAAGCAATCAGTGATTCCAGACAACATAGGGAGACAGATGATCATGAACCTCAGGATCTTAGCAAATGGCAGCTCACATTGTCCTTTTGTCGTTTTGCAGTTTGCACACCTTTCTTACTCTGATATATCAATCTATAGAGATATATCTGATATATCAATGATATATCAATCTATAGAGATATATTACTCTGATATATCAATCTATTGATAAAATTAAAGATAAAAAGTAAAGATTATAAAAAATTAAAGCATGCATGCATGATAGAGAACCCACAAAGCATCAGCCCTGCCCCGGATGCAAGCAAAAAGCCAGCTGATGAGTAATGCCTGCCCCACTGCAAACAAGGCAGTGAGTGGGGTGCTGTGTGGTTTCCAGGCTATGTGGCCATGTTCTAGCAGCATTCTCTCCTGACGTTTCTCCTGCATCTGTGGCTGGCATCTTCAGAGGATCTGATGGTAGGAATGGAAAGCAAGTGGAGTATATATACTGTGAGGTCAAAAGGTGAGGCCATCTGAATAGAGTACCCTGGCATGTGAGTCACAGAGAAGTCTGTAGCATGGGAGTAACAATGAAGCTAGCAAGGTCAATAGGTGAATGCATCTGAATAGAAGTATCCTGGTCTTTGTTCCCTTTGATTGCTATAGTCTATAGTTGTCCTGTGTTTGTGTGGAGCTGATCAGTCACTGTCTTAATTCTAGAGTTTTTCAACACTGGCAGCCAAATTCTGTTCATTTTCATGGTGAATTCCTACCATCAGATCCTCTGAAGATGCCAGCCACAGATGCAGGCGAAACATCAGGAGAGAATGCTGCTAGAACACGGCCATACAGCCCGGAAACCACACAGCACCCCAGTGATTCTGGCCATGAAAGCCTTCGACAAGGCAGTGAGTCATTATGCCAAACATGCTCTGAAACAAAGACTCACCGGCCAATTCTTTCTGAAGTCAAAAGAACCTTGCCAGACATAATCGGCCTTCAGCTGCTTTTCACAGTTGTGCAAAATGAAGGCAGGGTCACAAGAAAGGCAGCGAGTATAGATGTTCAGCCAACTGCCAGTTCTACTCATCTCTTGCTCTCCAGTTGCGAACAGGAACTGATAATTTGGAGACCTGTGCAAATGCAGCTAAACAGATCTAGAGATACCATTTCATGTGAGTGCTCTGCTTTCTTGCAGCAAAAGGAAAGCTCAGCCTCCCTCCAAACTGGTTGCCGTGATCATCATTTGAAACCTTTAGCAAATATTGCTCCTGGCATGGTATAACAGTGCTAATTGCAGAGGTGTACTTCCACCATCATTAGTAAACATGGAGACTCACGCTATTAATAATGCTGTCCGAAGAAGGGTTATACTCTTCTGTATCCAGGGAGATAATAGATTGTGCTGCTAACTCGTTATCTGAAGTGGTGGGAAGTCTCTCTTTTAATGTGGGGAAATTAGCTGGAGCAGACTCTTGGCATTGCAAAAGTCAGGGCAACACTGCATCTTGACTGCCTATTTACATGAGAGTCACCTTTTGCATAGAAATGTGCAGGAGAGTGGATAAAAGTTTAACAGTTTTTATTAAGGGATAAAATGGGGGCACACAACAAAAACAGCAGAATACACACACAGTCCTAGAATATAGACAGTTGTGAGAGGATAGTACCGGAATAGATAAGAAATAAATGGAGAGGGGCAACAAACGTTATAGTCCCCTGATCTTGGTGTGGAATGGTCCGGTGAACAGAACTGAGCTCTGGAAGGAAAAGCGCTGTGGAACAGTATCAAAGACAGAGAGTGGTCCAGATACTGAACACTGGCCATTGGGAGAGTGGGCTACTTATGGGGAAAAACAGACCCTTGGGGTGATGCAGAGGGATCCTAAATCTCCCTAGACCAGTGGTGGCGAACCTCTGGCACGGGTGCCAGAGGTGGCACTCAGAGCCCTCTCTGCGGGCACGTGCGCAAAGAGTTTGTCATGTGGGGGGAATTCACCCCCCCCACACACATACATCTAGGCTGGCCTGGGCTGCTGGACTTGATGTGCGTGCACCTCAGCGAGCAGGGAGAACTCGGCTGGCGGGCCTGGTGCCTGTGCTCTAGGTGACTGCTGCCGGGAGGGGGGGGGCAGAGGCGACAGAGATGATAGAGTGGTGCAGAGCGGCGAATGTGGGACTTGCTAGAGGCTACAGCAGGCTGACCCCTGCTTGAGGGGGTTATTCAGGTTAATGTATTGTCGAAGGCTTTCACAGCCGGAATCACTGGGGTGCTGTGTGGTTTCCGGGCTGTATGGCCGTGTTCTAGCAGCTAGAACACGGCCATACAGCCCGGAAACCACACAGCACCCAAGTTATTCAGGTTAAATTGCTGCGTTGGCACTTTGTGATGAATAAGTGGTTTTGGGTTGCAATTTGGGCACTCGGTCTTGAAAAGGTTCGCCATCACTGCCCTAGACAAAGGTTATCCTGCCCTTCCTGGGAAGGACAAGAGGCACATATCAATCTTAATGGTTGGTTGTTGGTCTAATAGGTAGAGACATCAGCTTGATATGTCCAGGCCCAGGAGTGTCTCAAGGGAGAAGTTAGCTGAAAAGATTACAGCTGTGAAACAATGACAATGCAAAGTGAGGCGATTGTTCAAGGTATTAATCAGAGGAAGAGACTTTCGTTATTACAACGCTGGGCAGATAAGTGCATTAATCCATTGTCTTCACCAGTGTGTAAGATCCAAGGCTGGAGATGGGATTTCTCTCCAGGGCCAGGTCTTTTGTGTAGACTTAATCCTGTCAGGAAGGGCATGAGATAATTTTATTCAAGTTGCTTTGGAGGGAGACAGGTCCGGACAACGTTCTTTTTCCTTATAGGTACACTGAGCCAATATTCAAAACAGGCTGTCCTATTTTGGCACTGCAGCTGGGCACCTGGCAGAGTGGCTGAGGTGGTCAAGATACTGCTGTATTAAAGAGGGTCCCTCGGTCCACCACAAGTCACCCTGGCAACATTCCCCATTCCCACACAAGAAGGCTGTGATGTCCATTGCTGGCTTCATTTACTTGGTCGATGTGAGTGGACCATATGTTGATGAGGGTAAGAATGGGAGAGAGTAAGTTGTGAATCACCATGGCCACAGTTGCTGTCCGGGAGGGGTAGGAGGCAGCCCTGAGCATCCACACTAGTAAGGACAGGTGGGGTGGCCTCCAGCCATGCCCCTAGAGGACGAGTGCAATGTCACCTGGCTGGAGCCTGCAAAAGGCCAGGCTGGCCTTCGTGCTGACCATGTGCTCCGGCCGGCCAGCCAGCAACTTGCCCGCTCACCTCTCCCTTATGTTTTGAATATGTTAATGCATGCTTCCTTGTCATGCAGTTTGGCGCATCGGAATTGATCTGAGGGGCTGGGGGAGGGAAGCTAAGGAGCTACCCCTCCCCCTGTTTGTGGTATGGAATACTATAGCAAGAGGCCGACCACCCAGCTGAGCACAACAGCGAAGCTCCAGTAAGAGGCTGACCGACCGCTGGAGCTCAGCCATTCATCCACCAGGGGGCAGTGAGAAGAACAGCTTGCCCAGGAGGCACCCCTGAGGAGGGGCTGCCCAGTGCTCCAAAATCAGATCAAACCCCATGCTGCGCCTCAAGCTTCTTATTGCTCAATAAGCAGTTGGCTATGGCCAAGTTATTTACCTCAGCCAGAAGTGTGTTGTGGTTATTTGGGTTAAGGGCAGAGGTGGGATCCAGCAGGTTCTCACAGGTTCCCGAGAGTAGGTTACTAATTATTTGTGTGTGCCAAGAGGGGGTTACTAATTGGTGATTTTGCCACGTGATTTTTGCCTTAGTTACGCCCCTCCTCTCAGCAGTAGCACGCAGAACTTGAAGCAGTCTAGTAGGAGGTGCATCATACGCGTGGCAGCCCGCTTCGTGCATTCGTCAGCCTGGCGACTGACGAAGGATAAGTGTCCCTACCACAGCCCCGCCCCAGGAACTTCCCACCCTCGAATGCCCGCCATGCCCCCATCATGCCCTCAGCCCATCCCCATTATGCCACGCTTAGCGTTTGAATCCCACCACCATGGGAACCTGTTACTAAAATTTTTGGATCCCACCACTGGTTAAGGGACTCCAAGACAGGATGGTCCCATCCTTGGGCGGCAAATGAAATGAATAAAATAAAATGTATAAGCAGACCTTAGATAATCAGGGTGCATGCCTTATTCTTAAAGTGAGCTTCCAAGGCAAGCTTTTCTAAAACTAGCATTTCATTTTGTTTCATTTTGTTCCTTTCTGGACAATTAATTTATGGTTTTTCAAACAGCTTTCGATGTGGGAGCAAAAAAGAAGAAGCAATAATTCAAGAAAATGCCTCAGATGACGAACGATGTGCCTGTAAAAAAAAAACCAGTCAATCATAAAATATTTTCCCAACCTTGAATTGAAATTTCATGCAAATCAGATGAGAACTTTGGAAAAGCTGATTACATTTGGATCCGTTTTGTATTAATATATGTTTAAATACCATGTAATTTTCTACTCACATATCCCAAGGAGGTTTTCAACATTTTCCCCTTTTCTCTCTTATTTATGAAGTGATGTAATATACTTTTTTCATTATACCTTGCCAAAACTTTTCCCAGACTTTCATCTTTGTGATGTTGCTCACCATGATACCATTGTCAGAAATGCTTAGAATATAGTCTTTTTGGGTCTCTCTCTCTCTCTCTTTTGCCTTGTAAGTTGTGGGGGCCGGATTCTTCAAAGCACCTACTTATTAGTCAAGTTTCTTTGTAGATCTAAAATCTGAGAGCTGGAAACTCGGGGAAAAAGGAAGATCAGTTCTGCAAACAGCCTTAGGGAAAGATAAAAGCTATAATGTTGAATTCTGTTGGACTCACTAAGCGGGCTAAGGCGGCATTCTGTAACCATATTGAATATTTGCTGCAATCACAGACCTACTACAGTGACACAGTGTGAACCAACTTTTCAGCATGTTTAGAGGGGAAATGCAACAGAGAAAAAAAGAAAGGCACAAAAGGCAAGAGTCAGAACGATAAACATTTAAGCTCAAATAATTAGCCAGCGAGATCTATCAGACGGCACAAAGATTTCAACTAGCCTTCTGACAGAAGCAAACTCAGCAGGGGGCAGATGGACTTTTACAAAGACCACCCTTGCCTGTTACAGGGGGAAAAAATCCCATTCATAGAGGCATAGGAACAGTTGCACACGGTGAACTCGGAAAAGGTCAAGCTCTGAAGGCTGCTGATAGAGCTAAGTATGATGAAAGAATATGCCACGGTGTGTGTGGGGGAGGGGAGGGGTGGAAATGTGGATTTTAGCCTTTGCAAAGCGACTTGGAAAAAAATGTGAAAAACTGAAATTGTTTCCTCCTACCTCCTCACATTCTTTAACACTTTTTTTTTTCAGAAAGGGCAATGGAAAACAATTGTTTTGGATTTCCTATTATACTGTCCCATCAATTTCCAGGGATATTTGTGTGTCCATAATCTCCTCTCAAAATTCTTGCTAGTGATTGGGTAGATATGTCTTTAATGGGAACTTGAAGAAACCCCCTTTCTAGTCCCTCCTTCACTCTTCTTCACAACTGAAGAGAACCCCCAAAGAATGTGTGCATGTGTATGTGTGCATGACAGTGTTGTACATCTGGCCAGCAGTGACGATCACAAGGAAAGACCTTAGGAGAAAAGGGAACATTTCTCTGCCTTCAGAGACATATGTAGGAAAAATGAAGCCCAGAGACAAAATCCCCCTGCAAGCGCCCAGGTCTACCGCCCAGCACCAGCGTCCAGGTCTACTACCTGGAGTCTGCAGCAGCGTCCAAGTCTACTGCCTAAAGCTCGCGCTAGCATCCAGGTCTACCACTCAGAGCTGTCGGCAGCGTCCAGGTCTACTGCCCGGAGCTGGTGGCAGTGCCCAGGTCTATGTGTGCCCGGGGACATGGGTTACCCCATGGGTTATCCCACCTTTCGTATAGTCAAAGGCAGACGGGTGTACAGCCTATGGAGACATGGGTTACCCCATGTCTCCATAGGCTGTACACCCATCTGCCTTTGACTATACAAAAGGTGGGAGTTTTACCCCTTATTATCCACTGGCTTCTCTGCACTTCATTGCGCATTCATGCAAGATTGAACTTTCACATACTGGTCTGAAAACTCGGCCTCGTACCTTTCAGCCTCGTACCATCCTGCCTCATCTTATATCCTTCTGGCTTAGACTCTTTTGCTTAGTTCTCTTCTGTCTTCTAAAATTTTGTAACATCCCAATTAAGAGTTCTGGTGAGCGCAAAATCTAGCAAAACATTTTGTGTTGACTGGTCCTCATAAAATGTTTTCACACTGTTTGAGGTCGTTTCCCCACTTACCTCGACCACCCTTGCTGCAAGGCACCAGCGCCAAGATCATTTCTGGCACGCCTCGAAAGCTTCCCCCATGACCCTCGCCGGGCCTGCTGGTCATCAAAGTTTTCATTTTGAGGAGCACCAGGAATGACGTGCGCTGAGGGGGTGCGACAGCCGGGCGTTGGCGTTGTCACTGCCCCTGTAGTTGAAGGGACCCGTGCTACTTGGGGAGAGTATTGCGCAGCAGCAGGTAAGTGGGGAAACGACCTTTATTTCTGGTTTTGGATTTTGCAGATCCTAGGGTTACTAACATTCTTGTGGGACATACAGCCTCATTCAGAGAGGGGGGCTGAAAGGACTTGTGGGAGCAGCGTGATCTCTCACCGACATATTCCTCCTCTCCGGGGCATTTTCCCCAATGGGGAAGACAGACGTGCCAGCAACCACACATTCTGCAGCTCCACCGCAACATGTGGAAGTTCGGGCCACGATGGGGCTGCACTAGCATCCTGCTCAGGCCCAGCAGGGGGGCATTTCTGGGGATGGAGCCAACATTAATCAGCTCCCTTCTGGGGTTTAGGGCAGTTTGTGAAGTGCACCAGCCCTTGAATGTACACTGCCCATTTGGTGGCATATTCAGGGAAACAGAAAAGTGTGGGAAATGTAGAAATACATAAAACATCTTGGGGTAAAAACAATGCAGAACTCCATGAAGGAAACATTGTATTTCCTGCCTTAAAATGTTTTAAAAGGTGCGGAAAGAGCCATAGCTTCTCTTGAAAATGTCTCTTGTCTGAAACTCAAAAGGGAAAATATTTCAGGTTCTTTTATAGTAATGAAATTGCATCTGGTTTTAACTTTCCTTGCTAATTGTACATGCAAAGCGTGTTTTCTAATGATGGGAATGTAACAAACACAATCTCTTGGGTATTGCGGGTTTTCTCTGCTGTGGACTGTTAGTTTTAGCTCCTAACATTTTTGCCTGTACCTATGGCTAGGATCTTCAGAGGCATTTGCAAAGACTACCAGACCATGTTGGCCACACAGCCTGGGAAACCCACAACAGACAACTGATCCCAGTCATGAAAGCCTTTGAAAATATGTCTATAATAAAATGTAGTAAATATTTGATTGCCTGTCTCCCACTAAAAGAAAAACCAATAATTATTATCAGTATAAAGAAATATGATCTTGAAGTTAACCTTTCTGGCAAGAGCTACATTTTTTTAAAGGACAGGTTTTTAAGGCACTTCTTGCAAAACATACTTCACATGGTAATTGTTAAGATTGAAAAGCTCTGTGCTTTTTGGTTCACCAAAAATGAACAGGAAGTAAGATAAGTTTCTATTAAGAATGCTTTGTATTTGATTTAATTGAATTTTAAAATTTGTCAAAAGAACTTTATGATCATAATTTTGTTCCGGATGACACAAGTATCCTGTATTAATGTTATTCTTTTCTCCGCACAGTATTCAATTGTCAAATTCATTAAAATGTCATTGTCTCCATTCATTGTGGGAATGGTCACATAGGAAAATTCCCCATTCTCATTTGTAACTCCATGGGAAATCAATATTTTAAAAACTGTCCAGTTTCAGTGTTATATATTAAAAATTGGCATCAAATCTCATCAAATTCAGGAAGCGTTTCAATGAGCTAGCCATTGTATTTCTCACCTTAAAGAAAAACCATCATCCCAACAGACAGAACTCACAATTAAGCACAATGACATTTCCATAACGGTGACAGCATTTTTCTTACTCTGCCTATTCCGCCTTCAATTCAATAGTTTTGGGGGTACTGGAAATGCTGAAATGGAATTAGTGTGAAACATATGCACGTCCACATATCCATGGATTGCAACCTAAAACTCCAACAGTACATAGGGTTGTACAAATACAAATGAACTTTATCAACATTTCAGAGTATTTCTACAATAAAGACAGAGCAGAAATTTGGTACACAAGTCATTTAACATGTACAATAGTATAAGTTAAGGTGAACCGGATCGGCAGGTAGGTTGCCATACAAGATGCGAACGATGCAAAGAGCGGCCAAGAGCGCACGTGCCGCAGGGCTGACTGCCTTCTGGCAGCTCCCGTTTCCTGCACTGTGACAGGGCGGGAAACAGGAGTGCCAGAAGGTAGTGCGCGCCCCGCGCCGCAGCATCGAGGCTGCCGCTGCCTCGTTTCCAGAAGACAAAAAAAGGCAGCCTTCCAAAAAATCGCCACTTGAAAACCTGGCGGGACGCGGGACTAATTATTTTAAGGCGGGACTGTCCCGCCAAAAGCGGGACGTCTGGTCAGCCTAGTATAAGTACCTGGGATTTTTTGCACACAGCCAAAATTCACACTGCAAAGGGTAGGCATGACTATTAGTGCCATTGAGAGAATGCCATAGGATATGGCCCCTCCCCCCATGGTTTCTGGTGGCTAGTTATTCATGCCCACATCTTCCTCCAAGTGAGAAACTGTATGGTCTTAGGTTTCCTTCATCTCATTGTATTTAGAGGTGTTTTAGAAAGCTCAGAGAGAGATTTGGCTTGAGAGGAGATGGCAGTGACTGAGAAGGGGGGCATGCCCCTCAAGATCTGTGCAGACGGCATTCTGTACCACCAGCACCTTACAAAGAGAAGAAGTCTTGCCAGTACTTACCTGGAAGTGACACCTTGCAGCTGTGGCAGGCACTTCTGAGGGCACCTACTCAAGCCTTGACTACTTCTTCAAGCTCCCAGCAAAACCCTGGAAAGGCTTGGGATGTGAAACTGCTCATTTTGGGTTGATATTTTTTCCATCTTCTCAGTTTCAAACTTATTGTTCTTTTTTTCTTACTAAACAGGTCGGCGTGATAGCTAATGTCTTATAATAACTGAGCTAGTGAAGCAAATTACCAGTATGGCAAATTTTAATATGCTAAACTGTTAGGCCTTAGGTTTTGTAAGTGAGGTAGAAGTAGGTTGGAAAACAGGCATAAAAAAGGCTGTTGTTTATAAATTAGGGCCTCTCACATTTGCCTTAGAAAATATATGTTAGTAGTGAAGAAAATCACAGGAAAGAAAAGAACAAAGATTTAAAAATAACTGTTGAGAATGCCTAAGGGGGTGGGGGACCTGGTCAAGAAATGTTGCAAAGGAAAGACATGGACTAGCATGGTATAAGGCAGCCATTATGAAGTAGCGGTTATATAGCCTTGAACTAGATTCATGAAGACACTGTATGAAGCTTTCTAGGTAATCTTGGAGCAGTTATATTGTCTCAGCCTAACCTAACCTACTTGACAGGTACCCCACCCTCAAGCTGTCAAAGGAATGCAAAGGGTTTAGGTACATAAGAAAAGTAGATTTTTTTCTGCCCCATTTCTTCTTTTAAATACAAGAATCTCATAGACTGTAGAAAAAAAATTGTTTGATAGATGTGAGTCTTTAGGCGCTGTATGCCGAAAAAACAAAGTAAATAACGAAATGTAAGGATGAATGGAGGGAATCACTCCCTATTTATCTTTGTTCTTTTTTTCTTATATATATTATATATATCCACTATGATATATATTTATTATATATTTATTATATATTTATATATATATCCACTATTATATATATTTATATATATTTATTATATATTTATATAAATATTTATTATATTATATATATATATATATATATATATATATATATATATATATATATATATATATATATATATATATATATATATATATATATATATATATATATATATATATATATTTATTTATTTATTTATTATATATATCCACACTATTCTATACGTTACTTAATTTTTTATTTCATGTTTTCTTTGTTATTGTTTCTTAGGTTTTGTACCCAGCTGTTTCACTTTTTTTTCTTATTGTCCTATGCTTAATCCATAATATTTATTTATTTTATTTTTATTTATTTATTATTGCATTTATAAACTGCCCCATCCCCTAAGGCCGTGGTGGCCAACCTTTGGCACTCCAGATGTTATGGACTACAATTCTCATCAGCCCCTGCCAGCATGGCCAATTGGCAGGGGCTGATGGGAATTGTAGTCCATAACATCTGGAGTGCCAAAGGTTTGCCACCACTGCCCTAAGGTGAACAACAAATATTACAAAACAATATAACAATAACAATAAAATTAAAATAATTGACATCATTAAAATATAGGGCAGTATACTAAATTTTAATAACAACAACAACAACAGCAACAGCAACAGCAACAGCAACAGCAACAGCAACAGCAACAGCAACAGCAACAGCAACAACAACAACAACAACAACAACAACAACAACAATAATAATAATAATAATAATAATAATAATAATAATAATAATAATAATAATAATAATAATAATAATAATATAAAATATAAAATTACAGTGTGCCGTATTTAGAGAATAGAGTTTTTTTATTCAGACTAGTAAGCAATATTTATCCTCTATTTCCTTATGTTATTCTTGTACGTATAGGCTAAACCAAATGTATATGCAAAGTACAAAATGTATTATATGCACTCTGTAAATCTTTTTTTTCTTTTCTAATTTTATTACATAAAATTAATAAATATATATTAAAAAAAAGAAAAGTAGATTTTTTCTGCCCCATTTTTTTCACCTGTAAGTGGTCTTAAAGTGGTTTACAGTTGCCACATTGTGAAGCAGGTGGGGCTGAGAGAGTTTTAAGAGAACTGTGGAAGAATGGGAAATCAAACACAGTTCCTCCAGATTAGGGTCTGCTGCTCATGTATATATATAGATAGACAAGCCTTTATTGGCATTCCAAAATACAATAAAACAATTGTCCATAAAAAACAGATAGATACAGCAGCCATTCAGAGTCTTATCAATAGTTTAGTCCAAGTGGACTCATCAAAAGTTCCATTCCTATACACCTCCACAGACCAGACTGAAAACCCACCAACAGAGCCCAGGCATCACAACAAGCATACAGTATCAACACTCCACCATAAAACAGCTTCTGTTAGAGTGGCACCTAACACAGAGCAAGGGATAGGGGGCGAGGAAATGGGCAAACAATTGATTTGACTCCCATAGGTTGCCACAGCCTTCAGTTGTCACTCCATCTGGCAATCAATAACAAAACTAATGGCATCTCTCAATGAATCACCGATAACTATTTGACTTTGGGTGACCGTGAACCCAGTTGTTGCTGGCAGAGGTAGGCACTGTATAACAGCAGCAAAATAGTTAATGTGAGCAACATTGTTGTTGTTATGATGATAGCAATCTAATGCTTAATATCCATCTAGCTGCTTGTGTCTATAATTTTAAAAGATATTTGCTACGCCACAAAGCAAGGATCAAGATTATCTTAAGATTAAAGGAATCCTAAGAGCACGTTAAATGATTGAATAGGAGGAAGCAATGATGGGTTGGGTCATTCTGATCTTGGCAAATCTTGCACAATGAAACAGAGTGTGCTCCAGTGTCTCTACTTGGCCTGAATTGCATGGGCATAGCCTCTTTTGTTTATCTATGCATTGGTATCTGCCTTTAAGGAGCATAGAGGGCATTAAATTGAAGCAGGCCAAGGTTATTGCTCTTCTGTGCCTTGGATTGGTAAGCCAGAAAAGGTAGTTGGCTATATATCCTTGTTCAAAAGGGATAAGCAAATTTAGAGGAGAGCATGTTTTCCTCGCTTCAGCTATCATGTTGCAGTACTCATGTTCCAGCAGCCTGATTTTTTTCACCTGTAAGTGGTCTTAAAGTGGTTTACAGTTGCCACATTGTGAAGCAGGTGGGGCTGAGAGAGTTTTAAGAGAACTGTGGAAGAATGGGAAATCAAACACAGTTCTCCAGATTAGGGTCTGCTGCTCTTGTAGAAGAATCAAATTTGGTTCTCCAGGCTAAAGTCTGACACTGACACGGAGGAGAAGGAAATCAAATACAGTTTTTCAAATTAGAATCTGTTCATGAGAAAGAGTCAAGTCTGATTCTCCAGATTAAAGTCAGCCGCTCATGGGAAGGAGAAGGAATTGATCTTGATTTTTCAGACTAGAGTCCACCGCTCATGGAGGAGTAGAAAATCACACCCGGTCCTTTAGATTAGAGTCTGCTGCTGTGAATTACTAAACCCCACTGGCTTTTTGGTGTTTGTCCAGGACTTCACTACAAATAGCTTCCTTCCGCCTTGGAACTGTGGCTGTCCCAGACTTGGATCTGATATTAACAAGCCACCGTCCTTGCCAATACAGGTTCGTGATCAACTGTCTCACATTCCTGAATGTTGCGCAAGCATAACTCCTAGTGTCATCAACTAACTTGGAGTTCCTTCCGTCAGCCACAAGATTTTTAAGAGGCCATCACACAATTTCCTTCCTTCCTTCCTTCCTTCCTTCCTTCCTTCCTTCCTTCCTTCCTTCCTTCCTTCCTTCCTTCCTTCCTTCCTTCCTTCCTTCCTTCCTTCCTTCCTTCCTTCCTTCCTTCCTTCCTTCCTCTCTCCCTCCCTGAGTTCTTAGACTGACATCTTGAACAATAAAACTATTAAGACCAATAAGTAAAAACACCTCCCTTCGACTCTGCTCTGCAGCCTTTAAAACATGAGCAACAAAATATGTACATTGAATATCTCTAAAAGGAAATAAAGTTTTTGCTCTACGGCTGCTTGAGAAAATGTGAACCATTTATTAAAATATGGCACAATACATTTTAGCCTAAGTTGGAACACCTAAGGACATTGGCAAAAGATACATACCAATGAGTCCACTGACTGAAGGGGCAATTCCACTTGTTAGGAAACTATTCTTAATAGGAAACTGAGTTGGTGAACATTTCTAGTTCCTCAGTCACCATCACTTCTTTGCAGCTGCAGCTGCTAATCTACTCTCTGCGATCGGGTGCGGCTGGGGAGCTGCTGGGCATTGTCTCGGCTGCAGCTTTTAAATGGTGCCATAAACTTATTAATGACGGGTAAATCACAGAGCAGCGCCACCGTTATTATGCTATTAAGCTGGTGGCAATGTCAAATGCATTAATGATTAGGGGGATAATAAGGTAGATGAAATACGACGAGTAATGAGGGAAGGTTTCCTTGAGGAAATTGTCTATGTGGGGGTGGGGGCAGGCATTTGACATTTGCTTCCTCTCTTGTTAATGGCTGGAAACACAGTTGTATCCTGATGTCCTTTGATGAGTTCAAAGCAGCATACAGACTTACCCTGAATTGCCGAGGGCCATAGACAGATCCTGTTTCAGTAGCCTCCAAGAAAGGACGTGAGACAACCAGGTTTAGATTAAACTAGATCCATATAAATGTCTATCTGTACTCTATAAATATTTAACTTTTAGAGATGGTTGCAGCCAACCTGCCCTCTAATCACAGAATCATAGAGTTGGAAGAGACCACCAAAGCTATTGAGTCCAACCCTCTGCCATGAAGGAATACACAATCAAAGCATGCCTGGGAGATGGCCATCTGTTTAAAAACCTCCAAAGAAGGAGACCCCACCAGACTCTGAGGAAGTGTATTGCACTGTTGAGCAGCCCTTGCTGTCAGGAAGTTTTTCCTAATGTTTAGGTGGAATCTCTTTTCCTGCACCTTGAATCCATTACTACTTTTCCTAGGCCGTTTCCGCTTCCGCGACGTTTTAAAATTTGCCCCACGCCGCCAAGAGTGCTTGGGCGGCTGCAGAGAGCCTGTTCGCATGGCATCGCAAGCATGCTAACGAAAGAAGCGCCGAGGTCGGTAGATGACAGGCGGCTCGCCCGCGACGAGTCAGCCTCTGCGCCTCAAGCCGATTCACTCCGCGTAGTCCTTCACCATGGTTACAGCCATTGGCGTCACAGCCCGCCCACGCCGCCCTCCTGACCCCTGGAGGTCGGAGAGGATAGGTATTGAAGCGTGGGCTTTCGCGGCTATGACGCCCGCGGAGGTGACGGGAGGACAATCGTGAGTAGGGTGGAGATCGGAGACAGCGCCTTCGGGCGGCGCGTTCGCGACTGGCCAAGAGGGAAGACGCCTTCCCCAACAACAACCCTGTGCACAGGGTTGTTTAGAGCTGCTTGATGCAGCCCTGGGAGGGAAGAAAGAAGTCGAATGCGCCGCTGCTATGCGCTACGCTTAGCGGGCGCATATCAGGTGGGAACGTATGGCGTCTGGGGCGCCTTTTGCGCGCTACCAGGTTGTCATAAATGGTGCCGTATGGAAGGGCCCTAGTCTCTGGAGCAGCAGAAAACCAGCTTGTTCCATCTTCAACATGAGAAGGTTAACATGTCACGCCTTAACCTTCTGTAAGGAGTAAGCTTGGTGGTAGTCGGTGGGTTTGCTTTGAAGCAACCATGCAACTCTTCGAACGGGTGAATCACAACCCTAGGAGGGTCTACTCAGAAACAAGCCACATTGCCAGCAACCGAGCTTACTCCCAGGTAAAGGATCATGATTTTAGTTCTTTGCATGAAAATTAGTGGGGGTTTCACTGTTTTAACAGAAGTTACTTTTGCTACTGCTTCCCCAAACTTGGTCTTAGGTTTAATGCTAATAATTCGATCCTTATGGCCCAGGCCAGCCTAGATGGGATGGGGAGGCGATTTCCCCACATGATGAACTCTGTTTGTGCATGCCCACAGAGAGGGCTCTGAGTGCCACCTCTGGCACCCATGCCATAGGTTCGCCATCACTGCCATAGAACATTTTGTATGTCTTTCAGAGGAAGCTACAGAAGGTATATAATAAATGGTTTGGGGGGGGGGGGCATCTTCCAGGCGGTTTACTTTCTGTGTTCTCTGTGCTGTTCCAGCATATGAATGCAGAAGCAGAGGAGATATAAAACATTTCCCCTTCACACAGAAGTTCTTTAAACCCAGACCCTGTTAAAACTTTATATTTAATGGCAACTAACAACAAAGTACATTTGCAGTTAGCTGGACCAAGAAGCTCGATAATATATATGTATGTTCTCCCCACCCTGCAAAAAAATCCAAACCCAATCAATCTCTCTTTAAAAGTTACAATTTTGTGGTCTGACATCTCTCCCAGTAATTACCAGAGTGTTCATAACAGTTTTTCAGCAAATGTGCTACCGTCACTGAGAGACTAAAACCCTTTGCTCAAAATTAAACTTCACACTTTCCTGTAGCAGAACTATCATACTTTTCAGAAACTTTAAGAAATCATTCACTCTGTAAAGTCATAAAACCATTCTTTCTCTTCCAGGGTACACCAAGGCCAAGAACAACACATGTCATTGGCTATTTTGGCGAGGCACTACAACTAATTTGGTCATGGAGAAAAGTGCCATCAGGTCACAGCAGAGGTGGGTTCTGCTAATGTCTGCCTGTGTAGTGACCCTGGATTTCCTTCATACTCTCCCATCCAAGTACTAATCCTGACTGACCCTGCCAAGCTTCCAAAGGCCTTTTGCACACAAATTTCTTCCAACGTTTCAGGATCTTTTTCAAAATCCCCCTTTTCTATGATGCTTGTCTACACTCACTTTGAAAACAAACAAGTACATGAGGCGAGGGAGCAGTTGGGTTGCAAGTTTCTGCTTTCACTTTCTCCCAGACAGTATTTTAGCTGCTGCTGACTGTGAGGTCTCGTTCCTTCAGACAAGAAACAGACTCTGGATTCCTGATCAGTAGCATTTATTGAAAGGTTGTGAAGTACCTAGCTTGAGAAAGTCAGTTTTGCCTGACCTGGCTTTCTGGAGCCCTTTATTCCCAATCGATCTCCCCTCCTTTTTTTCCCAGAGAAAGTGTGAAGAAGAAGAAGAAGAAGAAGAAGAAGAAGAAGAAGAAGAAGAAGAAGAAGAAGAAGAAGAAGAAGAAGAAGAAGAAGAAGAAGAAGAAGAAGAAGAAGAAGAAGAAGAAGAGGAGGAGGAGGAGGAGTTTGGATTTATATCCCCCCTTTCTCTCCTGCAGGAGACTCAAAGGGGCTTACAATCTCCTTGCCTTTCCCCCCTCACAACAAACACCCTGTGAGGTAGGTGGGGCTGAGAGAGCTCTGAGAAGCTGTGACTAGCCCAAGGTCACCCAGCTGGCGTGTGTGGGAGTGCACAGGCTAATCTGAATTCCCCAGATAAGCCTCCACAGCTCAGGCAGCAGAGCTGGGAATCAAACCCGGTTCCTCCAGATTAGATACACGAGCTCTTAACCTCCTACGCCACTGCTGCTCCAAGTTGTTTCAAGGTTTAGGTGCCTCAAGGCCACAATGCAGATAGATATAGACACCTGGCTAGCCTCCTCCCCACCCCCCTCTGCAACAGGCACATCCTGTTTCTGATGATGATGAAACCTTTAATGGCATATATATAAATTATACAATGGAAATTAAAATTGGCTGGTAAAAAATTTTTTTTTAAAGCACAATGAGAGCTGGAATATTAAGCCACTGAATTGGGATTGAGTCTGCTAAGCATTTGGGAACGTTCAGTGATGTCAACACACAAGAATCTAGCAGTTTGTTCGATGGTAACAGTTGAGTTGCTGTCTAACAGGAACAAAGTTTTGACAGCATCTGTAGTGTTGCCTAGATCAGCTAAGAGAGGATTAAGTAGTCTTTCCCGCTCTACAGCATACAGAGGGCAATATAATAGAACGTGATGGACGGTTTCTTCAAGACCAGACATCCTGTTTCTCTCGAGGGATGACTTGCCAGGGTCACTTAGCCTAGTTATCTACAATCTGTGTTAAAGCCATAAAGATCAGAAGAGAGAGGAAGAGGAAAGGCCCTGTGCGTATATCAATCAAGATACACATATATGGCAATGACAAAATTTAAATGAAAGTATCCCTCAATCACCAGGCGCCTCAATCACCAGGCACCAATCCTGACACTGGCTCCTCTTCAGCCCCTCCTCATGTTTGCTGGTCCAGGGACATTGCTGACTCAACTCAGTGCCTGTCATCTCCATTTGCATTTTGCCCCAGAACAAAAACAAAGGGGGTGGGAGAGTGGCCGAGTTGACTGAGGGGGCAGCAAAGCTGAGGAGAAATAAGAAGGAAATGGGGGGGGGGGGGGTTGTCAAAGGAAGGTTTTAGAAACAAAAGAGCAAAGAGGCTTGGAACAAGGAGAAATCTCCCGAGACTGTTTCTCCCTCGCAAGGCAGAAGATGAACTGAGCCGCAAGTATCCAAAAGGGCGACAACAGAGCAGAAAAGATAAAATATTATAAACATGACTGAACAGTGAGGAAAGATGGCTGCCCAGAAACATTTTAAAAGGTGTGCTCAGAAAGGACCAAAGACGTAGGTAAGGGGGGGTTCTTGGGTTCAACCCCCCCCATTGCATGTCCGAAGCTCCACCCCCCGTTTGTGGGTTTTTGTATTTTTAGTGTTTTTTCAGTTTTTGTCCTGCAAGAGGTGCAGTTTTTAAGCTAGCAACACCAAAACTTCAGGGATTTTTTGGGAGACTCTCCTGATGACACTACCTGGGTTTGGCGAGGTTTGGTTCAGGGGTCCCAAAGTTATGGACTCCCAAAGGGGGTGCCCTACCCTCCATTGTTTCCAATGGGAGCTAATAGAAGATGGGGGCTACACATTTGAGGGTCCATAACTTTGGACCCCCTGAACCAAACTTCACCAAACTTGGCTGATATCATCAGGGGTGTCACCTAATGATAACCTGAAGTTCTGAAGCCACTAGTCTAAAAACTGCACCACCTGCTGACCAAAAAGTGAAAAAAAAACACTAAAAATACAAAACACACACAAACGAACCTGAAAGTTTTGCGCCCCTCCCACATGACCAAGTGGGTGTGCCCAGGACCATGGGGTATCCCATGTCCCTAACCAAATATGCCTCTGTAGAATGGAGACCAACTTATTTGTGTTCTAACATCATTTCCTCAGCCCTGCTCCTCCTCATCAGGTACCATGGGCAGAGGTTGATAAATCCATATCATGATGACATCAAGATAAGAAATAAGTAGCCCAGAGGTGCTATGGTGCCCACCTGCCAAGTGTTTTCAGAATTTAGGTGGGGCTGAGTGGGACTTATGCCCATCAGGTTTATTACTGGCTATTGGAGATTTGATTGACTGTGAAGATTTTTAAAGATGGTGCCATAGCACAAGATCTTCATTGTATGACTGAAGGTAAACTATTCTGTGACTGGTGCCGCTTCCTGTAGCACCTACCTGTGGCAGCCATCTTGTGGCTTCATCCACAATTCCCAAGGTGTCCATAGACTCAAAATTGTTGGGGATTGCTGAGCTAGACATCACTGATAAGGAAGACAAAACTAGATATGGGAATGCTATTTTTAGCAGCGACTTTGTGTCTTGTATAACATGCAATTCTATCCATAGATTTCATTGTGCAAATTGCAGTCACAGTAAATGCATCACTTTCTAGCCTTTGGACTCACATTGTACAAGCACTGGTTTGCAAAATTCAAGCAGAATCTTCTAATTATTAAAATTCCTTCTTGACATTTCCCAAATCCAAGACCAATTTTTAACTAAAATGCACTGGAGCATGATAAAACTAATAGGATAGAGGTTTTTTAAAAGGTATTAGATGCCGTAAATCAAGGCTAATGAAGCAAACATTGCTGGTTTTATGTTGTAGGTTCTAATTAGGAAGTCTGTTAATGAAATTGGGGCATTTACTTAATTGCTGTGAACAATTATTTTCAAATTAAGACTGGCAATTAAAATCCAAGAGCATTTTTCTCTGTGTCATAGAAACAGGCATTTCATGTGATGTGATATGCATTGTAGTCCAATCTGTAAAGAAAGATCTATTGATTAAGATAAATCAGGTTTCACACCTGATTGAACATTTGGTGAAAATTGATAAGAAGTGCAGAACCAGTTAAAAATCGCAGTGGTCTTGAAGAGCTTGCTCCAGAGTTTCCTTCGGTTTTCCGTACGCAATTAGGGGTTGATAAGGTTAATGAAAATATAGTGCATTGCTATTATAGGTAGCATAATGAATATGTGTTCACTAACCGCATTTGCTCTCTTTCTGTATATTCACAGCTGCTTCATAGTTTTCCACCCAAATATCTCCACAAAAGTTTTACTAGTAAGGACATGAAGTTAATTATGTCATTTTGACAGGCATCATTGAGAACAGAAGATTGTATATATATAAAAAGTACCATGAAATTAGCATGGCTTGACCTTAAAAAAAACTATTCAGAATTCAGTGTTCTTAATTGTTGACTAAAGAGGGGGAAAATTTAGAGTTAGTGTTGACTTTTTTCATGAAAATAAAATCATGTTCTTACAGGAAGAGGCCATAGCTAAGCAATAAAGCACAAAGTTTTGACTGTTGAAGGTAATGGCTTTGGTTCCTGACATCTCCTCATAAAGGATATCTGGTAACTAGTCAGGAAATACCCTTTTCTATTCAAGACCATAGACACCTGCTACCATATAGAGAACAGCAAACTAGTTGCTGTGCTGTCTTGATGCAAACCAGCTTCATAATTCAGTCATACTGATGGTTTCTTTGTCTCATTTTCTAAGTCTATTATGTCAGACAATTTCAGCAGGAAACTGTCCACCATTTTGCATGGACACGAGCTCTTAACCTCCTACGCCACTGCTGCTCCTACTCAAATTAAAGATCTTAATAGCCACAGAGGCTGCTCTGCTGATCACTGTTTCCCTCTTTTCTTGCTTGCCACAACACCAGATAGCTCTTTGGAGGTTTCCTTTCAGGCTGCAGGATTTGCTTCTGAATATATCGTTTTCACTCTGACAGCAAACTCTGAAGTAGCTATTTTTTTTCTAAGTCCATTGGCGTCAATGGGGTTGTAGTGGGGTCTCCTGGCATTTCTCTGTTAACACACGGACTGCTGTGCAGCTTGCCCGCCCCCACTTTCAGGTTGCTCCTGATCATTGCAACATTGCTGGTTTTGTTTTTAAAGCTCTTACAATCTTTAGATCATTATTTCGATGTTACGTCAATGTTTTTGTATTATTTCAATCTTTCCTTGTTATATTGATATTTTTGTGGTTTTCACAAAAGTTGGTCATGGACCCACCGGAAATACCTGTGAGTAGTGGGAGGGGGGCAGAAGGAGTGAAAACCCTGAAGTGAGGGAAAACATAGAGCTTTCCACATTCTCACTAACCATGGCAGAAAGACCTGCCTACAAAACACCAGGCAGGGATGCCTCAAAGTTTCCACGTCTGTGAAATTGAAAGTGATTCTCTCTGACGTTACTTCCATAAACTCCTCATGCTTTAAACGAATGATTTATGTTTATGTGGACAGGCAAAATTATACAAATTTATGGTTGGCCAGTGACTTTATCTGTGGGTTTGCAAAGTTATTTTAACTAGGCACTGGCTAATGTTCCAAAATAAAACCCAGCTGAGAATTCTTGGTTTTTAATAATCCTTATTAGATCACTTGTTTTTGTCCATGCATCCCTTTGTATTTTTAATAATTAATGTCTTTCCTGTTGTTTGGAATTACAAATGTAATTTATTTCATTGTTCAAGTACTTCCTCAGGGGAGAAGGGGGAGATCAGGCACAGGGGTAAAAAGAAAATCTTTTGCTTTTTCATAATTAGACAAGAGGGATTAGAGTCATTAAATTCTTGTATCATTTCACACATCAGGAGGGTCATACAGTGTATATTTAGCAGCACTTATTATTGGGAAGAATAGCTCATGCCCGGTATTTCATCACATGCTCGAAAATCTCATACAGATGAAAGCTTTCCAGACACCACTGCGGAGCTATCACTGCACATGTAATGTATAGCCCTGTTCCCTCCCCACCCGCATCCCCGCCAAGTTATCTAATTTTTTAAGGCTCTAAAATATCAATATAGTAACATAGTGTTGAAATGAAAATTTCAGAAGTACAGCATTATAAATAACCAGTGGGGCCCGGCCATGGGTTGCTGTGACAATTGTCTTTCTCATCACAGTCCGCAACCCACACAAATGTCCATGCAGGTCCAATGATCCACAGCATAGCCTTTTGGGGTGGTCAAATGGAATCCATCTTTCCCTTTTCAATGCACATTGTTATATGGTGGTGTCTTGTTTTTTTAGCATAAGGTAACCCTTTCCATTCCACAATGGAACTGTCCAGAGTGCGAATCCCGCTGTCCATGAGGCTGGTTGACACGCACAGTCCTGGCTTGGGTAAGGCAGTACTGGGGCAAGCAGGCTATCCCAGTCAGGCAGCAGAGGCAGGGTGGTGAGGCGCTCAGATCGAGGCCAGCTCCCTGGGTTCTTAAAGGGCCTTGTGCAAAAGAAGCGGAGCCACTTGTAGTGTTGGTTCGCCCCTACTTCGCGGATTGTCTTAGAAGAGAAAGGCAAACTCCAGCTCTCTTTTAGTAAAAGACAGCTGTGGCGAATATGGGTGAGGAAGTGGGTAAGTGGTGGTTGGATGTGTGGGAGGGCAGAGTAAGGTATGTGAGGGTGAGCTAGATGTGTATTGTGTGGTAGCAGTGGGTGAGGCACAGAGAGTGAAAGTTACCTGCGTGTGAGGGGGGAATCCCACCTGACGTCTCACATGGCAAAGTGTGTATGTGTTTCACTTCCACTTGTATTACCTAACAGTATTACCTATTTACTGTTTTCAATGCTCATCTGTGGCCAGCTGAGCGAACATTGTAAGGGCATACCAACCCCTCAGGCCACAGTCATGCTGCACGAACATTCTAACGGTGACAGTTAAGCACAACCAGCTTCGTGGTCTGTGGCACCAGGAAAAAGACGTTTTACCTGGCTCAGGTGTGGACTTTCGGCAATTTGAAGGTCTGATTACCTGCCCACAACAGAGAGGGAAATCATGTGAAAATTTGGGGGCGATCCGTCCAGCCGTTTCGACGTTAGGGCATCAGTTACAAAAACACTGTTAGCTTTTTATATATAGAGATTGTTAGCCCCCCCTTCCCCAACACTGGCCAAGAGTATGTGATAGCAAACACATAAAGAACTATTCTCAGTGGATTCAGTCCTACTAACATTTCTGCTTTACCTCACTACAGCCGTATTCACCAACAGCTTTTTTCTGTGCTGAACCCATGATCCCTAGCATAACCTTTTTGGTGATCAAAAGGGGCCCATTTAAATATTGGGTCAGGTTCCAAGTTTGGGTACTAACCTTTAAAGTTTTTTAAAAGAACCTCTAAAAGGGCCTTTGTACCTGAAGACCCCCTCTCCCAATATAACCTCCAAAGGTAGTTATGCTTGAATGGGAACAATTTGCTGAAGGTCCTTGGCCCTAGAAGTTTCCAGCTGTCCTCAACTATACTCTTTCAGTCTTGCTATCCCTATACGTAAAAAAATATGTTTGTATATTTTTGTGTGTTAATTTGTATCGATTAGATATTTATTCGTTTTTTTGTTGATACATTGTTAGGTTTTTCCCTTCCTTAGTAACTGGGTGGTGATTGGGTATTAGGACACCGGGATATTGTGATCTGTAGTTTTAATGTATGTAAATTGGATTGCTTTAGTATGTTAGGCTGTTAGCCACCCTGGCCTGATTCCAGTCAAGAGGGGGTAAGATGGCCCAGACTAGCCCAATCATGGAAGCTAAACAAAGTTGACCCTGGTTACGATTTGGATGAGAGACCACCAAGGAAGTTCTTGTTCACTATTCAGAGATAGGCAATGGCAAACCACCTCTAAACATCTTTTTCCCTGAAAAGTCTACAGCAAAATGTATTGTTGAAGTTTTTGTTTCTTTGGAGATGCCAGCCACAGGTGCAGGCGAAACATCAGGAGAAAATACTACTGAAACATGGCCATACAGCCCGGAAACCCACAACATCCTACAGCAAAAGTTGGCTATGACTTTGTGATACTTTCCACCGCCATATATATCTAATTGGTTTCAAATGAAGCACCCACTGACAAAACAGTTAACAATCCATAAAATTGTCTTCGTAACATTCATTAGCAGGCATCTTCACAGCAATGAAACAAGGTGAGACACAAAAGGCTCCCAGAAAAGGCCCAAAATCTCATGGCCCCAAATCAAACAAGAAGGCATCAGTATTTGGAATTCACCCAGTGACTAAGTATCCATAGGAAGGAATAAAACCAGGGCAATTAAAAAAACACATAGAGGTGTTCAAAAACAGAAAGGAGACAGGGAAATCACACTCAAATAGTTCTTGTTTCTCTTTCTAGTAAATGAAAGTACTGATTTATGAAGGAGAAATAGTAATGACAATAAAAATGCTTACAGTCATTGTGGAATTAGTCATTAACATGCCAAATCGACAGCTCCTGGCACTAATTTAATTTGACTTTTCAAAAACTGAAAACTTTTGAGCTGTGTTAAAGCCCAGTTCCTAGAACACCTTACATAACTGCATTACTTAATGGCCCACCAAATCACAGCCCAGTGTATGTATGTATGTATGTATGTATGTATGTATGAACTTTGCTTCAGGGGGTTCAATTCTATGGGACCCCAAAAGGGTAGTGCCCATCTCCCACTGCCCCCTGAAGCAAAGTTCCCCAAACATGGATGGTGTCATCCAGAGACTCTCCTGAAGATACCCTGAAAGTTTTGTGAGTTTACCATGAGAAATGTGCACTCCACAGCCCTCTATCAGAAATTCCCCATTGACAGCAATGCCGCTAAGTCACTGCAGAACAAATAATCTTGGGCAAATTTCTGGGGTGCCTGCAGGGGGTGCATTTTAGATGTTTCGGTACCAGAATTTCAGGGTATCATCGGGAGACTGTCCTGATGATACCCCCCAGGTTTGGTGCAGTTTGGTTCAGGGGGCCCAAAGTTATGGACTCTCAAAAGGGTAACCCCATCTCCTTAGCTCCCATTGGAAAGAATGGGGGATAGGGGCACCCCTTTTGGGGGTCCATAACTTTGGCCCCCTTACCCAAACTTTACCAAACTTGGGAGGTATCATCAGGATACCCTGAAATTTTGGTGCCAATATGTTTAAAAATGCACCCCCTGCAAGCCGAAATGTGAAAAAAACACCAAAAAATAAATAAAAACGCAATTCGGCTGGTGAGATTCGGACAGCTCAGATTCAGACCCTGCTCGAATCCATCCAAATCAATGCAGATTCGGTCAAAATCTGGATTTGGACCGTCCAAATCTCCAACCCTATGCGGCATGATCTCAGAAACCACCTGAGAAGGTCAGGATCCCATGTGGGTTATGGGTGACTGTGGCTGAGGAATTTCAATAGCTTATTGCGCCCAGATGTGCAGATGCTTTTCTGGTGAATAACCACAGGACACGTTCTTGGAATAAATTGGGTCGCAGCCCTTTTATTATTTACAATTAAGACAGAAGCTGGGCATGCAAGAGGAGCACATCTGATCACTGGCCAGTCAGTGCCCCTGGCTGACCCTGGGAACAACCCCAATTTCTATTGGGGAGGGCAGAAAGGTCAGGACCACCGGGGCACCCACCCTTTGTGGCCCCTTAACTGCTGGGGTGTCAGGGTCAACTTTTGCAGAGGCCTCCATGGCATGCCTATGAGCCCGCCCCACCCCAAGCCTCTTAAGGAGGTCCCCAAACATGAGGAGGTCCATGCATGATCCCGGCCTCACCACAAGGATGTGCTCCTCTGCCCAAACTGCCAGGGCTGCAATGAACAGAGCAGCCCAACCCAACCCTAAAATAGGGAGGGAGGGTGGGTCAATTGTTGCTCCAGGCATTGAGGAAGGCCGAAGCAACTGCGTGCTGCCTGATATATAGGGAGCGTGCTCCACCCTTCCAGCTCGTGCATATCACATGATCAGGGCCGGGTGTGGCTCAGCCTCCCGGCCAGCCCAGGACACACATGCTCACCCCATGGAGCTCACCGTGTGCCCTGCCCCCTGTCGCAATTACGGCCTAGTTGATTCTAGGCCATTATTTGAGAACACACTTTTGTACTTGGAGATATTAAATTGGGCACTTTTCATGTGGCAAAATGAGAAATGGCTCATCCTGGCAGGTATTTTCTTGGAAATAAGCCTGAACCTTTTCCCCTCCATTTGAGAAAAGGTAGCAAGAAGCTGCTCAGAGTCATGAGCTGGAGATACACATCATTGGGGGAAAAAATGAATGTCTCCTCGCACAATGATTTCCAAGGCAGTGCATAAATGTCCTCACAGAAGACTCCCTCCAGTTTTGCCCAGCACAGCATTCTGTGCATCTCGGGTAAGACGTTTCTTATCCCGCCCCACATAAATGATGAACCGGAGTCAGGAATAGCTATTTTTATTCCTCAGAACTCAGCGCTTTAAAATCTTTGCTTGGCAGCCAGACCGGATGCCCTGTTGTGTATGCAATATATGCATCATTATTTTTTCTCCAGCGGGGGAGGAAGCTTGCTCTGAGAATTTCGCCAACCAAATAAAGGCAACGCTTTGCGGAAAACCTGGAGATATTTTCAGCCAAGCTGGATCAACCTCTCCACCATAATAAGGTTATGTAAAATGAAGCCATCTGCAAGTTTTAGTATTTTACGTATATTATGATATGTTTTAAATTGTTTTATGACTGATGGACACCGCCCTGAGCCTTTGGGGGAGGGCGGTATATAAATATGATAAATTAATTAATTAATTAAATCAGCCAGCCAAACAGAAATGGGAGAGAAGTTTGGAAAATCACTTCCTCTGTTTCCCCACTTTCTTCTGCTGTAAGCTTCTTTTTGCCTCCATGCCTCAAAAGGAAGATATCCAACAAAATGCACTGGTTAAACTGGGATTTATTCATTACAGTCTGAACTGTGGCACTAGTTCATCTCACAGCCCCACTGTGAGAGAGCACTAAGAACTTTCCCATTGGAAGAACTTTGGAAGGTGACTAAATGGGGTAATGCCCCAAGCCCACTCATAACCACACTGGCTCATGGGCCAACACATCTGTTGCATGATGGGTGGATGCTACGAGGCTACACTGGGGCCAGAGAGCTGTGGAGAGGTGCTAGGGGCCTGCCCCAATGTAACTAAACCTTAAACTGGTGTATATTTACTGTAGTCAGTCAGATCCCAGAGCACTTTAACCCTTTCCCCACAGGATTGTACTGAGAATATAGTGGTACGTTGTGACTACTGCCATGATCATCTTTGTGGAACAAGATGCAACATCTGTTGTGGAAAAGAAGCCTCTGAACTGATAATTACATCAATTAAGCCCTTATTTATCACTGGTCCTAGCCAGAAGGCTCAAACACAGCTGGATGGTATTCTGAAGAAGGCAATTTGTTTTGGTCTAAACAGATTGCTCCAAATTACATCATTTCTCTCAGCAATGTTCCAGTGAACTATTGGAACTTACGTGATTCTGCCCCCGCCCCGCCTCCCCAAGATCTCTGTGTGCTGACTAAAATGTGCAATATAACTGTTGCAATTGGGATAATTCAGTTCAGTTCAGTCCTCATTACAGTCATCAACCCACAATATGTACATGCAAACAAGATAAAAATACTGTTTAACATTGGAGCAATTAAATAATTTCGGAACAGATTTGCTAGTTCAAACAGTCATCATTAATTAATTTGGAAAAAAAATAAAACTGCTTAAGATAAAAAAATGCCTGAATTACAAAATTAAACAGCTTGAGGAACTATGTGCAATTTCCAAGCTTTGCAGACCTGTGCACAGAATCTAGCAACTTCTTGGGAGTTCGTGGGAGTCCCATCAGACAAAAGATGCTCAGGCCTACCTCTCTCAAAGAAACTTGGAAACTTGTCCAGTAAGGTGTTGATAATCTCAGAGCAAACATCTGTATTATGTGGACAGTGGGAAAAAATTGTGCTCCGACGACTCCACTGATCTGACAAACAAGGACATAGCCTTTCTGGGTAGGGGATTTTCCTATCTGTCAGTGTAACCTCAGCTTGTGGGTTCTGTGGGGCAGAACTTGGAATGAGTTTGCAACAACAACTTTTTAAAAACCAAATGGTTTACTTTCTTAACATATAACATCAACATTTAACATCACATTTCAAGGTTCTGTTCAAGTTGCATTTTCAAGTCCTTATATTTACAGTCTACTGATACTGCCAAGTCCAATTCTACTTTGCAAGTGGGTTGGCTCCTGAAGACTCCAAGGGCTTGATGAACAGGATTCAACATGATGAAGGTTTCCAGGAGAACTCTCACCAATTACAACCTACAAAAGAAACCCAGAAAACAATAAACTCCAACATTTTAACAACATAGCAAAACAAACAACTGCCTTCCCACTAGCTCCCAACAACATTGCAGTTACCTTAACAAGGTGTTAAGGGCTTATACAACCAAGGTCCCAGTCTGGTAGCCTTGTCTCCTCCAACTACATGAGGTCTGCTGCAGCCTCTTGCTGCTTTGAGTCTCCACCCCTTACTGGGTCAACCCATTCTGAGCATGGGGGTTACATCAGCACTGCAGAGGGTAACGCCAAGCCTCTGGCTAAAGTGAACATCCTTTTGGAACTGTCTGTTTCCAACAGTGACAAATATATGGCTGATGCAAGAATGTGTCTAGTGTTTGCTGGAGATCTTGAGATGTCCATTTGGCATTCAGTGTCTTCCACTCCTTGCTTTATGAATTGTTTGTCTTGGGGTCTCTCTTCCCTTGCTTTGCTGCCAGAGAGCCTGGGGTGAGAGGCCTAAACTTTCAAAATTATTAGAAAATTCCTTGAGGCATTTGGAATGGAAATTGTCCTGCAGAATCAAGGGAAATAAGCCCTGAGAATTTGAATGACAGATGATAGGAAATGTAAACAAGGATATTAAAGCAAGCACAAAAAGACTGAGAGGAAATTGGGTGATCCTCTTGTGAAAATGACATGTGCCTGAGGAAAGATAGTGTATTGGATCCTGACAATAATCCCTCCTATTACAACAGCCTCTATCCCACATGGCTTTGGTTCATGCAGATCTTGTGATCCCCAGCATACCCTTTTCTTCATCAAAAGGGACTCTTTTCACACCAGTGGAAAAGCTGGTTGGATCTAATCCAGTATTAGAGAGAGAGGGACATTTCTTTTCTTTTAAGGATTGGTGAAACACTCAAGCAAGTTTTAAATGGTTTTCTGCCATCATTGGGATACCTGTGTTGTACAGAGGAGAGTTGCTTCTAAAATTACACTTAGTTGCAGTGCAGTGCAGTATAGTAGTTAGAGTGTCCAACTCGGATCCAAGGGACCATGAATCAGTCTCCTTCTCTCAGGTCCACTCCACACAGCAAATGAATAGCGTGTTGCAGCGAGTTACTTTAGTTGGGCTAAAGTAACTCGTTTTCCTGTTTTCACATCCGCATGCATCTGTACAGGCAGTGATTGGAGGCCACAGAAACAATGCAAGTGGCTGTCATGCCTTCGCATAGAGGTACGTCTACTTTTTTATTTATTTACCTCCCACCAATGCACAGCTATACAGGCATGCACAAATGACCCCCCACAGCCACGCTGACATCTCATGATACCACGATATGACCATCTGCATTTGCATGGCTATGCAGATAGAAGCTGCAAAATGAAAAAAAAAGGAAAGCACAGCCGAATAATACCCCTCCTGTCTGGCCGTTCGCTCACAAGCAACTGCAACCCGGGATTTTTCAAAAGACTGGCATATAGCATGATTTTCAAAAAACCCAGTTTGGGGGAAATAACATGCGGCAGACTCATTTTAGGGGCGGAATCCATGCGAAGTCCCCACCCAATTGTATTTTCATCACCCTACACCCGTGTCTGTTGGCCCATGCGGAGTGGGCCTCTGTCTAACCTACCTCAAAGGATTGTTGATAATTCAAAGTTTACATGATCATTTAGATATTTTAACCCATTGGGCCTGAGATTATGCTTTTAGTATTTTTTAAAAATTAATCTGCCCACAGATTTTTTACCCCACTGCACTAACTCACTTCCCATTTTCAATTTACTCCCTAGAAGTATTGTGGTGAGGATTAAAAGGAGAAGGTCAATTTCCCATTTTCAATTTACTCCCTAGAAGTATTGTGGTGAGGATTAAAAGGAGAAGGTCAATTCTTGGATGAAGGGTGGGATCAAAATATTCTGGGTTAGTAAATTTTACTAATTTTAATCAGTTTGTGGGCATAACTCCATGTGAGGGTGTCCCAGCTATTTACTTTATTTAAAAATGGTGCAAGGACTGGGCCGAGAACTGGGCTGGCAGAGGCACTCTTGGCTCACCCCCCCTTATTAATGCCTTATTAATAGCTAAAGTTTCTGAACCCCCAACAGCTATTTCATCACTTTAAAAAGAATGGGGGGGCATGACCACTGTGCTACAGACCTGATAAGAATTAGGCCCTTGAAACAGCTGTATATTTCTTTAAATTATCAATGGCTTTGTTAGCCCACCCCTCACATCCCACATTGCTAAAATATGGATCCCATATCATTTTTCTGTACAACTGTATTGGCAAAAGCCAATTTTCATATTTGTGTGTGTAGGTAGCAGAGTGTCCACCCTAAAAACAGGTCCAAGGGAAAAGGTCTGCTTGCAAGATTAAATCAGTGAATGAGTTACTCCAGGCAACAGGAGCTGGAAGCCTAATGGACCATGGACACATCTTGATTACCATACCCCGCTAAGCTGTTCTGATACAATGAATCCTGGAAAACTCCCTGATGCTGGACATTATATTTAATCTACCTTTGAGAAACCATTTCCTCAACAATTGCCCCTTCCCTGCCTTTCCTCTGCCTCTAGATACGATCTCCCTAACAATCAATCCCTTCCTGATCCAATCAAAGCCTCAACCAAATTGAATACCTGAGCAGAAACTCCAAGGTGTTACTCTGCATAAAGCCTTTCAGAGCTCCCAATGTAATCAAGGAACAATTGACTCTATTATCCCAACACTTAGAAACAATAGATAGAACTACTAATTAGCTCAAGCCTGCAATCCCAGCATGGAAACCCAGAAAATCCAGGAAATTAAACTTCTTTTAAAATCCAGGAATAGAAACTTACAGGAAAACGAAACTGAAACTTACTAGCTCCCTCCCCTACCTGCGCTAAGGGGTATAAAAATACAGTGCACCCCAAGTTCCCCATTCTCAATGCTGGCTCCAGCTGCTGCTGGCTCAAGTTCTCAGTGCTGGCTTTACAAGCTCTCCATGCTCTCCATGCTGGCTTTCCAGGCTGGCTCCAGCTGCTGCTGGCTCCAGGTGCTACTGGCCCCCACTCTCCATGCTGGCATAGGAATCCCTGCCTTCTTCCAGAACTTCTCTGCAGAATTTAGGTAACGTATAAGTCCCCTGTTCCCCCTCCCAACCTATCATCCAAACCTGTCTTTTTCCTCCCTGTTTACATCACTTAGGAACTGTGCGTATGCTTCTCCATGTCTTACTGTGGAATGTTTCAAAAGCCAATTCTGGTATAGTTGTCTAAAAGATCCCACTTAGCCTGCCTCTTGCACTGCCAAGTTGAGTTATTTCCCCATTGCTACTTTGAAAAATATATTCATAACTGTTAAGCTAGGTAACAGATTCTTTGTGGTGGCCTGAAGGACTTCATCCCATTCAGTTTAGCACCATGGTGATGTTCTTGAGTTGAAATTTCTGAAGAATTTTGAAGTAAAAAAAGAGCTTAAATAGCACTACTAGATGGCAGCAAATTATTTTATAGATAGAAAATTTGTAGCTGGTGACAAAGTAATTTTTAAAAAAACCCTCAATATTTTCAAACTCGGAGTTTTACCTCATAAGTATGATGCATATATCCTTAGAAGAGATAATGGGCTCAGGTCATGGAGACTTGCATTCAAATTAGCTACGAGGATCAATAGCCACAGAGAAGTTGCAGTAAAACAAATGCTGTGAGTTTGTTACAGGAATGTTCTGTTACAGGAAAAACAGGATTGAAACATGTGGAATAAAAATAAATAATGATCTCCCAAATAAAACTGCTGATGACATCACTATGCTATTTAACATCTGAAGGTCAAGCAGTCATAGATGAACCTATATGGTTTTAATAATTTCACGCAAGGATTTGACTTGCAATTCTCTATTGTTTATTGCACTATACGTCACTATGAGAAGTTTAAAGGATGCATCTTTCTTACGACTGCATTTGTCATGATCCTTATGATACAGTGACAATTTCTGGTCGAAAGCCTGCCTGCTTGTTCCAACTTTCCATGACTCATTGTGTCTCCAGGCAGCGATATAAGGGGTCACACATTCAAGGCGGTAATGCAGAGCAATTGACAAAGCCCTTCAACAGATAATGCAATTAAAGCCTTAGCCCACAGTGACGGGAGATCACTGGGGCTTTGGAAGACTCCTGATCGTGAGAAGATGGCTTAATTTGCTGAAAATATCAGTGGTGGGAAAGATTCTTTTTTCATTAAGCCTTGTGTTTTCATGCACATGGACAACCTCCTGGAATTACTACTGTGCTCCAAACTCCAGAAAATGCTTACTCTAATGAAAATGGCAGTTTTGGAGAGTGGACTCAGTCCAAAGAAGAATGGTACACTCCTATCTGGGATGGTCATCCTCTTCCACTGAGCGCGCAGCTTCGGGAGGGATGCACACGGAGCGGTGAGGGAGGTAGGGGACACCCGCCTAGCCAGCCAGTTCAGCTGAATCAACCTTGGCGATCAGTGGGGTGACAGATGACACAGCCAGATCGCCCTCACATCCGAGAGTGGACTCTATGGTGTCCAATCCTGCTGAGGTCCCCGCCCCCCACCCCTCCCTCCCCGGATCCCCTCTCCCACCCAACTCTCTAGAAATTTCCCAACCTGGAGCTGGTAACCTTAACATGGCCATTTATTACTCTCTTGAAAGTAGATTTTTCTCAGTGATAGTTAAGGTGGATTTAATTGAAATCAAATCAGTCTAAATCAAAAATAAATCAAAATAAAACGTGATTGAAATCTCTAGTCAGCAAGACTTCATTTAAATCATGGTTTCCTACATAAAGACTCATTCTTGCTGGTATAATCTTACTATTCACAACCAGATGAAGGTTTCATTTTCACAGTAATGCCTGCCTTACCCACAGGTAGAGGAACTTCATTAAAATATTCCCAGACATGGTCTCTTTTGTGGCCTGCTGCCATTATAGATGTTCTCCTCCAGGAAGAGGATAGTGGTAAAACTACATGCAAGGCCTTTGGAATATCCTGCTCAAAATGTTTCCCTTTTACTTTTACCACTTGCTCCTCCCTCCTCACAATTAGTTCCATGCCCAGATCCATTTCACTCCAAACCATCTTCTATTTGTTGAACATCTTGTTAACCTGGAGGGTTAATGCTGAACATCATCTACTTATTTTAGTTGTGGAAGATCACTGCTGCTAGTGTTTTAATGTTTAATTTATTTATTGTTTTAATTGAAACTATTTGCTGTATTCAAATGCTGATTGTTTTGTAATCCGCCCTGAGCCCTTTGGGGGTAGGGTGGTCTATTAAATTTAATTAATGATGATGATGATGATGATGATGATGATGATGATGATGATGATGATGATGATGATGATGATGATGATGATGATGATGATGATGATGATCTTGAAACTTTGCTCTTGATACCACCTGGGAGCCTCTCTAGCAAGGATAGCTGCTGTGAGTAGTTCTCCACTTTTGGTATTTAAAATACATTGTTTTATCATTTTGAATCTTTTACTTTTGCTGCCATGTTTAGTAGGCTGAAGACTTTCACTGGCCTTTTGAATTTAATAACATTTCAACCTTAAACTACAATGGTATATAGAAAATGGCTGAGAGACACTGAGGAGTATATTCCCCCATCAGTCAAGCTGTCAAAAATGATAGACTTTTATCAAACATAGATTCCTACTGTAAATTGCTATGCAGTTTTAACTGACTTAACTGGATGTAATGAAGTGGTACCACACCAAATAACTAGAGGAAATGATACGACCAACAAAAGTTCTTCTTTTTGTGAAAATAACTGTAAAACCATGATGGAGCATTTAATTAAAGGAAAAGATATGAAAGTAACTGATAAAACTTTGGATCTGCCAGACATCCTAAATTTATTCCATTTTGCTGCTACAACTGTTTGAATTTATTTGCAAAGAGCTACGTTCCTCTAACAGCAAAATAGACTACACTAGCATCCAAATGGATTTACTGAGAAACTTAGCACTTAAGAGGGAAGGGGTTGGTTCTGTGTACATAGATTTGCAAAAGAACAATGGGATTAAGATCTTTTTCACAACTCTCTGTGTTTATTTGATAAAATGTGTACTGTAAAGAACAGGCATGTTATCCCTGAAGACACAAAGCCACAGTTTGGAGAAGTGTAAAAACAACCATGTGTGTTAATATCAGCTATTGAAAAGTTGCCCAACATAATTTTACAGAAACCCTAGAAGAGCACAATATCGTTAATGGGTTAATTGAATATATTTACCCCAAAAATTAAATATTTCACGAATATACAGTCTCATGTGACATAATTAAAAATTAATCCTTATTTCATGATGAATAATCTTTGGGCTATAATGTATCTTAAATAGAAAACTGTTTAAACTACCTTTAGATAGATTTTTTTCCCCAAAAGTTCTTTTTATTTTTTAAAAAATTCCTATTTAATTTTTTTAAATCATTCATTTTTATTTTATTTGCGGATAATCCAAAGGATATAAGTACTCAACTTCCAAAGCTCTGAATTGTTTCTGCCTAAAAGCTTTGGTTTCTTCCACATCATTCACTTCAGCAACATACTGTAAATGATCTGACTCTGATCCCCATGCTGTCTATTGTGGATACACAGATCAGATAAGTCTGAAAAGGAAACATGCTGTAGAGAAGCTTAAAGATCCCATTAAAGGACCAGGAGTAATGAATAAAAAAAATAAAAGCCACGGAAGGAAGCCTTCCCATCTAATCTCAACATTCTAACCTCAATAAACAGAAAACTAGTCACGCTTGAGTCTCATAGAAATCTAAAGATCACTCTAGTTGTATGTAAATGAAGTTCCATTGCTTTCAGTGGGATATAATGCAATTAAATTTTGGCAGATTGGGGCAGCTCTTACTACCAAACATGGCCAATGCTCTCCTACTGGGCAAAACCTGATATTGTCCTTTTTTAAACTAACAAAAAGTCCCAATCTAGCTTTTCCTTATGGAAGATGCTTGCCCTATTCAGTCACTTTAGTTGGGCCTTCTGGTAACTTCTCCAGCTTTATATAGTATCATTTTTGAGACTGGACTACCAGAACCTCATACAAGCATGGCTTGTGCAACGATTCACTGAGTAGATTCTATATACAACTACTGAGGTTTTCCACTGCTAAGGTGAGCATGACAGCCCCTTCCACCACTTAAAAGACTATGCTGTGGATCATGAGACCTGTCAAGCAGACAGAGTATAATGGGACATGCAACAGGGCAAATTTCAATGAAAAGGCTGTGTGTGTGGAGGAGTGGGGATAGAACCCTATTCTCTAACTTAGATTGTGCCACTCATATGGAGAAGTGGGGAATGTAGCCTTTTGCTCCAGACTAGAGTACATCACTCTTATGGAGGAGTGGGAAATTTCCCCCTGTAGTCCAGATTAGAGTCTGCTACTCATTACAGAGGAGTGGGGAATTGAACCCCATTGTCTAGATTAGAGTCCACCAGTCATATGGAAGAGCAAGGAATCAAGTCCCTTCCTCCATATTAGAGTCCACATCTCTTAATCATGTTTGCTCTCTAGTGAAAAAGCTGCTTGTATCTAAACCACTGAACATTTCTGAAAGGGGAAAGAGATTTGGTGCCTTTATCAGATGAGATGGGGGCAATGGAGGTGGTGGCAATGGAGACAGCAGGGATGCTGCTACAGAAGAAGAAAAGAAGAGTTTGGATGTATATCCCCCTTTCTCTCCTGCAGGAGACTCAAAGGGGCTGACAATCTCCTTGCCCTTCCCCCCTCACAACAAACACCCTGTGAGGTAGATGGGGCTGAGAGAGCTCCGAGAAGCTGTGACTAGCCCAAGGTCACCCAGCTGGCATGTGTGGGAGTGCACAGGCTAATCTGAATTCCCCAGATAAGCCTCCACAGCTCAGGCGGCTGAGCTGGGAATCAAACCCGGTTCCTCCTGCAGCATCATTTGGGTACATGGCCACTGAGTGGACTTGAAGTGTGTGAAGGTGATGATCTCTCTTGTGGCTCCAAGTTCTGCAATCCATGCACATTATTGTTCCCCTGTTTGTTGCTGTGACATTAACCCCAGTGCCTCCATTTCCAGTTTCTGACACTCCACCAATAAAGGCATTTCCAGTTTCTGACACCCCTCCAATAAAGGCACTGCATCTTCTTCACACTTCAGATGCACTACATGATGATGACTTGAACCCTTACAATGAACCCCCAACTAAGCTACATGTGACTGGGCATGGAGCTGATTGGTGATCAACTGACCTGTTGCAGAACCTGGACATTTGTCAAGCAATTCCTGGCTGTGGGCTGCATTTGACTGGGCAGGGGAAAATTCCGTGTTGTAATACATGCGCTTTATTTCTTTACTTCTTTGCCTTTTTTCCCTTTTAAAAAAGAGTTCAGGGTGCAAAAAGAAATGGAGGAGAAGTGGGCAAACTCAGAGAGAATTTGCTCTTGAACTCCCTTTTACCATGTAGCTTTTAGTTAATCAATTATCTAGACCAGGGGTGTCCAACTCTGGCTTCCCAAATGTTCATCAGCCCTACCACTGCCAGCATGACCAATTCATAGTCTGTGAACATCTGGGTTACCAGAATTTGACACCCCTGATCTAGACAGTAGATTTGAGTTTTGCTGGGTGTCTGGGGCCCCTTCCGCACATGAAGACTAATGCACTTTCAATCCACTTTCACAATTGCTTGCAAGTGGATTTTGCTATTCCGCACAGTAAAATCCAGCTGCAAAGTGCATTGAAAGTGGATTGAAAGTGCATTTTTTTGCATGTGCGGAAGGGGCCTCAAGGCTCATTCCGCACATGCAGAATAATGCACTTTCAAACTGCTTTCAGTGCTCTTCAAAGCCGTGCAAACCGTTGTGAAACTAGATGGTCTTCTTTTCAGGGCTTGGTATTGTTTTACCGGATTGCTATGGTTTAGATTATATGCTGTGAAATTAGTTCTATGCTGCTGGCAGGCAGTGGTGTAGCGCCCAGGGGGCGGGGGGACATCTTGCTCCAGGAGCGTGCTGGTGCAAGGCCATGGCAGGGGCATTCCAGGGTAAGGTGGGGGTGTGCGGGGAGGGGCATGGCAGTAGCACAGGGCACACACGTGTCCCGGGCACAGTTTCCCCTCACTATAGGTCTGTTGGTAGGGGCTAACTAGGGTGTAGCTTGATAGACCAGAGTCCAGGTGGGCAGCAAGCGAGTTATAGTCCAAACAGTCCAGAGTCAGGGCAGGCAAAGGCATAGTTAAGGCAATCCAGAGTCGAGGCACAGACAGGAAATCAGGCAGGCAGGCAGTCTTGAGAGCCAGAGGAAGGCCAGGCATGTGGAATGTGATCAACCTATGGTGTGGCCAGTTCCCCCACCCTCAGCATGTAAATATGCAACATAAATTCATGAACAAAGATCCATCCATAATAATATTTTATTTCCTGATCCAAAATCTGCAGCCACTGATGTAAAGACAGAGAGACAGTTCACCATCTTCATTTCCCTCTAACGAAAACTGTCTTGCTAAGACTAAGAATCTTCCGGCTTTACTTACAAGGAAGATAAATGTCATGGACAATCTGTTCGCAATGTCTGCCCCCTCTCCTTCTCCGGAGGAAGGGCGTGAAATTTTGCTAGTCCTGCGGAGCTTTAAATAAGATAAAGCATCTTCTGGGTTTACGGTGACAAAGAATAAATTATATCAATGGTCCTCAGAAATGGTTAAATAAATCCCAGCATAAAGGAAAGGACAGAAATATTGGTTCTCTATTAACTAATAAGTATACATCTGGAAACTTTTTTTATTGAATCTAAAAATGATGAAATTTGAACTAACATTTTTCAGCTGTGCTGGGTGACCTTTCCAAAATAACTTCCCATATTCTAAGATGACTAAAGGAACCAGGGCACCAAACAATATGATTGCTAATAAAAATGACAATACCATTACCACAATTCTTAATTCCGCTCTTTCCCACACATATGTGACATCGCACAGAGACAGGTTATGTTCTCATTCTTCATTAATCAAAACTGGAGGAGCAGTTCTGATAAAGGGGATGAGAATGTGAGGCAGATTTCCCTCTCAATGGTCGAATCCCCACTACCGTCTTAGCCAGGTTTCAGAACACAAACGACCTCAAACCTGGTTAGTTTGTGTTCTGAAACCTGGCTAAGACGGTAGTGGGGATTCAACCAATCTCACCTGATGTTCTTCTTCTCTGTATTCCTCATCACACATGGATTTGGTCCGTGGAGGTCCCAGCATAACCTTCTCTGGAGGTCAGCAGCCCTTCCCTTTTCAACACAGGAAACCTGGGCAGATCCAACCTCTTGTAGATTATGCCTTCTTCTGCATTTCATCATATGCAGATCAAATTTTCACATCTCTTAGGAAACCACAGAGACTCAGAATAGAGCAGTGGGCAAAGTATTGGGCTAGGACAGTGGTGGCGAACCTTTGGCACTCCAGATGTTATGGACCGCAATTCCCATCAGCCCCTTCTGGCCAATTGGCCATGCTGGAAGGGGCTGATGGGAACGCCAGTCCATAACATCTCGGAGTGTCAAAGGTTCGCCACCACGGGTCTAGGGACCTTGAGAAAACCAGGGTTCAAATCCCCATTCTGCCATGGAAATTGCTGGATGACCTTTGGTCAAACACACACTCCTCAGCCTCATTCCTGGCAGTTATTTGAATGGGATGAGCTCTGAGGAATACTTCTGGTGGGATTGTGGATCCAGAGGCAGTGATTAAACACAACCTCTTACACTGCAGGGTAGCCGACAAAAGTCAGCTGTGACTCTGCTACAGCAAACATAAAACACAAATACACACACACACACACAATATTACATTCATTCATACATATACAGGAAGATCACAATCAATATTGTTCCAGAGGCCATTTTCCCTTTAAGACAGTGGGAAAAGGTTTCTGTCAATGCAATTCTTACTCTCTTGTAAGTCCATTTAAAGGTTAGAGCACAGTAACTGTCCATCTGATTGCAGTATAAATCTGTCATATTTCAAAGGTCCTTCTGTGCATGAGGGCAAACAATATGGCAAGCCAGTTCTCAAGCCTTACGAGGATTGCTGTGGGGTCACTGTCTAGAGCAGTGATGGCAAACCTTTTCGAGACTGAGTGCCCAAATTGCAACCCAAAACCCACTTATTTATCACAGAGTGCCAACCCGGCAATTTAACCTGAATAACCCCTTCAAGCAGGAGCCAGCCTGCTGTAGCCTCCAGAAAGTCCCACATGCGCCACTCTGCGCCTCTCTAGCATCTCTGCCACCTCTGCAACCCCCCCTCCCCCGGGCAACAGTGACCTGGAGCACAGGCAGTGTAAGGAATTCCAGTGTGTGTAATTTACACTCTGCCTCCCCTAAAGAAGACCCCTTCCCCCCAGGTTTATGCGGAAAGGCACGGTGGAAAGCAGAAATAAGGGTGGGGGCTTCAATATTTTCGGAATAAACCCATTGATTATACCCAGAGGAATATCCCAATCTAATGCAGATCTGAAATACGCAAGCGCTTACGATTAAAGCTGGAGTCCATGGATAGCGCCACTCAGAGAGTGCTTTGTGGCCATCAATAATAGTCGGGTGGGGCCTCTCGGGCGGGTCGTGCCGCGCACTCGGAAGCGGGAGCCTCCTTGAGCAAGCTTGAATGGAAGACAGGACACGGATGCCACTAAGAGAGTTAGGTAAAACTAAGCTGGTAGCACATCATTAATCACTTTAGTAATCTGAAAAGGTCCCACAAATCTCTTGCCAAAGTTTGGAATATTTATGCACGCCTCTGAGATTTTTTGTACATAGGTACACCCAGGTCTACCACGCAGAGGAAAATCCGAGCGGTGTTTATCCGCTTGCAGTTTTGGGGAGTCCTTTGCTTGTTGTAAAGCGGTCTGGACCGACTTCCATCCCTCGGCTAGGGATGAAATCCATTGTTGAAATTCTGGGGGGTCCAAAGCTGCTGCGGGTAGTTGTGGCAACGGCGGGAAGGAGCGACCAGACACAATTTCAAAGGGGGTTTTCTTTGTACTACTATGAACCGCATTGTTGTAGGCGTACTCCGCAAACGGAATAAGCTCGCACCAATTGTCTTGGTGGTAGTTGGTGTAACAACGTAAATACTGCTCTAGGGTTCTGTTCGTTCTCTCCGTCTCGCCGTCACTTTGAACGTGGTAGGGGGCGGCGACGGCCGGGGCGGCCCCCAACAACCACAAAAACGCTTTCCAGAACTTTGAGATGAATTGGGGGCCGCGGTCGGAGACCACCTTAACGGGGGCGGAATGGAGACGGTAAACATGTTGAATAAACAGCCGTGCCAACTTGGGAGCGGAGGGGATGGAAGCACATGGAATAAAATGGGCTTGCTTAGAGAATAAGTCTACCACCACCCATAAAACCGTGTTGCCATGACTTTCGGGCAAATCTGTAATAAAATCCATGGAGATGACTTCCCAAGGGCGGGAGGCTACCGGGAGAGGTTTCAATAGTCCATGGGGCTTTCCCGGGATGGTTTTGGCTTCTGCACAAACCGAGCAGCCTTTAATGTATGCCTCAATGTCTTTGTGCATTGCGCGCCACCAGAACTGCCGGCGGGCTAAATGCAGAGTTTTCAAAAAGCCAAAATGTCCAGCCGAACGGGCATTGTGGCAAGCTTCAAGAACCTGCTTGCGGAGGGGGGGAGGCACGTACCAACATTCCCCCCTCTGCCAAACTCCATTCTCCAAACGCAATTGGGAGTCTCCTTCGGCCGTTGGAGGCTCGTGCAGCCCCGCCTCCTCCAGTTCCCGCAGGAAAGGAGAGACGAGACTGGGAATGGGGGGTGGAGGAGAAGTGGACGTTTGAGATCGGGTGACAGCCAACCCCAACTGGGAGGGGGAAAGAACAGTGCGTGGAATGTCTCGTAAGGCAGCTCCACCCCCCTCCCCGGGTAGGCGCGAGAGCGCGTCAGCCAGTTTGTTGGTTTTCCCAGGGAAAAAATGGACTGTAAAAGAGAAACGAGAAAAGAAATCGGCCCAACGAAGTTGTTTTGCGGACATCTTGAGGGGGGTGGAAAGAGCTGCCAGGTTTTTATGATCCGACCAAACTTGAAAGGGGTGCTTAGCCCCCTCCAGCCAGTGGCGCCAAGTGGAGAGTGCTACTTTGATGGCCGCAGTCTCTTTGTCCCCCACAGTCCAGTTGAGTTCGGCACCAGAGAATTTTTTAGACAAATAAGCACACGGAACCAGCCTACCATCTTTATTTTTCTGCAACAGGGCTGCCCCAAGTGCTTTGTCCGAGGCATCCACGTGAACCACAAACGGGAGATCTGGGTCAGGGTGCTTTAGGATAGGTTCGGAGGTAAACGCAGATTTTAATAGTTGAAAGGCTGTTTGACATTCCTCAGACCAGGAAAGGGGGGCCCCGGGCTTGGCGGACAGTGGATCTTTACCCTTAGTGCGTAAGAGGTCTGTGAGAGGGAGAGTCAGTTCAGCGAATTGGGGTATAAAGTCACGATAGAAATTAGCAAAACCAAGAAACGACTGGAGTTCTTTGCGGTTGGTGGGAGCAGGCCATTGGAGGACTGCGTCAATTTTAGCAGGATCCATTGTTAAGCCCTCGGGCGAGATCCGGTAACCCAAATAGTCAATGGAGGTCTGATGAAAACAGCATTTGGAGAGTTTGGCAAAGAGAGAGTTGTCAAGCAAGCGTTTTAATACCTCTCGAACCAATATTTCATGCTCTTCTATGGTTTGTGAGTAAATTAAAACGTCATCTAAGTATACAACAACTCCCTTGTACAGTAAATCATGGAGAACTTCGTTGATAAGGGCCATAAAAGCTCCGGGGGCCCCACTTAACCCGAATGGCATTATTAAATATTCAAACTGTCCAAACTTTGTGTTAAACGCAGTCAGGTGTTCATAGCCTTCAGCAATTCTGACTCTGTAGTAAGCTTCTCTCAAGTCCAATTTAGTAAAAATGCGTCCTTTGCCGAGTGCATCTAAAAGGTCCTTGATCAAAGGCAAAGGATATTTATTGGACAGGGAGACCGCATTGAGACCTCGATAATCTGTGCAAAGCCGTAAAGACCCATCTTTCTTTTTGACAAACAAAACGGGAGCAGCGTGTGTGTGTTTGGTAGCCCGCCGTATGAACCCGCGAGCAAGGTTCTTGTCCAAGAAGGCACGAAGTTCCTTCTCCTCATGCGGTAGATTCTACCTTTGGGTAGTTGTGCCCCTGGTTGTATGACAATTTTACAGTCAGTGTCTCTGTGGGGTGGCAACTGATCGCATTCCTGCTCCTGAAAAACTCTGGCTAGATCATGATATGCAGGTGGGATGCCAATAGAATCGGGAGCAATCACTGAGGAAGCCAGGGAGGGGTGTGTATCAGGAGACGTTGGGTTTTCTCCCCAATTCATGTGTTCACCGCAGGGAGGGTCAGTGAATTCTAGGATCCGTTCTTTCCAAATGAACTTTGGTTCATGTAACAATAACCAAGGCATGCCCAAAACTATGGAGTGTTTGGCCACTGGCGCCAAAATAAAACTAATTTTCTCCCAATGGTCGGCGCAACGGAGGAGAACCGGCTGTGTTTTGTACTGGGCCGGTCCTTCGTTCCCGAGGGGGCTGCCGTCCATTTGGGTGAATGGTATGGGCTTAGCCAGGGGAATTCGGTCCAGACCTAGCTCCTCTGCCACCTGGGGCCGCATTAAGCAGTGGGAGCAGCCGGAATCCACAAGGGCCGAGGCTATAATGCGAGTGTGTTTAGCGGGGTTGGCCAGAAATGCTTGAACAGTAATGGGAGCGCTGCCTTCACTCACCGCGTCAGGAGTCGGGCCCATGTCCATGGGGGCTGAAGAAAGGCAAACAGCTGCTTCCCCCTCCTCTGGGTCGCCTTCGGTAACCGCTTTAGACGAGCCTGTGGGAGGCGGCCCTGACCTGCGTGGTGGTTTGGCAGACGGAGTGCGCGGAGCTGGAGCGGTTGGTTTTTGTTTCTTGGGACAGTTGGCGGCTAGATGACCTGGCCCTCCGCAGTAAAGACACAATCCCAGTCGGCGACGGCGTTCAGAGGTGGTTTCGGTAGGGGCGGCTGGGCTTGACTTGGTGGACACAGTAGTGGTTTTCGGGCGTGGGCGGCCTCCTTGACGAGCGTATTCCAAACGAGACGCCACTTGGGACCCCAACTGGATCCAATCTGCAATAGTACGAGGAACCCGAATTAAAAACACCGTTTCACGTAGCTTGCCGTCCACAGCATCCGAGAAGTATTCGCATTTCATGCGTTCAGGCCACTCAGGAGGAAGTCGAGCAGCCGCCGCACGAAATTCACGGGCAAATTCTGCAAACGGGCGGTTGCCTTGCTGGATAGTTTTGATGGTGCGGATAGCTTCATTCTCGGCGCCTGGATCTTGAAAGCGCGCTCTTAAGGCTTGGAGGAATGTGGGCACTGTGCGAGAGTCCTCATCCTGCAAATCCAAAAGAGTCACGAACCAGTCGGCTGCTGCCCCATCCAGGACTGAACCGATGTCCCGTATTTTTTCGCGCTCAGACCGGTATAAATCATCATAGTCTTCCAAGTGGGCATTGAGTTGCAAGATGAAGTGCAGGGAAGTTTGGGAAGCGGTCCCATCAAAATCGGCTGGTATCGGGGGCCGGTAGTAGCCCCCCGCTCGACGTTCTTGCATGCTTCTGCTGGGGAGGTGGTTATGCTGGTTGAGCAGGTTGGGCAGGCAGCTGTTGTACGGGGGGGGCCGGAACCGGGGGCGCTGGCGGTGCCGCTTTTACGCTTGGGTGGCAGGACTCAGGTACGCGGCCCCCCTGGCAATCGCCTGATCATCAGTAACAGCATAGACTCCAACTTGGGGCTTCCTGGTCTGCTGCCTCCTTAGTTCCCTCTCTCCAACGCGAGCCAGCTCCCTCTCCTTGCATGTCAATTTTATCCTGGTGCGCATGCAAGGCAGCGCTTTTTCTCGCTCCAATTTAGCCAGTTCGCCCCCCCGCTTAAGGGTTTCAGCGAGCTTCCGCTTTGGCGTATGCGCAGAGCCTGAACGCTTTCACAAGGTCGTTGTAAATCCAGTCTGGAATGTTCCAGGACTTTATCATGGACTGACAGATTCTGGGCATATTGCTCGGTTTTCGCGTCTTTGGCACGGGTCCAACTCGAAGCTGGACTTCTTTATCGCTAAGCTGTTCCCGGGTCCTCTGCAGGTTTTCGCGCTCTTGTTGCAACTGTGCCTCGCTCCTCCTCCCATAGCTGGATGCTTCACGGTTCCATGCCGCTTGGGCATCTCGGTGAAGTTTCCCCACTTCCTCATCCCAGTCCTCTCTCGATGGGAGAGGAAACCGGTCCGGCTGGGAATGCAGGCTTTCCTTCGACTCTTCGCCGCCTGGAAGCTGACATCGGAGATCGCTACGTAGTTACCGGTGGGCTCCCCGAGGCACCTCAGGTGCGGTCGCTGTCTCGGGATTAGGGGGGTCCGATTGGGATAGCGGTACGGACACCCCTCCCAATTCCAGGCGAAGTCCCGGTGTCCTTTGGATCGGCCCCAGTGCTGTGCCACGGTAGTTCTTTGGGAGCATCACCAATATTTTGTGTCCAGTAATCGTTCAATGGATTCCTGCCGTTTAGCTTTTGCAAGGTGGTCAAGCCCGCCTCCTCCATGACAGGTTGCATCTGAGGTTTGTAATCAATACCTAAAACGGGTAGAGATCCGATCCACAGGCGCTCGATCCATAGATTGTACCCCAAATCCACTCTTCCGCTGAAGTCCCCACGGTCGCCGCCACGTCCCTCGCTCCAAATCTGTGAGTAAAGGAAGACTCGCGGTTGATACGGTGGACGGGAAAGTATTTCACCAGCGAGGCCCGTTTCTCCTGCCGGTTCCTCCAGATCCAGAAGGGAAAGGTCGGAGCTCCTCTTTGGGGGCTACAATGCGACCTTCCGCCGCAGTAACATTCAACCTCTCCATCGCAAGACAAGAGGTCCACTGCACAGGAATATAGATAAATTAAGATTCCTGCCACAATGTAAGGAATTCCATAGAAGCAGAAATAAAAGGCTTTTGGGAGTAAAAGTCCATTTATTAAGACATCTTAGAAAGCCCGGCACAATGAGTGGCAGGAATGGCACTTCCCGCCAGAAGCACAGGTTATAACATCATTCACCCCATCCCCCCTTCCTGCTTCCCATGGGAACGGAGTCTTCATCTCCCGCGCAAAGATAAAGTCTCCGCCGATGCATCTGGCCCATCGCCCGGGCTGTGGAATGCACTCAAGGTTACTTCACCATCAACACCACTGAATCCTTTACAGGCAGCTGAGTCCTCCCTGCTCACCGAGGTGTGCGCACATCAAGTCCAGGGGCCCAGACCAGCCTAGATGTGGGTGTGTGTGGGGGCAATTCCCCCCCCCACGTGATGAACTCTGTGCACGCGTGCCCACAGAGCGGGCTCTGAGTGCCACCTCTGGCACTCGTGCCATAGGTTCGCCACCACTGGTCTAGAGATATGCCACATAGGGGTCCTCCCTCTGCAATTCAATGATCAAAGCATGAGATCTGTGCTGCATTTTGTTATGGAGGATTGATTAAGGAAATAATGTGGTATGAGGGAAAAAAGTGTTTTATTTTGTGCTTAACTGACGTGACATTATTGGGTTATGCTCTAGTGGAAAATCGATTTATATCAGTCTGAGGCCAAGATGTCAACTGCCTTTTTGCAGTTACGTTTCAAAGAGTATTCTGGGTGTGCTACAATAACACCTTTAAATATATACCTGTTTATCATTACAAATGCATTCCTAGATAATGTCCCGAATTAAAATGAAAAGGATTATTTTTATAGCTTGCTTTTTTTTTAACTGAAGGCCAAGGTGAATCAATCAATATAAAAAGAAGGAAAGGAGGAGAAAGGAGTTTGGATTTATAAGTGGCTTGCAAACCCTTTTCCCTTCTCCACAGCAGATACCTCATGAGGTAGGTGGCACTGAGAGAGTTCCTAGAAACTGTGACTGGTCCAAGGTCACCCAGCAGGCTTTGTGTGTAAAAGTGGGGAAACAAATTTAGTACACCAGTTTAGAGTCTGCCGCTTATGTGGAGGAGTGGGGAATCAAACCCAGTTCTCCAGACGAGTCCATCACTCCCAACCACTACACCACACTTACTCTCAGCATATTGGGCTAGTGTTGGACCAGTATGTGGGAAAACCCGGCTCAAATCTCCATACTGCCATGCTAGTTTGCTGAGCAAACTTGGGCAGTTTACATTCTTTGAGCCTAATCTATCAGTCAGGGCTGTTGTGAGGAAAAAAAATGGAGGAGAGGAGAATGAATGCAAGCCACCTTGAATCCTTGTTGGAGAGAAAGAGGAGGTATAAAAGAGGTCAGGTCAATATCCAGACAGCAAAAAAGGTAAGGTTAAAGGTCATTTCTGACCCATGGGGTGATGCCACATGGTGACATTTACCTCACAGACTATGGCTCATTCCGCACATGCAGAATAATGCACTTTCAAACTGCTTTCAATGCTCTTTGAAGCTGTGCAGAATGGCAAAATCCACTTGCAAACAGTTGTGAAAGTGGTTTGAAAACGCACTATTTTGCATGTGTGGAAGGGGCCTATGTTTACAGAATGGTTTGCCATTGCCAGCCTTACCCAGTTGTCAACACTTTACCCTCCCTCCTTCCAAGCTGGGTACTCATTTTACTGACCTCAGAAGGATGGAAATCTGAATCAACGTTGAGCTTGCGTGGTGTAGCCGTCATGGTGTAGTGGTTAGGAGTGCTGGACTCTAACCAAGTTTGATTCCCTACTCCTCCACATGAGCGGCAGAATCAAGAACTCTCAGTCCCATCTACCTCACGTGGTGTCTGTTGTGGGGAGCGGAAGGGAAGAAGTCTGTAAGCTGCTTTGAGATTCCTTATGGAGAGAAAAGCTGGGTATAAAACCAAACTCTTCTTCGTCTTCTACCGAAACAGACTTCTGTCGGGATCAGACTCATCATGATCAGAACTTTTATATTGGTCTATTTTGTGCTGGTCTTGGACCATGAATAAGCCACTGACTAACCGCAATCTTTGTCATATAGGTTCAGGGATACACGTCAGTCAGGCAATTAGTACATAACCACCACCACCACCACCTGCCATCTTTTCTCTTTTAAGTATGTACAGAGATTTAGCTTCTAGAGCAATCCAAAGGAGGGTTAATTCAGTCAAAGCCCATTCATTTCAATGCATTTAGACTGGAATAACTGTGAATAGTATTGTGCTGTCATTCATCTGCATCTCTCATTCCAAGAGACACTGCTAGGTAGGGTACCTCAGCCCCTCCTCCAAAGAAGGGAGTGGACAGCTCCAGCTGGGAATGATGGCGACATTGTGAACTCCGACTTCTCCATCCCTGTTGGTCTCCATGGTTTCAGTTTCCACATGATACCAACCAGGGGAGATTGTCTCAGGGGAGATTGTATGGCTTTCTCCCGTTCTCTCCTTGCTCTGGAGAGGCATGCAGCTCTCTTTAGAACTGCAAGCTAGAACTTCAGATCTCACAGCGAGTCTGGGATCAACTATTCTATGGCATTGTTTAAACTGGAAGTCTCCTTTTAACACTAGAGCTCTTCCTTCTGAAAGTTTCCAGACCAGATCCCCCTGCTTTGAGGCTCCTCCCAACAAAACCATTCGGCAGGCTGGGACTTCTTTTTACTGTCAAGTCACAGCTGACTTAGGAAGACATTGCTCCAAAGGGTGATCACTACTGCACAGAGGATTATCGGCTGCCCTCTCCCCTCCTTGGAAGAACTCTATAATTCCCGAAGCCTAAAGGAAGCCCAAAATATTCTGAGAGACCCGTCTCATCCAGCACACTCTCTTTTTGAACTGTTACCATCCGGCAGACGATACAGGTCTATCAAAACTAGGACAAAGAGACTTAGAGACAGCTTCAACTCTAGAGCTGTGGCTATGCTGAACTCCGTGGTTTTGTGTTGAGGTGTTTGGGGCTGTGTAGGGATGGGTGGAGGAAGGGGAAAGTGAGGATGGGGTATGAGTCTGAAATTGTGTGCATCGAGGAATGCTGCTGTAAATTATGTTGTGCATGCACAATGACAATAAAATGCTTATGCTTATGCTTATTATAGGGGTTTTAAGGCAAGAGACGTTCAGAGATGGTTTGCCACTGCTTGCCTCCATGACATGTCCTTGATTTTCTTTGGATATCTCCCATTCACATACTTACCAGGATCAAGGCTGAGAGTGTGTGACAGACTCGCCAGCAGGAAAATAAGACCTGGACATCTTTTGCTGGTGATACATCAATTCAACTTCTGGCATAGCATTTTTGGCCAAATGTCAGCTTCTACAATAGAGTTTTGCCCAAATACCATATTGCTGGCAATGTGATGACATTACTTACAGTATGATCAGGAAGTGATGTTGATGCATTGCCCTTGACAGAGGCCTAGGTCTCAATTTGCTGCTGGTAAGTATACCCCCCCCCCCATATCTATATCCACTATTTCTAGCCAAACTAACAGCTCAAGTTGCCAGTCTGCCTCCCAACATTCCATCACTTCTCATAGGCTGTTTGTAAAGAGACCTGACTGCTACAAACACCCTCTCTGCAACAGTCAAAGAGGGGTGTAAATGGGAGCAAGGTTTAAGATCCGAGCCATGGAATTGCTCAGAGGTGGTTATTTATCAATCATTATACCATATTTAATTGGCCTTTTCTCCTTGAAACAGTCAAGGTAACAACAAATTAGTGCAGATACACCACACTGTGACTGGACACAATCGCTCTGATTGTCCCTCTGTGACATTTTCATTATTCGTGGTTGCACTCTTGAAAATAAACGTTGAAATATTTGTGTGCCTCTCATGGGTGAATGACGGCAAAAGGAGAAAATCAGAAGATTACCCCTTGTCAAAGAGCCATGATGAAGCTTTGCAATTTGAAAGGAAGAAGGCGGGGGGGGGGGACTTCATCATGAAAATGAATGAAAGTGTGAACTAATCAGGAAGCCTTTATTTGTCTGATGATTCAAGATTCTGGTCCACAATGGCCATTTAATATTTGTCAGAAACCATTAAAAGAATGGCAGGCAGCCAGTCTAGCACTCTCTTCAGCAATTTTACTCCTCCCGTTTGTCCCTTTGCTTCCAAAGTTGCAACTCCTTGTGATATGCTACTGATTTGGTTGTGATGGAAGCTCTCTTGACAGGGATTGGCTGAGTTGCTCTTGTGTCATAGAGAGCTGGTCTAAGTGGAAGTGTTTCGGGCAGGCTTAGCTGCTCTAACATAGAGGTGTCTGGGTTCCATTAGCTGAATGTGGAAGAGTGAGGAATAACACTTGGCTCCTCAGATTAGAGTCTGCCACTCATGTGGAAGAAATGGGAATCAAACCCAGTTCTCCAGATTTGAGTCCACCACTCTTAACCATTAAACCAAACTGGCCTGGAAGCAGTGTGCTTGTTTGTCCCAAGAACCTGGGCAGAGGTGGGATCCAGCAGGTTCTCACAGGTTCCCAAGAGTAGGTTACTAATTATTTGTGTGTGCCGGGAGGGGGCTACTAATTGGTGATTTTGCCACGTGATTTTTGCCTTAGTTACGCCCCTTGTCTCAGCAGTAGCGCACAGAACTTGAAGCAGTCTAGCAGGAGGTGCACCGGCGTGCATGGCAGCCTGCTCCTGCATGCATTCGTTTCCCGCCCAAGGACTGGTGGAGCGGCTGCATCCTTGCCACAGCCCCGCCCAGGAATGCCCTGCCCCCGGAATGCCCAGCCACACACCCCGTCGTGCCCCGCTCAGCACCATTGGCGCTACGCAACAGTTTGAATCCCACCACCATGGGAACCTGTTATTAAAATTTTTGGATCCCACCACTGGCTCAGGGGCTAAACACTGCGTCTAAACATGGGGTTTTCATTGAGTCATTGTGGTTTATTTAATAGGTTTATCTTCCACATATGGTTGCTTGTCTCCATAGAGATCATCCAGAATTATAACTGATTTGTTGACTAGAGAGATCAGTTCTCCTGAGGAAAGTGGTGCTTTGGAGAGTGGGCTCCGTGCCTTATATCCCATGCAGCATGTTCCCCAAAACCTGTCTTCCTCAGGTTCTACTTTCAAATCTCCAGAAATTTCCCAACCCTACCTTCATGCTGTTGGAAGTGACGAAAGGCCCTTTCTGCACATGCAGAATAATCCACTTTCAATCCGATTTCAATGCTCTTTGAAGCTGTGCGGAGTAGCAGAATCCACTTGCAAAACATTGTGAAACTGGATTGGAAACGCATTATTCTGTGCGTGCGGAAGGGGCCATAGTCTAGCAAATGAAGCAACTGAGAAGAAGACCCTGTATGTGATGGGCAAATGGTCAGCTAGAGAGATCTGTAAGGTTAGGGACCCTTCCATCTTTTTGTGTCACCTTTTACCTGTCCTTAGATTGATGCTCTCAGTCTAGTTTCATCCTCCTTCTTGGAAGTTCTATCCTCCCTCCCTCCCTAGTTAGCAAGGTTGCTACAGGCTACCCCAACTGTCAACTTTCCTATCTGAAATGGAGTTCCCCAATAAACATTTACACACGCTAGCAACCTGCTAACATATACTTTCCCTTTTCTGTCAACTGAAGTGCCATTATACTATCAGAATGGCATATTGATACAAACCCATACCTTTATTCCTGTCAAGTCCCCCCCCACACACACACACACACACACTTTGGCAATACCAACAAGGTGTCAGTCAGGCAATATGAAAAGCAGACTGGCAAACAAATGAGAGAAGGTAGTTGATTTTGAAAGGGTTGAGCTGTCAACTGTCAACATTTCTGAAAGCATGAAACAACAAAAAAGACCAGGGGGAAAAATGACTCCTAGACAAGTCTCTTTCCTGGTGCTTAGTGACACAAGTTTTTTTTGTGACACAAGTCTTCCCAAAGCCATACCTTTAAGCACAACTAAACCAATTCCAATTCCAAAGCCTTTATTGGCATTATAAATTACAGAGTTAGTAAAAAGGGGCATTTATCTACTAACTGAGGCATTAAAAGATTAAAATACATTAAAACAACGTTGAACATTCTCAACCACGCCTTGTAGACTGCACACATAAAATAATTTAGCTGTCACTACTATGTAGGCAATGATTGCTCCTGGCCAAATAGTGCCTCAAAAAAACTTGCAACATTCTCACATGTGAAATCACAGGAACCGTTGAGTAGAAAATTCATAAAAGATGGTAGCCTGAAAGCATTTGAGCTCTCTATCAATGGACAGATATGCATAGAGCCTAGCGACTCGTATATTGGACATTCCAATAGTACATGTTGAACAGTCTCAACAACGGCCATATTGCATTGGCATAACCTGTTCTCATATGAAGTGTTATTATACCTGCCAAGAGTCATAGCGTTAGGCAGAGCGTTAAAACGTGCCAAAGTGTATGCTCTGCATTGTTAGGATTGCACAGAATGTACAGATAGCGCAACTAAACCTACAAACATAAACATCTGGCTGAATTACCAGAGTGCAAACTTTCCCCCCTCAGTGCTGGTGGGGGGGGGGGTGATGGAAAAATACCACTTTTATTGTCTATCCCTCTTACCAATTAGCATAACAGCAAATTGATTTTTTTCCCCCTGAGGCATGAAAGAGAAAAACACACAAAGACACAAAGAAAATGAAGGATAGGTACACTGTATACTCCTGCCTTTTTGTGTGTGTGCAAAAAATGCTTTCCTCCTCTTTATCCTCCCCCATTCCATATTTTGATTGCTCGATAGGTTTGTCACCCTTGAACGCACTTTCTCCTTCTCTCTTGTTCTCTCTTCCACTGTTCCTCATTTCCTCTGTTTCTCACTGTTCTATTAACATTTCAGGTGGAAACCAAAGCGCCTCAAAGTGACTTTAATGTGTATTATTTGCTTCTCTCTTTTCTTTCGGAGCTCCCTCCTCTTCAGGCTTTTGTTATGTATGCCACTATCATCCCAAGGGCAACAGAAACACAGGCAAGAAAGCATGAGGATCCCTTAATGGATTCCAAATTAAACGTGTTGCCTTTCCCTGCTCCGGCTTCTGCAAACACTGGTTTGAAAATTCCAGCAGCCAATGAGTCGCCCCCATTTTGTTATACAACAGAATGACAAATACCTGATGAATGATTGCTTGCCCAGCAATGAGGATGCTGATAAAATAAACATTCCAGTCATCCAGAGAAGCAGCAGGATGGCACCATAGGTTCATTTTTTTTGTCACCTTCTCGCTCTCTAACTATATTGGCTACTGAATAATGGAAAAGGCTATAGAGGTGCTCTGTCTATTCATTTATATACGCAAGGAGAAGAGATGAATGATTGTGGAAGAGGAATGGTAATTTGGGCCCCCGAATGCTTTCTGGAAATAGAAATATGATCAGGTTGAACAGGATGAAAACAACTATATCATGGTACTGTTACACAATTATAATAAACTAAGCACACAAGAGATCAGTTTGCGGAATTTATTGCAGTGGCTTCATACTATAGGTTGACTTCTTTGTGTGTGCAAGCATGACAGGCATTGGGAAGGATGACTTATGAGGAACCCTTGAGAACTTCTAGGTAGAGAGAAACCAGAAAGCTCTAACAGAAAAATGGTGACCTGCCATTTGGTCTCAAACAGAAAAACGGTGACCTGCCATTTTGTTTTTCTTTGGATTCCTGCCTGAATCCATATCTACATTAACTTGCCCCTTTGGCCCAAAGGGCACCGCCCTTTTTCAGGTAGAAAAAAAAAGATTTCAAGAGAACCCCAGGACCGAGAATGGTAATTGGAGAATAACCTTATTGACGAAGTAGCACACAGAGAAAGAGGGGGGGGGGAATAATAGCCGATAATAAATTTAATGTGAATGTAGGGAGCAAAGCAAAAGGATTATTCCATTGGCTCATCAGAGACATGAAAAACTGACACTCCTTTTCAGTCAAAGCAGAAGTGATATCCAAAGCTTTTCACATTCTCTCTATTTGTTTATTTGAAATAAAATTCTAAACAAATGCACACTCTTGCTTCTGAAATGTACATCCTGAGAATTTTGATCGCCTGATTTACTGGGGAGGAACACCAAGCTTTGGAATTCACAAATGACCATTTATTACCTTTCTGTTTGAACAAGTAGGTTGCTGGAAGTGTTGTGAGAGAGGGGATGCGCCATCACTGCTGAGAGCCAGGAAACCCACCTTTTAAAATCCTGTCGACCCCAGACTCAACCAGTAAGCTTAGGCAGACCAGAATCTCTCATTCACCACTGAGCCGCTTCCCCTTCAGCATAAGGGTCGCAGTACTGAGCAACTTTAAAGGATGCTTGTTGGAATGGGGAGCAAAGGAACCTGAGGTAGACCAATACAATAAATATATATATATAACTAGCAATAAAGCCCATGGCATGAGAAATACAACAGGCTCTAGAAAACTGTTGTTTGCAATCCCCACTACCGTCTTAGCCAGGTTTCAGAACACAAACTAACCAGGTTTGAGGGACGACCTCCCCATTGCTGGCGTGGCAGATTCTGTTTCTGGAGCTCATTCTCCCCGTTAATCCGCGTTCCAGCAGGACCTGGTTGCAAGTGGCATAGACCCCCATTAACACGGCTCAGAGCTGATCCGAGGGGAGGGATGAGGGTTGAAACCCTGACTCGTTTCCCGCCCTGGAGTGTGACGCGGAATTCAGGCAACCAATCAGCGCTGCGATGCGCATGCAGCCTTTCCTTGGTTTCATTTCCGCTTTTGCGATCGGCCAGCAGAAGGGGACGCGAACATTAAACAATCAAACGTGTAACTTTGAATTGTTAATGGTTTACACAGGTAACGATTAACTGTTTGCACAGTTAAACAGTTAAACGTTAAACTTTTACATGCTGGTTTTTTTATCACATCCCTACAATGTATGTTTCCGCAGTGGGAAAAGGTCCCACCCCATCAAGGCACACCGGCCAATCAGGGGAGACCGGTGAAGCGAGCTCGCCTGGTAGTGGGGATTGCTAAGAGTTCTGCAACCGGGTGTGTCTGCTGTGTGCTCGCTGCGGTGGGGAGGGAGAAACTCCGATGAAGAGGACACGGTTTCACAACGAACAGGTTTGGATCTGCATGCAAATTTCAAGTGGGGTTCAACCTATAAAAAAAGTATTTTGGGGGAGAACTTTGCACAGTTTTCTTCCCAAAAACCAATTCAGCCTGTTCTATTTCTCTCAATTTGGGTTTTTCAAAAATTGGTAAACTGGCAATCTTTTGTCAAAAACCCAGCTTGAAAACACTCCCATGTGAACACAACAGGCAGGATATGCTTTATTTTTCACACCTGCCGGCCTAGTCTCACCTCCCTTCCACCCTTTTACTTTTGTTTCTGCAGCCCGCTGCCATGTCAAGAAGATTCTGCTCACCTGCCATTTTGAGCAGTTCACCCAACAAGTTGTAGGCTGATTCTCTGACCATCCACCAGTTTACAAAGTCGCCCAAGCATAGTTTCTCCCTGTGGCAGCTGTTTATGCCTGCTATTTCACTCATAGATCTATAGTAACACACTCATTGTTGCCTAGCTCTTGTATGAAAGTCTCTCTCTCTCTCTCTATTTTATGGGTTGAAAGTGTGAAGCTATGCAGATGCACTCGGTTGTAGCCCAGACTGAGCATTTGTTAGGTGGAATGAAGGAAATCGACATGGCTGCAAGGTTTCATTTCTGTATGCCTTTGAAGCTATACATCAGTGGTGGCGAACCTATGGCATGGGTGCCAGAGGTGGCACTCAGAGCCCTCTCTGTGGGCATGCGCAGAGTTCCCCCCCCCTCACCTCTAGGTTGGCCTGGGCTGCTGGGCTCGATTATTAGCATTAAACCTAAGACCTAGTTTTGGGCAAGCAGTGTAGGTAACCCTGTTAAGCGCTGTTAAACCCCACTGATTTTCATGCGAAGAACTAAAGTGCAATCCTTTACCTGGGAGTAAGCTCGGTTGCTGGCAATGGGGCTTGCTTCTGAGCAAACCCTCCTAGGGTCGTGATTCACCCGTTGGAAGAGTTCCACCGTTGCTTCAAAGCAAACCCACTGACTACCATCAAGCTTACTCCCAAGTAACACATGCCTCAGAGCCAACCGTTTTATCTAAACTTAAACCTCAGTATTCAGATTAAATTGCCGTGTTGGCACTTTGCGATAAATAAGTGGGTTTTGGGTTTCAGTTTGGGCACTCGGTCTCGAAAAGGTTCGCCACCACTGCTATACATGCATTGTAGAAAAACAAAATACACACACACACACAAACACATTTTTGTGTGAAGGGGCCAAAACAACCTGGATTGTTTTCATGAGCTTAAATCACTTCCTAAATGGGTAAAAGGTACACATGCAAGCATAAAAAGGGAAAACAGGTTCATTTATAATTATTGCAAGCTGTTATCAATATGCTGTGCAGAATCCACCCACACTTTATAGAGTCCTTGAAGTGCCTTGAAGATGAACCCCCTAAAATAACAAAAAGTCACAGAAATGATGAAACACACAGGTGAGGGAGAAGGAGAGTGAGCTCATAAAATGGCACCAAGGACAAAATTCAAGGATTGCAGAGTGGCATGGAAAATGTTTTAAAGAGACCACACCGCAGTGAAGTCATTTTGAAAACATTTCATCCTCAATAATAATTTTTTAAAAAGGAATTCACTGAAAACCTTTTGAGGCTAAAAATAAAATATTTTCAGAACCAAAGGGGGGGGGGGCAATGGCAAACTCCATGGAGGAAACATTGTATTTCCTGCCTCAAAATGTTTTAAAAGGTATGTGTGGAAAGGGCCATCAGTGTGCAGGGAATCTCACTGACATTTGCAGATCCAGCCTAAGATAAGCTCCATCTGAATATTGGTTGTGGTGGGTTTTTTCGTTTACATTTGTAGTCACATTTGCATTTGTAAATGTTAATTTGTAAATGTAAATGTGGATTTGCATTTGCAAATGTAAATGGACTGATAACCCCACCCGCAATACAATGCACTCAATCACACCTTTGCATAGCAAGTTCCACCCAAATACTTACTGATTGGTTCCCCACCCTGGGACATGGAGAATATATACCCAACTACAACATTCCCTTCTCACTGGGCACAGTGTGTAACAGACTTCCCTCTGTGATACACCTCTAAAGATGCCAGCCGCAGATGCAGGCGAAATGTTAGGAACAAGATCCACCAGACCACGGCCACACAGCCCAGAAAACCCACCACAACCAATTGAATCTGGCCATGAAAGCCTTTGACAATACATCCATCTGAACATGTTCCAGATCTGAGTAATGGCTTAAAATAAGCTGCACCTGACACTCAGCAACTTCTAGGATGTTAGGTGGCTTTGTCAAGAATACTAAAAAGTTCCAGCAACGACGACACAAAAATCCAGGAAGGCGGTTATCTATTATGCTTCCTTTGTGGCAAATAAAAAGTCAGTGGAATTCAGATGGTTTGGGGGCACTCCGGTAATAAAGTTGCCTCTGCTTCCTGCCATCAGGGAACCTTGGCTATGATGGATGGGGCTTCGACTTAGCAAGTTAAAACATTCCCTCGCTTTGAGTTTGCCCTCTGCCCAGCACTCGAAATGGCATGCTCATATTGATGAGATGGAAAAGAGAGAACACAAACATGGATACCAGTTTGCTCTTCATTTTTATGGTGACTGGAGCAGCATTGCGGTAACTGTGTATCCTGTGGTGGGATTCAGCAGGTTCACACCATTTCAGCAGAACCGGTTGTTAAAATGATGCTTGTAAACAACCAGTTGTTACATTATTTGAATCCCACCACTGTGCATATCCCTACCCTACTTATGCTTAAGCCGAAGGAAATTCATCCCCTGAACTTCAGCAAGGAAGGAATTACAGGATAATGCGTGCATTTTGTTATTCGCTCAGACACAGAATGACTGACACAAATACAGGATATATTATTTTACGTCTATATTTAAAAACTGGGAATTGTGATTTATATTAGCATTTTTTTTAAAAAAATCCGGATGATTCAGAAGCAGTAACAGAAATCTAATGCAATTAGTAATAAAATGGCTTGTACATACACGTGAGGTTTTCACTACTGTGTGTGTCTCATTTCTATGTTTTCACGGGGAGTTTTATAGGAATGTTGCTGTATTTAAAATTCAGGCCTGCACAGTAAGAAAGAGGGGACTGGCCGGATGATCTGTCATGATGGGATGGTAGCCAGACCTGAGGAGGGAGGGGGGGTTGATGCTAGGGTTAGGGAGCAGCAGTGGCGTAGGAGGTTAAGAGCTCATGTATCTAATCTGGATGAACCAGGTTTGATTCCCAGCTCTGCCGCCTGAGCTGTGGAGGCTTCTCTGGGGAATTCAGATTAGCCTGTACACTCCCACACACGCCAGCTGGATGACCTTGGGCTAGTCACAGCTTCTCGGAGCTCTCTCAGCCCCACCTACCTCACAGGTTGTTTGTTGTGAGGGGGGAAGGGTAAGGAGATTGTAAGCCCCTTTGAGTCTCCTGCAGGAGAGAAAAGGGGGATATAAATCCAAACTCTTCTTCTTGTCTCCTGCTTGAGATGAGGGAACCTTTCTCTTCTCAGTCCCCCTCCTTGCTATGTTTCTGTTTTCCTGTTTTGATCCTTCTCAGGCCTTATCAGCTCATTAGATGCCTGCTGTTGTAGCTTTGTCAGTAGTGTGGAATGTAGGTTGGTTTGACCCTGGTGTGGAAGGCAGTTTCGTCTTCCAACAGACCATGGGACTGGGGGTGTCATCCCCCCTTGGGAACAGGTAGGCCAGGGTGAGGTGACGTGACATGGGTGATGATGTGGGGTATGATCATGGCTGCAATACTGACTATGCTTAGTTCTGGCCACAGAAGTCTAAATGCTTATTCCTGATGCTGTTTCAAAATAAAGAAATCAACTGAATACAGCGTCTTGTTATTGAACAGTCCGGGGGCACGAAAGCTGACTGGTTGGTTTTGAGAGGCTTTGTGCGGGATAGAGTTGGGTCATGTCTGAGAGAGCAGAAGAAAGTTGTGTGGGTGAAGGGTGAACTGCTGTGAGAGAAATCTGGTGGAAGTTAGCCTAAGTGACAAGTCAGGATGTTAAGCTTCGTTCGTTCGTTCGTTCGTTCGTTCGTTCGTTCGTTCGTTCGTTCGTTCGTTCGTTCGTTCGTTCGTTCGTTCGTTCCACTTTTATACCGCCCTCCCCCTGAGGGCTCAGGGCAGTTTACAACATGAATACAGACAAGTGGATAAACAAAATAAAATGCTAAAAATTGGTACCAGTTAAAATGCAGCGCTCAAAGTTCATAACCATTTAAAAAGCAGATGGTGTTCGACCATTAAAACTCCTCTAACTCCTCTAAGAGGGGAACAGCGGGTCTCAGGAAGTTATTAGCCTAGATGATAAATGAGAAAATAAGGCTTTGTGGCTAGGTCTGTTTGAGGAAAGAAAGGAGTGCGTTAAAGAAAGGAATGTTGAAGAAAGAGAACTGCATCTGAAGCCATATTTTGTATTCTGCAAAGAACATTTTTTATAGTGGTCAATTAGTCTATAATTGAGAGAGAAAGAGAGAGAGAAAGACTGGATGAATGTCAGTCAGGACACATCACACGTATGTTAGCCGGCTCGATGTCCACACCACACTTGCAAGATTTCTACCATGTTTATCAACTTCCCAAATGAAACAAATGGAATCACAGATGAAACTAATTCCTATCATCTGCAGCCTAATGCTTCCAATCTCCTTCCAGCACAGGAATCAATAGTTATTATGCGAATCTAACTCTGACATTGTCAACATCCCTTTTGACATTCCTTTTCTTCCAGCTGGAATGTATAGGTGGAGACAGAGTTCCTTCTAGCCTCCTGTTCAACCCGAGGATACACAATCTCTGACCTTCCATCCTGAATACAGTACACTAGCCATATTATTGTGGCCAGGTGAGGTGTTCCCACCTCAGTTTTCTGCAGTCTTGTTAAATATTATTGACTGCATGACTGGTAAGCTGCATTGGCTGATGGATTGGGTTGAAATTTCCAGCATCCTTGGGTTCAGAGGCATACCTGGGGAAGGGGCCGGGAAAGGCAGGGAACACGCCCCAGTGCCATTTTTGACAGATACACCCCTGTCTCGGTCTATATTTCATCACACATGAAATTACTACCCTGTTTCCTCGAATATAACACATCCCCTGAAAATAAGACGTAGTAGGGGTTTTGCTGAAGTGCGAAATATAAGGCATCCCCCAAAAGTAAGATGTAACAAAGTTTTTGTTTGGAAGCATGCCTGATGAACAGAACACAGAAAAATAAGACATCCCCTGAAAAAAAGACATAGTGCATCTTTGGGAGCAAAAATTAATATAAGACACTGTCTTATTTTTGGGAAAACACGGTATAAACAGTCAACATGGCAAAATCAGTGACTCAGTTGCCTCAACCCACGATACTGAGATTAAGGAGACTTCCAAGAGAACACTAAGAAACATAAACAGAACGCTCCATCTCAGACTGAAACACAAAACAAACACTGTAAACAGTAATTCTGACATTTCTTACACAGTCAATTATGTTTTTGTACTTCCCACCAGGGAAGAGAGTTAAGATTACATTCATGTTCGGATCAGTTGTCTAACATTTAAATTGGATAATATTGCCTTAACTCGGTGGTGAAATATATACAAGAGGTTGATCCTTGGGGGCTGTCGCAGAGGCATGCTGTTCAACAAAGCCCAGTGTATTTTTTTTTAAAAAAAATGTTAACATAAAACAAATCCTAACTTTTCCACTTAATTTTGGGGGGAGATGGAGAAAGTATCATCAAACCACAGCCAAATTCTGTAGGGTTTTCAAGGCAAGAGAGGTGGTTCTGTGAAGCAACCCTGGATCTAACTGATGGTCTCCCTTTCAAGTACTAACCAGGGCTTAGTGTAAGGGTCTAGTACCCCAGTCAATAACAAGACTCAAGAATGGCTTCAAGAGCTTTATTGAAACTGTGTCTGACCCATATGGTCAGGTAGCTGAGACTGAGGTCCCAGCTCCCTGGCTCCCAGTATAAACCTTACAATTACAGTCAGGTAGCCCCCACCCTTGCATTCCCCATATCAGCATTAGAAAGGACAGTTGAAGACAGTTGCAGTAGATACATTGTTTTGGGAATGGCCTGGCCATTCCCAGAAGAGGAGAGATTAGGAGGAACCAATAAACTCTATTCACTACCTTGCTGCAAAACAGGAAAGCTGGACCTCTGGCCTGGGGCAAGGCTGATGGAAGACCAGCCACCGCAGGGCATGCCCAGGCATGTCTCAGGCGCGTTGGCAGGCCCAGAATGGTGGGGTCTGACACCAGGGGCGTACCTAGGCAAACTGGCGCCCGGGGACAAAACCTGAGTTTGGCACCCCCCACCCGGCATATGGGCAGCCACCCTCCCCCACCATGACCAAACAATTATTTTTGTACCAGCTCACAAAACACCTCCCACTCCCATCAAAACATACATGGCTCTCTCCCCACCAACTCTTTTCCTAATTTCCTGATCACAACAACCCTATGAGGTAGGCTGTTAGCCTGAGAAACAACTCCAAGCCAGTGCAAGTGGGTATTAAGCATGTAAATCTCTCACAGATCACCCCCAGCAAAACATTTACCAAACAAATGTCAGCATCATCTCTCACAAAACACCTCCAGTGGAATCCACCCCTAAACACCATCACTTTCAAAGCTGTTTAGGGAGCTCAGATTCTTCTTTTAAATCCACCTGAAAGGGAGAATCTGGGGTCCCCGGTTAAAACAAAATTGAAAGTGATGCTGTTTGGGGGTGGATTCTCCCCTACCCTGAAACAGCATCACTTTTGAGGGTTGGAGATTCAGATGAAACAAATACCATATTCGGCTGGAATATGGGCAAATTTGGGCACATTTGGACAAAAATTGTCCGATTATGTCCTGCCCAAATATGAACAAATGCGAATGCAAGTGTCAGGCTGACACTTAACGTCTGAGATCTAGCATGGGCCATCCTGGTCAGGGCTTGAATGTTTTAAGGACCATTTTTAGCTACTCCTCCCCTCAATGATACATTCAAATGCAACATGTCACTGTTTTGGTCCTCGTCTTCTGCCAGTTGCACATTTAAACTATTATGTTTCAAATAATCCTTTCCTGTTGTTTTTTTTATTTCCTTTTGAGATGGACTTACAGAAGACCGAGTTGCTGTTCAACCGTGGATGCTCATTAGCCATGGTTAGGAATTATACATTACCTAATCAGGACACAATAGCAATCAACAAGGCATTACACGATATGTTAATGACATTAAAGTAACGATCAAAGCCACTGCAACCATGCTAACTGGGGCTATTGTTTACAAGAGTCTCCTTGCCCTAAACAGCACCTTGATGTGAAGCAGTGGGTTGGATCGAGATGAGACGTTTCCATGGGCATAAAGAGTTTTGCCCAAGGAATACAATTCTCACCCCATCACCAATGATAACAAAAGGCACAGACTTGGAAAAGCCACACCTTCTAGCTCACAAAGGGTATGCAAATGTTACTCAGCCTCAACATGATTCCTTTCTTCCCCAGCTGACCCAAACATAAATTTTCCTGTCCTACCACTGGAGGACCATCCAACCTTACTTTGAATTGGAATGCCCTGGGTTGTAAATGCATCCGCTCTGCATGAGATGTAATCAAGAACTAGACTCTCCCCAGCTCTAACTCATTCAAGCCAATTTCTCTGCTGACAATGGATCTCTGCTTTGTCCAGGAACATTGCCTTCTTGAGCATTGCCAGAGGATCAAATTTTCCTATATCTGGGGCTCATTCCGCACATGCAGAATAATGCACTTTCATACTTCTTTCAGTGCTCTTTGAAGCTGTGCGGAATAGCAAAATCCACTTCCAAACAGTTGTGAAAGTGTTTTGAAAACGCATTATTTTGCGTGTGCGGAAGGGGCCTGCGTCTCCCAAACAAAAACCTTTGCCCATTGGATGCTGAACTGCTTTTGGTTTAGTTCCACTGTGCCCAGCGTCATCCTTCTCCCACTGCCTCAGCATAGGTGTTGGACTCTGTTTCTTGGACTTTCTTCCCCTAGAACTGGTAAATATTATCCTCCCTGCAATGATCTCTACTATACCAAACTTATCTTTTCACCTCTGTCTATATCCTTGGCTCCTTGAAACTCACGTGTGTGTGTCGAATTTGCCGAACTGCGTGTGTACCTTTTATTTTTTTTGTTCTTCAATAAAAATGTTCAAACTTCATTTAAATTCTGGTTTCTTGTGGATTTCTAGAGAGAAAAGTTCCTGGATAAACTGGTGGAAATCCCAAAGCCTGGCTGCTCACATTGCTTGGTTTTTCCCTGCTAAAAAGCACACCAGGACTTACCCTGGGCGCCATTGCGGCAGGGGAGGAAGGAGCGATCGGCTCACCTCCCTGTTTGATCAACGGGTCACGTGACGGGGGTGGGAACTGTCACGTGACGAGGGAGCCGGGCAGGCTATTTAAGCCCATGCCCAGTTCAGCCCAGCCTCCTTACAAGGCTGCCGGCAAGCGGAACCCACCGTCCCGCCCTGAGTTTTGGGCTGTTGTTTTGTGGAAGGTTGTTTATGTCAGACATTTGTCGCAGTCTGGGCAGATTCAGGGCATAGGGGCACATCCTTTGGGGGAGGCAGGCTTGCATGCCAGACCTCCCTAGGCGGGGGCCTCAATAAGAGGTCTGGGGGTAGGGCTGGGCTTGAGGATGCAGGCCTGGAAGCCCTGTTTCAAGCTCGCTACCCCTGGCAGGAGGGGGTGTCACAAATGGGTAGGCGCCCAAGTGACATCTAGTAACCTTCTGTCCCGGTCCCCATTGGGGGACGGTGCCGGGTTCAGCAGTGCGCTGCCCGAAGGGCCAGGGGTCAGCTGTGGAGCTGACAGTGACCAGGTTTAGCGGTGCGCTGCCTGGTGGCCAGGATGTGCCCCGATATGCCTGCCCAGCTTCCAAAAGAGTTATGCATTATTTGTTAATAAACCGGGCTGCGGCCATTTCTTTTCCAACGAATTTAAGTGTGTGTTTGGTTTGTGAGGGAAGCGGAATCCGCACATCTGCACGCAATTCTCCTACCAGAAGGGAACAGACCCTACTAATTTGGGTAACACTGTTACATACATAGCAATGTAAAACTGATCGCTATTTTGTAACAAAGTGTACAGTGCAGTTATTCGCAAAAGCAGTTACTCAAATTTAATTCAGGCTCCACAATACTTCAGAAGAATTACTAGTTCTCCAGATACGAAAAAAACATTTTTTTAAAAAAGTATCAAATATCTATGAATGGATTGTTTCCCTTCACTGCAGAAAAGTGCATCTCTCACTTGAGAAATCATTTAGAACTGGCACATCACATACCTCAGTATGGAAAATCATAAAAGGCTGCAGACTCGGCACGACACACTTCTATTTTTATCTCTTGCAAGAGCGCTCATTTTACAACAGATTTTATAGCCAGGAGACCAACGTCACAGAAGCAATGAAAAAAGTTACCTTCCCATAATCTGTCTTTGTCATAAACCAGTTGGAATCAGAGAACCAAAGCCGGGGTGGGGGGTGGGGGGGGGGAACAGTTTTTTCTTACAGCAACAACTGGTTTGCTCGCCAAAGTTTGTCAAAAAAAACCTGCCTGGGTGGTAGACACAATAACGTGAGGATGCTGAAGGACACAGATGCAGGGAAATGTCTCCCTCAGGGAGCTGTTGAAGCTTCTGCTCAGGGAGTCAGATCTTGTTTTGTCTGTCTTAAGTTTATCTGGAGATTCTAACAATGGTCGATTCTGCACAGGGAAAATATAACGGGTATGTGGAATCCAGCACTGTTTCGTTCACTGGTCAAGATAAAAATGTCATGTCCTTTTAATAAAAACTTAATGGGATGTTATTTACCAGGTGATGCTATTTGCCTCCATCCTGTGAGAGGAGGAGGAGGAGGAGGAGGAGGAGGAGGAGGAGGAGGAGGAGGAGAAGAAGAAGAAGAAGAAGAAGAAGAAGAAGAAGAAGAAGAAGAAGAAGAAGAAGAAGAGGAAGAAGAGGAAGAAGAAGAAGAAGAAGAAGAAGAGGAGGAAGAAGAAGAGGAGGAGGAGGAGGAGGAGGAGTTTAGATTTATATCCCCCCTTTCTCTTCTGTGAGGAGACTCAAAGGGACTGACAATCTCCTTGCCCTTCCCCCCCTCACAACAAACACTATGTGAGGTGGATGGAGTTGAAAGAGCTCCAAAAAGCTGTGACTAGCCCAAGGTCACCCAGCTGGCTTGTATGGGAGTGCACAGGCTAATCTGAATTCCCCAGATAAGCCTCCACAACTCAAGCGGCAGAGCTGGGAATCAAACCCGGTTCCTTCAGATCAGAGTGCACCTGCTCTTAGCCACTACACCAGTCTACCCTCAGATGCCATTTTTTTGGCTGGGGGGGGCAGGGCTTTTTGCCGTTTCTTTGGACTCTGTGTACCGGAAGAAAGCCTGCAACCCCCTCACCCCTGCACAGAGTTTAGAGCCAAGCATAGCAACACAATTTTTTTCAAAGTTACACTGATGTTATGTGTGTCTATGAGTTAGGATGGGCAGTGGAGTGTTGACTTGAGTTGCATATATCTTGGATATTTGGAAGAGAAGTTTGTGAGCATGAGGTAATTCCACTGAGCTATCAGAAAAAAACTGTGATAACATTCTACTTTTAAAGTTAAAAGGAAAAAATTAAAATGCAACACACTTCAGCTGGGGATACTAGAAAAAAAATTGTGGTGCATGTCCAGGGCAACTTGAATGCAGGTCTGAATATCAGCTTGATCCCTGCACTGAGGTGAATTCCACCTGGACCAAAAATAGTGGTGTGAAAACGGTGTGGAAAACGGTGTAGACCCTTTTACACTATTTAAAACCCTTTTACACTGTTTTCACACAGCTGTTTTGGCCCATGTGGAATCTGCCTCATTTTCAAGAATTCAGAAAAGATGAAAAAGTTAACACAATAAAAAACACAACATGTGACATTTCTCTTTATCACAGGGACATCAGGACACAACGGAAAAGGTTTATCCCCAATGTGTTTGCAGAAGTTATGCTATTCTCCAAGCTCCGCACATAAAAATTCATGCACACATTGAGAACCTCATGTTTAATTTGTTTCGATTTCCAGCTCAGCTCCTGCCACTTTAACCACTCACAGGAACACTCAAGATCTCTCAAACACTGCCAGGGTCTAGAGATATATGTATTATAATTCTTATGAAATCTCAGTTCTTTACTCTGGCTTTTTAAATTGGACTTAATCTCTAGTAGGTCAATATTTCCAGGATTTCTTTTCAAAGACTCTATAATTTGAGTAAGAGCCAGTTTACCCCTTACTTGGACATTAGCTCCATAGGACATAAAGAAATGAATTTTTCCCCCATGCTCTTGCCTATTTGCCACTGATTTCTGGTTGTAAACAGTTGGTCAGTTGAAAAACATGGCACAAAGTACAAATCAGATGTAATTACTGCAAGAAGATTTCTTTTGAGAATTAGATCACTGAAGTACAGAGAGTGCACTGAGATCATCTCTCCTTTTCTAGGTCAATATCCATGACAACTCTCAACTCAACATCAGCAAGAGGGGAAATGGAAAGAAGATGGATGCCAGCTTCAAACATCTAGGCTGATTATTATTTTTCTCTCTCTCTCCAGCTGCAGGTATTTATAGCCTGTGCTGAGGCAAAGCTATAGTCGAGGTTATCTATGTCAGGTAGCGCCCCTGGCATCAAAGCGCTCCTGACGTCAAACATGGTTTCTGCAATGATAATGTGCTTCCCAGACTTGTGGCTTCCTGCCACCTTTGTACTTTGTAACCTATAGTATGTAGATTGCGCCCAAGTGCCAGTTGGGCTGAGAACCCTCTTTGTCAACTTGAGAACGAATGATTGTCACCATCTTGCTTTGTAATGCTTTACTTTGATGTTCCTGGGGATGAAAGGGAGGGGGGACACCTTCGGGGCACTAAAAGGGTGCTAGAAGGGCTAGTGTTTAGAATTGGCTTCCTCTAGACCATACTGCTGTCTGCCAATGAAGATTTCTGATCACAATCACAGAGTCCAGTGCTGGTTTCTATCCGGGGCGTGACAATCTAAAGATGGCAAATGAGCAGTAATTAAAGTAATACTTGCATGAATTGTAATGTATTGTCCAATTTAATGATTTAAATAACAATTGTATACTTCATATTGAAGAAATACCATATTATGTCACAATGAAAACAAATATTCGGTTACGTCACAGTTTTATGAAATAAAGCAAATATGTATGCAACTTGTACTTTTTTACATTACAAATCATAAAAGACTTAAATTTCTTGTTCATATGTAAATTCTGAAGTAAAAATGTTCACAAAAATATTTTCATACATCAAGTATCACAATTATCAACAGTCAGTCTTACTGTGGCCCTTTCTGCATGGGCCATTTACAGCGCCCTGGGGACGGCAAAAACGCCGTCTCCTTACAGGGAGCCGCTTCGCAGACAGGTGGCTCGGACCTCGGCTCCTCCTCCCCTTCCTTACAGGGCGGCGGCCAGGGTCAGCTTTCCAAAAACCTCCCTCCCGGAGGGAGGTTTGGAAAAACAGCCGCATCTCCCCGCAGCTGGGTAAACGCAATGGCAATACAGCCAGGAATGCGCTGCTTTCCCTTCTTCTCCCACTCTCACCTCATTAGACGCCATCGTTTGCTGGCTCTTCCTAAGACTCTCTCCTCACTCGTCCTCCCACCCCTGGAGGTCGGAGGGGCAGCTGCATGGTTCTTTAGGAGGAGCCAGCAGGGCTTGCACGAATGGCGTTGCCACGGAGGTGAGTGGGAGAGGGACGGAGAAGAGGCGGCTGCATGAGGAGCTGCCTCTCTTGCGCCAGCCTCACTGGGGGCCGCTTGCACGCTCCGGTGCGAATGGCCTCCACCCCTCCACCAGCAGAATTCCTTTCTGCAGTGTGGAAAGGGCCTGAGTATAGGTAACTGTGATAGTCCAGAGCAGTTAGCTAGCGCTTCCATCAGTGAGCCGTAATGACCATAGAAGATCTCCTGATGGGGAGAGTTTAAAAGAGAAGAAAAAGAGAAGAGTGGGGATTTATACCCCACTTTGCTCAACCATAAGGAGTTTCAAAGAAGCTTACAAACTTTTTTCCTTTCTGGGCCCCATAACAGACAACTTGTGAGGTAAAAAAGGAGAAGAAGAAGAATTTGGATTTATACCCTGCTTTTCTTAACCATAAGGAGACTCAAGGCAGCTTACAGCCACCTTCCCTTCCCCTCCCCTATTACAAACACCTTGTGAGACAGGTGGGGCCAAAAGAGTTTGGAGAGAACTGTGACTGGCCCAAGGTCACCCAGAAGGCTTCATGTGGAGGTGTGGGGAATCAAACCCAGGGTGTTTCCCCACTCTCGAGGATCCCCCCTATGCAGTGCACTGCTCTCAGCACGCAGCATCCCTGGTGCATGCCCAGGCATCCCCACGACCCTGCGCTCTGCGCGGGGTCATCAAAAGGCACCCGCTATTAAGTAAGAGCGCCAGGGATGCCGGGCGGCTACAAGGCTGAGGGGAAAGCGCTGGGACAGGGCTGGCAGCTGCCGGGCAGCAAAGGCGCTGTCACCGCCAGTCAGGACCCTCGCCATTCTGGAGGAGAGTAGCACGGGGCTTAAGGTAAGTGGGGAAAGGCCCCCAGTTCTCCAGATTTGAGTGCTTAACCAACTATGGCAACTAGGGAAGCAAGAGACAGCAACTAGGAAAGCGAGAGACAGCAAACTATATAAATAAATTTCTCACTGTTTGGAAAGAGAAGGGGACACACACACAAAGCCCAGAGTTTCCCATTCATGTTAGTTTAAATTGCATGTAAAGAACTGGGCATAACCCTTTGGGGAAGCTAAACAAACTGCTCTCTGGGGATCCAAGTCCTGCTGGATATTTCTAAATTAAGCAAATATGCCACAAACATGCAGTGCTTTCCCATCTCTGGGCAACTAAACCCCACAGCTTTTACCTTGCAACTTCATGCCGCTCAGAAGTGTAGAAGGAGAAAATAGGACCTTTCATGAGACCAGGAAGAGATTATGCCAGCTTCCTGCAAGCAGAAGGCTGTTTTGCATCGAGGCAAGTTGTTATAATGACACTAGCAGCCCAGATTTTAAAATGTTCTCCAGGCAATTCCCTGGAGTTCCACCTGCCAACACTTCCAATTACATGTGGTTTAATACCACTATAAAAATTGTGATGGAGAAAAATGTTACTCCCTATTCAAAAAAAGGAGGTTGACATTCAAAAATGTGATAATTGGAAATGCTAATCAGTCTCCAAGATAATCGAGGATCTGCCACCCAGGTTTTCCACCACCTGCACTATTGGGACTTTGCATAATGGGGAGAAACATGTACCACTTCCCCCACTATACCCCCCAACTCAGCTGCTATGGGCCCTATCTCTAGGGCATCATCTAAAATCAAAAACTCCCCAACTCAGCTGCTATGGGCCCTATCTCTAGGGCATCATCTAAAATCAAAAACTCCCCAACTCAGCTGCTATGGGCCCTATCTCTAGGGCATCATCTAAAATCAAAATTCAGGTTTGCCTATATATCTGGTACCAGATTCTTCTTTACTTCGACTCTATACCTGTCAAGGGACCTTGAGTTCTGATCAGTGACAGGAAGATTTGAAGAATTCATATACATTTTCCAAAGGCTCATTGTTGCTTCATCGTTACAATATGTCTGTCTGCATTTTTTTCTTTTTGCACAAGGAACATTCTCATCTGGGTAGATTTGCAAGGCATATTTTTCCCCTGTTAATTATAAGATGTTTATAAATTCAAGATGGGGGCTTCCATTATGCACAGAAACATCTCTCTCCTAATGTGAATGGTGAAGTGAACCATCAACCCATTTTCTCGGGACCCCTTGCAGATCAAATATGGACCCCCAGTGTATTGAGGAGGATCAAGTTGGTTATGGGACACAGTTCCATTTACTCAAGCCCATAGCCTTGTCCTGCCCAGGTTGTTGTTGCTTGAACAAAGCGTCCAACTATTGGCCTGCTCAATGCCTACTTCCAAAAATGGAGTACTCAAGGGGACATGTGGGGTCACATGCCGCCAGGTGCATGCCAGCTGACCATGTGGGGGAGCAGAGAATCGCCCCCACACTCCTCTCCTTGGCCCGGCCCCTCCAGGCTGCTCGTTCAGCCGGCAGAGCTTCTGACAGCCAAAGAATCAGACTGGCTGAGCTGCCGCCAAGTGCACCTTGGCCCCGCCAGGCTGCTCAAGGGGTGGCTAAGGGGCACCACAGTAGACTCCTGCCGGCTAAGGTAAGTGCGGCATGTGGGGGTGAGGGCACCATCCCCCCACGCCCTGGGCACCATCCCCCCACACCCTGGGCACCATCCCCCCCATGCCTCTGCCTACTTCAGTTGACTATTGCAGGAAATGGACTATCATTTCATGAATGAGGCCAGTTACAGTCAATAGAATTCACAGCTAGAAGGCAAAAGCTTACTCACCGGCAGCCGTTTTACACTGTTACATTCACATAAGCTCTGCCTCTGGGCGGTTCCTGAGGCAGCATAACTTCCATCATAGCATGTTTTCTTGTTCCTTCTACTGCATGCCTCTACATACATTGCAGGTAGCTCCAGATGCACAAAATGGTAATTGTGTGGATTTTATAATTAAAATGAAGAATGTTTCCCTTAACTTTTGCCTTGATCTTTTATTATTTGAACCTTTTGTCTTGTAGCGATCTCTGTCTGACCACAGGGACCGGCTTCCTCAGCAAAAGTCCCCCAAAATACTATTTGCGGAGCCTACATCTCATTTTTTACTCAAAACTTGTTTGTGCAACCGTTTTGTAAAAGCTGTTTTCTTTTTGCAAAGCCCCTTCTGGTAAAGCTGTTTTTTTGCAAAGCCACAAAGAACAAAGAACTATCTATAGCTGGACTTAACAAATTTCTACTGTCCACAGCATGATACAGCCCAATCTTTTGGGATATTTGCAGAGGTGGGATCCAACCAATTCTCACCACTTCTCTAGAAGTGGTTACTATTTTTTTCTGAGTGCCAAGAAGGGGTTACTAAAGCAACCTCCCTGCCCAATAGGGATTGGAGGTGCGTGTGTGCGGTGGCGCCACTGTTTGAATCCCACCACCATCGGAACCTGTTATTAAAATTTTTGGATCCCACCACTGGATATTTGCAAGTGTCTCTCAATTCAGTCATGAAAGAGTTAACTGTGTGTATGGTAACACATTACTGAGGTCACTGTTTTTATGACCTGCTCTAATGATTAGCTATTGGTCAGTCAGTCCAACATTATGTACATACTTGTAAGCACGTAGACCAGAGATTTCAAAGTTAACTCCATATAACCCTCCCTAATAGTTAGTAAACTCATTAATACAAAAGCAACTGAGAACCTGTCTAGAATTTACCCAACACAATCTCATCAGATCTGGACTGCTATGCAGCAATGGCATACAGTGCCTAAATGGTGCCCGGGGGCATGGCCACCTCCCCGTGCCCCGGTTCCCCCTCTCCATGCCCCATTTACAGGAGCCAGCAGGGAGGCTGGGGAAGAATGGGGCTCAGGGGAAGGGCACGTGTTGGCCTGCAGGGAGCCAAGGACGGGGTGGGGCACTGTAACACGTGGCTTGGGTGCACACCGTTTTGTTATGTGATGAAATGCCATAAGCCCGGGGGCATGAGGTACTCCATGTCCCCATGAGCAGTACGCCACTGCTATGCAGAGTTGGTACTTAGAAGGAAGAGCACCAAGGGAGACTGCAGAGGAAGGCAATGGCAGACCACTTTTGCTTCTCACTTGCTTTGGAAGCCCCTCGCTGGGGTTGCCTTAAGTCGGCTGAAACTCGACAGCAACTTTACACACACCATAGAGTATGCAAATTGTCTTTTGGGAAAACTTTTCCCCTGCTTCCAGATCTTCTCACCGAGGAGCTTGCCTCCCCTGCCTCTGTGGAACGCTGACATTTTCTGGAACGTCATTTGATAACTAATAAATTGCTCAAATGAAGCTATTGTTCCCTTAAAAAAGGTTTTCAGTGAATCTAAAAACTGTCCAGCCATTGTTTTTAAATGCTCCTGTTTTATTTATGAACTCCTTGGCGTATATATATTTACGTGAATTGTGTTTCTTGGCCAAACTATATGCCCCTTTGCTCTTCACTTTGACACCCATGCAAATGATCTTGTATCAATTATCCTGCTCTATTCCCATCAGAGTGGTGCATATTTCATTGTGGCGTGCTTACACTCTCCTTTTCCTTCCTAAAGAGTGTGAACCTGGAGACGCTAATGGTTTTGAATAACGATGATATCCGAGTTTCAGTTCTGATTGCCCTTTTAGATATCTCCATTTCCATAATGCTTTCATTATAATGAAGATGAAACCTATTCATACACTGTTAAATATGACCTCAGCAATTTCTCACCAGGCTGCAAACAATAATTTAAGCAGAGACTTTCCCGTTATTTTACACAGAAATCCTACCTCACCCTGCTGTGAAACCACATGGAATCCAGGTAATTTGTGCCTACAGACTTGCTTCCAAACCTGACCCAACTAGACCCTACCTGCAGTTAAGAATGCTGTATACACACAGCTCACACTAACAATAAGAATTGCTGTTCAAAAGCGTACCTGTGAATATTGTCAAACCTCTGAGGAGTCATTGGAGCACATTTTATTAGTCTGTCCAAAATTTAACGATTTTAGACCAAACCTGTTTTTAGGGGATCCCTTACTGGCCCATCCAAGCCTTTTTAATCTTAAATTGAACTATCTTCTGAATACAGAGAATCCCAAGCAACTGGACATTGTGGCCAAATTCTTGCTCACTATTACGAAATAATTTCCTGGGTTCCTCTTTCGCTCTGAAGTGTGCACTTTATGAAACAGGAGTACCTGTTTTATCTCGTTAAACTGTATTTGGATTACTTAGTTCTGCTATGTTTTAATGCCTAATAAAGATCTTTGAACTTGAACTTGAACTTGAGTTGCTGTCATGAAATTCTTCGAATATTAATTTTATTATTTATGTAAATTTATTTCCCACAGATCACCAGAGTCTCTGGGTGGGGTACAATAACATGGGGTCAGTAGAATCTGAGTGGCAATTTTGTGCAGTGGTTAGAGTGTTAGACTAAGACTGTAGGGACCCCATTTCCAATCCTGACTCTACCATGATCTCCAGACTGGGGCAACTTGGGTGTTATTAGTACAAGCAGGGAGGGAAGAACCACCTATGCCACCTTGAGATTTTGGAAGAATGCTGGGAAAACAATAAGGAGCAATAGTGCATGGATGCCAGGTAGGGTCTGCAATTACATCTTATCTGCAGACTACAGAGATAAACTCCCCTGGATGGTTTGGAGGGTAGACTCTATGGCGCTGACTATTTCACTGAAGTCCTTATCCCTCCCAGGCTTCATCCCCAAATCTCCATGAGTTTCCAAAACTAGAGCTGGCCACCTTACCCTTATATCCCCTGCCAGTGACTGGAGGTGTGGTGGGACCTGGAAAGTCTCAGTGCTGTTGTCGGACCAAACACGGTTGCATGGCCATCAGCGCAGACCTACCAGGCCAAGTTGCGCAGCAGCTGCCATCAGAGCTGGACTGGGCCCAATTAAATTATGGCTGAGCCCAGGCCAAGTTATATGCTGGCTGCTTCCATGGTCAGACGGGGTCCTATTTTGCAGTGGCTACGTCAGTTGCCTGGTCAAGTTATATGCTGGCTGCTTCCATGGTCAGACGGGGTCCTGTTTTGCAGTGGCTACGTCAGTTGCCTGGTCAAGTTATATGCTGGCTGCTTCCATGGTCAGACCGGGGCCTGTTTTGCAGTGGCTACGTCAGTTGCCTGGTCGGGTTATGGCGCTGGCTGCTTCCCATGGTCAGGACGGGGTCCTGTTTGGTAAGTGGCTTCGCGTCAGTTGCCTGGTCAAGTTATATGCTGGCTGTTTCCTATGGTCAGACGGGTCCTGGTTTTGCAGTGGCTACGCCAGTTGCCTGGTCAAGCTTATATGCGCTGGCTGCTTCCATGGTCAGACCGGGGCCTGTTTTGCAGTGGCTACGTCAGTTGCCTGGTCAAGTTATATGCTGGCTGCTTCCATGGTCAGACGGGGTCCTGTTTTGCAGTGGCTACGTCAGTTGCCTGGTCAAGTTATATGCTGGCTGCTTCCATGGTCAGACGGGGTCCTGTTTTGCAGTGGCTACGTCAGTTGCCTGGTCAAGTTATATGCTGGCTGCTTCCATGGTCAGACGGGGTCCTGTTTTGCAGTGGCTACGTCAGTTGCCTGGTCAAGTTATATGCTGGCTGCTTCCATGGTCAGACGGGGTCCTGTTTTGCAGTGGCTACGTCAGTTGCCTGGTCAAGTTATATGCTGGCTGCTTCCATGGTCAGACCGGGTCCTGTTTTGCAGTGGCTACGTCAGTTGCCTGGTCAAGTTATATGCTGGCTGCTTCCATGGTCAGACCGGGTCCTGTTTTGCAGTGGCTACGTCAGTTGCCTGGTCAAGTTATATGCTGGCTGCTTCCATGGTCAGACGGGGTCCTGTTTTGCAGTGGCTACATCAGTTGCCTGGTGGTTGCCACCAGTGCTGGACTGGGCCCAGTTGGGTGTTAGCTGCTGCCAGAGGCCAGGCCAATTGTGTGGTGCTGCCAACTTGTTTTAGTTTTTCTTTCTTTCTTTCTTTCTTTCTTTCTTTCTTTCTTTCTTTCTTTCTTTCTTTCTTTCTTTCTTTCTTTCTTTCTTTCTTTCTTTCTTTCTTTCTTTCTTTCTTTCTTTCTTTCTTTCTTTCTTTCTTTCTTTTCTGTCTGTCTGTCTGTCTGTCTTTCTGTCTTCCTGACGTTTTTTCGTTTTTTTATTCTTTCGTTCTTTCATTTTTTTGTTTTTTTGTTCTTTCATTCTTTTGTTCGTTCTTACTTACTACACAGTCCATGAAGGGCAGATCAATCCAGTGCTTCTCAGTGGGAGGTAGATGGGTCTTCTGAGTGGCTGAGATTCTCATAGTTATGGAGATAGCTCGTTGAAAATTTTAAAAAGAGAAAAACTATGTATTGCCAGAATAGGCAGGACTATTTGACTACAACTATGTACTTTGTGGGCTAAAAAAGATGGCAGTGGATACATATAGCAGAATGGTTACATATATCTTTCTAGCAGTTGTAACTTCTTATTTTAAGCAGTTACACAGTTCCAGGAACATATCTCAGTCACCTAGATATTATCCCCCTGATGCTTATTAAGGCTGTGTGGATCAGATTTAAGAGAGCAATCCTAAATAGGTCAGCTTAGAAGTCACATTTTATTCACACAGGGATTGCTCTCGGAAAAGCATTTTTAGGATTGCACTCTAAGTTTTCTAACACAAACACCAGTTGATATAAATTATACGCAAAGAATGATGTTTGATGATGAAAGAGAGAGGCAGGATGGGGTAGGGGTTAAAGGGGCAAGCTAGGATCTGGAAAACCCTTGTCTGAATCCCCACTCTCAACATGAGTGCTCGCCAGGTCATACACTCTCAACCTTGACCCTGGTAAGTATTTGAACATGTGATCTCCAGTGAATACCAGGAGCAAGAGGCAGAGGCAGAGAGCGCCAAATCAGGGCCAAATGTCTCTCGCCTTGAAAACCTCACTAGGGTTGTCTTACATCAGCTGTGACTCGATGGGGGAAAGGTAGATATGCCACATTGTTATGTTTCATTGCTTACATAGAAGCTAAAAAGCTATATTAACTTGCTGCTCAGGTGAAAGCCATTATCTGACCTCAGAATTGTACCAGTCACTGTAGTGATAATTCAATTGTCCAAGGTCTGAGTTCACGCACTGGAGGTTTTAGATTTTATGTCTGGCACGAACAATATTTGACATGAATACTGGAGGCATGCATTGACATTCATTGACATCCAGTCAACAGTGACCTTGATTAACTTGCAGTACAGCAATATAATACTGAGTATACACACACTGATAAATACTTTTCACCAACGTCGGTCTCTGAAATGTGGAGGACACCATTAAAATGATCACATCCATCTTGATTGAAGCAGGATTTTAACCACATCCTGCTACTTCAGAGGGCCTTTCCCCCATCTTCTTCACCTTTTAAGCCCCTGGGCCACGGAGGAGAGTAGCTGGGTCCCCGACACTTCCCCACAACAGGGGCGTATGACACAGCACAGCCACCCCGCCACAGCCATCTGTCACAAGCCTCTCAAGCGCGCGGCATCCCAGGTGCTCTTCTTAACGTCGCCTTTTGATGACCACGCGCAGAGGCAGGGTCGTGGGGACGCCCAGGCGCGCGCCTGGGATGCCGCGCGCTGAGAGCAGCGCACGGCATAAGGGGGATAGAAGAGAGTGGGGAAAGGCCCAGAGTCTAACAATACCAGTGAAATATAGGCTGTGCTGTATATACACTCGGTGGAAGGTTTTAAAAAGCATTTTGGTGAAGATGTTTGCACACTTCTTTCCACACAAAAATCTTCAAAATATTTTATTGCTCACAACCCAGGTATTTCAAAAATCACTAAACTAGCGATCCCCCCCCCCCCGCACCGGGGTTGAAGACCTTTCCTACCTGGTGAGCAACAAAAACCAGGGGAAAAACACTTTCTTTCTACCACCTAAACATCTTAATTCTATTTCCACTGATCATGTCCGCCACTGTTTTGTGCTGCAGCAGAGATTCTTTGAAGCATACCCATGGATGTTTCCTCTGCTTGATTTCGCTGTAAAAAGTAGAAGAAGAGTTTGTATTTATACCCCATCTTTCTCTCCTGTAAGGAGATTCGGGGTGGCCTACAAACTCCTTTCCCTTCCTCTCCCCACCACAGACACCTTGTGAGGTAGGTGGGCTGAGAGAGTTCCAAAGAACTGTGACTAGCCCAAGGTCACTCAGCAGGAATGTAGGAGTGTGGAAACACATCTGGTTCACTAGATAAGACTCCACCACTCAGGTGGAGATGAATAAAGTTCGTTTTGCCTAGCAATCCTGTGCACATGCTGTTTTTTGTTTGTTTTGAGGGGGATATTTGCAAAGCTAAAATGACATTAGCAAAGCTGCAATATGCACATATTTGTGTTGCTGCAGCTTCACAGTTATACCCCTCAAAACAAAAAGGAAAAAACAATACATCTGCGAGATTCCTAGGCAAAGCAAACTTGATTCATCTACTTTTTAAAAGGAAATTATGTGCTAATGAGCTGCAAGCAGAGGAAACTTCCATGGAAAACCTTCACCATGTGGCAGAGGCACAGAGAATCTCTGCAGCAGCACACAAAACAGTGGGTGCAACAGAGAAACCGACAAGTGCAACAGGGAGGGGGAAAAATCTGTTTTGGCCAGCAATGCTTTTGGCTACCTGTTCTTGTTGGGCTGTGTGCAAACTGAAAAAGCCAAAACAGATCTTTTAAAAACAGATCTTTTAAAAACAACAAATGGGGGTGGAGTTTCTGACATGTAATGTGGGAGTTTGAACCCAAGAACCCCCCCCCCTTACCTACGTCCTTGGGTGGGAGGAATAATATGAATCTGAGGCAGGCATGGCACACTCATGCAGGTTCAGATTCCCAGAAAATTGGAGGGAAAGGTTGCGGTTTGCCCGAGTCCAGAATATCCATACTTTTGTCCATCAAAAGCGCAGCAGTGTTGGGACCATTGCAGAAATGAAAATTATACCCAGATAATGTGGCAAATAAGTTCTATAATTGAAAATCTGCACAAATTAGAAAGTAGGCTTGCTGTGTAGAGAAGCCCTGTGTGTAAATGGCACTGTGCACCTAAAGTCAGTGTGTGTGTATTCATATTTTTCCCCTAAAGTTATTATTATTATTATTTTATTATTTATTAGTTTTCTTATACTGCCCAATCCCCAAAGGGCTCAGTTGAAAATATTCCATGTGCAGTGAAAACAGTTTTGAGTCACCATCTGTATCTCCAGACAAATTTCACAGAATGCCACAAGTATTGTATTGTATTATTCGAGTATTATTGTATTGTATTATTCGAGTATTATTATTTCACAGAATGCCACAAGTATTGTATTGTATTGTATTATTCGAGCCCTCCCCAGAAGGGCTCAGGGCGGTGAACAACAACAGTATAATACCAAACATCAGTACTCATAACATCAAGCAAAAAAATCAATGAACATAGTGTCAATAAACATAGGACCCCACCCCCTGCAGGTGTTTCCAATGGAGTGGATGGGGAAGAACTCTCACTCCTTCCTGTGGGCAGCAGGTGGCAGCTCACCAGGTGGGCCTCTGCTTGGCTGGCTGGCTGGCTGGCAGGCAAACCAACAGGGAGGATCTGTCCCAGGCAGGTCTGAAAAAGCTGGCTGCTGTTGGAACTACTGTTGTAATTGCCAGACCCCACCCCCTGCAGGTGTTTCCAATGGGGTGCGTGGGGAAGGACTCTCACTCCTTCCTGTGGGCAGCAGGTGCGTCTTAACATTATTTCTAGAAGAAGAAGAAGAAGAAGAAGAAGAAGAAGAAGAAGAAGAAGAAGAAGAAGAAGAAGAAGAAGAAGAAGAAGAAGAAGAAGAAGAAGAAGAGTTGCCCCCTTTCTCTCCTGCAGGAGACTCAAAGGGGCTTACAATCTCCTTGCCCTTCCCCCCTCACAACAAACACCCTGTGAGGTAGGTGGGGCTGAGAGAGCTCCGAGAAGCTGTGACTAGCCCAAGGTCACCCAGCTGGCAGGTGTGGGAGTGCACAGGCTAATCTGAATTCCCCAGATAAGCCTCCACAGCTCAGGTGGCAGAGCTGGGAATCAAACCCGGTTCCTCCAGATTAGATACATGAGCTCTTAACCTCCTATGCCACTAGCACACTTTAGAATATTTTCCAGAGAGCCAGGGTTAATTTAATTGTACTCCCTTTGTGCCTATGGATACTATGAATAGTGAAAGCTGAGTAATGAAAAGGCAAATATGGAATGCTGACTACGCCGCCACCTTGCCCACGTCACAGATGAAGTGGTAAATTTCTTCCTGGGCTGGTGAGGGAATTGCATAATTCAATGCTTTTGCATGGGGAAAAAAAAGCTCAGTGCATCCAAAATTAGCATTTTGTGGAGAAGGTGAGTCTGGGGTGACATCCAGTTTTCGAAGTATACAGAAGTTTTGTATATGATTCTGCAACTCACAGTCAAAAGTTGTACAGTCCAAGAGCCGATTCAGTGACTCATTTGTTGTTGGAGAGAAGCCAGACTCCCTAGGAAACCATATGAAAAAAATGTCAATGTGTTCACTATTTGTATGTCAAAGAATATGCTCAGCATTCCACTGTCGACTGCGTATCCTTGATCTAACCTCCACCGTGTGAGCAGCATACAAATCAGCAGAGCAATTAGATGAGCTGGACCGTTTACTTCTAACTTTTTTAATTAAAGAAGCATATGGATTTCCCCAGGCCCCTTCCGCACATGCAGAATAATGCACTTTCGATCCACTTTCAATGCACTCTGCAGCTGGATTTTACTATGTGAAATAGCAAAATCCACTTGCGAATAATTGTGAAAGTAGATTGAAAGTGCATTATTCTGCATGTGCAGATGGGGCCCCAGTGCTTCCCTCTAACTTCCAAGCTAGCATCTGGACCAGTGTTTCCCAACCTTTTTGAGGTCAGGGTACCCTTGACCTCACTCTTCATATCTCACGGTACCCCTGCTGCCACCCTCCACCTTCCCCTCCCATTGCCCCTGCTTGCCACACACCCCACCTTCCCCTCCCAGGGTGAAGGGAAGCACTGGGGGTGCGGGTGGTTGCTGACCTTGTGGCTGGCCCTGCCCCATGGGCCAGCTCCATGTTCTTGCTGGCGCCGGTGGGAGACACCACAAAAATGAGGGGGTGGTAGTGTTGCCATGGTACCCCTGGGACATACTCATGGCACCCCAGGGTACCACAGAACCCTGGTTGAGAATGGCTGCTCTGGACAAAGTTTTCCCCTCCAGGACATATTTAAGTGTACAGAATGGACTTTCAGCCCCTATTGGGTATTGGCATTGACTAGGGTTGGTCAATACTAAAAAAATTCGGTAAAATTCGGATTTGGGTATTTTGGGGCATAAAATTATTTGTATGCCCGAATCCGAATCGTAGCCAATTCGGATATACCCGAAAATTCGGGTAAATCCGAAAAATTCGGGTCCGTTTTATTATTTTTTTGAATTTTGGGTGTTTTTACACGTTTTGGCCTGCAGGGGACGCAATTTTAAAGCTAGCGGCACCAAAATTTCGGGATATCATCTGGAGACTGTCAACTGATGATTCTCCCCAAGTTTGGTGCTGTTTAGTTCTAGGGGGGGCAAAGTTATTGACCACCTCAAAGGGTGCCCCATCCCCATTGTTTCCAATGGAAGCTGCTAATAACACAGGGAGATGGGGGCTACACTTTTTCAAGGTCCATAATGTTGGACCCCTGAACCAAACTTCACCAAACTTGGGGAGTAGTCATAGGGACAAAGTACATTTATGATAAATCTCAAAATTTTGGTGACAGTAGCTCTAAAACTGCACCCTCACAGTCACCCAAAGAAATTTCCCAGATTCTATGCTGCTCTGTAGTGGCTGGCTGGCTCCATTGCAGTTTGGCCAATAGGAAAATTTCTGTGGGAGGGCTGTGGAATGCACATTTCTCATGGTAAACCCACAAAACTTTCAGGGATGATAATATTTTCAGGAGGAGTCTCTTTCATGACACCATCCAGGTTTGGTAGACTGTTGCTTCAAAGGGGTTCAATGTTATGGGTAGGGTCCATCTCCACTGCCCCCATAAGCTTAAAGTTCCTCAAAACCTGGATTAGGTGTCATCCAAAGACTCTCCTGAAGATACCCTGAACATTTTGTGACTGTACCTTGATAAATGTTGCACCCCACAACCCTCCACCAGAAATTCCACATTGACAGCAATGCAGAAGTCACTGCAGAAAAAAAAGAACCTTGGGCAAATTTTTGGGGGTGCCTGCAGGGCACATTTTTTTAGACATATCAGCACCAAAATATCAGGATCATCAGGAGACTGTCCTGATGACACTTGGTGCACGCTTTGGTGCAGTTTAGGGGGGCCAAAGTTATATGGACCCTCAAAATGGTAGCCACCATCTCCTTAGCTGTCATTGGAAACAATGGGGATAGAGGCCCCTTTGAGGGTCTAATAACTTTGGGTCTCCTGAACCAACTGGGTACTAAACTTAGGTGTTCATCAGACAGTCTCCTAGATGATGTCTCGAAATTTGGTGCGCACTAGCTTTAAAAATTCCGGTTTTCATGTTTCACCGCTCCTGCACATGAAGCCTGCTGGAGTGAGTGAGCGGTGAAACAGCAAAACCAGCATTTTTAAAACTAGTGACACCAAAATAAACTTTTCAGGGTAACATCATTTGTGAGACTGTCCTGATGATACCCCCAAAGTTTGGTGCAGTTTGGTTCAGGGGAGCCAAAGTTATGGACTCTCAAAAGTGTAGCCCCATCCCCTATCAGCTCCCATTGGAAAAGAATGGGGATAGGGACACCACTTTTGAGTGGGTCCATACCTGAACCAAACTGCACCAAACTTCCCAGGCAACCTTTATCAGGACAGTCACTGATGATACTCCTGATAATTTGGTGCCAATACATCTCAGGTCTCCCGTAGCAGGCACCCCCAGAAATTTGCCCGAAGATTCTTTGTTCCTATACGGTGACTTGGCTGTATTTTCGCTGTCAATGGGGAATTTCTGGTAGAGGGCTGTGAGGTGCACATTTCTGATAGGTATGGTCTACAAAACTTGGCTATCTTCAGGAGAGTCTCTGGATGACACCATCCAGGTATGGGGAATTTTGCTTCAGGGGATTTTATTCTATGGGCCTCAAAAAGGGTAGGGCCCATCGCCCACTTCCCCCTGGAGTAAAGTGACCCAAACCCGGATGGTGTCATCCAGAGACTCTCCTGAAGATACCCTGAAAGTTTTGGTGGGTTTTACCATGAAAAATGTGCACTCCACAGCCCCTCAGAAATTCCCTATTGACAGCAATGCAGCTAAGTCACTGCAGAACAAAGAATCTTGTTACCAAATTTCTGGGGGTGCCTGCAGAGTGCATTTGTAGATGGAATGGTACCAATATTTCAGTGTATCATCTGGAGACTGTCCTGATGATTCTCCACAAGTTTGGTGCAGTTTGGTTCAGGGGGGGGCAAAGTTATGGACCCTCAAAAGCGATAGCCCTCATCTCCTTAGTCCCCATTGGAAAGAATGGGGGATAGGGGCCCCACTTTTGGGGGTCCATAACTTTGACCCCCCCTCTAAACCAAACTGCACTGAACTTATGGGTACTGACAGTCTCCTGATGATAAATTCCTGAAAATTTGGTGCTGATATACTTAAAAATGTCTCCCCTGCAGGCTCAAAATGAAAAAAAACACCAAAAAAATAAAACGTAATTCGTTAGTAATCCGAATCCCATGGATTCGGATCTGTTAGGATTCGGACAGCTCAGATTCGGCCCCTGCTCGTCCGAATCCGTCCGAATCCGTGCAGATTCGGTAAAAATTCGGATTTGGACTGTCCGAATCTCCAACCCTAGCATTGACTGCTTCTTATCCCATTCAGACTGCAGAAAGAGAGGTTTAGGAATGCCCTGCATATGTTTGAAACTTTGAAAATAGCAGCAAATTAAATGAAGAATTATGGCCTTCATTAAAACCAGACCAAATCTGAATTTGAAGTGATTGGCCATAGCTGCAGGCCTCAGGCAGTCAGATTTATAGCAGGCCTTGTGGAATGAGTTGACGATAGCCAAAGGTTGACTTTCACTCACCTGCAGTTGGGAACTACCCATTGGCACAGCTTGGCTTTTGAAATCTGGGCTCCATTTGGAGCTCAAACAAATGTGCTTTTCCACCACTCCAGATCTGCCAGTGAAAGCAAGGTCCAAGAATGGCAAGTGTGTGTGTGACGGGTTACTGAATATAATGGTTAATTTAAAAGGTGCAATTCAGACAGAACAGGAGCACAATGAATTAGCCAGAGCTCTTCCTGATTGGCTGGCTGAGCTGCAGTTAGCCAGAAGCACGGAGAGGATGTGTGCTTGCCTGAGAGAGACAGATCGAGTCAGTCAAGAGACAGATCAAGTCAAGAGGCAATGAGAGCCAGAGACAGACTGAGAACGGCAGAGTGCCAGGGTTCTCAAAAGCTGAGAGAAAAAGATCAGTAATTCCTCAGAGGCTAGGTGGCCAGGTGTTGGTGAAAGACCCAAGGGAAACCTATTCATGGGGACAATCCTAAGACCACACAAATGGCTTGGTTATAGTCTTGAAAGAGACCACACCTAGGCCCTTTCCGCATGGGCCAATAACAGCGCCCTAGGGATGACAAAAAACGCCGTCCGTAGGGAGCTGTTCACATGGGGGGTGCAGCTGCATTGCAGCCGCACCGCCCTCGCTCCCCTCCAGCGGCGCAAAGCCGCTGTTTCCCAACCTCGCTCCCTGAGCGAGGTTTTTGGGAAACAGCGGCTTCCAACCGCTGCCGTGCAAACCGCAGCAGCTGGAAGGCACCAATCCCCCCTTTCCCAAACACCTTACCGTGTCCTCTGACCTCTGGCATGTCACACAGGCCAGGGGACACACACCCTGCCCTGTGACTTCTGAGCTGTCACACAGGGCAGGGGGGCGAGTCCCTTGGCCTGTGCGACACGCTGGAGGTGGTGCAGTCCGCGCGGAGGCTGCGCTGTCTTCCCCACTGCAACCTGGACTGTTCATGCGAACGGTCCTGGGGTGGTTGGGTCGGCGTCATGAATGCCGACCCAAGCCCCAGCGTGGCTGTGCGGAAATGGCCCTAGATAGAATAGAATAGAATACTTTATTTACGGTCAATGACCAAATATCACACCTAGATATGGGACCAGAGAGTTCCTAAGGGTCTGCTTTGTATAATTGGCAGAGTCAAGAGAGGATTTAGAGAAACCTCAGAGCTTGCTCTGTTCCAGCCCAATATGAAACCCTGAGGAATAAAGTGTGGGTGGTTTAGGAACTTGTTCAGGATCCATGTAGGAAGGTTTACCCTGAAGGAGATAACTGAGTGTATGAAGCTAGATTTTGATCTGAAACAATATTTTATTTGTAACATCTAAGTATTCTCTGCCCAAGAAAAAGAAAAGTGTAAAAACTTTCTGTAATGTCAAATCAAGAACTCCTGTAAATAAATTATTGTTTGTTTTACTGTTAAAAAGCCTCTCAGAGATAAAAATTTCCCTCACAAGGTGGCAGCATACAAATTCCTGACAGGATTTGCATGAAGAGTTTGTGTGTATGTGTGAGTGGGGTGTGTCTGGGCTATCAGCAGCTATCAGTTGGGCCCTCAGCCCTGTAGTACTGGGCTGTATGTGAGTTACAGTGTGCCTTTCAAAAGAGGCTAGGAATGCTGGGAAAGATCAAGAAATGCAATGCAATCTTAAAATACTTTATTAGGAGGGATCCCTAATGAATAGATGTGAGTAGGATTCTGAGTGGACCTGCTTAGAATTGCATCCTTAGATGCTGAGGAGATGGACAGGAAAGGGTTCTGAAAAACCCCAAGAAGTTGAGGAAGCAGGAAGGTGGACCATGGCTCAATAGTACAGCATCAGCATTACATTGAGAAGGTTCCAGATTCAATTCCTGACACCTCTAATTGAAAGGAAATAAGTCATGAAAAACCTCTGCCTGAGAACCAGAAATTCCTGGATTCAACTCCTGACACTTTCAGTTAAAATGAAACATGATCTGAAGGACCTCTGCTCAGCATCTTCAGTTAAAATGAAATGTGATCTGAAGGACCTCTCCTTGAGAACCAGAAGTTCCCAGATTCAACCCCTGACACCTTTAGTTAAAAGGAAATGTGAGGTAAAAAATGTGAGGTGAAAAGTGTGAAATGTGAGGTGAAAAATGTGAAAAAACCTCTGCTTGAGAACCATAGGTTCCCATTTTAACCCCTGACATCTCCAGTTAAAAGAAAAGGTGATGTGAAGATCCTCTGGCTGAGAACCTGGAAAGCTGCTGCAAGTCAGCTTAGAGTAGACAATACTGACTTGGTAGACCTAGTGCTAGACTTAGGAGAAAGCCACTTCATGTATTGATGTGTAACTGGAGCACCTGAGACTAATCAGAGTCCTTGGAAAAGTCTGTCAAGACATTCCCCTCTCACTCCAGCCCCTTCTAGCCTGAACAGTCCCAAAATATCCCATTTGCTTAAAGAACTGGTTTAAATCTTAGCTCCCCATTATCCATTCCGACTATAACTGACTTCCCATTTTCATTCCACCCCACTTCCTTGTCATATCCTCCTTTTTCTCTTAATCATCTGTGTCAGTTTTGGTAGCAGAAATTCTCTGGATGTGTGAATACTTTTTGAGCATTTTCCATTTATTTGGCATTTGATGAGATTTCGGTGTCTGACGAGTCTTACAGTAGCTGTCAATATTTGATCGTATTTGACAACTGACACGTAGTAGCAGTAGCGAGTACCTTGTGTCTGTCAGCGTTTGCAATAGAATCCATTGTTCGTCCTTAACTTTAGTCATTCATCTCCTTGTCAAATTTCAATGTTAAATTTTAATGCTGACATTCAAATGTGAAGATTAGATTGAAAATGAAAAACCAAGTTTTTTAAAAAAGAAAGAAAATACAATATTTAAGAAGACTTTCAAAAATGTTTCCCCTCTGGAGCAAACAGCTGCAGGCTCACACATAATAAATGTCGGTGGGGTGTTGTTGTTGGAGTGCTGGACTAGGGTCCGGGAGATCTTTCAAATTCCAATCCAAACATGAAGGTCACAGGATGAATTTGGGCCATTCATTCTCTCTTCGCCTAACCTACCTCAAAAGGTTGTTCTTCTTCTAGATGGATGGACGTGATTTCAAAACAACACAGGTTTATGCATCTGAAAGGGCCAATAAGATCTCAAGCTAAATTCATGGAATGAAAACGGACACTTTTATTCTGATGAATGATCAGAGAAGTTCAGCTGTCGTTTGTGTTGACAACTTATTCCTGGCCCTCTCCTCTTTCCATATAGCACTCCAGTTGCTCCTGAGAATAATGTTGGTGCAGAAAGTAAGGTTGCTAAGAGAAATTCTCCCAGTTTCTCTGTTCTCCCAGTTTCTCTGCGATATCAAACAGCCTGTTTCTTTTCCTATTTTTTATGCATTTGGAATAAATTTTTAATCAGTTCCATTCTAATCAAAGAGGAAGTCGAGGAGAAAAGGGCAGGAAGGGAGATTTCTGCCAAACATCCAAATGTTACTTTGCAGATGCTCAGAGGCAGGCAATGTCTTCCTGCCCTTCCTATCGTTCTGCTAGAACCCCAACCTGTAATGTATAACAGAAAACAATTGCATAGGCTGGTGTTAGAAAAGACTTCATTGATTGCTCAATAATTTCTCAAAAGAGAAATGAAAGAGATTCCCCTTATTTTTAAGAAACAATGGCTGTTCATTCAAAATCATTGCTTTAGTGGTATTTGTTCTGGTATTTCAGAAAGGACATGATTACTGAATTTTAGGATATGGTTTTAGGAATCCATTTTGGGGGCATTTAGGAATACTGGGTAATAGTAAATCTGGTGTCTGTCTATTGCCACTGCTTTCAATCAGCCATGGATCTGAAGTCTAAAAGGCAGGTCGATTACTCTTTGAAAACAGTGGCAGTAGATCCAATATCCAGTCTCAGTTGCCAGGTCTACCTTAAAATCAAAACACCACCACCATCCCAGTCACAGAAGTTTGAGATATAAATTCTGGAAATCCAAAATTCCCTATGTGCATTTGGCTGTTTTGGATACCCCAAGCCAAAATGAAGCAACAAATTTAATCTACAATTATGGCTAAGAAATATCCTAAAGTTCATCCTAGTTGCTAGACCTATTTGATTCACATTCTTATTATTTCCACTGCATTATGTCTGTCTTTTTCAGTTGGCTAAATCAATGCATAACCGGTGAGCCATCCACCCGAACACAGCCCACCAGCCTTGCTAGCCACATACTGTGAGTCTTTTGAGATGCTTGACTACCCATCTATTTTGGATGTCAAGGGAAGAAAGGGAAATGACCACGGGAAGTGGTTCAAACTTCTGGCCGGCACCATGAAGGTTCACTGAACAGCTCAACATCTTAATTACCTCTGCTGAATCATGGCCTCAAAATGCAATGCATACAGCAAGCACACAGAGAAATTAAACATGATGTTGAGTAATGACTGAGCAGACAAGCTTAGTTCCTGAAGCTTGAAACTAGGCTACGAGTTTCAGGTGCAACAAATACAAATTCAGGCATATTTGAGCAAAAATTCGGGCAAATACGAATTCAGGCAACTTCAGGCATATTCGGGCAAAAATTGGCCGAATATGACCTGCACGAATATGAATGAATCTGAATGCAAGGTATTCGGGATTTTTTTTTGGTATTTTTGATGTTTTTTCATGTTTTGGCCTGCAGGTGGAGCATTTTGAAAACTAGAGACACTGAAATTTCAGGATATCACCCAGATAGTGTTCTGATGATACCACCTGAGCTTGGTGAAGTTTGGTTCAAGGGGGCCAAAGTTATGGATCTTCAAAGGGGTGCCCCATCCCTCATTGTTTCCAATGGGAGCTAACAGGAAATGGAGGCTACCCATTTGAGAGTCCATAACTTTGGACCCCCTGAACCAAACTTCACCAAACTCAGGTGGTATCATCAGGACAGTCTCTGGATGATACCATGAAATTTTGGTGCCACTATGTTTAAAACTGCACCCCTGACAGGCACCCCAGGAAATTTGCCCAGATTTTCTGCTTTGCAGTGTCTTGATCCATTGTAGCCAATTGGGAATTTCTGAGTTTGTAAGCAGGCTGCACATTTTTGAAGATAGAGGCACCAGACTTTCAAGGTGGCTCCAGGAGGCCCTCCTGGTAGTAGCATCCACGCTTGGTGAACTTTTCTTCTTGGGGTTCAATTTTATGGGCGTAGGAGGTTAAGAGCTCATGTATCTAATCTGGAGAAACCGGGTTTGATTCCCAGCTCTGCCACCTGAGCTGTGGAGGCTTATCTGGGGAATTCAGATTAGCCTGTACAATCCCACACACACCAGCTGGGTGACCTTGGGCTAGTCACAGCTTCTCGGAGCTCTTTCAGCCCCACCTACCTCACAGGGTGTTTGTTGTGAGGGGGGAAGGGCAAGGGGATTGTAAACCCTCTGAGTCTCCTGCAGGAGGGAAAGGGGGGAATATAAATCTAAACTCTTCTTATGTTGTTTCCCCACTCTTGCACGTGAAGCCTGCTGGCTGAGTTCTCTCTGAACTCTCTCAACCCACCCCCCACCCACAAAAGCACAGTTCACCAAGCCTGGATTCTATTACCAGGAGGCCTCCTGGAGCAGCCTTGAAAGTCTGGTGCCTCTATCTTCAAAAACGTGCAGTCAGCGCTTACACACCCAGAAATTCCCCAGAATCTGTCAGGCTTTTCAGCAAGTTCTATAGTGGGAAACAATAACTTTTCCCATCATAGACTTCAATCAGGCTTGCTGTTACACCCAGCTGGCTCTGTGGTACAGGTTTCAATGGGGGGCACTCTTTTGGGGTCTTGCTCTGGGTAGTGGCACTTATTTCCTACAGGGCTGCTGGTGTGAGTCTCCTGAAGGGAACCAGCCAAATTTGCTTGGGAGGGGCAAATGCTGTGGGCTGCCAATTGAAGGTGAACCTGATGTACAAACTCTGGCTGGCACATACAGTGACTATTTAACTTTTAAATAGGTTCACCTTCAACTGGGTGCCCCGGATTGCGATACCCTTTTTTTGCGATGAGGAAAGAATATGTTTGCTTCCTACCTGTAACTTTTCATTTATTGTATTGTTTTTATGAAATAACAATAAAAACAAGAAAAGAAAAGAAATTTCCCATTGGCTACAGTGGAGCCAAGCCACTGCAGAACAGAGAATCTTGGGCAAATTTCTTGGGATGACTGTCAGGGGTGCATTTATAAAGCTGGTGACACCAAAATTTCAGGGTATCACCCAGAGACTGTTCTGATGATGTCACCTGAGTTTGGGGAAGTTAGGTTCAGGGGGGGCAAAGTTATGGGCCATCAAATTGATAGCCTTCATCTCCTGTTAGCTCCCATTAGAAACAATGGGAAATGGGGCACCCTATTTGTGAGTCTATAACTTAGCCCCCCTGAACAAAACTTCACTAAACTTGGAGGACATCATTAGAATAGTCCCTGAATGATGCCCTGAATTTTTGGTGCTGCTAGCTGTAAAATTGGCCCCCTGAAGGCCAAAACGTGAAAAACACCCCAAAACCGCAAAAAAATTCAAACCAACACGAAATTTTCAGATTTATCCCAAAATTCGGACACATCCAAAAATGTTATGTGTCTAATTCAAGCATACAGATAATTTTATGCCCAAAAACATCCGAATCCGAATTTTAACAAATTTTTAGGGTATTTACCAGCCTTAGTATTATTAACTGCAGGCTTACAGTAGGCAGTCACTCAACGTAGACATGGGAGATGGGGAGGAAACTAAGGCCCCTTCCGCACACACAAAATAATGCGTTTTCAAACCACTTTCACAACTGTTTGCAAGTGATTTTTGCTATTCCGCACAGCTTCAAAGAGCACCGAAAGCAATTTGAAAGTGCATTATTTTGCATGTGCGGAATGAGCCTAAGACACTTTCTTTTCCCTAATACTTGAAGATTCAAGCTAATGCTAGCTGAAATCTGCTAGTCAACCAGTAATGTCGAAATAAGCACACCATTGGTTATATAGTTAATAATATGGAGTATCATGATTATGTTTGCAGTAGCCTGGACTGGGAAACTGCTGAAGGTGAACAGCATTCCCAAACAGAGAGAGAGCAGCTATTTAAACCTAGAAATCATTTGACAGGTACATTTCTCAAAAGCTGTTTGCCACAACTTTCTGTCTGCCCTGTTCTGTTCATCTTGCCATGTGTGTTGATTTGTTTACTTGAGTCCACAAGGTTTAAAAATATGCAGCCAGTGCTTACACAGAATCTGCCAGACTCCAAGGGAGCAGCAGTGGCATAGTGGTTAAGAGCAGGTGCATTCTAATCTGGAGGAACCGGGTTTGATTCCCCACTTTGCCACTTTAGCTGTGGAGGCTATCTGGGGAATTCAGATTAGCCTGTGCACTCCCACACATGCCAGCTGGGTGACCTTGGGGTAGTCACATCTCTATGGAGCTGTCTCAGCCCCACCCACCCCACAGGGTGTTTGTTGTGAAGGGGGGAAGGGCAAGGAGATTGTAGGCCCCTTTGAGTCTCCTACAGGAGAGAAAGGGGGGATATAAATCCAAACTCTTCTTCTTCTTCTTGTCTGTCATTTTTGGTCTGCTTCCAACTGTGGTACCTGTTACTAATTGCTGCCATCTCAGGAATGTAGCCTGTAGTTGTAGGTTTCATTTTTTATTATTATTATTTATTTTTTCACAATGATTATTGGAGGCTGAAGTTTCCACTGTTTTCTTTCCTGTCCAACTGAGACAATTAGTTAGCTTCCCTAAGCTTTAATGTTCTTTTACTTAAGGTTGTAAGTGAATTTGCTATTTTTAATAGTGTCATTCAGGCTTTGAACCTGAGTCTTCCAGATTGTAATCCAAGACTCTCATTGCTCCTTTGTATGTTTTGCTGTCCAAGATGACTCACAGTGACCCCATAAGATTCTGAAGGCAAGAGATATGAAGAGGTGGTTTGCCATTGCCTGCCCCCACGTCATGGCCCTGGTATTCCTTGGAAGTTTTCCATCCAAATACTGGGCAGGGTCAAAGATGAGAGTCTGTAACTGACCCAAAGTCCCCCAGCAAGTTTTCATGGTGCAAATGGGGCTTTGAACCTGAGGCCCTTTCCACACGGGCCATTAACAGCGCCCTGGAGATGGCAAAAACGCCGTCCCCAGGGAGCTGTTTGCACAGGGGGCACAGCTGCTGCGCAGCCGCACCGCCCTCGCACCTCCCGAGCGGCACAAAGCCACCGTTTTCCGACCTCGCTTCCCCAGCAAGGATTATGGAAAACGGCGGCTTCGAGCCGCTGCCATACGAACGGCAACGGCTCAAAGGCGCCCTCCCTCCCCCTTTTAACTGTCAACCTACCGTCGCTGCGGCCATCCAGCGCATCGCTGAGGCCTGGGGACATGCCTGGGGGGGGGGGGTGGGGGGGGGGGGGGGTGGGGGGGGGGGGGGGTGGGGGGGGGGGGGGGTGGGGGGGGGGGGGGGTGGGGGGGGGGGGGGGTGGGGGGGGGGGGGGGTGGGGGGGGGGGGGGGTGGGGGGGGGGGGGGGTGGGGGGGGGGGGGGGTGGGGGGGGGGGGGGGTGGGGGGGGGGGGGGGTGGGGGGGGGGGGGGGTGGGGGGGGGGGGGGGTGGGGGGGGGGGGGGGTGGGGGGGGGGGGGGGTGGGGGGGGGGGGGGGTGGGGGGGGGGGGGGGTGGGGGGGGGGGGGGGTGGGGGGGGGGGGGGGTGGGGGGGGGGGGGGGTGGGGGGGGGGGGGGGTGGGGGGGGGGGGGGGTGGGGGGGGGGGGGGGTGGGGGGGGGGGGGGGTGGGGGGGGGGGGGGGTGGGGGGGGGGGGGGGTGGGGGGGGGGGGGGGTGGGGGGGGGGGGGGGTGGGGGGGGGGGGGGGTGGGGGGGGGGGGGGGTGGGGGGGGGGGGGGGTGGGGGGGGGGGGGGGTGGGGGGGGGGGGGGGTGGGGGGGGGGGGGGGTGGGGGGGGGGGGGGGTGGGGGGGGGGGGGGGTGGGGGGGGGGGGGGGTGGGGGGGGGGGGGGGTGGGGGGGGGGGGGGGTGGGGGGGGGGGGGGGTGGGGGGGGGGGGGGGTGGGGGGGGGGGGGGGTGGGGGGGGGGGGGGGTGGGGGGGGGGGGGGGTGGGGGGGGGGGGGGGTGGGGGGGGGGGGGGGTGGGGGGGGGGGGGGGTGGGGGGGGGGGGGGGTGGGGGGGGGGGGGGGTGGGGGGGGGGGGGGGTGGGGGGGGGGGGGGGTGGGGGGGGGGGGGGGTGGGGGGGGGGGGGGGTGGGGGGGGGGGGGGGTGGGGGGGGGGGGGGGTGGGGGGGGGGGGGGGTGGGGGGGGGGGGGGGTGGGGGGGGGGGGGGGTGGGGGGGGGGGGGGGTGGGGGGGGGGGGGGGTGGGGGGGGGGGGGGGTGGGGGGGGGGGGGGGTGGGGGGGGGGGGGGGTGGGGGGGGGGGGGGGTGGGGGGGGGGGGGGGTGGGGGGGGGGGGGGGTGGGGGGGGGGGGGGGTGGGGGGGGGGGGGGGTGGGGGGGGGGGGGGGTGGGGGGGGGGGGGGGTGGGGGGGGGGGGGGGTGGGGGGGGGGGGGGGTGGGGGGGGGGGGGGGTGGGGGGGGGGGGGGGTGGGGGGGGGGGGGGGTGGGGGGGGGGGGGGGTGGGGGGGGGGGGGGGTGGGGGGGGGGGGGGGTGGGGGGGGGGGGGGGTGGGGGGGGGGGGGGGTGGGGGGGGGGGGGGGTGGGGGGGGGGGGGGGTGGGGGGGGGGGGGGGTGGGGGGGGGGGGGGGTGGGGGGGGGGGGGGGTGGGGGGGGGGGGGGGTGGGGGGGGGGGGGGGTGGGGGGGGGGGGGGGTGGGGGGGGGGGGGGGTGGGGGGGGGGGGGGGTGGGGGGGGGGGGGGGTGGGGGGGGGGGGGGGTGGGGGGGGGGGGGGGTGGGGGGGGGGGGGGGTGGGGGGGGGGGGGGGTGGGGGGGGGGGGGGGTGGGGGGGGGGGGGGGTGGGGGGGGGGGGGGGTGGGGGGGGGGGGGGGTGGGGGGGGGGGGGGGTGGGGGGGGGGGGGGGTGGGGGGGGGGGGGGGTGGGGGGGGGGGGGGGTGGGGGGGGGGGGGGGTGGGGGGGGGGGGGGGTGGGGGGGGGGGGGGGTGGGGGGGGGGGGGGGTGGGGGGGGGGGGGGGTGGGGGGGGGGGGGGGTGGGGGGGGGGGGGGGTGGGGGGGGGGGGGGGTGGGGGGGGGGGGGGGTGGGGGGGGGGGGGGGTGGGGGGGGGGGGGGGTGGGGGGGGGGGGGGGTGGGGGGGGGGGGGGGTGGGGGGGGGGGGGGGTGGGGGGGGGGGGGGGTGGGGGGGGGGGGGGGTGGGGGGGGGGGGGGGTGGGGGGGGGGGGGGGTGGGGGGGGGGGGGGGTGGGGGGGGGGGGGGGTGGGGGGGGGGGGGGGTGGGGGGGGGGGGGGGTGGGGGGGGGGGGGGGTGGGGGGGGGGGGGGGTGGGGGGGGGGGGGGGTGGGGGGGGGGGGGGGTGGGGGGGGGGGGGGGTGGGGGGGGGGGGGGGTGGGGGGGGGGGGGGGTGGGGGGGGGGGGGGGTGGGGGGGGGGGGGGGTGGGGGGGGGGGGGGGTGGGGGGGGGGGGGGGTGGGGGGGGGGGGGGGTGGGGGGGGGGGGGGGTGGGGGGGGGGGGGGGTGGGGGGGGGGGGGGGTGGGGGGGGGGGGGGGTGGGGGGGGGGGGGGGTGGGGGGGGGGGGGGGTGGGGGGGGGGGGGGGTGGGGGGGGGGGGGGGTGGGGGGGGGGGGGGGTGGGGGGGGGGGGGGGTGGGGGGGGGGGGGGGTGGGGGGGGGGGGGGGTGGGGGGGGGGGGGGGTGGGGGGGGGGGGGGGTGGGGGGGGGGGGGGGTGGGGGGGGGGGGGGGTGGGGGGGGGGGGGGGTGGGGGGGGGGGGGGGTGGGGGGGGGGGGGGGTGGGGGGGGGGGGGGGTGGGGGGGGGGGGGGGTGGGGGGGGGGGGGGGTGGGGGGGGGGGGGGGTGGGGGGGGGGGGGGGTGGGGGGGGGGGGGGGTGGGGGGGGGGGGGGGTGGGGGGGGGGGGGGGTGGGGGGGGGGGGGGGTGGGGGGGGGGGGGGGTGGGGGGGGGGGGGGGTGGGGGGGGGGGGGGGTGGGGGGGGGGGGGGGTGGGGGGGGGGGGGGGTGGGGGGGGGGGGGGGTGGGGGGGGGGGGGGGTGGGGGGGGGGGGGGGTGGGGGGGGGGGGGGGTGGGGGGGGGGGGGGGTGGGGGGGGGGGGGGGTGGGGGGGGGGGGGGGTGGGGGGGGGGGGGGGTGGGGGGGGGGGGGGGTGGGGGGGGGGGGGGGTGGGGGGGGGGGGGGGTGGGGGGGGGGGGGGGTGGGGGGGGGGGGGGGTGGGGGGGGGGGGGGGTGGGGGGGGGGGGGGGTGGGGGGGGGGGGGGGTGGGGGGGGGGGGGGGTGGGGGGGGGGGGGGGTGGGGGGGGGGGGGGGTGGGGGGGGGGGGGGGTGGGGGGGGGGGGGGGTGGGGGGGGGGGGGGGTGGGGGGGGGGGGGGGTGGGGGGGGGGGGGGGTGGGGGGGGGGGGGGGTGGGGGGGGGGGGGGGTGGGGGGGGGGGGGGGTGGGGGGGGGGGGGGGTGGGGGGGGGGGGGGGTGGGGGGGGGGGGGGGTGGGGGGGGGGGGGGGTGGGGGGGGGGGGGGGTGGGGGGGGGGGGGGGTGGGGGGGGGGGGGGGTGGGGGGGGGGGGGGGTGGGGGGGGGGGGGGGTGGGGGGGGGGGGGGGTGGGGGGGGGGGGGGGTGGGGGGGGGGGGGGGTGGGGGGGGGGGGGGGTGGGGGGGGGGGGGGGTGGGGGGGGGGGGGGGTGGGGGGGGGGGGGGGTGGGGGGGGGGGGGGGTGGGGGGGGGGGGGGGTGGGGGGGGGGGGGGGTGGGGGGGGGGGGGGGTGGGGGGGGGGGGGGGTGGGGGGGGGGGGGGGTGGGGGGGGGGGGGGGTGGGGGGGGGGGGGGGTGGGGGGGGGGGGGGGTGGGGGGGGGGGGGGGTGGGGGGGGGGGGGGGTGGGGGGGGGGGGGGGTGGGGGGGGGGGGGGGTGGGGGGGGGGGGGGGTGGGGGGGGGGGGGGGTGGGGGGGGGGGGGGGTGGGGGGGGGGGGGGGTGGGGGGGGGGGGGGGTGGGGGGGGGGGGGGGTGGGGGGGGGGGGGGGTGGGGGGGGGGGGGGGTGGGGGGGGGGGGGGGTGGGGGGGGGGGGGGGTGGGGGGGGGGGGGGGTGGGGGGGGGGGGGGGTGGGGGGGGGGGGGGGTGGGGGGGGGGGGGGGTGGGGGGGGGGGGGGGTGGGGGGGGGGGGGGGTGGGGGGGGGGGGGGGTGGGGGGGGGGGGGGGTGGGGGGGGGGGGGGGTGGGGGGGGGGGGGGGTGGGGGGGGGGGGGGGTGGGGGGGGGGGGGGGTGGGGGGGGGGGGGGGTGGGGGGGGGGGGGGGTGGGGGGGGGGGGGGGTGGGGGGGGGGGGGGGTGGGGGGGGGGGGGGGTGGGGGGGGGGGGGGGTGGGGGGGGGGGGGGGTGGGGGGGGGGGGGGGTGGGGGGGGGGGGGGGTGGGGGGGGGGGGGGGTGGGGGGGGGGGGGGGTGGGGGGGGGGGGGGGTGGGGGGGGGGGGGGGTGGGGGGGGGGGGGGGTGGGGGGGGGGGGGGGTGGGGGGGGGGGGGGGTGGGGGGGGGGGGGGGTGGGGGGGGGGGGGGGTGGGGGGGGGGGGGGGTGGGGGGGGGGGGGGGTGGGGGGGGGGGGGGGTGGGGGGGGGGGGGGGTGGGGGGGGGGGGGGGTGGGGGGGGGGGGGGGTGGGGGGGGGGGGGGGTGGGGGGGGGGGGGGGTGGGGGGGGGGGGGGGTGGGGGGGGGGGGGGGTGGGGGGGGGGGGGGGTGGGGGGGGGGGGGGGTGGGGGGGGGGGGGGGTGGGGGGGGGGGGGGGTGGGGGGGGGGGGGGGTGGGGGGGGGGGGGGGTGGGGGGGGGGGGGGGTGGGGGGGGGGGGGGGTGGGGGGGGGGGGGGGTGGGGGGGGGGGGGGGTGGGGGGGGGGGGGGGTGGGGGGGGGGGGGGGTGGGGGGGGGGGGGGGTGGGGGGGGGGGGGGGTGGGGGGGGGGGGGGGTGGGGGGGGGGGGGGGTGGGGGGGGGGGGGGGTGGGGGGGGGGGGGGGTGGGGGGGGGGGGGGGTGGGGGGGGGGGGGGGTGGGGGGGGGGGGGGGTGGGGGGGGGGGGGGGTGGGGGGGGGGGGGGGTGGGGGGGGGGGGGGGTGGGGGGGGGGGGGGGTGGGGGGGGGGGGGGGTGGGGGGGGGGGGGGGTGGGGGGGGGGGGGGGTGGGGGGGGGGGGGGGTGGGGGGGGGGGGGGGTGGGGGGGGGGGGGGGTGGGGGGGGGGGGGGGTGGGGGGGGGGGGGGGTGGGGGGGGGGGGGGGTGGGGGGGGGGGGGGGTGGGGGGGGGGGGGGGTGGGGGGGGGGGGGGGTGGGGGGGGGGGGGGGTGGGGGGGGGGGGGGGTGGGGGGGGGGGGGGGTGGGGGGGGGGGGGGGTGGGGGGGGGGGGGGGTGGGGGGGGGGGGGGGTGGGGGGGGGGGGGGGTGGGGGGGGGGGGGGGTGGGGGGGGGGGGGGGTGGGGGGGGGGGGGGGTGGGGGGGGGGGGGGGTGGGGGGGGGGGGGGGTGGGGGGGGGGGGGGGTGGGGGGGGGGGGGGGTGGGGGGGGGGGGGGGTGGGGGGGGGGGGGGGTGGGGGGGGGGGGGGGTGGGGGGGGGGGGGGGTGGGGGGGGGGGGGGGTGGGGGGGGGGGGGGGTGGGGGGGGGGGGGGGTGGGGGGGGGGGGGGGTGGGGGGGGGGGGGGGTGGGGGGGGGGGGGGGTGGGGGGGGGGGGGGGTGGGGGGGGGGGGGGGTGGGGGGGGGGGGGGGTGGGGGGGGGGGGGGGTGGGGGGGGGGGGGGGTGGGGGGGGGGGGGGGTGGGGGGGGGGGGGGGTGGGGGGGGGGGGGGGTGGGGGGGGGGGGGGGTGGGGGGGGGGGGGGGTGGGGGGGGGGGGGGGTGGGGGGGGGGGGGGGTGGGGGGGGGGGGGGGTGGGGGGGGGGGGGGGTGGGGGGGGGGGGGGGTGGGGGGGGGGGGGGGTGGGGGGGGGGGGGGGTGGGGGGGGGGGGGGGTGGGGGGGGGGGGGGGTGGGGGGGGGGGGGGGTGGGGGGGGGGGGGGGTGGGGGGGGGGGGGGGTGGGGGGGGGGGGGGGTGGGGGGGGGGGGGGGTGGGGGGGGGGGGGGGTGGGGGGGGGGGGGGGTGGGGGGGGGGGGGGGTGGGGGGGGGGGGGGGTGGGGGGGGGGGGGGGTGGGGGGGGGGGGGGGTGGGGGGGGGGGGGGGTGGGGGGGGGGGGGGGTGGGGGGGGGGGGGGGTGGGGGGGGGGGGGGGTGGGGGGGGGGGGGGGTGGGGGGGGGGGGGGGTGGGGGGGGGGGGGGGTGGGGGGGGGGGGGGGTGGGGGGGGGGGGGGGTGGGGGGGGGGGGGGGTGGGGGGGGGGGGGGGTGGGGGGGGGGGGGGGTGGGGGGGGGGGGGGGTGGGGGGGGGGGGGGGTGGGGGGGGGGGGGGGTGGGGGGGGGGGGGGGTGGGGGGGGGGGGGGGTGGGGGGGGGGGGGGGTGGGGGGGGGGGGGGGTGGGGGGGGGGGGGGGTGGGGGGGGGGGGGGGTGGGGGGGGGGGGGGGTGGGGGGGGGGGGGGGTGGGGGGGGGGGGGGGTGGGGGGGGGGGGGGGTGGGGGGGGGGGGGGGTGGGGGGGGGGGGGGGTGGGGGGGGGGGGGGGTGGGGGGGGGGGGGGGTGGGGGGGGGGGGGGGTGGGGGGGGGGGGGGGTGGGGGGGGGGGGGGGTGGGGGGGGGGGGGGGTGGGGGGGGGGGGGGGTGGGGGGGGGGGGGGGTGGGGGGGGGGGGGGGTGGGGGGGGGGGGGGGTGGGGGGGGGGGGGGGTGGGGGGGGGGGGGGGTGGGGGGGGGGGGGGGTGGGGGGGGGGGGGGGTGGGGGGGGGGGGGGGTGGGGGGGGGGGGGGGTGGGGGGGGGGGGGGGTGGGGGGGGGGGGGGGTGGGGGGGGGGGGGGGTGGGGGGGGGGGGGGGTGGGGGGGGGGGGGGGTGGGGGGGGGGGGGGGTGGGGGGGGGGGGGGGTGGGGGGGGGGGGGGGTGGGGGGGGGGGGGGGTGGGGGGGGGGGGGGGTGGGGGGGGGGGGGGGTGGGGGGGGGGGGGGGTGGGGGGGGGGGGGGGTGGGGGGGGGGGGGGGTGGGGGGGGGGGGGGGTGGGGGGGGGGGGGGGTGGGGGGGGGGGGGGGTGGGGGGGGGGGGGGGTGGGGGGGGGGGGGGGTGGGGGGGGGGGGGGGTGGGGGGGGGGGGGGGTGGGGGGGGGGGGGGGTGGGGGGGGGGGGGGGTGGGGGGGGGGGGGGGTGGGGGGGGGGGGGGGTGGGGGGGGGGGGGGGTGGGGGGGGGGGGGGGTGGGGGGGGGGGGGGGTGGGGGGGGGGGGGGGTGGGGGGGGGGGGGGGTGGGGGGGGGGGGGGGTGGGGGGGGGGGGGGGTGGGGGGGGGGGGGGGTGGGGGGGGGGGGGGGTGGGGGGGGGGGGGGGTGGGGGGGGGGGGGGGTGGGGGGGGGGGGGGGTGGGGGGGGGGGGGGGTGGGGGGGGGGGGGGGTGGGGGGGGGGGGGGGTGGGGGGGGGGGGGGGTGGGGGGGGGGGGGGGTGGGGGGGGGGGGGGGTGGGGGGGGGGGGGGGTGGGGGGGGGGGGGGGTGGGGGGGGGGGGGGGTGGGGGGGGGGGGGGGTGGGGGGGGGGGGGGGTGGGGGGGGGGGGGGGTGGGGGGGGGGGGGGGTGGGGGGGGGGGGGGGTGGGGGGGGGGGGGGGTGGGGGGGGGGGGGGGTGGGGGGGGGGGGGGGTGGGGGGGGGGGGGGGTGGGGGGGGGGGGGGGTGGGGGGGGGGGGGGGTGGGGGGGGGGGGGGGTGGGGGGGGGGGGGGGTGGGGGGGGGGGGGGGTGGGGGGGGGGGGGGGTGGGGGGGGGGGGGGGTGGGGGGGGGGGGGGGTGGGGGGGGGGGGGGGTGGGGGGGGGGGGGGGTGGGGGGGGGGGGGGGTGGGGGGGGGGGGGGGTGGGGGGGGGGGGGGGTGGGGGGGGGGGGGGGTGGGGGGGGGGGGGGGTGGGGGGGGGGGGGGGTGGGGGGGGGGGGGGGTGGGGGGGGGGGGGGGTGGGGGGGGGGGGGGGTGGGGGGGGGGGGGGGTGGGGGGGGGGGGGGGTGGGGGGGGGGGGGGGTGGGGGGGGGGGGGGGTGGGGGGGGGGGGGGGTGGGGGGGGGGGGGGGTGGGGGGGGGGGGGGGTGGGGGGGGGGGGGGGTGGGGGGGGGGGGGGGTGGGGGGGGGGGGGGGTGGGGGGGGGGGGGGGTGGGGGGGGGGGGGGGTGGGGGGGGGGGGGGGTGGGGGGGGGGGGGGGTGGGGGGGGGGGGGGGTGGGGGGGGGGGGGGGTGGGGGGGGGGGGGGGTGGGGGGGGGGGGGGGTGGGGGGGGGGGGGGGTGGGGGGGGGGGGGGGTGGGGGGGGGGGGGGGTGGGGGGGGGGGGGGGTGGGGGGGGGGGGGGGTGGGGGGGGGGGGGGGTGGGGGGGGGGGGGGGTGGGGGGGGGGGGGGGTGGGGGGGGGGGGGGGTGGGGGGGGGGGGGGGTGGGGGGGGGGGGGGGTGGGGGGGGGGGGGGGTGGGGGGGGGGGGGGGTGGGGGGGGGGGGGGGTGGGGGGGGGGGGGGGTGGGGGGGGGGGGGGGTGGGGGGGGGGGGGGGTGGGGGGGGGGGGGGGTGGGGGGGGGGGGGGGTGGGGGGGGGGGGGGGTGGGGGGGGGGGGGGGTGGGGGGGGGGGGGGGTGGGGGGGGGGGGGGGTGGGGGGGGGGGGGGGTGGGGGGGGGGGGGGGTGGGGGGGGGGGGGGGTGGGGGGGGGGGGGGGTGGGGGGGGGGGGGGGTGGGGGGGGGGGGGGGTGGGGGGGGGGGGGGGTGGGGGGGGGGGGGGGTGGGGGGGGGGGGGGGTGGGGGGGGGGGGGGGTGGGGGGGGGGGGGGGTGGGGGGGGGGGGGGGTGGGGGGGGGGGGGGGTGGGGGGGGGGGGGGGTGGGGGGGGGGGGGGGTGGGGGGGGGGGGGGGTGGGGGGGGGGGGGGGTGGGGGGGGGGGGGGGTGGGGGGGGGGGGGGGTGGGGGGGGGGGGGGGTGGGGGGGGGGGGGGGTGGGGGGGGGGGGGGGTGGGGGGGGGGGGGGGTGGGGGGGGGGGGGGGTGGGGGGGGGGGGGGGTGGGGGGGGGGGGGGGTGGGGGGGGGGGGGGGTGGGGGGGGGGGGGGGTGGGGGGGGGGGGGGGTGGGGGGGGGGGGGGGTGGGGGGGGGGGGGGGTGGGGGGGGGGGGGGGTGGGGGGGGGGGGGGGTGGGGGGGGGGGGGGGTGGGGGGGGGGGGGGGTGGGGGGGGGGGGGGGTGGGGGGGGGGGGGGGTGGGGGGGGGGGGGGGTGGGGGGGGGGGGGGGTGGGGGGGGGGGGGGGTGGGGGGGGGGGGGGGTGGGGGGGGGGGGGGGTGGGGGGGGGGGGGGGTGGGGGGGGGGGGGGGTGGGGGGGGGGGGGGGTGGGGGGGGGGGGGGGTGGGGGGGGGGGGGGGTGGGGGGGGGGGGGGGTGGGGGGGGGGGGGGGTGGGGGGGGGGGGGGGTGGGGGGGGGGGGGGGTGGGGGGGGGGGGGGGTGGGGGGGGGGGGGGGTGGGGGGGGGGGGGGGTGGGGGGGGGGGGGGGTGGGGGGGGGGGGGGGTGGGGGGGGGGGGGGGTGGGGGGGGGGGGGGGTGGGGGGGGGGGGGGGTGGGGGGGGGGGGGGGTGGGGGGGGGGGGGGGTGGGGGGGGGGGGGGGTGGGGGGGGGGGGGGGTGGGGGGGGGGGGGGGTGGGGGGGGGGGGGGGTGGGGGGGGGGGGGGGTGGGGGGGGGGGGGGGTGGGGGGGGGGGGGGGTGGGGGGGGGGGGGGGTGGGGGGGGGGGGGGGTGGGGGGGGGGGGGGGTGGGGGGGGGGGGGGGTGGGGGGGGGGGGGGGTGGGGGGGGGGGGGGGTGGGGGGGGGGGGGGGTGGGGGGGGGGGGGGGTGGGGGGGGGGGGGGGTGGGGGGGGGGGGGGGTGGGGGGGGGGGGGGGTGGGGGGGGGGGGGGGTGGGGGGGGGGGGGGGTGGGGGGGGGGGGGGGTGGGGGGGGGGGGGGGTGGGGGGGGGGGGGGGTGGGGGGGGGGGGGGGTGGGGGGGGGGGGGGGTGGGGGGGGGGGGGGGTGGGGGGGGGGGGGGGTGGGGGGGGGGGGGGGTGGGGGGGGGGGGGGGTGGGGGGGGGGGGGGGTGGGGGGGGGGGGGGGTGGGGGGGGGGGGGGGTGGGGGGGGGGGGGGGTGGGGGGGGGGGGGGGTGGGGGGGGGGGGGGGTGGGGGGGGGGGGGGGTGGGGGGGGGGGGGGGTGGGGGGGGGGGGGGGTGGGGGGGGGGGGGGGTGGGGGGGGGGGGGGGTGGGGGGGGGGGGGGGTGGGGGGGGGGGGGGGTGGGGGGGGGGGGGGGTGGGGGGGGGGGGGGGTGGGGGGGGGGGGGGGTGGGGGGGGGGGGGGGTGGGGGGGGGGGGGGGTGGGGGGGGGGGGGGGTGGGGGGGGGGGGGGGTGGGGGGGGGGGGGGGTGGGGGGGGGGGGGGGTGGGGGGGGGGGGGGGTGGGGGGGGGGGGGGGTGGGGGGGGGGGGGGGTGGGGGGGGGGGGGGGTGGGGGGGGGGGGGGGTGGGGGGGGGGGGGGGTGGGGGGGGGGGGGGGTGGGGGGGGGGGGGGGTGGGGGGGGGGGGGGGTGGGGGGGGGGGGGGGTGGGGGGGGGGGGGGGTGGGGGGGGGGGGGGGTGGGGGGGGGGGGGGGTGGGGGGGGGGGGGGGTGGGGGGGGGGGGGGGTGGGGGGGGGGGGGGGTGGGGGGGGGGGGGGGTGGGGGGGGGGGGGGGTGGGGGGGGGGGGGGGTGGGGGGGGGGGGGGGTGGGGGGGGGGGGGGGTGGGGGGGGGGGGGGGTGGGGGGGGGGGGGGGTGGGGGGGGGGGGGGGTGGGGGGGGGGGGGGGTGGGGGGGGGGGGGGGTGGGGGGGGGGGGGGGTGGGGGGGGGGGGGGGTGGGGGGGGGGGGGGGTGGGGGGGGGGGGGGGTGGGGGGGGGGGGGGGTGGGGGGGGGGGGGGGTGGGGGGGGGGGGGGGTGGGGGGGGGGGGGGGTGGGGGGGGGGGGGGGTGGGGGGGGGGGGGGGTGGGGGGGGGGGGGGGTGGGGGGGGGGGGGGGTGGGGGGGGGGGGGGGTGGGGGGGGGGGGGGGTGGGGGGGGGGGGGGGTGGGGGGGGGGGGGGGTGGGGGGGGGGGGGGGTGGGGGGGGGGGGGGGTGGGGGGGGGGGGGGGTGGGGGGGGGGGGGGGTGGGGGGGGGGGGGGGTGGGGGGGGGGGGGGGTGGGGGGGGGGGGGGGTGGGGGGGGGGGGGGGTGGGGGGGGGGGGGGGTGGGGGGGGGGGGGGGTGGGGGGGGGGGGGGGTGGGGGGGGGGGGGGGTGGGGGGGGGGGGGGGTGGGGGGGGGGGGGGGTGGGGGGGGGGGGGGGTGGGGGGGGGGGGGGGTGGGGGGGGGGGGGGGTGGGGGGGGGGGGGGGTGGGGGGGGGGGGGGGTGGGGGGGGGGGGGGGTGGGGGGGGGGGGGGGTGGGGGGGGGGGGGGGTGGGGGGGGGGGGGGGTGGGGGGGGGGGGGGGTGGGGGGGGGGGGGGGTGGGGGGGGGGGGGGGTGGGGGGGGGGGGGGGTGGGGGGGGGGGGGGGTGGGGGGGGGGGGGGGTGGGGGGGGGGGGGGGTGGGGGGGGGGGGGGGTGGGGGGGGGGGGGGGTGGGGGGGGGGGGGGGTGGGGGGGGGGGGGGGTGGGGGGGGGGGGGGGTGGGGGGGGGGGGGGGTGGGGGGGGGGGGGGGTGGGGGGGGGGGGGGGTGGGGGGGGGGGGGGGTGGGGGGGGGGGGGGGTGGGGGGGGGGGGGGGTGGGGGGGGGGGGGGGTGGGGGGGGGGGGGGGTGGGGGGGGGGGGGGGTGGGGGGGGGGGGGGGTGGGGGGGGGGGGGGGTGGGGGGGGGGGGGGGTGGGGGGGGGGGGGGGTGGGGGGGGGGGGGGGTGGGGGGGGGGGGGGGTGGGGGGGGGGGGGGGTGGGGGGGGGGGGGGGTGGGGGGGGGGGGGGGTGGGGGGGGGGGGGGGTGGGGGGGGGGGGGGGTGGGGGGGGGGGGGGGTGGGGGGGGGGGGGGGTGGGGGGGGGGGGGGGTGGGGGGGGGGGGGGGTGGGGGGGGGGGGGGGTGGGGGGGGGGGGGGGTGGGGGGGGGGGGGGGTGGGGGGGGGGGGGGGTGGGGGGGGGGGGGGGTGGGGGGGGGGGGGGGTGGGGGGGGGGGGGGGTGGGGGGGGGGGGGGGTGGGGGGGGGGGGGGGTGGGGGGGGGGGGGGGTGGGGGGGGGGGGGGGTGGGGGGGGGGGGGGGTGGGGGGGGGGGGGGGTGGGGGGGGGGGGGGGTGGGGGGGGGGGGGGGTGGGGGGGGGGGGGGGTGGGGGGGGGGGGGGGTGGGGGGGGGGGGGGGTGGGGGGGGGGGGGGGTGGGGGGGGGGGGGGGTGGGGGGGGGGGGGGGTGGGGGGGGGGGGGGGTGGGGGGGGGGGGGGGTGGGGGGGGGGGGGGGTGGGGGGGGGGGGGGGTGGGGGGGGGGGGGGGTGGGGGGGGGGGGGGGTGGGGGGGGGGGGGGGTGGGGGGGGGGGGGGGTGGGGGGGGGGGGGGGTGGGGGGGGGGGGGGGTGGGGGGGGGGGGGGGTGGGGGGGGGGGGGGGTGGGGGGGGGGGGGGGTGGGGGGGGGGGGGGGTGGGGGGGGGGGGGGGTGGGGGGGGGGGGGGGTGGGGGGGGGGGGGGGTGGGGGGGGGGGGGGGTGGGGGGGGGGGGGGGTGGGGGGGGGGGGGGGTGGGGGGGGGGGGGGGTGGGGGGGGGGGGGGGTGGGGGGGGGGGGGGGTGGGGGGGGGGGGGGGTGGGGGGGGGGGGGGGTGGGGGGGGGGGGGGGTGGGGGGGGGGGGGGGTGGGGGGGGGGGGGGGTGGGGGGGGGGGGGGGTGGGGGGGGGGGGGGGTGGGGGGGGGGGGGGGTGGGGGGGGGGGGGGGTGGGGGGGGGGGGGGGTGGGGGGGGGGGGGGGTGGGGGGGGGGGGGGGTGGGGGGGGGGGGGGGTGGGGGGGGGGGGGGGTGGGGGGGGGGGGGGGTGGGGGGGGGGGGGGGTGGGGGGGGGGGGGGGTGGGGGGGGGGGGGGGTGGGGGGGGGGGGGGGTGGGGGGGGGGGGGGGTGGGGGGGGGGGGGGGTGGGGGGGGGGGGGGGTGGGGGGGGGGGGGGGTGGGGGGGGGGGGGGGTGGGGGGGGGGGGGGGTGGGGGGGGGGGGGGGTGGGGGGGGGGGGGGGTGGGGGGGGGGGGGGGTGGGGGGGGGGGGGGGTGGGGGGGGGGGGGGGTGGGGGGGGGGGGGGGTGGGGGGGGGGGGGGGTGGGGGGGGGGGGGGGTGGGGGGGGGGGGGGGTGGGGGGGGGGGGGGGTGGGGGGGGGGGGGGGTGGGGGGGGGGGGGGGTGGGGGGGGGGGGGGGTGGGGGGGGGGGGGGGTGGGGGGGGGGGGGGGTGGGGGGGGGGGGGGGTGGGGGGGGGGGGGGGTGGGGGGGGGGGGGGGTGGGGGGGGGGGGGGGTGGGGGGGGGGGGGGGTGGGGGGGGGGGGGGGTGGGGGGGGGGGGGGGTGGGGGGGGGGGGGGGTGGGGGGGGGGGGGGGTGGGGGGGGGGGGGGGTGGGGGGGGGGGGGGGTGGGGGGGGGGGGGGGTGGGGGGGGGGGGGGGTGGGGGGGGGGGGGGGTGGGGGGGGGGGGGGGTGGGGGGGGGGGGGGGTGGGGGGGGGGGGGGGTGGGGGGGGGGGGGGGTGGGGGGGGGGGGGGGTGGGGGGGGGGGGGGGTGGGGGGGGGGGGGGGTGGGGGGGGGGGGGGGTGGGGGGGGGGGGGGGTGGGGGGGGGGGGGGGTGGGGGGGGGGGGGGGTGGGGGGGGGGGGGGGTGGGGGGGGGGGGGGGTGGGGGGGGGGGGGGGTGGGGGGGGGGGGGGGTGGGGGGGGGGGGGGGTGGGGGGGGGGGGGGGTGGGGGGGGGGGGGGGTGGGGGGGGGGGGGGGTGGGGGGGGGGGGGGGTGGGGGGGGGGGGGGGTGGGGGGGGGGGGGGGTGGGGGGGGGGGGGGGTGGGGGGGGGGGGGGGTGGGGGGGGGGGGGGGTGGGGGGGGGGGGGGGTGGGGGGGGGGGGGGGTGGGGGGGGGGGGGGGTGGGGGGGGGGGGGGGTGGGGGGGGGGGGGGGTGGGGGGGGGGGGGGGTGGGGGGGGGGGGGGGTGGGGGGGGGGGGGGGTGGGGGGGGGGGGGGGTGGGGGGGGGGGGGGGTGGGGGGGGGGGGGGGTGGGGGGGGGGGGGGGTGGGGGGGGGGGGGGGTGGGGGGGGGGGGGGGTGGGGGGGGGGGGGGGTGGGGGGGGGGGGGGGTGGGGGGGGGGGGGGGTGGGGGGGGGGGGGGGTGGGGGGGGGGGGGGGTGGGGGGGGGGGGGGGTGGGGGGGGGGGGGGGTGGGGGGGGGGGGGGGTGGGGGGGGGGGGGGGTGGGGGGGGGGGGGGGTGGGGGGGGGGGGGGGTGGGGGGGGGGGGGGGTGGGGGGGGGGGGGGGTGGGGGGGGGGGGGGGTGGGGGGGGGGGGGGGTGGGGGGGGGGGGGGGTGGGGGGGGGGGGGGGTGGGGGGGGGGGGGGGTGGGGGGGGGGGGGGGTGGGGGGGGGGGGGGGTGGGGGGGGGGGGGGGTGGGGGGGGGGGGGGGTGGGGGGGGGGGGGGGTGGGGGGGGGGGGGGGTGGGGGGGGGGGGGGGTGGGGGGGGGGGGGGGTGGGGGGGGGGGGGGGTGGGGGGGGGGGGGGGTGGGGGGGGGGGGGGGTGGGGGGGGGGGGGGGTGGGGGGGGGGGGGGGTGGGGGGGGGGGGGGGTGGGGGGGGGGGGGGGTGGGGGGGGGGGGGGGTGGGGGGGGGGGGGGGTGGGGGGGGGGGGGGGTGGGGGGGGGGGGGGGTGGGGGGGGGGGGGGGTGGGGGGGGGGGGGGGTGGGGGGGGGGGGGGGTGGGGGGGGGGGGGGGTGGGGGGGGGGGGGGGTGGGGGGGGGGGGGGGTGGGGGGGGGGGGGGGTGGGGGGGGGGGGGGGTGGGGGGGGGGGGGGGTGGGGGGGGGGGGGGGTGGGGGGGGGGGGGGGTGGGGGGGGGGGGGGGTTGGGGGGGGGGGGGGGGGGGGGGGGGGGGGGGGGGGGGGGGGGGGGGGGGGGGGGGGGGGGGGGGGGGGGGGGGGGGGGGGGTGGGGGGGGGGGGGGGGGGGGGGGGGGGGGGGGGGGGGGGGGGGGGGGGGGGGGGGGGGGGGGGTGGGGGGGGGGGGGGGGGGGGGGGGGGGGGGGTGGGGGGGGGGGGGTGGGGGGGGGGGCATACAATGTCTCCATTTTCGGAGCAGATTCCGAGCCTCTCCTGCCGCCTCGCTATTTCCCTCAAATTATACCTCAGCTTTGCTTGCTTATCTTTTACTTGCGTCTTTCCTCTGCTGGCCGCCATTTATTTCCTCCTTCAATGGTTGGTAAATATAAGACTGGTACAAACTGTCTTCACCTTTGACTTAATGCATTAGTCACACATCTTCCAGCACAGTCAGTTCTTATTGATTACTTCTTAACACTTGTGGTTTGTTTATATCCCGTTCTCCTTCACATGCCAGAGCGGCTGTTTCTCCTCTCTATGATTTCACAATCACTTCCTGGTTTTTCACCATTAGCTCTCTTCCGTTTGTTTCATTCGGTCACTCCTTATACCCTTAAAGCGGTAAGGTTTTATTTTTCCCAGCTTTCTTACTTTATAAGTGATTGCTTCTCTTGTTACTTATTTAAGAGGTTTTTGTCTCCAGGACCCTCTCGGTATTTAGTTAAGTTCTATTTGTCTTTATGCTAACATTGGAGGTCCGCTTTCCTCTAATTTTTTCTCCTCTAATTCTGTAGTCGCTCGTTTCGTTTTGTATTTTATTTCCTCATATAGAGGTGATAACTCTTAGAAGAATTTAGACTCTTTTGTAATACAGACTTTGCTAAACTCAATGTCTGTTACTGCAAAGTGGTAGTAATAATAATTAGTCTCTAGGGTTTGGTTACGTTGCTTAAAGGGGGAAGGCTGCTCTTCCCCCGCTCTGCTACCCTTTCCCAACCGTCTCCGTGAGGTTTCCCGTCCGTTCAGGCTCCTATTTACGGATTTTTCCAACTCACGGACTTCCCCAGACGGGGTTCGGCGTGGGCAGGATATCTTCCAGCTCCTTAAAGTCTCCAACCACCCCAATAACTTAGGGGTTCGCCGCGGTAAAAGGTGCAGAGTTCAGCAGCCTCAGAGAGTTGCTGCCGCCGCTTCTTCTCCCAAACCGGAAGTGCAAAGCAGCTATTTTCTCCAGGTGAACTCATTTTTCTCTCCTAGAGAGACAAGTGCATGGGATCCCCAGGGAAAGCGAACTTTATTCACGAACTTTTTACATGGAAATAGCAAGCAGATGAGCTGCAGGCGGAGGACATTTCCAAGGGAAATAAATGCAGCAAATGGCAGTAGCAGGGAGACTCTCAAGCAGCAGAAAACAGCAGGCAGAGGCTGCAGCAAAAATGCACGGAAGCGCTCTAATTGGAGAGGGGGAGGCAGGAAAAATAAAGCATCCACTTTGTGGACAAAAAAAATGCCAAGATGGTTCTTTTTGAACATCTTAACTATTCTTTTTAAAATGTCCTAAGGATGTCTTATTTGTTCTGAGCAGCAAGGGCCCTTGACAGCAAATAACATCTGTATGGTAAATGCACTCCCGCTTCAATTATGCATTATTATGTTGCCCTTGGTTGGAAGGGAGGTTAATGTAGCTTACTGAGATGTAAATTATTTGCTTAGGCTTGGCAAATCTTGTTAATCTTGATGCAGGCTCTTTCAAGACGGTTTGCTCCACAGCCACGGATGCTACTTTAGCCAAGAGCAGTCTCAAATGTCATAAGGATGCAGAGTAGGGTACCCAAAAATTAAAAGAAAGAGGCAAAGCTACTCCCTGGACCACATGCTGCTGAAGAAGAGACCATGTGCTAGATCCTTCCTCACTACACACACACACTCTCTCTCTCTCTCTCTCTTCCTGCCACTGCTGCAGCTAGGAACATTGTTTTAAGATACAGTCTTGTTTGAAATAAAGTTCTAAAAAGCCCACTCAATCATCTGGGTGGGCGGAAGCAGAGCAGGGGAGGTGGAGACAAAAAGAGACCCTGCTTGTGTGGTCCCGTTGCAAAAATCAAAGAGAGAGGCATGTTTTTAAAATAGAAGTTTGTTTGAAATAAAGTTTTAAAAATGCCCTCTTGATCATCGAAGAGGGCAGAAGCAGAGCGGGGAAGGTGAGGGGGAGCCAGGAAGAGACCCTGCTTGTATTTTTTTTCGATTCGATTTTGAATACCTTTAATGGCATATAAATAGTTTCACATTAACATTGCAAGATCATAACAGCCTTTACAACTTCTGACTCGTTAAAATAACACCATTTAAAAATTTAGCCACCACTTCCAACAGCTCGTAGTTGGGGCTGTTTAAAAGATATATAACCTTCTGTTTATCTGTAATGCCTTCACTTCCATGCAGGAAGGGGATTATGTGCTTCTTCCTATCTATCTCATAAAAAGGACAATTCAGCAGCATATGAGATACTGTTTCCACAGAACCCATGCCACACGGGCATTTCCTTTCTTTATGTGGAATTCCAAGGTGGCGTCCAAGGCTAAAGGAAGAAGGCAGGGCATTACACCTAGCTAAGGTGATTGCTCTACGCCACCAGCCCTCAACCAGGAGATAAAGGTACTGGGCTACAATTAATCTATCCACAGGTATTCCCAGAGAGATCGGGGAACAAGTTTTATTAGCTTCCTCTAGCGTCTGTTGAAACTCTCTATTGTATTGTTCCTTTCATTGTATTGATACAAGCATTTAGAGAGGTGGAGGGGAAAGTGTTCAAAGCAGCACAAGGGAGCGTGGGGGGGGGTGGGACTAGGTGGGCTGGCTGTGGGTGGCGGGAAGAGGTCCGGGGCTAAACTGTGCTCACTGGCCACTCTGTCCCGCTCAGGCGGTGAAGCAAAAATGAATTAATGATGGAAGTCGCCTTGCTTGCCATGGGAAGTATAAAAATGAAAGCAGGACTGGAGGAAATCCGTCCATACAAGAAATCTTGTGGCAATGCACATTTGTTCCCATTGCACCGCAGATGCCTTGTGCATAATCAGCCATTGCACACCTTTTAGTGATGTTAGAATTGCTACAGGTTTCGACTATAGCAGTGGTGGCGAACCTTTGGCACTCCAGATGTTATGGACTACAATTCCCACCAGTCCCTGCCAGCATGGCCAATTGGCTGGTGGGAATTGTAGTCCATAACATCTGGAGTGCCAAAGGTTCGCCACCACTGGACTATAGAGTGCGGTTACCAGCTCAAATTTGGGGAATTCCTGGAGATTTGGGGGCGGAACCTAGGGAGGACATGGACTCAGTGGGGTACAATGCCACAGAATCCACCCTCCAAATCATCTATTTTATCCATGGGAACTGATTTCTCGAGTTTGGAGATAAGCTGTAATTCTGGAGGCTCTCCTAGTCCCATCTGGAGGCTGGAGTCCCTTCTATAGAGGAACTCAATGAATTTGACCTACCTCAACACAATCTTTTCCTCTTCTCTACGTCAGATGTGACAATTCTTTTGTACAAAGGGTCAATGAAATTCACGGAGGACTGGTCTTTCAGTGTCCACTACCCATCTGTAAACAAAGCTCTGTACTCAAAGACAGCATATCTATGAATTGCAGGTGCTGTTAGAGCAGAAAAAAGGATAGGGCAGCATCCCATGTACAGATTTTCTTTTAAATATGCATTTGACTAGCCACTGCTAGAAGTGCAGGTGATTGAAAAAGATGTCCCCTGGCCGGCTCTTATGTTCCTATTTGATAGTATCGTGAACATATCTGACATTTTTAAGAATAAAAAAGCAAAACAAAAACTAGACATTTCTCAAGAGGTGTGAGATTGGAGGATCACATCTGTATGTTGCAGAGTTGCCAGCATTGTTTTGGGTAAGGTGACCAGATGGTCACCTTTGTGAACCGGGACAGGGGGTAGGTGGCCGCGCACACGCGCGTGCAGCCGCACGAGCGCACTGCCTTCTGGGGCGCTGCCATTTCCCGCCCTGTCACAGGGTGGGAAACGGCAAGCCCCAAAAAACCATGCTCCTGCGGCCGTGCGTGCGGGAGGCTGCCGCACTGCCTTGCGCCCCAGCAGGCAGTGCGGCAGCCTCCTAAAAATCGGGACAATTTAAATAACCCACAGGACGCAGGACAAATTGTTTGAAGGCGGGACTGTCCCGCCAAAATCGGGACGTCTGGTCAGCCTGGTTTTGGGGAAATTCTGGGGGATTTGAGGGGGTGGGGCCTGGGGAGGAATCTTAGTAAAGTAGAAGGCCACAGACTCCACCTTCCAAAACACCCAGTTTCTCCAGAAGAACTGGCCACTGTTGCCTGGAGATCAATCCCAGGAAATCTCCAGCCACCACCTGGAAGATGCTGCCTGCACTCGTGTGACATTCCTCGCTTTTTTTAGAGCCTTCCCATTTCCAAGCCAAACTGCAGCGTTTTGAAGAGTGGAAACCATGTTTCAAAAAAGAGAAAATCAATCAACCATAATTGTTTCCCGCCAAATATAGCTCAGTCGCAATAACAACACTAAAAACATCTGCTTACTTTCTCTGTGCGCTCCTGTTCCAATATCTGCAAATACCAGAAGGCTGGGAATACACACCGGAGTTCTGATTAAACGGTGCATGAAAACAAAGCAGGTATTTCTGGTATCATCCTTTGTATGCTGTAAAACGAAGGAGGGGGACCGCTCAAATGTTTATGACTTGGGGGGATCTATTTTACAAAGTTTGTAATTACCAGTTTCTTATTTTCCAACTTTGAAGAATTGTGTAGATGTAAATACACCTGGCCCTGGCATGCATGCTCAAGCAGAGAACGTATTCCCTACATGCAGCAATTCCCACTGATTGAGAGACAATGGTTTCTGAACAGCCTTCAGACTCCTTTGTTGCAGAGCAACAATTGCCATTGAAATCAGACCGTGACGGCTCAGCTGTGTACATTTTGCCCCCCTCCTTGGTTTATTGAAAACCTTGATATGACTGCTTTTCTTTCATGCACTTTAGGAGATATACAGTCCTTCAACTACATGGGCCCCACAGGGTTTCCAGATCCTCCGTGGCCACTGTTGGAGGATAAGGGAGTGGGGTCAACACATCCAGTTTGAGAAACTCCTAGAAATTTGGGTTCTGGTCCTGGGCAGGACAATGCAATAGAGTCCACCATCCAGAGCAATCATTTGCTCCAGTAGAATTGATCTCTGCAGTCCGTAGATTAGCTGTTATTCTGGAGGATTGCTAGGCCATAACTGGAGGCTAGCATTCCTAGGGTTACAATCCCAGGTTAGTGCCAGTCAGGGCCAGTTCCAGATTTTGGTGAAGTTCAGGCAAAGAGTGCCCAGGGCCTTCTTCCCTCTGCTTCTGCAGTAACAGCCTCTGCTACTGCCTCCTATGCACACCGGGCTCATCACTGGATTCCCTAGGACAGTGGTGGTGAATCTATGGCATGGGTGCCAGAGGTGGCACTCAGAGCCCTCTCTGTGGGCACTTGCGCACAGAGTTCATCATGTGGGCACACCCCCCCCACACACACACACAGACATCTAGGCTGGCCTGGGCATGATCCTTTACCTGAGAGTAAGCTCGGTTGCTGGCAATGTATCTGAGGTTTTGGGTTGCAATTTGGGCACTCGGTCTCGAAAAGGTTTGCCATCACTGTCCTAGGAGGATCTGCAAGCTCCTCCACCTGCATGTGACCAGGCAGGGAAGGCCTAGGAGTTGGCTCTGCTGTCTGGTCTTCCTCAGGAGCAGCCTTCTCTGGCTGTACTGTGTCCTCAGGTTCTGCCTCCGAGTCCTCTGTGTCCTGATAAGTACCCAGGGGTTGACTCATGACAACTGGGTCCCTGGCAAACCTAATCATCATTATCAGAGTTTTGTTTGTTGGTTTATATGTTTGGTTTTGTTGAGAGAAACTTTTGTTTCATCAACATGTCTCCACCCTCCCCTCTTTCCTGCCAGTTGACAGCATGAGTTGACAACATACCCTAAGTATTATATGTAAAACACCCTAATAGGTCATATGAAAAGTGAAATTCCCCCCCCCGATGTCTACATCAGCTAGACCAGGGGTCTGCAAACTGTGGCTCTCCAGATGTTCATGGACTACAATTCCCATCAGCCCCTGTCAGTATGGCCAAGTGGCAAGGATGATGGGGATTGTAGTCCATGAACATCTGGAGAGCCACAGTTTGCAGACCCCTTATCTAGACTAAAGCCCCGTTCAGATTACCATTCTAAACCAGATGTTATCCGTTGCTGGCATGACTCTAAACAAAGGGTGTGTTTCATTTCAGTCCATCTGTCCCCAAAATTCTCTAAAGCGCTCTGGCCATTTCAAACAGTGCCGCATTCCCCATTAAAAAAAAACTTTAAGGGGTACATTTAAAAAAAAACTTTCTAAGATTAGAACTATAGCTGAAAAAAAACCGTGAAAAAATGTGCCGCTAAAAACGGCAAGGAAAAATCAATCCTTTTAGAATCACTCCAGACATTTTACACACCACACTGCAGTGATTCAGAGCCACAAATAAAAAATTGAAACTGGGAGACAGCAGTAGAAAAAATGACTGAACCCTGAGATGCCAGTGAAACACGAGCGGCTTTATACGGAAAGGTTAAAAAAGAAATCCATTGGCAGCCAGGAGCTAAAACGGTTGCATCTGAAATGGCGCAAAATGGACTTTAGCAGCCAGCTGCCAATGGACTATAAGAGCTGTTTGAAAGGGGTCTGATAGCCAGTGGTGGGATCCAAAAATGTTAGTAACAGGTTCCCATGGTGGTGGGATTCAAACTGTGGCGTAGCGCCAATGGGGCTGGGTGGGGCACAGCAGGGTCATGGCCGGGCATTCCGGGGGCAGGGCATTCCTGGGCAGGGCTGTGGCAAGGATGCAGTCGCTGCGCCAGTCTTGGGCGGGATACGAATGCACGCAGGCGCAGGCTGCCACGCACGCCAGTGCACCTCCTGCTAGACTGCTTCAAGTTCTGCGCGCTACTGCTGAGAGGAGGGGCGTAACTAAGGCAAAAATCACGGGGCAAAATCACCCATTAGTAACCCCCTCTCGGCACACACACATAATTAGTAACCTCCTCTCAGGAACCTGTGAGAACCTGCTGGATCCCACCTCTACTGATAGCCCCATCCAAAGGGGGCGAGACTCTGCTAGTGGGAGTGATGGGGCAGCTATGCCAGCAGATCCGTCCTCTACCAGGCACTCATCCCCGTGGAGGGAGAAACTGCAGCTTGCCATTGCTACTGTCCTTTCTGGTGGGGGCCTTGGCACTGGGGCTGGGCCAGCATCTCAGCCCCCCTGCCACAACTGGCAGGCTGAGGGTGGGTCAGGGACGTGGCTGAGGGAGGAGAAACATTAGTTTGCTCCCTGCCAGCCAGTCAGCATGTTACACCGGCGGCCAGGAAATTGGACCAACACAACTCTTTGGGGCAGTGTAAGTCCGTTAAGGCCAATAGGGGCTTTTCCAGTGGCTGGGAGGCCTTCCTGTACTACTGGGAAGTCCCATTGGGAATGGTGGGGTGGCACAGGCAGAGGTGGGATCCAGCAGGTTCTCACAGATTCCCGAGAGTAGGTTACTAATTATTTGTGTGTGCCGAGAGGGGGTGACTAATTGGTGATTTTGCCCCGTGATTTTTGCCTTAGTTACACCCTCCTCTTAGCAGTAGGGCGCAGAACTTGAAGCAGTCTAGCAGAAGGTGCATCGGCACGCGTGGCAGCCTGCGCCTGCGTGCATTCGTTTCCCACCTAAGGACCAGTGCAGTGGCTGCGTCCTTGCCACAGCCCCGCCCAGGAATGCCCTGCCCCCAGAATGCCCGGCCATGCCCCCATCGTGCCCCGCCCATCCCCATTGGCGCTACGCCACAGTTTGAATCCCACCACCATGGGAACCTGTTACTAAAATTTTTGGATCCCACCACTGGGCGCAGTTACAGTGCTGTAGCCGCCTGAGGGTTGGATGGTGCTGCCTGTTTGAAACTTTTGTGTTCAAGGCTTAGACTATAGGGCAGAACCACTTACCAATTCCAAGAAAATCCCAAACTCATAGCATTATGATGAAGCCCAGATAACCGTCTATTGTAGACAGAGTCATTTTGCTTCCACTTTGGCTCAGTGTAGTGATCTATTTTAGCATTTGCCTCCGACACGGAGGGAAGAACCAAGAGATGTTGTAGATTTTTTTGAGACACATGTGAAATATACTCCACTCACTTTCAAATACAGGGCATTCCAAATACATAATGAGCACTGTCCTCTATTTTTCCTTCCCCAAAGATACCGTGGAATGAATATTTCTTCCATCTAATATTGCTGCAGGCATTTTTCTGAAACCTGAGAAGACTACAAGCTCTTGTCAGTGAAAAGGTATATTACAAAAATGCATATGGAATGCTTCCTAGGGCTCCTTTCTTCATCAGAAGGCCTATCGGAGAAAAGCTGTGGTTCATCAGCATGAAATCTCATCTGTTTGTAGACTAAGGATCTGTCTACTCTTACAGGGTCACTCTGTAGGACAATATTCTTCTTCCCCAACTCACCCGCATAAGGAGGAGCATTTGCATAACCAATCAAGAATGGCTCATCAAGACGGAGGGTCAGGTACACAGTGTTCCCAGTCCAGTCCAGCTGGCAGAAGTGAAAATCTATACCAGGACCCTTGGGACATGAGAAGAAAATAAAATTGCTCTGAGCCACTGGGGTGTGCTGATGAATGGTATAATAAGGAAGAGAGACTCTGTTGCACACCTAGATGTAAAGAAAACCTTTTTTTAAGGATTGGTGGGCGGGTGATCTTGGTTGCATTATTTAAATCTCCCAGATATTGCACAGATTCCAGTTGTTCAAACACAATATGACAAAGTATAGAGAGTTAGTGAGGGGTAGGTAGACTCTAATCCGGAGAATCAGGTTTGATGCCCTACACTTCCACATGAATGGCAGATGCTTCTCTGATGAAGTGGATTTGTTTGTTTGTTTATTTATTTATTTTTATTTCTTCAATTTCTATACCGCCCGATCCCCGAAGGACCCCAGGCGGTGAACAACACAATTCAAAACATCAAGCAGGAGCAGGTCATACACAAAACACAAATACATAAGCTCCATCCCATTAATCATCAATAAAACAACCTAAAAACTCATATAAAACAGTGGGTAACAGTTAATAAATAAATAAACAAGAGGCGTCCAGAAAACCCCCAATTAAAACCTACCCCAAAAAGGGGGACGGCGGGCCCCTCCATGTGAGGGGACCCTGATGTAACAGCGCCAAGGCAAAGAGCAGTGAGGGGGCACCATATCAGCGGCTGGACGCTCCAAAGGCCCGGTGGAACAACACAGTCTTACAGGCCCTGCGGAATTCACTGAGGTCCCGCAGGGCCCGGACAGTTGGAGGGAGGGTGTTCCACCGGGCCCTGTTTCCCATCTCCTACACACAAAGCCTGCTGGGTGGCCCTGAGCTTGTCACAGTTCTCTCAGAACTCTCTCAGCCCCACCTTCCACACAAGGTGTCTGCTGTGGGGAGAGAAAGGAGAGAAAGGTGGGGTATAAATCCAAATGCTTAATCTTCTTCCTTGTTGTGTAATAATCCAACAGAGAAAATAGCTGGTCATCCCCTGCCATCTTGGGCCCATCGTACATCTTCAGAATGTTCTCAGCTGATGAGCTTCCTCCCCTATGGGGCAGACCAAACTCCATCTGAAATCCCTAAGCTGAAGGAGCAGTGGAGGTGTCCAATTTTAGCTAGGCTTTTTACTGCTATCAACGAAACTTGCCCCAGTCCTACTAACTGGAAGCAAAGTATTATAATTCCGGTCTACAAGAAAAGGGACAAACATAAACCAGCAAATTGTAGACCAATCAGCCTTTTGGATTTATCCTCTGAACTTTCTATGTGCCTTCTTCTTATGAAACTGAACAATTGGGCCAAAGAAACCAAGCTTTTCAATACTGAGAGGCAGGCTTCCACAAAGCAGGCCACAGTACCATTGATTACTGCATGATCCTCAAGGCACTAATCCAAAAGCACATCCATTTTCAGAGAGGCCATTTAGATGTTGTCTTTTGGGCTTTCCCCACTACAGAAGGGAGCTTAGGTTGACTTGGTTCCCTTCAGTGGAGGGCGATTCCAGGCTGTCCCCACAGCAACTGAGTTGGCCCCCTGGAACCGAGCTAAGTGGGTGGGATCATCTTGGTGCCTGTTTCGCTCCTCGATCGTGATTAGTGCTTGTGTTACGGCGGGAAACGGGAGCATTCTTTTTTAACAGTTTTTACAGTTTACAGTTACATGCACTTTCTGCCCGCCATGACTCTCCCGTTCTGCACATGCCACAAAAGCGGCTCGTGATTGGTTGAACGGATGAGGTGTCGTTTCGATGCTTCCCCACTTCAAAGCTTCAAAGCGGTATCGACCTTGTTCTGACAGAAAAGTGTAGTTCATAACTGCAACAAGGATGTCGCAGTTCTGGGGGGGGGGACTGAGACAAAACAATGTTGAGCTTGGTGGCAGTGGGGATTCACTGAGGTGAACCTAGGTAGAAACCAGTTCAACTCTGTCAGTGAGGAAAGCCCCTTATTTAGTTGACCTGTCTCATGCATTTGATTCAATAGTAAGGGCTATTCTCTAGGCCAAATTAGATGATGCAAACATTGACAGAAGGTTGCTCAGGGAACTCTGAGGGAACTCCATGAAAACTTCACAGCCAAAATAAGGGCTGGGTGTTGCGGTTCTTTTACAGATCCAGTTCCCCTGAAGAAGAGAGTAAAGCAGGGCCACTTGTTGGTGCTGTTCCTTTCTACCTTTTATGTAAGTGACTGTGTCCAATTTATGGAGTCACTTGATTATTTTCCACCTTCCCCAGCTGGCAGGAAAATACCAGTGCTGTTATATGCTGACGATGGGGCTCTTTTGACATTTACAAAAGTAGGGCTCAGTAAAATAATAGTGCAGTTGGCACAGAGTACTGGGAAAAGAACATGTTAAGGATCAACAGTGGTCCATTCTGGACAGCACAAATAAGACCTTCTGGGGAAGGTCTTAAAAAGAGACGACTTCTTGATTTCATTCTGTACACCCAAAAGAAGATGTTCTGGGAATGTCATTTAAAAAGTCATCTCTCATTTGTTTTCCAAGCAGCACAGACATCAGCTCAGGAGGGAAGAGGCTTTTTTTCCCACCCGATCTCCTTTTCAGTGGGAATCCTCTCTTATGTGTCTCTGGACAGTAGTAACTTTTCCAGTTCTTTATTGAGCTGGCATTCTAAGTCGATCACAAGCAATGCTGGAACTGACCTCCCATCGTTCGAACAGCCTCTTTTACGGGCACCCACCAGTTCCCGCCAAAGTTAGATAAACACCTGTAGTTCCCACCCGAAAACTACATTGAAGCAGTTTCACACAGACAGGCAAAAGAAACAGGAGATACAGATACTAGAAACTACAGATACTAGAAACACTCCCCAATCTGGGCATCCCACCAACCTTGTCAGACAAAAACCTTCCAAGGCTAAGCAGCAATTTTACAATAATAATAATAAAAATGGAAAACTCTATAATGCAAGAATGAGCAGCAGGACCAGCTGAGTACAACTATGTACTTTCCAGGCTTTCCAGGATCGGTGCCTGCAGAGCAAATGTCCCGGAGTTACCTTCAGCAAATGGAGGCAGGGAGAATCCCTTCAGCAGCACACAAAATGTTGGGAGGGTGACACGGACCAGAGAGCAAAATGGTCAGGTGGGAAACATAAGACACCTCCTGAACTCTGCATTCCGCACAGCCAGACAGGGGATGTTTTGCAGGCTGCTTAGGGGGGAAAGGGTGCACTTCTATGCATCCTTAAAATAGAATGACTTGAGCAGAAATAAGGCATTCTGAGGACATCAAAAAGCCTGTGCACGGTTCCTCTCCCAAAATGTTTTTTTTCTTCCTCAGAACAACTTATTTGTGCTATACAGAATGGACCTATAATAAAACTAAACTTGTAGTTTGGGGGAATAGTAGAGTTGAGCATAAATGGACAATCAAGGGATGTCATAGAACAACATCCATCTTTCAGCTACTCAGGTATAACATTCCAGTCCACCCAATCATGGCAGGCTTACTTTAAAGCTAACAACAACAGCACGGTGTACAATGGGTGCTTTATTAAAATTCTATCACTTGAAAGGTGGACAATTGGTTGCTCCAGCTCTTCAAGTTTTTTGGAACAAGATGACTGCACAACTCCTTTATGGGGCAGAATTTTGGGGATGGAAATTGAGACAACTGGAGCAGTTCGAAACGACCAGAATAAATTTCTAAGAAAGATTCTGGGTCTTCCCCAAGCAAATTCTGCTGTACTTTTATAGCTGGAGGTGGTCCTCTGCCATTTCTGTGAGAGTCCATCTCATAAAAGCCTTTGCACAGGCGCCACTGCCAAATCCATGCAGCATCACTCCCCCCCCCCAACAGTGGTTTTAACACCAGCTTCTATCAGGTGCCGAGCAAATGGCACAGGGTGGAAGCTGGCATATTTCCCATGCCACTCCTGGATGCCTCCTACCTCCTGCCACCTTCCGTCACTCTGTGGAGGCCAGGAGACCCACCTCCTGGCCTCCAACCCCAGAGGCATCGCTCTGGCCACAGGGGCATGTCCCCTGGCCTCCATAGAGTGACAGATGGTGGCAGGAAGTAGGAGGTTTCAGGAGTGGCGCAACCAGTGCGAAGTATGAACTATGCTGCTGCATCCCCGCTCAGCTGGCCATGCGGAAATGGCCTTTGGTTGCTTTAGGATTACTTTTTACATTCTGTTCACGTGAAACCTCCTTTTGTTGTTAACCTCCTATTTATCAGTGTGATTAGAACCTCTGCAAAAAGGCCATGCTCCAATATTCTGTAGTTATCACAGTAACCTTTTGGCAATGCCGGTATCTGTCAATGAGAAAAATCTGTGAACAGGCACATTGTTTTACAGTTTTTCAATATACTTCCTTGTGCCCACCTTTTGAGAAAAAAATGACTTCATTTTTTGTGTTCATGTTGAACCACTGCAGTTGGTGTTCCTTTTGCACCTGAAAATGGACATCTGAGATTTTGCATAACCCCGGGTCTCCTTCCAGTGTACATTTTATTAAGATTTCTGTTTAGATAACTGTGTGGGCTTTTCTCTCCATATGAAAAATGATTAAGCTTTGTTTGCATATTTTGGCAGAAAAAAAACTGCACTGAGGAAACACAGAGACAAATGAAATTTTACTGCCAAGATTGCTAATGCTATTATTTACAAGAAAATGTTTTCTTTTTATTATGTGGTTCAGAAGGGTTTCCTGAGCTAATAAGGAAAAGCAAATTCAGACATGTAGGGGAAAATATGTGGTAGTTAAACATCTTAAAACAAACATTATGAGAAAATGAATATTGTTTCAAAGAACCTTTGAGTACATAAATTTCAGGCATGTGAGCCAATTAAACATTCCAGAGCAGTAGATGATACTGTTATTTAAGATGTGGCTTCTTTTAAAACTCTAAGAAGTCTTAATATTATCTTACTCCATAGATCCCAGGCGCTGTTGGGCCTATGCATGCATGCAAAATGTTAAAATGGGGAATACGCACAACCACTAAATGGTGGCCATGGGCCACTAGCACCAGTCACAAAATATTGGGAAGTTGGAAGCCAAGCCTTATTCTATGATGGAGGTTGGGGTTTCTGAATGAGAAATCCCTGCAAATGACAGATGCCTCCTGCTATCTTCTGCAGTCTCTACTGATTCACTGAGGTGGAGGAAAACTGGGACTTGCTATTTGCTTTGGGGGGGGAAAGTTGTGTGGAAAAAGCAAATGTGAGCCAGGAAACCTATGGCGGATTCCACACAGCATATTTACAAGAAGTTGCAGTCATCATAAATGAACCTGTTTTCCTTTTTTTCCATTCATATGTGTGCCATTTTCACATTCAAGAAGTAATGGAAACAATTTGGGTTGTTTTTGTGCCTTTGCATGAAAACACTTCTTTTTTAAAAAAAAAAATTCAATGCATTCAGAGGCATACAAGAGAAAAATTGGGTTGTAGGTAATGAACACGCAGCCAGAATCTAAAAGTCCTAAGCCAGGCTCTGAGTTCCATGGAATTTTCCAAGCATAAGGCTGCATAAGGGGCACAGTTCGGTAATCCCATAATTTTGTGAAAAAAATTTGATTGGAGGGAGTTCAGTGAATGGTTAACAGCCTTTATCCATATTGGAACCCCGTAGAATAATTGAGAATCAATCTTCTCATTAAAATTTTTTAATCTGGCAGGTATACAGAAATGACCTCTACTGTAAAAACAACAACGAAGGATTCCAGAAATGCTATCTGAGGACAGAGTAAGTGCTGCCTTTCTATGGGGAATCAATGAGAGATTGTGAGAAAAAAGGAAGACCTGCTCAGTTGGAATGTTGTTTATTTTCCAGTAATATTTCTTCAAGGATCTAGAAAAAATGATGCTCTTGCTTTTCTCATAGTTAATTGTCAATCTATTGGCATCACAGTACTCTACAAAACACTTCATGAGTCATCTCAGTCCGACTCTGGATCGGGAGAGCAAGACGGAATCATCTGCATAGAGTAGAATTGGGATATGGTGTGAGGACAATTTGGGAGCCTGGATATCAGTACCTACAAGGGCTGAGGGAAGATCACACAGTGGTTGAAAAGGGTAGGGGCCAACACACAGCCTTGCTTGACCCTTTGGTGCTTGACCTCTTCTCTTCTCACCCATTAGTGTAATTTTTGAGTTAGTGGATGAATTGATGCTTCAATATTTCACAGCTTCATGCTTCAATTCTCCATGCCTCATATAACTGATGTTTCAAAGATTACCCCCCCAAAAAATTAAAAACAAACAAAAATGATGAATATAAGCAGGAAAGAGGTGAGCTCAGAAATGTGCTAAAATGGCACCAAGGAGCAAGTTTGCAGATGGCACAGAGGTGTGGGAAATGTAGTAAGCATTTTCACAATATGAGGGGGGGGGGCGAGATTCAGAACTCCATGGAGGAAACATTTTGTTTCCTGCCTCAAAATGTTTTAAAAGGTTTGTGAAGAAGATGCTCATATCCAGTCTCCATCCTGGATCTTTGACTGATTGTTTCATGCCACTCTGCATCTTCTTTTGGGTTTTGCTTTTTCTCCTTTTCTATTTTTAATAATACTATGTCAACCGTTTGTTTTGGGTTTTTTTAAATACAAAAAAGGGAGGATTTATGAATGATTAGTAAAAGCAATAGGAAGCAATCTAAAATAAGTACATTATCTCTCTGTGTACATTAAGTGCCATCCAGTTGCTTCCTGTTCATGTCAGCCCTATGAATCAGGTCCTCCAAAATGTCCAGTCAGTAAAACCCTTGCTCAAGTCTTGCAAACTGAGAGCCATGGTTTTCTTACTAGAGTTAATGCATCTAACCGTGGTTCTTTTCTGCTGCCTTCAATCTTTTCTAGCATTATTGTCTTTTCCAGTGACCTCAATATTAAAAGAACTCTGTTTCTTCTGTTTTTGTCATTCCCCGAGTAAAACACTTCACAGTTTTCAGACTGAAAATGTCCTCGTCCAGTCCATTTTAGTTCACTGACTCCCAGGATTGAAAAGTTTAAATGTTCCATTTCTTGTTTTATAATTTCATGATTATATTTGATTCATGCTTCTCATGTCCTGTGTTCCAGTTATATGTGTCAAATAGTTGATTGAACTGAAGAAGAAGAAGAAGAAGAAGAAGAGTTATATTATTACATCCCTTGATCTAAACACTATCATCCTATTGATGCAGCCCAGAACTGCAGTGGCTTCCTTGCTGACTCAATTTCAGTTTGCGGTCCACTAAAACTCCCAGATCCCATTCACATGTCCTGTTGTCAAGCCAGGTGTCTCCCGTCTTACATCTGTTCATTTCATTTTTTTCTGCTTAAGTGTAGGATCTTGCATTTATCTCTGTTGAAATTCATCTTGTTGGTTTTGACCCAGTCTCTAATCTATCTGAGTCATTTTGAATTCTGACCATGACCTCTGGGGTATTAGCTACCCTTCCTAATTTGGTGTCATCTGCAAATGTGATTAGCATGCCCTCTGTTCCATCATCTATCATTGATTAAAATATTGAATAGCACTGGGCCCAGCACAGAACCCTGCAGTACCCTTCATATGAAGAAGAAGAAGAAGAAGAAGAAGAAGAGGAGGAGGAGGAGGAGGAGGAGGAGGAGGAGGAGGAGGAGGAGGAGGAGGAGGAGGAGGAGGAGGAGTAGTTTGGATTTATATCCCCCCTTTCTCTCCTGTAGGAGACTCAAAGGGGCTGACAATCTCCTTGCCCTTCCCCCCTCACAACAAACACCCTGTGAGGTGGGTGGGGCTGAGAGAGCTCTGAGAAGCTGTGACTAGCCCAAGGTCACCCAGCTGGTGTGTGTGGGAGTGTACAGGCTAATCTGAATTCCCCAGATAAGCCTCCACAGCTTAGGCGGCAGAGCTGGGAATCAAACCCAGTTCCTCCAGATTAGATAGACGAGCTCTTAACCTCCTACGCCACTGCTTCTCCAAGATGGTAGAGAAATGACCCCCGCAATCTAAAGGTTTAAAGTGAGTGAGTGAGTGGAGAGAGAGAGAGAGAGAGAGAGAGAGAGAGAGAGAGAGGGAGAGAGAGAGAAACACAAATATTTTTAATGGATTTATGCAGGATGACTATGGCCTATGCTTAAACTGCCATCAGGTGCTGTTAAGATCTTTAAAGCCGATTGAAGTAAATGAGATTTAAGCAGCCATACTGTGTACAGGATTACACCCGTAGGTTTTGGCTCTGCTAAAAGTTTCATTGGTGATAAAGTGTTCATGAATTAAGAGATCACTCAGTGATGCAATTAGCAGATAGAAGAGCCTTGGACTGACAAAAGTAGGAAGCTATTAATTCTCGTCAGATCATGCTGTTGTTTACCACCTACAAGATAACTGTGTCCCTTAAAAATAGCTACTTCAAAGTAAGAACTAAAAATCTTACTTACCAAGCTTACGTGTGCTATTTTGCCATGCCAAGAAGAGCTTTGGCCTACAACCTGCATGAGCAAACCATTCAATTTCTTTAGAATTCCTAGATTCTAGTTAGAATTCCTAGATTGTGCAAATGCAACATACACACAACAGGGGTATCTTAAAAGACAACACTCAGTGAAAAACTCATGACATAATTAAAAGACTTCCAAAAAGTCAAATATTCTTAAAATAATTTATGGCCAAAACTTAAAAGAATTATCAATATGCATAACCCAAACAGAAATGGATATGGAAATTTCATCAAAAAAAACAACATCTCTTCTTTTGACAAATAGGAGTATGGAAACATATCCAATCAATGGGGGAGATGTTATCCAAAGTAGGCAGTCTCTAATTTTAGTTGGGGAAATTAGCTTTAAAGACAGGCTTTAGTGACAGATCTATAATCTGTGTATACTAGAATAACTCTGTATACTGTATACTAGAATAACTCTGATGAAAACTCTCCAATAAAGCAACCATTTTGTAATTAAAGGATTTATTAATGAAAAACCATTTATAGATACATATGTTCATGCACACAAGCCATACAAAAGCTATTTGGAAGGAAAAGAGAGGAAGTGGGATAGAGATTTCAGGTATGGGTGGGCAGTCTTGCAAGGGGGAACATCCAACAAAAACTGGAAATGAAAACTGAATACTAAGACTGAAAACAACTGACATTTCCAGTCTCCCCCCCCCCCCAAAAAAGGCTCTCTCCAGTTTTAGTTGGGGGAATTAGCTTTTGAAGACAGAACTTAGGGAGAGGGGGGTAACTTGTAATCTGTAGCCTATATTTACACAACACAACACGAGCCTTTATTGGCATATAAAACAGGACAAAATGTTAAAACAAAACGAGGTTAAGAAATACAGTTAAAATTACTAATTTCCAGTATAAAATTTGCAACAGTTTCACAAAAGCACATCAGAGCTGTTCAGGAGGTTGGGTATCTTATAACATTCATGCCACTGAGAACATTGCAAGAAAATGGAATTCATGTATTTCATGCGTATTGTATTTAGGGCATAGAAACAAAGAATGGTCAAGTGTTTCAACCATAGTCATATCACATGAACAAACTCTTTTAGAACATTCCATATTCTTAAATCTTCCCTCCAGCAGAGCTGATGGCAGCACATTACATCTTGCAGTAGCCAATAGCCTATATTTACAGGAATAATTCTTGGTGAAAACTCTCTAATGAGACATACAAGAACGAACCAAGAGGGAAATGGAGGAAGTTGTGTAGATGTTGAGGCATGGGTAATATTTTCCAGCCTAGTAGAGGAAAGGTTCAATAGAAGCAGCAGCTAAAAGGGAAAGGGAGCCCACACAAAAATGGGGGTATGCACACAGATCCAGCATACATACACAGTATGAATGGCCACAAGACAAATATTTACAATCAAGGGAGGGACTTGATGGATGTGTAGGAGTGAGGTGATGGCTCTAAATTAAAATAAACAGAGGTTGGCTTGGAGTGTTAATTCTCTCACTTCAGGGTAAACATGGAGATTTGCTTACCTCCTTTGGTCATTCGAGCGTATTTCCCAGGCCACTGAAATAGTACATATGGCCACTCTCTGCCCCACGAAGCTCATTGCCACATGGGATGCATGCATGCTCCCATACTACGTGACGCTGACCCCTTGCTCTCATGCTAACTTAATAGTCCTCATGCCAGCTATAGTACTCTCTAGGTGTGTGGTCCAGCCTTTTACAGAGGAGTCAAGATAATGATAAACTAGCAACTCCTGAAATACGCTTGTGATTTATAACTGGTTTTATCTCTTCTGGTTCAGTTTGTAAGGTTTAAAAATGCAATCCAGTGGCAGGAAAAGAATCCAGACCCACCGCAGTAATTATACGAAGATTCATAATGTCAGGCTCTCGAATGTGGAAATAACAAAAAACCGTAGGAAATTCCTAAAGCAGTTTATTTCTAACAACACGTAGAGTAACAATAGAAAGCTGAATCTAAGCTCTCCAGCTTAGATCCAGAGATTATATCCTTCAACCCCCCCCCCATTTGTCCCACACCAAATGTGCCTTACAATTTCTACAACATTTGCACTACAGAGCTTCAAAGAACCTTGGAACCGTTCACACCTTCTTGCAGGAGAGCTGGCGCCAGGGAGTTGCCAGGAACGGAAGAGGGAAACAGAAAAGCAGTTACAGGAAAACATTTGCAATTCTTACCCAGCAAGACATCTGGGCACTGACAGGCCTGGGCCTGACAAATAAATCCGATAGGTTGAAAAAACATATGAAGACTGATTCCTTACTTGCCACCCTGGAGACAGCACAAAATGTGAGTCGTAGTCCTGCAGCATCCTCTTCTCCAAAAATTAGATGTTGCAGAGAACAGTAATAAGACAGGACTCAACCACACCCAGACCCTGCAAAGTTCCACTACAAGTCACTTCCTGGAGCATGGAGGCAGCAGAGATAATCTTCTGGAGCAATCCACCTGTACTTTCTGAAATCATATTATTCAGGCTTTCCAGGAGGTCTGCCCATTGTCTGCAAAAACTCTGATTACTATACTGCAAGGCTATATGCAATTGCAGTTAAGGTGGATAGTTTACAACAAGGTCTTGATCTACACGTTTCTCATGGTAATCAGGGAGTTAATATGGCAGAACAAGCTAGCCACATATGGTTGATTATCTTCAACGGGGCAGCTGGAAGTAGCCAACTCCTGCCATGTGCTTCAGAAAAAGACATTTTTTCTAGAAATCCACCAGAATGCACATAGATGGAACAGCCATAAAACTACAGTGACCTCTTTATCCCAGCTCCTTGATGGACAAAATGGAACAGCAGGCTTGAAAGATTTTCATTATCTGCCTAATTTAAGACAAGCTAAATGCCCAGTTCTGACTTTCGACCAGCCAACTGTTCCCACAAGACTTATACAGATCAGTAAGTTCTCATGGTGGAGCCACTGCATTCAGACTTTCAGAGTCTTTCAGGATGAGTTAACCCGTGACCTTATCAGTGGGAAAATGACAAAAGGTCACGACCTTGCAGATAAGATCAATTAAAAAAAACAGTGCTCAAAATGCAGTAAAACTGCCAACCCTGCCAAGAGAGGAGAACTGAGGCATTCTTTGAGGGAGGAAGATAAAGCCATGAACATTGAACTTATTAATTTGAAGGGGAAAATAGCAAACAGCAAGACAGCAATTCTGACACATCCTCCCAGAGTGGGCAGGGATGTAGAAATCCGACACCAGTATAATATACTTGCTTCCTCCTTAACTCGACACATAGAAAGCTGCACACTACTCTGACTTTTTTTCTCTAAAGGCAGTGACAGCAATGCTGATAGTGACGTTCCTGAGAGCTCCTTATCAGCAGTATTTAAGCAGCCCCTACAGCCCCAAGTAGCAGCTAGCCAACATAAATTATCTTGCAAACATAATAAACTTCAGTCAAGTATTCTCAAATCTCAGGAGACGTTTCTGGCCCAGAGGGATTCACAGGTGGATTCCACACAGCATATGTATAATGGGTTGCAGTCATTATAAAGGAACCCATTTTCATTTTTCCCATTCACATGTGTGCCTTTCACCCATTCAGGCACCATGTGGAGCCCATGGAAACAATCCAGGTTGCTTCTGTGCTTTTGCACAGTGACAATTCTTTCTTTATTTCATTAATGAATGAATGAATGAATGAATGAATGAATGAATGAATGAATGAATGAATGAATGAATGAATGAATGAATGAATTAATTCATTCATTCATTCATTCATTCATTCATTCATTCATTCATTCATTCATTCATTCATTCATTCATTCATTCATTCATTTTTATTCATTTTTATTTATTTATTTATTTATTTATTATTTATTTATTTATTTATTTATTTATGAGATTTATAAGCTGCCTCACCCCCAAAGGGCTCGAGGCGGCTCACAAAATGGCTGCACTTTTAAAACAGCAGATCAACAAAACATTTCAAAAATACAAGAATGCAGCTTAATTCATTAAAAACTTAAAAGCTTAAACAGCGATTACAAAATGACGTACAGGTTAAAACAACAGAGCGCCCGATCTAAAGGCCAGCGGAGGGAGGGGCTAGGTAGGACCCAAGGCGGAGATCAGGGCCCGACCAGGTGGAAAGCAGCAGCCTCAGTGGGGAGGGGGGCCGATAGAACCGCGGTCAGCCCCCCCAAAGGCCCGGTGGAATAGCTATTAAAAAACAGTTCCTACAACACAAGCGTAGCTGCACAGGCATACAGAAAGGTATCACCTCATCCAAGCTGACTGTCCCACAATCCAATTGGCTACAACTGTATAGCTGCACATATGCAACACACAAAATAAAAAAAAGAAAGATAAATGGATCTCCCTGCAATGGCCAGGCAATAATGAACATGTTGCTGTAGATTGGTCACACTCGCTGCCGCTGGGAGAAAACATGTTTGGGGGACTTTGTACCCTGTCTGGCACTCAGAGAATTTTCCTGCTACTTGCTGGGAGATCTGCACAGAATGGTGGGTGGGTGGATTCTCCCTGACAGCGGATGATGCCGAACTTAAATTGAATGTGTGGAAGGGAGGGAAAGAAAGTGTCTCCCACCTGTTGTGTTCGCATGGGAGCACCTCCAACCTGGGACTGTGGGAAATGATCACTGGTTTGGTGATTTTCAAAAATCCCAGGTTGAGGGGAATAAACGGGGCAAAACTCATTATGGGAACAGGAACTGTGCAAAGTCTCCCCCAAATGATTTATTTAATGCCCTATGTCAGGACCAGGCCTGTCAGTGCCCAGACGTCTTGCTGTGTAAGAATTGCAAATGTTTTCCTGTAACTGCTTTTCTGTTTCCCTCTTCCCTTCCTGGCAATTCCCTGGCGCCAGCTCTCCTGCAAGAAGGTGTGAACGGGTCCCAGGTTCTTTGAAGCTCTGTAGTGCAAATGTTGTAGAAATTGTAAGGCACATTTGGTGTGGGACAAATGGGGGGGGGGTTGAAGGATATAATCTCTGGATCTAAGCTGGAGAGCTTAGATTCAGCTTTCTATTGTTACTCTATGTGTTGTTAGACATAAACTGCTTTAGAAATTTCCTACAGTCTCTATTATTTCCACGTCTGAGAACCTGACACCCTACACCTGTGCAGACTCTCTCATCTCATCTTCTACTGGACAGATAGATGCCCTCTCTGTTAAAGACATAGGCTCCCTGTTAGCTAGTGGCCCATGTTTTGCTGCCCCTGGATCTTTGATTCTTCCACTTTCATTTCCAGAGCTACAAGCTCCTTGACTCCACTCATGAGGAGAAAAGAGGGTTGATGATCAATCAAATGGCAGAGGAGGAAGAGGAGGAACTAAACAGTACTACAGAGGCTGAGGTACAATTACAGTATCTCTTTTGTCTGCTAGTGCAAAGCTGATGTCCCTGCAAAAAACCACCCACAGCACCCTTGACTTGCAGTGTAACCATCTGACATTCAAGTGACCAGCATAGAGTCATTCTTCGAACCTGGAATGTGGCCAGGTGGTTTGCATCTACCAGAGATCCTTGTTCCACTTATTTTCCTTTCCAGTATGATATCTTATTGCTTCCGGAAACATGGACTGGGGATAAACTGTTATTAAACGGATGTCATTCATCCTCAATGTCAAGACCGCATCCCTGTGTTCTTGCCAACCTTTCCCCAAGGAGTCCAGGAGACTGTAGCACCCAGATTGTCCCCCAGCTTAAACAATTAATAGGGTTGTGCTTTGCATGTGATAGTACTCAGTTTGTTCAGAGGCGTATAGTGTTTGTTTGTTTGTTTGTTTGCCACCCTCCTCAAATGGGCTCAGGCAGCTTACAATAATAAAACATAACATAAAACTCAATTTAGTAAACTGTTAAAACTGCTGTTAATAATTAAAATCAAGTCCCAAACTAATTAAAATACAATTGAAACTAGAATCTATTTAAGACTTAAAGCTTAAAACCAGGATTAGGGCTGGCAACAGGTGTAATTGTATAGGCCTCAACCAAAAGCCTGATGGAATAACTGCCTTACAGGCCCTACAGAACTGTATCAAATCCATCAGAGCCCTAATGTTAGGTGGCAGAGCGTTCCAGCAAGTAGGGGCCAGGGCCAAAAAAGCCTTTGCCCTGGTTGAGGCCAATCTAACAGTAGAAGGGCCCGGGACCACCAGGAGGTTTGCATCTGCTATCCTCAAACTTCTCTGTGGGAAATATGAGGTAATTCAGTTTCAGAGGGCCAGGCCACTCACAGTAATGGTTCTTTGCTCAGGCCAGGCAACACCTGACCCTTATTTAAACTAAGAAAGGTATTAAACAAGGATGTATACAGGTCCCACTTTTAACTTCTATATTAATAATATGATGGGCCATCTTTGTAACATGAACGTTCACCCCCCAACTTGCTGGAAGACACATTTCAGTCCTGCTTTTTGAAAATGATGCAGTAATCCTTTCAAGAGCCCCTACTGGCCTTAAAAGAGCACAGAAAGAACTTCCATTGTATTGTAAGGAGGACAAGCTAGAATTTGATTACCAGAAAATCAAAATCATGGCTTCTGCCAAAAGACCCGAGTACCGCTCATGGAGCAATGATGAATATAAGATTGAGCAGGTTTCCTGCTTCCGATATCTGGGGGGCAGTTCTCCACTTTGTTGGTAGCAGAAAAGCTCATGGAGCTGTACAGTTGATTTGGCTTCAAACAGTGTAAGTGCTGTGGGAATATAATGGCCACCTTTGGTCTTCTGGAATGTGAGGATGGTAGTTAAGCTATCCTGTAAATTTCCAGCAACATAGACTCCATGAGCTTTTCTACTACCAGCTACTAGGGCACTATCATAAATTACTGATGCTCCACCTTTGCTCACCAAAACCGGGGTGGGCCAATATCATTATTCTACATCCTACATCTTATATCAGCAGGCCACCAGCATGGCCACATTTTTGTTTCAGTAAGGCAGAAGATACATCATGTCAATCGATTTGACATCATCTGATCCAGAAACGAAATAAAATAATCTCCCTTATTTTATTGATAGGCAATGTATCATCTGTTCTTTTTTGATACATTGATGGGCAGTGTACATCTGTCCTTTTTTTTTTAAAAAAAAAGACTCCCTCCTTATTCCATTCAATAATATTTTATAGACTAACTAGCGGGCCCAGCCACGTGTTGCTGTAGCTGAGTCTGGTGACGTGGAAAAGAAAGAAAAGGGGAAGCGAATGGTTTGAACATGTGTCATTGCACAATGCTTGCAAGGGAGGGGAGGGGCAAGGGGCCCCTCACTCCCCTCCCTCTCCCCCGTTCCCTTGCATGGCACCCCACCCCATCCCTCCCTAACATTCCCCTTCCTCTGCTAGGGTGGGTGGACCATGTCCAGCTGGCCCTGGCCCTTTCACTCCCTTCCCTTGCAGGCGAACTACCTAGCTTAAAACACATTGGGAGGCATGAGCTATGTTGTGTTCAAATTTCAGAGTGTTTGGTCCAGCAAACCCCAGGACCCTCCCTCACCTTCCCCTTCCTCTGCTAGGGTGGGTGGGCCATGTCCAGCAGTTTTCAAGGAAGGCATGGTTGTTTCCCTTGTATCAGAGGGTGTTGCTTTGATGGCCAGCAGATGGCACTGTTGCGGAACAGAACTGTGGTTCCAACTGTCACAGGTGTGGCATGTACACAATAACTAACACAGTTGTGACATGTACACAACAGGAGGTGTGGAAACAGCATGGAAACCTGGCCGCATGAAAATGCGACGTTGTGTGAAAATTTCAAAGCAATCGGTCCAGTAGTTTGGGAGATCACCTGTCAGCAGAAAAACACACTGATAGATTTTTATATAGAGAGATTAATTAATTGCCCTTAGAATCATAGAATCATAGACTCATACAGTTGGTAAAGACCACAAGGGACATCAAGTCCAACCCCCTGCCATGCAGGAATATACAATTAAAGCACTCCTGACAGATGGCCATCTAGCCCCTGTTGAAAAACCTCAGAACAAGGAGACTCCACTATACTCCGAGGGAGCATATTCTACTGTTAAACAGCCCTTACTGTCAGGAAGTTCTTCCTAATGTTTAGTGGAATCTCCTTTCTCGTGGTTTGAATCCATTACCCCTTGTCCTAGTCTCTAGAGCTGCAAAAAAAACACCTTGCTCCATTTTCAACGTGATACCCCTTCAAATATTTAAACATGGCTATCATGCACCCCTTAACCGTCCCTTCTCCAGACTAAACATACCTAGCTCCCTAAACCATTCCTCATAGAGCATGGAATCCAGACCTTTAACTATTTTGATTGCCTCTTCTGGACCTGTCCCAGCTTGTCAACATCCTTCTTGATTTGTTGTGCCCAGAACTGGACACAGTATTCCAGGTGAGGTCTGACCAATGCAGAATAGAGTTATATTATTACATCCCTTGATCTAAACACTATCATCCTATTGATGCAGCCCAGAATTGCAGTGGCTTCCTTGCTGACTCAATTTCAGTTTGCGGTCCACTAAAACTCCCAGATCCCATTCACATGTCCTGTTGTCAAGCCAGGTGTCTCCCGTCTTACATCTGTTCATTTCATTTTTTTCTGCTTAAGTGTAGGATCTTGCATTTATCTCTGTTGAAATTCATGCAAATGCAAATATCTTGCATTTATCTCTGGTTGGTTTTGACCCAGTCTCTAATCTTTCTGAGTCATTTTGAATTCTGACCATGACCTCTGGGGTATTAGCTACCCTTCCTAATTTGGTGTCATCTGCAAATTTGATTAGCATGCCCTCTGTTCCATCATCCATCATTGATGAAAATATTGAATAGCACTGGGCCCAGCACAGAACCCTGCAGTAGCCTTCATATGAGCCAATTATAACTCCTCCCCAGTGGTGGGATCCAAAAATTTTAGTAACAGGTTCCCATGGTGGTGGGATTCAAACTGTGGCGTAGCGCCAATGGGGCTGGGCGGGGCACAACAGGGGTGTGGCCGGGCATTCCGGGGGCGGGGCATTCCTGGGCGGGGCTGTGGCAAGGATGCAGCTGCTGCGCCGGTCCTTGGGTGGGAAACGAATGCACGCAGGTGCAGGCTGCCACGCATGCCAGTGCACCTCCTGCTAGACTGCTTCAAGTTCTGCGCGCTACTGCTGAGAGGAGGGGCGTAACTAAGGCAAAAATCACATGGCAAAATCACCAATTAGTAACCCCCCTCTCGGCACACACAAATAATTAGTAACCTACTCTCAGGAACCTGTGAGAACTTGCTGGATTCCACCTCTGCTCCTCCCACTAACCAACATTTTAAGCAATAAATCAGTGGCTTCATTACCTTGTATGCATGGAAAATAAATGTGAAATCCCTGTGCCCTCCCATTCCATTCTTTCCCAGATGATCAGGCATAATGGGAACATGTTTGGTTGACCAGAGCCTTTGGCTGCGCTTGATCTTTCACATAAATCTGTCTTATTCACATTTCTGCAGCTGCTGTATGGGGTACATTGACATGACAAATGGAAGGGGAAGTTTCATATGCACACAAAGAGAGTTGCCTTTTGTCATCCTGTTTAAGGAAGCCTGTTTCTGTGGTGCTAATGAGACTTATTTCCCATGCAAGCATGTGTCTCATTGAAACATAATGGCCCAGCAAATTATCTATGGTACTGGCAGACAAACCAGAGATGGGGCTATCATTCAGAGCTGGGAAAGGGATTGGAAATCAAGCACCCTAGTTATGAAGCCCTCTTGAGTTTTTGTCCTAGCTCTTGGCTGCTAGATGAAGAGCCAACACTTTTAGCTACCTTTCCTTAGCAAGAGGTGGAGCAGGCAGGAAATGCTGGTAAATGGGGCTTGCCATGGCAGAACCTAAAGTGAACAGGTGGAAGCAAGAGGAATAAAGTGTCTCCTGCCAGTTGTGTTCGCGCATGAGTGCCTCCAACCCAGGATTCTGCCAAAGGATTGCTGGCTCAGTTATTTTCAAAAATCCTGAGTTAAGGGGAATAAAACAGGTCAAACTCATTCTGGGAATGGGACCTGTGTGAAGTCCTCCCCAAATGGTTTATATAACATCCTGTACCCATTATATTTGACCTGTGTGGAACCCACCATTGAGACTAGACTACAGCAATACACTGCACATTGGTCTCCCCTCAAATCAATTTAGTTGGTGCAGAGTGCTCAATTCAGCTATTATTGGGAGCTATTGGATGGATGTGCTTTCCGTTATCCTGCAAGCTCTTCACTGGCTGCCAATTGGTTATCAGGCTCAATTTAAGACATCAGTTATCACATTCAATGTCCTTCTTGGCCTTGGACACTCATATCTTCTATACCACCTTTCCCCTTAAACTCCACCATGACTGATTCATTCATGTCAGCAGGAATGGGCAAAATCAACCAGTGCCCTAAGAAGTGCCTTGTCTGTTGTGGCCCCCAACCTTCTGAAATTGTCTGCCCAAGGAGGTCAGGAAGTTTCTCACTTTCCTGGCTTTCCACAAACAATGCCAACCTGAATTATTTAACAGGACTTTTCCACACAGGCAGTACAGTTGCACTGAACTAAATGATTCACAAAGTTACTTGGGAAAAAATGAGAGACTGTGGTCTATGCTGCTGTATATCTGCTGATATTCATAGACATTGCTTTCCTTGTATCATTGTTCTAATAAAATCAGGTCCCATAGCCCACTGGAAATTAATTTCCATAGGGACCTTCAGCGGCAAGTCCCCAGATATAACAACAGCTAATTTGACTCTTATCAACCCAAAATGCAAAAAGGGGAACTGAGGTTAGCTCACCTAAGCTCCAAGCTAACGTAAAGTAGGTACTTCCTAGCACTCAGTTCCACCTTCTTAACTGCTATGCCTCACCAACTCTTAACATAGGTTAGTACATATTTAAAAGTAATTATATTTCAGAGGCAGATTAGCAAAGCTAAACTACAGTGAGGAATGAATTTAGCAGGATCTCAAAATGCATGCATTTTATGCTGTGTGATACCAAAACCAAGACGTGTTCTGACAAACTGGAATGTTTCTTGCATCGTCCTCAGCGGTGTTACCAATCGGACATGAAATTGGTGACATTCGGCAAGCTCCCACAATTTTGCAAGGGGAAAATCAATAGAGGCCAGCGGCACAAAATGGGAGAAGTCTTGAAATAAATGCTGAATTATGCCTGTGCAGTGGTGCTAATCTTTTGGGGTCAAGGTTGAGAATACCAATTGGGCACAAAAAGGGAAATCTAGCATCCACTCCACTACTTTATACAGCTGTTAGCCCTTCACTTTATGAACTCAACTAGAAGTAAATCCCATTGTAAACAAATACAGTGAGATCTAGAAACCTGTTGATGGGATCAGTCCCCTCTGAGGGCGGCAATTCCTCCTGCCTTTCCTCTCCCCTTGGCCCTACTGGATCCTCCTCTTTGCAAAGGCAGGGTCCAGCTTTGCTAATAAGGGGATAATCTCCAAAGGCACCCTGCTGCTACTCTTTGCAAAACTGAGATCCTGACTTTGCATTGGGGGGGGGGGAGGGCAGCAGGTGCCTGTGAAGATGAGCAAAGTTCTCCCTGAATCCACAAGTACCCCTCTTGGTTTGCTGGATCTAAACTTTGCTGGATCTAAACTCCCTGAATCCACAAGTACCCCTCTTGGTTTGCTGGATCTAAACTTTGCTGGATCTAAACTCCTGAATCCACAAGTACCCCTCTTGGTTTGCTGGATCTAAACTTTGCTGGATCTAAACTCCCTGAATCCACAAGTACCCCTCTTGGTTTGCTGGATCTAAACTTTGCTGGATCTAAACTCCCTGAATCCACAAGTACCCCTCTTGGTTTGCTGGATCTAAACTTTGCTGGATCTAAACTCCCTGAATCCACAAGTACCCCTCTTGGTTTGCTGGAACTAAACTTTGCAAAGTTGGGGGAGCCACCAGCCTGCCTGTAAAGATGGGGATAGTTCTCCCCATCTCCACACACACCCACTCTTAGGAAAGTTGGGATGCCAGTTTTGCAAAGTGGGGAGGAGACAGCAGGGTGGCTGAGAAGATGGGGAGCATTTTCCCCATCTCCATAAGAACCCTCCATGCTGCCTTCCCCTCCAAATTCGCATGCCAAGGCTCCCAGGCTTTTGGATGTGGTGCGGGGAGGGCAGTCCTGTATGTGGGATGGAGCTAGCTCTGCCCAGCATGCAGGATCAAGCTGTCTCTCTCAGTACCCCACTTTCCAAGGCCCTCAGGCTTGCTCATGGGTCAGGGGAAGGTGGGTGGGGCACTAGCTGGAACATGCGGGACACACAACCAATGGGCCCTTCCTGAGCCCTGCACGATCATCGGTTGGAAATGAGTCATTGATGTTCCATCCTTAGCCAATTATGTCTTAGGTCAGAGTATTTACTGTTTTCTTGCCTATTCTATTCTCCCTGGTGTCTTTCACCAAGCAAAGTCAGCATTTAATTTGTAAGTTCCTTGCAGAAGAAACCTTAACTCTGTAAAGGCTCTGACCTGGATGCTCCAGGTCTGCTCTCATTAGATTTCAGCTGTTAGCAGGGTCTGCCTGGGTTACTACTTGGATGAAAGACCACCAAAGAAATCAAGGGGTTGCTATTCTGAGCCAGGCAATGGCAAAACACCTCTGCTTGCTTCTTGCTGTGAACACCTATTGGGTTACCACAAGTCATCTGTGACCTGACAACACTTCCCACTACTAGGAGAAGCAGTGGCGTAGGAGGTTAAGAGCTCATGTATCTATTCTGGAGGAACCGGGTTTGATTCCCAGCTCTGCCACCTGAGCTGTGGAGGCTTATCTGGGGAATTCAGATTAGCCTGTACACTCCCACACATGCCAACTGGGTGGCCTTGGGCTAGTCACAGCTTCTTGGAGCTCTCTCAGCCCCACCTACCTCACAGGGTGTTTATTGTGAGGGGGGAAGGGGAAGGAGATTGTAAGCTCCTTTGAGTTTCCTGCAGGAGAGAAAGGTGGGGTATAAATCCAAACTCTTCTACTATTCTGAAAAGATTAATTTTCACCGATTGCTTTATCATGCCCTTTCCACATGTTGTCTATGCAAAGCAGGAGATCAAAAAGTACACAAGGTCATCCTGTTGTTGGAACAGGGGAACACACATAATTTGCCTGCATACACAACTTCAGCACGTTGAAAAATCCAGTGGTTGGTTTGTGCATAGAAAAACTGTATGCATATACAAAATATATGCTATTCAGACAGCATGGTAACCATGCATTGAAGAAGGATTTATCCATGGCTGCTGGGCTCCCAGAACGTGTGGATGTAACAGCAGTGGCATAGGAGGTTAAGGAGCAGCAGTAGGAGGGGAGCAGCAGTGGCGTAGGAGGTTAAGAGCTCGTGTATCTAATCTGGAGGAACCGGGTTTGATTCTCCACTCTGCCGCCTGAGCTGTGGAGGCTTATCTGGGGAATTCAGATTAGCCTGTACACTCCCACACACGCCAGCTGGGTGACCTTGGGCTAGTCACAGCTTCTCGGAGCTCTCTCAGCCCCACTCACCTCACAGGGTGTTTGTTGTGAAGGGGGAAGGGCAAAAAGATTGTAAGCTCCTTTGAGTCTCCTGCAGGAGAGAAAGGGGGGATATAAATCCAAACTCCGCCTCCTCCTCCTCCCTCCTCCTCCTCCTCCTCCTCCTCCTCCTCCTCCTCCTCCTCCTCCTCCTCTTCTTCTTCTTCTTCTTCTTCTTCTTCTTCTTCTTCTTCTTCTTCTTCTTCTTCTTCTTCTTCTTCTTCTTCTTCTTCTTCTTCTTCTTCTTCTTCTTCTTCTTCTTCTTCTTCTTCTTCTTCTTCTTCTTCTTCTTCTTCTTCTAACATCCGGAAAAGGGTCACTATCTAATAGTGATGTGTTTGGCCACTGTGGCGATCGTGAAAGCAACAAACCTGTACCACCCACACGCAAGTACATACTCATGCAGCCAAAGAGGCCATTAAACGGCATGTGGCAGATGTAGAGCGCCAACTGGATCTTGTCAGATCTCCAACTTTTATTGCGAGTGATTCCTATAGGTATTTTACCTCTCCTATGGCATACCTAACTGCATTTGAGGTACCAAAATGTCAGAAGGCTTTTACTCCGGCAGGATGCAAAGCCTTCCCTGCAGCTGCCCTTGAAAGGAGATGCACGGAAATCCCCCATCAACAGAGACAATTTCCTTGTAAATGTGTAAAACAAAAACAAGAGGGAATTGTGGTGGAACCATATGTACAAAACAGCCTACCAAATGAATGGCTATTTTCAAAAGTATATTGGGTATAATATTCTGAATATGGAATATTAAGTGAAATAAGAAAAACAAATCACAGTATCGGGAAGAGAGAAATGACCACAAATACAGATAACAAACAGCAAAACAAAATACTCAAACATGCTGAGAAGGAGTCACCATGACTGGAGATAAACAGGTCAAATAACCAAGGTAAGACCAGGGAAATAATTTCTCCAGAAACATGTGCAAGTTCTTCTCTAATCATGTCCAGGTAAATAGCAGTTTCTTCAGACTGTGCAATATCTTCTATAATTTCTCCAGACTGTGCAATATCATCTATATATCAGACAGGATGTTCTGGATCTTGTAAATGTAGACACATAGAAACAATAGACCATGTGCTTCTCCAGTGTTAATATTAAGGAATTATGTGCACTAGCCTTATTTTGCTGCTGCTATGTAGATTACCCCTCACTTTCTATCCCCTTTATAGATAAATAGTTTTCCATGTCAGTTCCTCGCATTCTGGCATACATCTGACCAAGAAAGAGAGTGTAGAATAGAACTCAGCAGATAGACGGATTTTTGATTCTGGCCCATCGGAGTCACCAAGGAAAGGAAGAGGGTTTATTCCCCACATCCTCACCAAATTCAACCCCAGCAGTTAAACCACAGTTGTGGGGTGTAATGGTATAGTCCCATCTCATCAGATCTTGGAAGCTATGCAGGTATGGTACTTGGATGGGAGATCACCGGGGAAGACCTGAAGAGGAAGACAATGGCAACTTTCTCTGCTTCTTACTTGCTTTGGACGCCTCTTGCTGAAGTCTCCATAAGTCTGGTGAGACTTGACAGTATATACATGTCAGGATCTGTTGACCCCATGCAAATAACAAACTCTGGAGTTTAGATATTGGCTTATTTTCAGGATATCATGAACTGCATACAAGTCGGCTTTGCTGGAACTGAATTCCGGTACAGCATTCCTTGGTCATTTTGTCATTCATCCAGTATCCTTTACACATACATCCTTCCAGCCCCCACCCTCAGGATCCCAGCAAAGTGAAATCACTAACAGTGTTCTCAAGCAGTGCAAAGTCTCCGAGGCCACTCCAAAGATAAGGCAGGTGCTGGTGTAACCTCTATCTGTGGGTTCTGTGGGGCAGAACTTGGAAGGAGTTGCAAAGAACTAAATTTAAAACAAAATGGTTTACTTCCTTAACAAATAACACTTTTAACATTAACCTTTAACATTAACAATTTACAGTCCTTTTAGGTTGCATTTCAAGTCCTTATATTTACAATCTACTGATAATGCCAAGTGCAATTCTTCCTGCTGGTGGTTGGCTTATGAAGACTTCAGAGGCTTGGTGAATGGGATCCAAGATGATGAAGGTCCCCAAACGAACTTCCATCAACTACATACATAGTAAGCCCTGAAACAAGGTATTAAGAGCTTATAAAGAATTAAATCAAGGTCCCAGCCTGGTAGCCTGGCTTCCTCCAACTTCACCAGTTTTTTCAGCCTTCTGCTGCTTTGAGTCTCCACCCCTTTCTGGGTCAACCCATTCTGGACATAGGGGTTACACTGGCTGGCCCTAAAGGTGGGAAAGCGAAGGAAAACAAGCCCATGTTCCTGCACTTTCACTTGCTCGACCCCCCCCCCCCCGATAGTTTCATAGCAAGACCAAGGGAAGAGCTAAAATGTTAACAGGGTCTTGACAATACATGCACACCCAATCCACAATCCCTACCTTACAAAGTAATAATGCTAAATTGATTCAGGTTTACCACATGAAGGGATAATTTTGTCCTGCATCCAGCATCAATTTCATGTGACGATCAGTGTTAATATCCATCATTCCACAACTCACAATGGGGCACTCTATTACAAAGAAAATCAAAATCCTGTTCAAAAGACGGATGCTATCACAATGACAGCAAGTTTCTGGTTAAAAGTTATCAGCATGAAAAGAAGCAGAGACAATACGCAATGAGAAATGATTAGAAGTCGTCAGATGTCCAGGTTATATGCTGTACTTCAGCACATCTCTAGATTTTTAAAAAAAATATTGTGGGTTCGGAGAGAGATAAGAACTTTTATCAAATGATAACGAAGCTCCTTCCCCCAGTTACATTAGTAAAGTTATTAAACCTAACTTTGGCAGCCAATTTCTTAGGGGAAAGAGTCACAGAGTATGGTGTACTGTTTTACATCTGTATCTGTAAGCAGATGTGTATAATCAAGAATATATTTTAAGCATCATTAATACACACAGAGAAAGGTTCTGCAGTCATCTTTCATAACAACAAATCTGTCTCAGAGATATGGTTCAGAATTTTCATTTGTCATCTGAATGAGTTGTAGAAAGAGTTACGCTTCCCTCCCTAATCACACACATATTGATGCCTTTTGATGGCCCATATTTTGACTCCATTAGTATCAATAGTGTTTTATGGTTCACTCTAGTTCCCCCCCTCCCCCCACGTGGGCTGTTGCTCACCCTAGATAAACTAATGAAGAGGAAACACCCAGGGATGGATGGATATGAAAAGAAGTTGTGGGCTTCTGGCAGATTTTCCAATTGTGTCTTTGCTCATCTTCAGATTTGCATGAAAGCGTCAACAAAAGAGAAAGCCCTATCTATCTATCTATCTATCTATCTATCTATCTATTCATTATCTATTCACTAATCTATCTATTCTATTTCATATCTATCTTATCTATCTATCTATCTAGCCTGACTATTCTTTGATCTATCATTCAGCTATCTATCATGAATAGGTCTATTCATCTACTCATTGGCTCTATCTATCTCATTCTATTCATTCTATCTATCTTATCTCATATCTATCTATCTATCTATCTATCTATCTATCTATCTATCTATCTATCTAATCTAATCTGATATCACGCTGGGGGGACTGCTGGTGTCACACTACATCACTCTCCCCAAAATTCTATAGAAGTCATAGAGTTCTAGGGCAAGTGCTAGAGCAGGGGTCAGCAACCTTTAACACCCAAAGAGCCATTTGGACCCATTTTCCATGGAAAAGACAACACTTGGAGCCACAAATACTTTTTGACATCTAAAATGAAGATACTACTGTATTTATTCTCATGCAGGGAGAAGTTCCCTTCTTTGGGGCCCATTTTTACCCATCAAAGCAAAAAAAAAAAAGGGGGGGGGAAGCCTGTTGTGTTGTATATGATTCAAATGACCAGCAATAGAACCCCTGTTTCACATTTTTCTTGTGTTGAAAGACACTGATTATGTCCCCAAAAAGAACCCCCTCAAATTCCACTTGGATGGTGGTTCGAAATTGGTGCCTTTAATGGGGTTGTCAACTTCGGGGGGGGGGCTGAACTTCTCTTCCCCTGAGAAAATGTCTGCCATGGAGGGTGGACTCGACAGCCATATTCCTCACTGAGCATGGCCCCCGCCCTGGTCCCAAAAGCTACAGCTTGTGAGAATCTACCCCCAAATGTCCTTGTGAGAATCTAGCCCTGATTTGCCCGTCGGGAGTTGGCAACCCACGACAATCATGGCGGAGGATGATCCCGGCTTTCCTCCCTTTCACGATCTACAAGGTTACCCTCCACTGGCTTACTCTGAAGTAAACCATTCAAGATCCACATGCAAGGTTTTCCCCATGCACTCCTGCACTCCTTGGCAATGCAGAAGCAAACAATTCCCACCCACCCCTGCCTCCCCATCAAACAGCCCTGACGAGTGCATCCTTGCAGAGCTGCAGGTAATAACTCCTTTAAAACCTGACATCGTATTTTTCACCTGGACTCAGCCAGGCTGCCATCCGCCAGGAAAACAGCTGGAGCTCAGTGGGGCTGCTGGGGGCGTCTGCAACCCAAGGTGGCATTGCTGGGGTCTCCCATGTGGTCCCACCCCCCAAGAAGGACCCAGAGAGGGGGAAATGAGGCCACCCAAAGCACTGAATTGCGCTGATTGCGCTGAAAATCTGCGCTCCTGCAACTCCCTCCCATTTCCCGCCCTTCGCTGCACACCTGTTCAAGAGGATCCACCAGCAGTGCTCTGCCCCCACCCCAAGCAGTCATTACCAGCATCAGCCAACCAGGCAGCTGGGACAGGGAAGCCAGAAGTGGCTTGGGATAGCTGTCTTGGGCTGTGCCTCTCTAGGAGTGGGGATTCTTTCCCATTAACCCTTTGGGCAACTTTCCAAAGGAGGCTGAGAGGACCCAAGCCAAATGGAGCCGCAGTGCAAGGACGAAAGAGCCGCATGTGGCTCTGGAGCCTCAGGTTGCAGACCCCTGTGCTCTGGTGTGAGGCTGGCACATTCAGGCATTTGATTCTGCATGTGTAATGATACAATCACAGTCACTGATCAAATAGGTTTTTTGAGTTTTTAAGAAGATCTGTACAACCATAGAGTGGACATCTATAGTTTGTCACCTGCTGAGCTAAGTGCAGTCAACCAACAATGTTACAGTCCACTTCAGACTCATGAAATGATCTATTTTTGCATTTAACTAGAACTACAAAAACAAAGTGTTTGAGAAGCACACGATGGGCCCTATTTACGTGGCTAGTACACTATGGCTGCAATATTGCTTTTCTGGATGTAAGCATTGTAGAGTATGGGACACACTTCTGAGTAGATTTGATTAGGATAGGTCTTGAAATTCAACTTTGTGGGTTAAAGGGTGTCCGAGAACATTGAAATCAATGGATCAGGAAAGGTGATACTCTGCTTAGGACAATACTGTTATTCTTTAAAAAAATGTTCTGGGTCATAATGGCTGTTTTATTCTGACTTACAACAATGGAATGTAACATGATCATTATTATGATGGGGGGAAATTTCTTGTTCAATAGTTTTGTTTAACAATTTCTTCGTCACAAAAGATGCCTGTAATCAAGCAGATTATTTCATCAAGACTGTAGACAATCAAAAAGATCTGCCAAAGGCCTTGTTAAACAAAAATGCCAAAGAGCAGCAATAGACTACAAGGAACTAATCAGGGGCCATTGCACACAGCTCAAAAAAGACATCCGTGGGACGTCTTAAAAAGAGGTGATTGTTTCTTTTCACTCCACACACCAAGGCTGATTTTGCATGCCAGAATTGCCCCTCTGTGGGCACAAGGAATGCCCCTATGCCATCAGAAGTTTTGCACTGACCCTGGGGCTGCAGCGTGGCTGCCACGTTTCTGCCCCGGAGCTGCCTCATGGCATTGGCTGTGCTCCATGAATTTCCTGAACCACAAAGGTTGAGGTTCTTTTGAAATGTCCCTTTGTTGCTCCGGAGGTTTCCGCCACCGTGCAAAAGTCCTCCGTTGCACACACGTGGCCAGTTTTCCTGCCTTGCCGCTCTAGCCTGCCCCCTCCCCAGTGGACAGGCACTGAGAAGTGGTGTCCTCCCACCCCTTGCAGTAAAAAAATGGAGGAAGAAACCTTGGTTTTTAGAAAGGAGGAAGAAACCTTGGATAGAAAAGCAGTGTGTGCAGGCACAGCGAATGAGAGAAGGGTGATTCTCTTGCACGTGCAAGGATTTTAGATTTACATTTTAGATGGAAGGGCGTGGAGGATGACGATCCTGTTGCACAAGCAAGGATTTTAGATGGAAGGGGGCGAGGGGGCCGATTCTCAGCACTGGTTTTGTGTTCAGAGTCATTTAAAACTTAAAAAAGTGAAAGTGATTGGAGGGAATTGGCTGAATAGGAATTCAGTCAATCTGAATGCAGGAAACAGAGGCTGGCCGCGCATGTGTGAAAGAGACTACGGAAGAGCTCGTGGTGCTTAAGCGGTACGTATGGAAAGGCCTCGGGCTTGTGGGGAACCATTCGGAGCAGCAGTGGCGTAGGAGGTTAAGAGCTCATGTATCTAATCTGGAGGAACCGGGTTTGATTCCCAGCTCTGCCACCTGAGCTGTGCAGGCTTATCTGGGGAATTCAGGTTAGCCTGTGCACTCACACACACGCCAGCTGGGTGACCTTGGGCTAGTCACAGCTTTTCAGAGCACTCTCAGCCCCACCCACCTCACAGGATGTTTGTTGTGAGGGGGGAAGGGCAAGGAGATTGCAAGCCCCTTTGAGACTCCTACAGGAGAGAAAGGGGGGATATAAATCCAAACTCTTCTTCTTCTTCTTCTTCTTCTTCTTCTTCTTCTTCTTCTTCTTCTTCTTCTTCTTCTTCTTCTTCTTCTTCTTCTTCTTCTTCTTCTTCTTCTTCTTCTTCTGCTTCTGCTTCTGCTTCTGCTTCTGCTTCTTCTTCTTCTTCTTCTTCTTCTTCTTCTTCTTCTTCTTCTTCTTCTTCTTCTTCTTCTTCTTCTTCTTCTTCTTCTTCTTCTTCTTCTTCTTCTTCTTCTTCTTCTTCTTCTTCTTCTTCTTCTTCTTCTTCTTCTTCTCTCAGCAGCCCTGACTCAAGCAAAGGAAAGAGCCAGGCAGCAGTGAGGAACTACAGGCAGGGTAAGAAGCCCCACCACAGGCACGCTTCACGGAGCAATTTCGACAGGCAAAATCAGTCCAAAATAAGCTGTCTGGGAATGTCTTAAAAGGAAGCAGCTTCACGTGTGCTGTCTAGATAGTAAAGGCATCAGAGGGGGAAAGAGGCTGTTTCCTGCCTAACCATTTTGCTCTCTGTTTCTCCCTCCATTTGCACCCAACGTTTTGTGTGCAGCTGAAGGGATGCTCCCTGCCACCATCTGAATATGGTACCAGGATGTTAGTTCTGAAGTTTCCAATCCTGGCCACCTTTTCAGTCCCAAAGGTACATAATTGTACTCAGTTGGCCTTCTGATTCAGGCAATATATGATTTTATTTTTTAAAAAATAATCGAGGCACTATCTTTGCAGTTACACCAGCACACATAATAGAACCCTGGTGGAGAACCTATGGCACGAGTGCCAGACGCGGCACTCAGAGCCCTCTCTGTGGGTACGTGCGCACAGAGTTCGTCATGTGGGAAGGCAGAAAAGCAAAGCCACCGACTATCACTAGGTTTACTCCCGAGTAACGCGTGCCTCAGAGCCAACTGTTTTTTTCTAAACTAAAACCTCAGTATTCAGGTTAAATTGCCGTGTTGGCACTTTGCGATAAATACGTGGGTTTTGGGTTGCAGTTGGGCACTCGGCACTGGCGTAATGCCCATTGGGCAAGGTGGGCAGCTGCCCAGGGCATCACCTTGTGGGGGGCATCAAAATGCTGGGTTTGTTTTTGGGTACTTTAGTGGTTTTTCGTTTTTGGCCTGCAGGGGGCGCAGCTTTTAGGCCAGCGTATCATCAGGAGACGGTCTTTATGCTACCCCCCAAGTTTGGTGCAGTTTGGTTCAGGGAGTCCAAAGTTACGGACTCCCAAAAGGGGTGACCCTATCCCCCATTGTTTCCAATGGGAGCTAATAGGAGATGGGGCTACAGTTTTGAGGGTCCATAACTTTGGCCCCCCTGAACCAAACTGCACCAAACTTGGGGGGAATCATTAGGGCAGTCTCCTGATGAGACCCTAAAAGTTTTGAGGCTGTGCCTTCAGAAATGTGCCCCCCCAGCCTGCAACCCCTCATTGCACAGCAATGCAGAAAACTCAATACAGAACAAAGATTCTTGGGCAAATTTCGGGATGTTCTTGCAGGGAGGGCATTCCTGGATGTATCAGCACCACAATTTCAGGGTATCATCTGGAGACTGTCATGCCATGGCACCCAAGGTTCTTGGTGCAGTTTGGTTCAGGGGGTCTAAAGGTTATGGACCCTCAAAAGGGTAAGCGTTCCCCATCTCCTTAAGCAAAGAATGTGGGATGGGGTACCCCTTTTGAGTGGTCCATAACTTTAGCCCTCCTAAACCACACTGCACCAAATTGAGGGGGTACCATAAGGCCAGTTTACAGATGATACCCTGAAATTTTGGTGCCAATACATCAAAAAATGCGCCCCCTGCAGGAACATCCCAGAAATTTGCCCAAGAATCTTTGTTCTGTATTGAGTTTTCTGTATTGCTGTTCATGGGGGTTGCAGGCTGTGGGGGCACATTTCTGAAGGCACAGTCTCAAAACTTTCAGGGTCTCATCAGGAGACTGCCCTGATGATACCCCCCAGGTCTGGTGCAGTTTGGTTCAGGGGGGCCAAAGTTATGGACCCTCAAAACTGTAGCCCCCATCTCCTATTAGCTCCCATTGGAAACAATGGGGGATGGGGCACCCCTTTGGGAGTCCATAACTTTGGACTCCTTGAACCAAACCTCACCAAACTTGGGGAGTAGCATACGGACAGTCTCCAGATGATATGCTGAAACTTTGGTACTGATATGTCTAAAAATGCACCCCCTGTAGGCACCAATGTCCTGGTGCAAAAAAAATTTTGGTCGTGGTGGAGTGGCCGCCGGGGGGGGGGGCATCCAACTCAGGTTTTGCCCAGGGCTACAGTTTGCCCAGGGCTGCCTTGTTACGCCCCTGGCACTCGGTCTCGAAAAGGTTCACCATCACTGTAATAGAATCTTAGCTACTTGGAAGAGAGGTCTACCGTCCATTGAAAAGCATTGGGCTGACCTTTAAACTGCATTCAACTTGCAAATAACGCTATTGTGATATGCTCAAACGAACACCATCTTGAGGATTAACAGCATGTGCCATCAGATATTTAAAGCAAACTATCAAGTTTTGAGAGTCTTGCCTCTCAGTGAGAGAGCTAAAGAAAACAAGCAGATGGCCTCTCAGCATGGGGCTTATGGAAATCACACAATCTTATGTCCATGAAAATGGAAATTTGTGGCCACTTAATGAGTAGAACTAGGTATACTATTTAAAATGCAAAGGGAGGGGCATATACAGTGGTGGGATCACACACTTCGGCAGAACCAGTTGTTCAAATAGTGCTTGTAAACAACCAGTTGTCAAATTATTTGAATCCCACCACCGGAACTGGTTGTTATACATATATGTATATAACACAGAGAGTGGGCTTTCTATGTATAAGTAGGAAAAAATAACTGAACTAAATTTAACTTTAGAAACCAAAAGCCTTAGAGCAGGACTTCATTAGGCCTCCTGCCTTAATTTATAGATCTTAATAACCAAAGTCTTTAAAAATAAATAATTATTCCTAATAATTGGCAGTCTCAGACTTCACACAACCAGTTTCAAGTTAATTAAAAAGAGCTTTACCAGCTAATTAATTCTGAATGTCGCTTTTCCTGTGATGTAGCCTTACTTTGCACCCGAGCCATTGCATGTATTCAAGGAGATCCACAAGCCTTACTGCAGTGTTAACAGCACAGCACATTAAAATCGCAAGCCATCAAAGGCAAGAAATACAATACAATTCCCCTTGTCCCCGAAGTGCTGAGAGCTCATACCACTGACCATCTTTAGATGTGTAGATTATGCCTCATGAAATGCCATGGCAAATGAAATTTTTAAAGGGCTGGAAACGGGATCTGAGGGTTCATTTCATCTGGTCAACATTTGCATAATCAAAAAAACTAGACAAAGAGACTCGGAAGCACTAGCTGTCAAGAGACGCTTCATATTTCTCATACTTTGCCAACTGTTATGGGGAGGCTGGCCGTGCTTTAGAAGCAATGCCTTCCCAGCCACTGCTGACTCGGAGGGGAAGGAAGAATATGCACAATATGCAGCACTTGTAGTAATGGGAACTTCAGAAGAGCATCTTTGAAGGGTGGAGGTTGGGACTTTGTTTTTCCCAGACTACAAATGGTCTTTTTGCCTCTGGCAAAACTAGCTGCTGAACAGGATTGTTAGGATGCAACCTTCTGGCATGAGAAAAGAAATGGCTGAAAATCAGAATGTTTCTGAAATTCTCCACATGTGAATCCCTCCCTGGAATTTGAGGATCTTCAGTTACAGGGAAATATGCAACTTTCTTCTACCTCAGTGCTATCCCCAACCTGTAATTCCACCTCTGTTGTGGATCTGTTATCTCTGACAGCCTCAGTTTTAATAGGGGTGATATTTGAAGGCCTCCACTATGTTCTAGAGAATTCCCCCAAATTCTATAGTCTTTATCACAGACATTGGGGGGAAATCCTAGAGAATTGCAGATGGTATCACTTCTGGGTGCTTTCTTGGAAGTTACAGCACCCATGTTTTTTCTCTCCTCATGTCCCTAACACTTGCCAGGGCTGGGATGGAACCCCTGGTTATTGGACACAAGAATCTTACTGAATATCCTTTCCACACGGGCCTTTTACAGCGCCCTGGGGATGGCAGAAACGCCGTCCCGAGGGAGCTGTTCGCAAGGGGGGGCACAGCTGCTTTGCAGCCCCGCCGCCCTCGCTCCTCCCCAGCGGCACGAAGCCACCGTTTATTTGTTTCTTTGGCAATATTTACAGATGTGGTTCAGATTAGGTTGCAGTTCTCTGGAATGGCTGCATCTGGGACTACAAAGTCACCCTGAGCAGATGGGATGTGAGAAGGACACTAAATCATGGGGGAGCTTTATTTTCCCTGTCCCTTTTTTTCTCCGTGGCAGTGCCATTTCTGGAAACTTTGTAGCAAGTCTCTGCTTAGATCCTTTGTTTTATTAATTTGCCTACTACAATCACCAGAGTGGAGTCATCAGCACGCTCCCTTCAGATTTCTCTATCAAGCTGACGTTGCACATATTTATGACCTGAGCAATCTAGAAAAGTCGTCACCCATGCCAGTGATTAATTATGGGATTTGCAGGCATTTTAATAGCCTGGGCTTCCAGATTGCTGAGTTCTTGTTCAAGGGCCTTGACATTAATCCCAGCTCTCACTGTGGTCAATGGGATAAGAAGTGTGTAGAGAGAGAGTGTGTGTGTGTAGACACACCACACACATATGTACACATGTATGTGTGTGTGTGTATATGTGTGTATTTAAATATATACATGTGTAGTGAGTGTGTATAAGCACACATGCATATATACATAAACATGTATTTGTATGTGTGTATATAAGTATGTATGTGTATCACACAAACATATATATGTATGTACCATTTGGCTTGTACGGGACTTCAAAACTGACAAATAAAACTAAAAAATGGAATGATAATATCACTTCAGGTCTCACTAGCTGGCAATCCAAATTCTGCCCTTAGCTATTGCTTGAAGGGCAACCCTGCTCCCCACGGCTTCAGATCACACACAATGGTTCCTTAGGAGCATCTCGTTGGTGGTCCCTTGTCCCTCAGTGCTGGTGGTCCCTTGTCCCTCCATGATGCGGCTAGCCTCCACCCAGGCCAGGGCTTTTATGGCCCTGGCCCCTGCCTGGTGGAATGCTCTTCCTCCATCTGTTAGGGCCCTGCAGGACCTTGGGGAGTTCCGCAGGGCCTGTAAAACCGAGCTGTTCCACCGGGCCTTTGGGGAGGCTGGCCGCTGAGTCCGCCTCTCTCTGTTTGCCCTCTCTTTTTGCACTGTGGGTTATCTGATTTGAACATCTGCCAGTCCCCTCCCGGGAGTTAAATACTGGACATCATCCATCTATTTTAATTAATTAACTATAGAAGATTATTGCGGCAAATGTTTTTAACGTATTTATTGTTTTAACTGAGTTTATTCGATGTATTGTGTTTTGTTGTTTTGTAAACCGCCCTGAGCCCTTCGGGGGTAGGGCGGTCTACCAAATCAAATCAAATCAATAATAACAACAACAACAACAACAACAACAACACATCAGACATCACCGTGATCAAGGACAAGAAAGTGACCATCATCGACATAGCAGTCCCCGGTGACAGCAGGGTCATTGAAAAAGAACACGAGAAGGTCATTAGATACCACGATTTGAAAATCGAGCTTCAGCGTCTATGGCACAAACCAGCTGAGGTAGTCCCAGTGGTAATCGGCCCGCTGGGCGCCATCCCAAAAACACTAGGGCAGCACTTAAAACGTCTTCAAATTGACAAAATTAACATCTGTCAAATTCAGAAGGCAGCCCTGCTGGGATCTGCACAAATACTATACCGATACATTACAACTTCCTAGGCCTCTGGGTGAGGCTCGAATTGTAATGAAGGCCAACAACCAGCTAAAGATCTGGCAGCTGTGAAATCTACAATAATAATAATAATAAATTTATATGTGACTAGATGAATGGACTGTGCTTGGGCTATGGCTATACACAAATGAGTGTGTGCTCTGGTTACTAGTCATATATTTATTTAAACATTTATACCCCATTGTTTGATTCTAATAAATCCTATAAAGCAACTTGCAGAGTAATAAAAAATATTGAAGTATTCATGAAGGACCAACAATAATCAACAGAATAAACACATGAAATGTGTTTAAATGTTGCACTGAAGTATTTTGCATCAGTAGAATCAAACTCAGTAAAAACAGCCCAATAAAACAGTCTGGTTTGTGCTGCTGCAGAGTCAGGAAGCAGAGGCGGAGATCTTGTGAATCAAATTAAAAGACCTCCTAAACATGACAGTCTTACCAGGTCAGTTCCATTCATGCCAAAGGCAAAAATCTCTTTGGGGGTGGGGGGGTTTGTAAAAAAAATGGTGACATTCAGATGACTTGCCAGGTGAACCAGTGAGTGACAGCAACAAAATGTCTGAAGCAGGGTAAGAGGTGAATGAGGAAGGCAATTCGGAGAGTTCAGCAAGCAATAAGGTGAAGCCAGAGGACAAGAGTCTGCTCTTCTCACGGTTGGATAACTGCATATTTCCCCATAAACACCTTCAGTCAAGCTGAAAGACATTGAAAGACAAAAACATTCTTGAAGATAGAAAGCCAGCGAAGGGGCAGGAGATGTCCAGAGAACTGAATGAAGCCTGCAGCCTGGGAGAAGAGCTGGGCGAGGAAGCCGGCATGAAAATGGGAAATGTTTCTTCAACAGTTGCCAAGCTCCAGGTGGGGCCTGGAGATTCCCTGGAATTACTACTGATTAGACGATATAATAGAGAGTGTCACATTTCATCTATTGATAGAACTTGCAGCTGTAACCTTGGTCTCGAGGAAACTGTTCACCGTGTTCTCCATCATTGTCCTCTATATGAAGCCGAGCGGAAAAATCTCCTCAATCCTTTTATGGCTGGATTGGGCAACTCTGCAGATGCTGCCAAAACCCTGTTCCTGCTAGACAGCAACTCTACTGCCACTCTGGAACCAACTGCCAGATTTCTGTGCGCTGTCATTACGATACGTTCTCGAATGCTTACCAATTTTAATTCAACCGTTTAATATTTTAGTTTCTTCATGCTGCATGTCTAAACAGATTTTATAATTAATTTAATTCCCAGTGTATAATAGATATGCCATTAAAGGTTTCATTTCATTATACTACTGATATTTCTCAACTACAGAGATGACAGTTTCCTTGCAGAAAACGGTGGCTTTGGAGGTTGGGCTGTATGGTGTTACAACCTGCTAAGGCTGGTCCTGTTTCCAAAACCTGTTCCTGTTCCTCCCCAGTATTCTCCACCAAATCTCCATGAATTACCCATCCTGGAATTGGCATCACTATGTGGAACCCATGTAAGTGGCTTCCATACAGGGTTTGTGGTCCCAGCCCTGGATTTACACCACCCTTTTGAGTCCTGGATTTACACCACCCTTTTGAGGAGCAGCAGTGGCATAGGAGGTTAAGAGCTCATGTCTCTAATCTGGAGGAACCGGGTTTGATTTCCAGCTCTGCCACCTGAGCTGTGGAGGCTTATCTGGGGAATTCAGATTAGCCTGTACACTCCCACACACGCCAGCTGGGTGACCTTGGGATAGTCACAGCTCTTCTGGGCTCTCTCAGCCCCACCCACCTCCCAGGGTGTTTGTTGTGAGGGGGGAAGGGCAAGGAGATTGTCAGCCCCTTTGAGTCTCCTACAGGAGAGAAAGGGGGGATATAAATCCAAACTCTTCTTCTTCTTCCATTGGCCCCACTGGATGGCTTTCCAGTGGCAGGGAGGGATTTTGCTTTTTCTCCTGTGCACAGGCATAGCTAGAAAAAAATGGAGCCCGGAGCAAAATCTGAGTTTCTCCCCACCATATGGGTGACTGCCCTCCCCACCACGACCAAACAGAGGGGTTTTTTTGCCCCAGGTCATCTCAAAGTCACCATCGCATTATAGAACATGCCGCAACTCACAAATCTGGGTAAAAGCCAGATCCAGATTATTTTAAACAGATCCTCTTGAATTCATATGATTTTTTGCATTGGAATGAAATGAAACCACCATGAAGCTATAGAACATGTCTTAGTCTGCAGGCAGCATCAAAACAATCAAACATCTCGCGCTCTGTGATGCCGCAGTGACGCAAAAACCTACTTGAAAAATACAGATCCTCATGCTTTTTGCACAAAGTTACCCCCAAATCACCAGCACTTCACAGCTGAAGCCCCTGACCACATGTCTGAACACAACAATCATGCATTCCACACTCTGTGGTGCTACAGACATGCAAAAACCTGTATTGTCGAAGGCTTTCATGGCCGGAATCACTTGGGTGCTGTGTGGTTTCCGGGCTGTATGGCCGTGTTCTAGCAGCATTCTCTCCTGACATTTCGTCTGCATCTGTGGCTGGCATCTTCAGAGGATCATGATCCTCTGAAGATGCCAGCCACAGATGCAGGCGAAACGTCAGGAGAGAATGCTGCTAGAACACGGCCATACAGCCCGGAAACCACACAACACCCATGCAAAAACCTGTTTGGAAAACACAGATCCTCAGGGATCCTTATACTTTTTGCACTAATTCCCCTCCAAATCATCATCAAATCATAGCCCAAGCCCCGGCCACATGTCTGAACACAACAGCCATGTGTCCCAGGGGTGAGGGTGGCAAGGGGTGGCAGAAGGGAGGGGAGGTTTCTGTCAGGCCCCTGTGGGCCCAGCTGACCTTTGGGGGTAATGTGGGGGCGTGTTGGCAGTCTCGGGGGGGTGTTGGCACTCTTGGACAGCCTGGTGGGGCTGGGCCTGGCAGGGCTGAGGGGTGCCAGATGGCGGCAGCACCAGGATGCTCCTTCAGGAGCAGTCTGGCAGGGCAGTGCCGGACAAAGGGGGGAAAGGAGGAGGGGTGTGTGGGCCATTTTCCACCCCCCACATATCCCAATGGTGGCCCATCTGGGGCATTTGTCCTGGCCCCATTATAGCTATGCCTCTGCTGTGACTCTAGAACAGTGGTGGCGAACCTATGGCACGGGTGCCAGAGGTGGCACTCAGAGCCCTCTCTGTGGGCACTTGCACACAAAGTTCATCATGTGGGAGGGGGTGGAAAATCACCCCTCCACACACACACATCTAGGCTGGCCTGGGCATGATCCTTTACCTGGGAGTAAGCTCAGTTGCTGGCAATGGGACTTGCTTCTGAGTAAACCCTCCTAGGATTGTGATTCTCCCATTTGAAGCACGGTTCCTTCACTAAGCTTACTCCTGAGCAACGCGTGCCTCGGAGCCAACCCTTTTTTCTAAACTAAAACCTCAGAATTCAGGTTAAATTGCCGTGTTGGCACTTTGCGATAAATAAGTAGGTTTTGGGTTGCAATTTGGGCACTCGGTCTCGAAAAGGTTTGCCATCACTGCTCTAGAAAGTCTATTGGAGACAGCGTGTCACTGCCTTTGTTATGCCACTTCCAGCTACCACAAAACAGTCCAGGAATCTGGACTGCATTGTAAGAGTCCTATTTTGCCACTCTTCGGCCTTCTGAGATTCCAACATACACTGGCCATTTCTGAACAAAACCATTAACATGTTTGCAGATTGTTCTCAAAATGTATTATTGAAGGCTTTTTTCCAAATCTTTTTAAAACTAGCAATTTTTTGTGGGTTTTGTCTGCAATCTGCCTTTTAAAACATTATGCAAATGTTTTAGATCATCAAAATGAAATGTTTCAGGTTGCTTGTGCTGAGAACATTTCCTTGTTTTAAAAACACACATGTGGGAATTCGATACTTTGAAGGCTTGAATGTTCAAAGACATGCCAATTTCCCTGCAATTGCTATGAAGCATCTATCCCACAAGGGATTTTTTTTTTAAAAAAAGGGGGGAAATTGTTCATTTGTTTAATAACTGGCAGGCAGTAATGTGTTTTTCTGTAGATCAAAGAAGGAAATTGTGGACAGCCATAATAGCAGATGAGAAAATGTGATTAGAAAACTTCATAAATTGGTGGTCTAAAGAATCTAAAGAAGGGAGGCATGGGGTTGCAGATTTGGCTCGAAAAATTAAACATATCAGATTTGACTACACTGTGATGGTATAACATTTTGAAAATGTTTCAGAAAAAAGAATAATTTTAAAAGAGGATTCATTTTTTAAAAAAATTGAGGCTGGAAACAGAACATTTTCAGAATGTAAGGGGTAAAAAAACAATGAGGAACTCTACAGAAAAAAACCGTTTTATTTCCTGCCTCAAAATATTTTATTTTGGTTTTGTGGAAAGGGCCATTGTCTACAAGTTTCAAGCCCATTGTCATAGGTGTAGGGATTAGAAACTCTTTTTTCTAAAAGAAAAAAAGTTAAGATACCATCAACAGAACAATCCCAGAAGTGATATCACATTAGAGGTGCTGTAGCATTCTGCTGGAAAACTGTGGTAATACCATAGAGTTTTGATGGAATTCTAGAGCTGCTGGTCAGTGCTATGACATTACTTCCAAGGTGATGCTGGAAGTGACATCATGCCATCAGATCGATGGTGATGTGATGCCCCCCACCAGTTACCGTGTGAAAATGAAGAAAACTTGTACCAACAGGCTACAATGATGACTTCAAAAAATTAAGTACTCTGATGCCCAATTTCCACTGAAAATTTAATCTACATACAACCAAGTTTCAAAATAATCAGCACCTTTTCATCCAGGTTCCAACATCCTCACTGCAGCATGTTTCTAGTGAAGGCATCTAGGCCTGCCCCTTGGGGGGGGGGGGTGCCTGCTGTCAGGGTTGCAATTGTTAAGCTAGCAGCACCAAAATGTCAGAGTATCTTTAGGAGACCCTCCTGATGATACCACCCAAGTTTAGTGAAGTTTGGTTCATGGGGACCAAAGTTATGGACCCTCAAATGTATAGCCCCAATCTCCTATTAGCTCCCATTGGAAACAATAGAGGATGGGGGCACCCCTTTTGGGAGTCCATAGCTTTGGACCCCAAAGACCAAACTTCACAAAACCTGGGTGGTATCAGTAGGAAACTCTCTTGAAGATATCACCCAGGTTTGGTGATGTTTGGTTCATGGGAGCCAAAGTTATGGGCCCTCAAATGTGTAGCCCCTATCTCCTATTAGCTCCCATTGGAGTGTTTTTTCAAAAAGGTGCATATACAAGCAGGTCCAGGAAAATCCCATGATGGGGAGGGGGGGGCAGCGCCAGAAATGGCCCTGATCTGTGTTCCACGGTTCGGCTGTGAGGAGATCTCAAGTGAACCTGGATATTTCAGGTGACTATCCCAGAATTCATCGCCAGTGAGGAAATCCCCTGAGACACAAGTGGTAAACTGCAGTACTGCAGTCAAGAATCTGCTCATGAGCTGAGTTTGATCCTAGCAGAAGTTGGTTTCGGGTAGCCTGATCAAGGCGACTCAGCTTTCCAACCTTCCAACATCAGTAACATTAGAACCCAGCTTTCCGCACGGGCCTAATACGGTGGCCTGGGGACAGCAAAAACACGCCCCCTCTGTCCTGCGACGCCGGAGCAGTTGCGCAGGGCAGGGGGGCGTGTCCCCTGGCCTTGGCGACATGCCGGAGGGCCGCAGAGCAGGTAGGTCGACCAGATGACAGCGCGGCGCGGCGCCGTTGTCCTGGCAGGTTTCGGGACCACTCATGTGAATGGTCCCAGAGGGGTTGGGTCGGTGTCATGTACGCCGACCCAACCCCTACCGCGGCCGTGCGGAAACGGCCATAGTCAGCCTAGTAAATGTTGTGATGTGACATCACTCAGTGGGGCAGTAATGAACCAGTGCTTGAGGAAGAAACTATCTTTACCCTTTTACCCACAACAGGATCAAGCAACATTATCCACTATAGCAGTTTCCAGGTTTCTTGACACTTGGAAGTTATTTTAGTTTGCTGCACAGCAATGCTTTTTTCCCCCTCTTCGTTGATCATTTTGAAAGTCTTGCCTCACCCATAAGTCTTCAAAATTGATTTTGTTTGTTTTTTTGGAGTTTTCAGGCTTCTTCGTCTTCAAAATGGGGTTGAAATTGCACCAGAAAGGTGGAAGGAAGTGCACGGGAAAAAAATCAGAATTGTCTGCTTCAGATGAAATCTCAGGATAGTTAGAAAAGATAGTTGAAACCCTTTGGTAACTCCTAAGACATGTAAACATTTGTTTCCCCGTGAAACAGAGTGTGGGCTTTGAATCAATCTCTCTCTCTCTCTTAACAGTCAACTTTCATATCCCTTGGAACAATATGACTAACTCTTTGCTCATTAATTAGTTCATGAACAAAGTTAGGAGAGGGGATTTCGGGGCAGTCTCTGTGAGGTTGCCTAGTAGCAGGGCAATGGGAGATTAGGCAGGTTCCCTCTGGGGAGGGGATGGAAAGAGACAGCAAAGACTTATGTGGGGGTGGCATTTGGTTTCAGCTGAAATGGAAGGTGCAGTTCTCTTGAAGAAATGGACATGGTGGAGATGGCATCTGTGGAGGTGTTCTAGTGGGGACCCCAATTTCCTTCCAGTCCCTTGCTGACACTATTACTGGGAAGAAGGCATGCCAGCCTTTAGGTGGGATGTGGGCAGTGGTGGGATCCAAAAATTTTAGTAACAGGTTCCCTCGCCAGCCCCCCCTCAGCAAAGGGGGCAGAGGCGTATCTAGGCTCAGCCCTGGGCAAAACCTGAGTTGGATGCCCCCTCCATGGGCAGCCATTCCACCACGACCCCCCCCAAATTTTTTTGCACCGGGTCATTTCTAAATCATCATCACATTATAGAAAATGCCCCAACTCACAAATCTGAACACAGCAATGGTGAAACACACAGGTTCTTTGGTAGAGACTGGTGAGATAAAAGGTATGAAAGGCTGAGAATCCATGAATTGCAGCACCTGGAAGGGATTAACCCAGTTCAGGGAGTTACATTATTAGTCGCAATTGCTATACGGAACCTTCACGTTCAAAGGCAGGATGCCTCTTGGGGAGGCGAGGGCGTGGAGATGGAAAAACGGACCCAATTAGTAACCCCCTCTCAGCACACACAAATAATTAGTAACCCACTCTCGGGAACTGGTGAGAACCTGCTGGATCCCACCTCTGGATGTGGGGATCCAGCAGAATTACTGCTTATCTGTAGACTACAGAGATCAATACCCATGGGAAAAATGGATGCTTTGGGGAGTGGACCCTGTAGCACTGTACCACACTGAAGTCTCTATGCCCCCCAGGCTCCATCCCTAAATTTCTAGGAGTTCCATCCTGGATCTGACAAACCTACCCTTCATCCCCCATCTGAGGTCAGGGGGTACCTCCTACCCTGCTGGGAGGAAAGATTGGCCCAAAAACCCTTTAAAGAAGACCTACATGTGTCCCATATCATCAGTGCTGGGATATTTTCTGCTCAGTGTACTAGAGAGACATCCTTTCTGGTTTTATAAAGACTCCTGCTGCTCACTCATGCCTTGACTTTAAGACCATTGGGTTGCTCTTTGATTTTGATGCATCCAATCATTGCTTTAGCCACATAACTCAATTAAAATCCCAACTACTATCCCCTTTCCCTGGTCCAGGTACAAGCAGGTTTTTTTGCATGGAGGGGGCTCTTAAACAGCTCAGTAGGATGACTCTGGATTCAGTAGATCCATATCTGTGTGTGCAAGATGGAGACTGATTTCAGCAATGTTGGTCTTCAGCACATCTTCACACACCCCCTGCTGTTCCTGGCAATCACCTGTCTTCTAGGATTGACTGGGAAGTGGGTGACTTGCCCAAATGGTATCCATCAATATAGCAATGTCACTTCCAGCTGCAAGTGATGCATCATTGTAGGATTCATTTGAAACTCTAGGGCCCTTTCCACACTGCGGAAAGGGCGCCCCTGCACTGGCAGGAATTCTGCCGGTGGAGGGGTGGGGGCCGTTCGCACAGGAGTGAGCGAGCAGCCCCCGCAGAGGCTGGCATGGGAGAGGCGGCTCCTCACAGAGCCACCTCTTCCCTGTCCCTCCCCCACCCACCTCACCGCCTTCGTCGCCCTGCTGGACTCCTAAGACACGCCTACGCTGCCCTCCGACCTCCAGGGGTTGGAGGACAGCGAGGGAGTGTCTCAGCAGTCCAGTAGACCAACGAAGGCGACGAGGTGAGTGGGAGAGGGACGGGGAAAACAGCGTGTTCCCGGCGGTGCTCCCTCCTCCAGGAGGGAGGTTTTTGGAGGCAGCCTGACACCACCCTGTGGGTGGTGGAGGGGAGCCAGGTCGGCGCTGCTGCGTTTTATCAGCGCCACCTGTGCGAACAGCTCCTTGGGGATGGCGTTTTTGCCGTCCCCAGGGCGCCGTAAATGGCCCATGCGGAAAGGGCCAAAGATAAAAACCACAGAGTTTCAAATGAACCCCCAAACATCCCATGAAGTTGTTATGTCACTTCTGGTTATGTAGCCAGAAGTGTTGTCATGACATGGATGGATATCTTTCCCCTATTGCCCTATAGGAGAGATGGCAGAAGACAGGAAATTGGCAAGAGCAATAGTTTGGAAAACATTTTGTGCTGGTGGCTAGAAGGGGTGGATTTACATTCCACGGATGGAGATCCCATCTGTCCATGGGAAAAAAAATCTAGTGGATCCAAGTCATTGAGTAGGAACAGTTAAGCCTGGCTTTTGTAGGAGAATAATAGGATAAAATAGAAAGAAGAAACTCGCAATGCAAAGATATAAATTTCAATCCATCTATTTATTTTCTGTGCTGGCTCTTTGTTGGCAGAGTTTTAGACATAAGGAAGCATTCCAACATGTGATGTTCCTCTTGCAAGAGGCAGTACCTGGGGTTTGCTGCAGAGGGAAACAAGAGGGTAAAGAGAGAGGATTTTGAGGTCAGCATCTTTTCCCCAGACAAGAATCATTCCACATTTGTCTCCAGACTGCTATACTTAGGGCAATATCCTTTTTTAAAAAAAAATTTATTGTATAGAATATTATTATATTTGTTACATTCAATATGTTTGTTCCAACTATACATTTTTTTCCTTTTTCACCCCCCTCCCCCCTCTTTTCCATTGATTATTTCAAGCAAGCAGCAGAAGGTTCATTCTTCTTATTCCCTTATTCCATGGTTCTTCGTTAAATCCGGCTTCTTCCATCCATTTTTCATACAATGTCCACAGCTTCATAATATCTTCTAGTTTCTCTTGCCCATAGTGTATTTTTGCCAGTCTCTCAAAAATCTCTAACTGAATTGGTTCCCAAATATATTCCAACCATTTTGAGACTGTCCATTTCTTGTTATCTTTCCAGCCCAACGCCAACACTGCGTGTGCTGCTCTAATCATTATTTTATACATTGGTTCCAAATTCCTGTTCACTCTTATATCATCTATTATCCCCACAATTAATAAATCATTGTTTATATCAATTTTTTACTTTTACTAACTGCTCTACATATTTAAAAATATTCTCCCAAAACTTTTTTACCAATTTACATTCTATCCACATACTTAGGGCGATATCCTGCTTCTTCCAAGATGTTCCACACTTAAGACTACCTCTCAGCTAATGATGTAGATAAGTCACGGTCTTGCTTTCCTCTTCACTACCAAGGTCCTGAATAAAGCTTTATCTATGCTAAAATCAGGCTGTTCACCTTTGCTGTGCTAATTTATCTGCCAACAGTTCTGTCTGCTCTCAGAAGTAGTGAAGTTTCCTTCTGAAATCTCATGTCTCTGCCAAGCCATTCATTTTGCAGATGGGTTTTTTCTATGTGGAAGTGGGGGGGGGGAGCATGTCCTCCGCCCCCGTAGTGCAACAGAACTTGAATATTTTGCATGATGTGTTAGTGGAGAAAACTCCTTTACTTTCAAAGCCGCACGAGGATGGGAAACGATAGATTTCTGCGACCACGGCTGCTCTTATAAAAATATGCCGCAAAGAATCCCGCTCAAAATAAACCATGCCCATAGGACACATGGTTTGCTTGCGATCGCAATGTCAGATTATGCATTATTTAATAACCGTACCCTTAATGTGATTATTTTGCAGATTCGCTGGAAGAACAGCAAGTTAGAAAAGAAAAGACATCTTTCCCGTTCCATAACTACCTTTGTCCATATTTGTTATATGAATTACACTGAATCTATGCAAAGGAAAACTGGGCATTCATGTTGTTTTATTCAACAGTCGGAGTTTCTAAGCAATAGTTCTTTTAATATACTGCTCTTGCGTCTGTTTTTCCAGAGGTGACTAAGAGGAGTCTTTGTTTTTGTTTCTTTTTTGAATGGTATGATTACCATAAATCTTATTGCTAGCAAATCCGGTATGTCTTGAGTTTTCTGTAAAAAATAATAACAAAGAAGACATTTTGCAGAATGAACCTATTCCTTCAGAGTCATATAACTGTAGGGACTTGGATGCCTGACTAGCTATTTTCTGCTTCTTCTCTAATGTCATCATTTTAATTCAGGAATTAATAATTAAAAACCTGATTCATGTTTCCTACCGTGGAACAGGGGCTAGTCAGTATGTAACCTCTATCTGTGGGTTCTGTGGGGCAGAACTTGGAATGTGTTTGCAACAACACATTTTAAAAACAAAATGGTTTACTTTCTTAACATATAACATCAAACATCAACATTTAACATCACACTTCAAGGTCCTGTTCAGGTTGCATTTTCAAGTCCTTCTAGTTACAGTCTACTGATACTGCCAAGTCCAATTCTTCTTTGCAAGTGGGTTGGCTCCTGAATACTCCAAGGGCTTGATGAACAGGATTCAACATGATGAAGGTTTCCAGGAGAACTCTCACCCATTACAACCACAAAAAAAACCCTGAAACAATAAACTCCAACATTTACAACATAGCAAAAATAAACAACTACCTTCCCACTAGTTCCCAACAACATTGCAGTTACCTTAGCAAGGTGTTAAGGGCTTATACAAATCAAGGTCCGAGTCTGGTAGCCTTGTCTCCTCCAAACTACATGAGCTCTGCAGCCTTCTGCTTCTTATCAGACTCCACCCCTTCCTGGGACATCCCATTCTTACACAGGGGTTACAAGTACATGCATGTTGATCACTGAATGATCATTATCATTATCATACAATGATGTAAGTATATGAATGGGCCACATTTTGACACCACAAATATAGTCTTTTTCTCACATTACATCAGCCTGGTCTATGCATAGGGTTGTGCGGTAGGGTTGTGAGGTCCTCTCTAGCCACTGGTGAAGGAGGGGGCAGGGGGAGAGTTGCCAGAGTCAGGTTGGGAAACCCTTGGAGATTTGGGGATGGAGCCAGGGTAGGGCAGGGACCACAGTGGGTACAATACAATGCCATTGAGTCTACCCATCAAAGCATCCATTTTCTCCAGGGGAGAAATGTTTCTTTAGTCTAGAGATGAGCTGTAATCCTGTGGCATCCCCCTGGTCCCACCAGGAGGCTGGCATCCCTATTGTGGAGCAGCAGTGGCGTAGTGGCTAAGAGCAGGTGCATTCTGATCTGGAGGAAACGGGTTTGATTCCCAGCTCTGCCGCCTGAGCTGTGGAGGCTTATCTGGGGAATTCAGATTAGCCTGTACACTCCCACACATGCCAGCTGGGTGACCTTGGGCTAGTCACAGTTCTTTTGAACTCTCTCAGCCCCACCTACCTCCCAGGGTGTTTGTTGTGAGGGGGGAAGGGCAAGGAGATTGTAAGCCCCTTTGAGTCTCCTGCAGGAGAGAAAGGGGGGATATAAATCCAAACTCTTCTTCTCTTCTTCTTCCCACTAAATCGTTAAAGTCTATTGCATCAACAGCATGACATTATTTCTGGGACAAACCCGGAACTGATGCCATAGCTGAGTCCCGTTTCACACGGGCCGATAAACACAGGTGTAGGATAATAAAAACCCCATGTGGGGGGGAGGCTTTGCACAGATCCCATCCCTAAAACAAGTCTGTCCCATGTTATTTTCCCCAGACCGGGTTTTTTGAGAATCACACTGTTAAGTCTTTTTTTTAAATCCCAGGTTGCAGTTGCTCGCGAGCAAATGGCCAGGCAGGAGTCCCTTTATTCGCTTCCGTTTTCCATTTTTTTAATTTTGTGGTTTACATCTGCATAGCTACACAGGTGTAGATGGTCATTTTTAACGAGGGGGTTCATTTGTGCATCCTCGTGTAGCTGTACGTTTGGTGGGAAGTAAATAAAAGTAGAGAGATGCGTCTCTGCGCGAAGGCACGACACCAACCTGGAGTGTTTCCCTGGGCTATCATCACTGCCTGCATGGAGGCATGTGAACACAAAAACAGGAAATGAGTTACTTTATCCCAACTGCAACCAGTTATTGAAAACCAGGTTTGCTGTGCGGCAGGGGCGTAGGGGGGAGAATGGCACCTGGGGAAAAACGGGCCTGGGGCAAAATGGCACCCGGGGCAAAATGGTGTCCAGGCCCTGCCCTCCACAGCCCCCCAAATCCCCCCATTTATCTTAGAGCAGTTGGCTGACAAAGCAGCCTGGCTGGGCCACTGGCTGAACTAAGGTAAGTGGAGGAATGGGGGTGTGGGGGCACTGCCCTGCTCTCCCCCAGTGCCTCCCTGCTTTCCCCCACTTACCTTAGTTCATCTGGCTGCAAAGAGCAGCCTGGCTGGTCCACCAGCTGAACTAAGGAAACTGGGGGGCAAGGCCCCCTGCACCTGCCCACCTCCACTCTCCCCCACCCCTGCTCTCCCCCCACTTACCCACCAAGCTGCTCTGGACCATGGGGCCTGGCTGATGGGGCGAGGTCGGGCAGGGGCACCGAGCAGTGGCCTCCACAGGGCCTGGTCCAGCGAGGCTGGCCTGGCAGCGGCTTCTTCTGGTCCCAACAAGCTGGGGGGGAGGGGTGGGGGGCAATTTTCCACCCCATGTGTCCCCATGGTATGCACCCGGGGTGCAGTGTCCCCTTCCCCATTGTAGCTATGCAGAAGAGGCCTCAGATTCAGTGAAAAGTTAAACCTGTATAGTTTTACCACAGAGTGTCTCCTGAATCCGAGTACCATGCAGTATTACTTCCTGGTTTGCTCTGGAAATGATGTCATACCATTGACAATGAGGGTGCCCCCTATCTCCTTCCCCAGTCTCCTGCCAGGTGCCAGGTGCTGGCTGGAAACCTTACATATACATGCAGCTGACTATGGTGTAGGAGGTTAAGGAGGTTAGAGCTCGTGTATCTAATCTGGAGGAACCAGGTTTGATTCCCAGCTCTGCCGCCTGAGCTGTGGAGGCTTATCTGGGGAATTCAGATTAGCCTGTGCACTCCCACACACGCCAGCTGGGTGACCTTGGGCTAGTCACAGCTTCTCGGAGCTCTCTCAGCCCCACCTACCTCACAGGGGGTTTGTTGTGAGGGGGGAAGGGCAAGGAGATTGTAAGCCCCTTTGAGTCTCCTGCAGTAGAGAAAGGGGGGATATAAATCCAAACTCTTCTTCTTCTTCTGACTAGGCTGGAAGAATGCGAAGGTGCTAGTATTGTACCACTTCAGAATATTCTTATATTTCTTAAAGCCCTTAGCTGAGAAAACAACAGTTTGTCTAAGCAAAGTTACACTGATTTGCAATAACCTTCTCTGCTTAGGATTGCATGGTTAGTGACCTTCAAGATGAAATGCATTTGAATGGGAGATATTTGGGCTGATGTTGTTGGGAAGCATTCCTGATTGTGCATGGTCTAATGAGTACGCAGGATTCCACAGCTGCCATTTTCCACATTACCTTTTGGGAGTGTGCACTGTGGCTGTTTTATCAAATTGCTTTGGCTCCACAAATGAAATTATACTTGTCTATAACCATTGTGGCTGCTATGCTGACAAGTAGAAATGGAGATATGCAAATAAAACCGAAGTCCATAAACTGAGGAAAATGGAATCATTTGCCTAGCACTTAAAAAAAATGCAAGTGCTACAATAGCAGGGAAGAAATGGAAACTGGGATATATGGTTTAAGTGGCTGCTCTCCTCTGCTCACATTTGGATTGTTTGTATGCAGAAGTAATAGCACATTAGCATAACTGCCGGGTAAGTTGGTGTAAACTGCTGTAGCCGTGTCAACCCCTGACTCTGCACAATTCCACTCCCACACAGAAGAAGAAGAAGAAGAAGAAGAAGAAGAAGAAGAAGAAGAGGAGGAGGAGGAGGAGGAGGAGGAGGAGGAGGAGGAGGAGGAGGAGGAGGAGGAGTGTGGATTTATATTCCACTTTTTTCAACTGTAAGGAGTCTCAAAGCAGCTTACAAACTCTTTCCCTTCCTCTCCCCACAACAGACATTTTGTGAGGTAGGTGGGGCTGAGAGTGTTCCGAGAAGACTGTGACTAGCCCAAGGTCACCCAATAGGCTTAAAATCTAGTTCACCAGATAAGAGTCCACTGCTTTTAACCACTAGTCCACACTGTATCAACATTTTGGAAAGACTCTGGAGGGAGTGGTTAGGGGGAAAAGAGAACGGGCTTCTCAGACAAGAGAAGCTGCAACATACGCATATTTGTGTTGCCATTGCTTCACTGGCATCCCTCTCAAAACAATGCTGTGAGCCACTTTGGATCCCCAGCAGGGAAAACAATGGAATAAATAAAAATGAAGTAAGTACATTAATAAAACTAGCATTAGGTATGTGCAAACATTTGTATTTGGGTATATTGACCCTGAAAATTGTCAGGATTCTCAAATATTCTCAAATTTCCGTACCATTTGAGAGGAGTGGATTCCCTGTTAGGTAAAAATTGGGTCAGGGAGTACAACTTTATGAGTCCCCAAATAGCATGCTCAATCCATTCTTAATTGTTTTCAATGGAGAAAAAGTGAAATTAAGTTGGGGGTAATTTGAAAACCTGTTCTGCTGCCCACACTATATAATCCCTGCATAATATCTTTTTAAAAAATAATATGTTTATATAAAAGTCTTGATTTCTAAGGTAAAGCTGTAGATTTGGGGTAAATCAATTCATCCCCCTTTTTTTTGTACTGTAAATTTAGCCTGAGAAATCCAGAGAAGTCCAGATTGCGTGTGATGTTTTGTGATGCACATTTTGTCCTATTTTGCGTGATCTTAAGAAAAACGTTATCCAGGTTTTGTTTGTGTAAAAGGAATATCTCTTTTTTCCAGCAAATGGTCTACCAGTTAATAGATTAGCTAAGGTTAACAAAAATATATCTTTAACTGCCGGCAGTTAAAGAATAGGCCAGCTAGTTTTGACAGGACAAAATATGACTGCTAGAATAGGAAATGGTTTTCAGTCACAATAATCAAAGAAAAGCTTTACAATGGCAATGAAATCAGCTAAAATTAAAAGGGACGGTGAGGCTTCTTTGCTCGTTTGAATGGCATGTTTTGAACTGGAAAATATCCTCATCTCCTGCGAAGACTCGCAACATGACTTGGTTTGCTATCAGTCCAGTGACTTTAATAATAGTGCAGGGACTTTTCAAGTGACAGTGCTGAACTGGATGGGCCCTAATCGCCTCTTTTGGAAGTTGTGATGAGTCTGGGCTGGAGCATGAGCTGTCTATCAGGCCCATGTGTTCTTGTAAACAAGTCCAGCAGATGTCCTGGTAATCCTTTTGCTCATCCTGTTTGTTCCTGCTTGCAAAAAGCGGACGGGAGGGAGACAGGAATTTATTAAACCTGCCATTTGGGAGTATTTCAGGTTTTTGCATAGGTATGCAGTCTGTGCTGTCCTACTAGAAATGGTTCTCTGCTGAAAATAGAGGTTGTTTTAGGCTACATAAATCCTTTCCATGTTCCAGAATTGCTCAGCTTTCCCTTGTTCTGCCCTCCATCCTAAACATACTCCGGCTTTCTGTTACATGGCCATGTAGCGATTTCAAATGTTGTGTGTATGTTTCCTTCGTTGCTGAGTTTTCTCAATAGTCTCTGGTGAGGAACTTTGTGAAAAGCCTTTTGGAAATCCAAGTAGGCAATGTCCGCTGGTTCCCCCTTATCCACTTGCCTGTTTACACCCTCAAAGAACTCTAATAAGTTTGTAAGACAGGACTTGCCTCTGCAAAAACCATGCTGACTCTTCCTCAGCAGGTCTTGCTTTTCTACATGTTTAATAATTTTATCTTTAATGATAGATTATACTAATTTACCAGGAACAGAGGTCAAACTGACTGGCCTGTAATTTCCTGGGTCCCCCCTGGACCCTGTCGGCTTTCCCCCAGGGATCAGTTTAAAAGCTTCTTCTGCCTCCTTTTTAATGTTGAGCGCCAGCAGCCTAGTTCCTCTTTGGTTAAGATGAAGCCCATCCCTTTTGTACAGGTCTGCCTTGTCCCAAAAGGTTCCCCTCTGATACCCTCTGCCTTACACCACCTTCTCATCCACACATTGAGACAGTGTATCTTTGCTTGCCTACTTCACCCTGCGCATGGAACAGGCAGCATTTCTGAGAATGCCACCTTGGGGGTCCTGGACTTCAACCTGTTACCTAGCAGCCTAAATTTAGCCTCCAGAACGTCCTGGCTACATTTCCCAATGTCGTTGATGCCAATGTGGACCACAACTGCTGATTCTACCCCAGCACTGTCTAACAGCCTATCTAGACAAAGCGTGGCATCCACAACCTTTGCACCAGGCAGGCAAGTCACATGCGGTCATCACACCTCTCACAAACCCAACTCTCTACATTCCTAATGATTGAATCGCCTACTACGATGAGCCCCCCATCATCACCAGCTAAGGAAGGGGTCCCATCTAAGGGAGCATCTTCCACTGCCTCAGACTGGCACCCTCCATCCCCCAGACCCTCATTTCTGTGTATAAACAAAAAATAATCTAATCCAGAGCTAGGGGTGACCTGTTTGAGACTCTATGGGCAGTTGGGGTCAGCAAAATAGTCCTCAAACACATGGCCTTACTGTGTATAATCAGAAAATAATCTAGTCCAAAAGCCGTGAAAGAGCTAGGGATGGCAGGCAGTGGTGGCCTCGTGTAGTTGATTTGGGTCCCTGGAGTTTCTCCTAATGGAAATTGAATTCCTTACAGTTTTTTTCTTTTAAAAACTCATCACAGATTGGGGGTAGAGAAAGCTGAAAGGCTGGTTTCCATAAGAGTCAAAAACTTCTGCATGCATTCTGCATCAAATCCCCTAGATGAATGGGAGTAGTCTACATTGAAGATTCTTTCAGTGGCAGCATCAGTTGTTGTTTTTTAATGTGGAGTAAGTTGGACACATCTATCAAAGATCCAGCATGGTGTAGTGGTTAAGAGCAGCTGACTCTAATCTGGACAACTGGATTTGCTTCCCCACTCCTCCACATGAAGCTGACTGGGTGACCTTGGGCCAGTCACAGTTCTCCTTGAACTCTCTCAGTCTTACCTACCTCATATAGTGCCTGGTGGAATATTCTGTTGATCAAGACCTGGACCTTGTGGAACTTAATGTAATTTTGCAGGTCTTATAAGAAACAGCTGTTACCCCAGGTGTGCAGTTGAGACAGCTACGGATTTTACCAACTACCCCCCTTTTCCTTCCCTATCCCCACTTTCCCCCACTCTTTTATATTTTTATTTGCTGTATTTCTAGTTACTTCACCCTTTTGTTTTCCTCTTTCACTACTGTGTTCCAGTTTTATTGAATATACATTGCCATCCGGTTAGACTCGTTAAAGATTGGATGGAAATCCTGTTTTAAACTGGCATTGTATTTTGTGCAAATGTTTCAAACTGGTATTATTTTTGTGTAAATGTTGGAAGCTGCCTTGGCTCATGAGAGGAAGGGTTGGATTCAAAATTAATAAATGAAATGAAATGAAAGAAGCTGCTTTGAGATTCCTAAGGTGAAGAAAAGTAGGGCATAAAAATCAACTCTTCCTCTTCAACAGAAGAGGACACTTCGAGGTAATGACAAGTTCAATTTGGAGTTTACATGTAAATTCATACATTGGTGCAGATTCTCAGGGAAGAAAAATTAAAGATGTTTATGTAGAAAAGGGAAATCTCTGTATTATTCCAGCTCATGATTACAACTGAAATAAATATTCTAATTTCCACACTAGTAACCAATGTAATGATTCAGTCACAGGAAAGGCAATTTTCAAAATATGAGTATATCAGTACCTGGAACAGTACACCAGTGCACATACATATAAATACTGATATTTAAAACAAAAAAAAGTTATTTATGAGCCAATCAGAAGAACCTCATTATTTTGCAATTTGGTCTGAAAATGGAAACCTACAGATATTTGACTATAAAGGGAAAGTTTAGGAATAAATCAGCTGATGTGTTATAATAATATTTGGAAAAGCAGGGCAGTGTATAGATGTTTTCCCCCTCTAGGAGGTCTGTGGGGACATTTGCTGGTAGAGAACGAATTAGGAGAAATATAGTTTGGTAGAGAACAAATTTGGAGAAAAAAATGGTATTATTTTGATGGTATTTCTTGAAGTATCCAATATGTTACCAGGAAATGTGTTGAGATTGTAGAAGATAGACACTGAGGTGTATAAGTAGTACCAGAGGTGGGATCCAGCAGGTTCTCACAGGTTCCCAAGAGTAGGTTACTAATTATTTGTGTGTGCCGAGAGGGGGTTGCTAATTGGTGATTTTGCCATGTGATTTTTGTCTTAATTACGCCCCTCCTCCGCTCCTCAGAAGTAGCGTGCAGAACTTGAAGCAGTCTAGCAGAAGGTGCGTGGCAGCCTGCGCCTGTGTGCATTCGTTTCCTGCCCAAGGACCGGCGCAGTGGCTGTGTTCTTGCCACAGCCCCGCCCTGCAATGCCCCACCCCCGTAATGCCCGGCCATGCCCCCGTCATGCCCTGCCCAGCCCCATTGGCCCTATACCACTGTTTGAATCCCACCACCATGGGAACCTGTTACTAAAATGTTTGGATCCCACCCTCGAATAGTACCCATGAAGACTTGTGAGAGTAAGATTGTTCATGTTCTCCCTTCTTAGCTTCATGTCTGACTTCTTCCCTGGCATGCCTCTGTCTTTGGCTTCTTGTGGAGAAATGACTCCTTCCCCACTCCCTTTTCTTTTTCTTTTCTCCTCCCCTCCTCCCATCAGATATCATAGACTTGGAGGACTTAGAAATTACAGAGAAACATCAGGAAGTGCTACCTGACCTCGGGGGAAAATATATCTTGACCCAGCCTGACCAGGTCAAAGGAGGCTGGGGTCTGGGATCTGGTACATTGCTGGGTAGGAGAGAGGGGAGGCCTCTTTCTCAGGCTTTTCTGCTGGGACACAGAAGGGAGAAGACCTGTTGCCAGGGCTGCGAACAGAGCAGCCATTTTTTGAGCCATGTGCTCTTCCAAGGAGCAAACCCAGCATGCCAGGGAATGAGAATGCTTTGAGAATTGCAACCTTCTATGTTTTAGATGCCTACCCTATATTCAACAACTGCTACCTAGGGTATGTTAAGAGATAGGGGCAGGGGATCTGTGTTTATATCTCCCTTGTTTTGGAAACCCTTGCTCAATCTGGTGCTATGCTAAAATATACTGGTAACCATTTTTATGTTTAATGTATTGTCGAAGGCTTTCACGGCCGGAATCACCTGGGTGCTGTGTGGTTTCCGGGCTGTATGGCTGTGTTCTAGCAGCATTCTCTCCTGACATTTCGCCTGCATCTGTGGCTGGCATCTTCAGAGGATGGGGGGGGGGGGGGTGGGGGGGGGAGGGGGGGGGGGGGGGGGGGGGGAGGGGGTGTAGGGGGGGTGAGGGGGGGGGGGGGGGGGGTGGGGTGGGGTAGGGGGGGGGGGGGGGGGGGGGGGGGGGGGGGTGGGGGGGGGGGGGGGTGGGGGGGAGGGGGGGGGGGGGGGGGGGGGGGGGGGGGGGGGGGGGGTGGGGTGGGGGGTGGAGGGTGGGGGAGAGGTGGGGGTGGTGGGAGGGGGGGGTGGGGAGGGGGGGGGGGGGGGGGGCGGGGGGGTGGGGGGGGGGGGGGGTGGGGGGGGGGGGGGGTGGGGGGGGGGGGGGGGGGGGGGGGGGGGGGGTGGGGGGGGGGGGGGGTGGGGGGGGGGGGGGGTGGGGGGGGGGGGGGGTGGGGGGGGGGGGGGGTGGGGGGGGGGGGGGGTGGGGGGGGGGGGGGGTGGGGGGGGGGGGGGGTGGGGGGGGGGGGGGGTGGGGGGGGGGGGGGGTGGGGGGGGGGGGGGGTGGGGGGGGGGGGGGGTGGGGGGGGGGGGGGGTGGGGGGGGGGGGGGGTGGGGGGGGGGGGGGGTGGGGGGGGGGGGGGGTGGGGGGGGGGGGGGGTGGGGGGGGGGGGGGGTGGGGGGGGGGGGGGGTGGGGGGGGGGGGGGGTGGGGGGGGGGGGGGGTGGGGGGGGGGGGGGGTGGGGGGGGGGGGGGGTGGGGGGGGGGGGGGGTGGGGGGGGGGGGGGGTGGGGGGGGGGGGGGGTGGGGGGGGGGGGGGGTGGGGGGGGGGGGGGGTGGGGGGGGGGGGGGGTGGGGGGGGGGGGGGGTGGGGGGGGGGGGGGGTGGGGGGGGGGGGGGGTGGGGGGGGGGGGGGGTGGGGGGGGGGGGGGGTGGGGGGGGGGGGGGGTGGGGGGGGGGGGGGGTGGGGGGGGGGGGGGGTGGGGGGGGGGGGGGGTGGGGGGGGGGGGGGGTGGGGGGGGGGGGGGGTGGGGGGGGGGGGGGGTGGGGGGGGGGGGGGGTGGGGGGGGGGGGGGGTGGGGGGGGGGGGGGGTGGGGGGGGGGGGGGGTGGGGGGGGGGGGGGGTGGGGGGGGGGGGGGGTGGGGGGGGGGGGGGGTGGGGGGGGGGGGGGGTGGGGGGGGGGGGGGGTGGGGGGGGGGGGGGGTGGGGGGGGGGGGGGGTGGGGGGGGGGGGGGGTGGGGGGGGGGGGGGGTGGGGGGGGGGGGGGGTGGGGGGGGGGGGGGGTGGGGGGGGGGGGGGGTGGGGGGGGGGGGGGGTGGGGGGGGGGGGGGGTGGGGGGGGGGGGGGGTGGGGGGGGGGGGGGGTGGGGGGGGGGGGGGGTGGGGGGGGGGGGGGGTGGGGGGGGGGGGGGGTGGGGGGGGGGGGGGGTGGGGGGGGGGGGGGGTGGGGGGGGGGGGGGGTGGGGGGGGGGGGGGGTGGGGGGGGGGGGGGGTGGGGGGGGGGGGGGGTGGGGGGGGGGGGGGGTGGGGGGGGGGGGGGGTGGGGGGGGGGGGGGGTGGGGGGGGGGGGGGGTGGGGGGGGGGGGGGGTGGGGGGGGGGGGGGGTGGGGGGGGGGGGGGGTGGGGGGGGGGGGGGGTGGGGGGGGGGGGGGGTGGGGGGGGGGGGGGGTGGGGGGGGGGGGGGGTGGGGGGGGGGGGGGGTGGGGGGGGGGGGGGGTGGGGGGGGGGGGGGGTGGGGGGGGGGGGGGGTGGGGGGGGGGGGGGGTGGGGGGGGGGGGGGGTGGGGGGGGGGGGGGGTGGGGGGGGGGGGGGGTGGGGGGGGGGGGGGGTGGGGGGGGGGGGGGGTGGGGGGGGGGGGGGGTGGGGGGGGGGGGGGGTGGGGGGGGGGGGGGGTGGGGGGGGGGGGGGGTGGGGGGGGGGGGGGGTGGGGGGGGGGGGGGGTGGGGGGGGGGGGGGGTGGGGGGGGGGGGGGGTGGGGGGGGGGGGGGGTGGGGGGGGGGGGGGGTGGGGGGGGGGGGGGGTGGGGGGGGGGGGGGGTGGGGGGGGGGGGGGGTGGGGGGGGGGGGGGGTGGGGGGGGGGGGGGGTGGGGGGGGGGGGGGGTGGGGGGGGGGGGGGGTGGGGGGGGGGGGGGGTGGGGGGGGGGGGGGGTGGGGGGGGGGGGGGGTGGGGGGGGGGGGGGGTGGGGGGGGGGGGGGGTGGGGGGGGGGGGGGGTGGGGGGGGGGGGGGGTGGGGGGGGGGGGGGGTGGGGGGGGGGGGGGGTGGGGGGGGGGGGGGGTGGGGGGGGGGGGGGGTGGGGGGGGGGGGGGGTGGGGGGGGGGGGGGGTGGGGGGGGGGGGGGGTGGGGGGGGGGGGGGGTGGGGGGGGGGGGGGGTGGGGGGGGGGGGGGGTGGGGGGGGGGGGGGGTGGGGGGGGGGGGGGGTGGGGGGGGGGGGGGGTGGGGGGGGGGGGGGGTGGGGGGGGGGGGGGGTGGGGGGGGGGGGGGGTGGGGGGGGGGGGGGGTGGGGGGGGGGGGGGGTGGGGGGGGGGGGGGGTGGGGGGGGGGGGGGGTGGGGGGGGGGGGGGGTGGGGGGGGGGGGGGGTGGGGGGGGGGGGGGGTGGGGGGGGGGGGGGGTGGGGGGGGGGGGGGGTGGGGGGGGGGGGGGGTGGGGGGGGGGGGGGGTGGGGGGGGGGGGGGGTGGGGGGGGGGGGGGGTGGGGGGGGGGGGGGGTGGGGGGGGGGGGGGGTGGGGGGGGGGGGGGGTGGGGGGGGGGGGGGGTGGGGGGGGGGGGGGGTGGGGGGGGGGGGGGGTGGGGGGGGGGGGGGGTGGGGGGGGGGGGGGGTGGGGGGGGGGGGGGGTGGGGGGGGGGGGGGGTGGGGGGGGGGGGGGGTGGGGGGGGGGGGGGGTGGGGGGGGGGGGGGGTGGGGGGGGGGGGGGGTGGGGGGGGGGGGGGGTGGGGGGGGGGGGGGGTGGGGGGGGGGGGGGGTGGGGGGGGGGGGGGGTGGGGGGGGGGGGGGGTGGGGGGGGGGGGGGGTGGGGGGGGGGGGGGGTGGGGGGGGGGGGGGGTGGGGGGGGGGGGGGGTGGGGGGGGGGGGGGGTGGGGGGGGGGGGGGGTGGGGGGGGGGGGGGGTGGGGGGGGGGGGGGGTGGGGGGGGGGGGGGGTGGGGGGGGGGGGGGGTGGGGGGGGGGGGGGGTGGGGGGGGGGGGGGGTGGGGGGGGGGGGGGGTGGGGGGGGGGGGGGGTGGGGGGGGGGGGGGGTGGGGGGGGGGGGGGGTGGGGGGGGGGGGGGGTGGGGGGGGGGGGGGGTGGGGGGGGGGGGGGGTGGGGGGGGGGGGGGGTGGGGGGGGGGGGGGGTGGGGGGGGGGGGGGGTGGGGGGGGGGGGGGGTGGGGGGGGGGGGGGGTGGGGGGGGGGGGGGGTGGGGGGGGGGGGGGGTGGGGGGGGGGGGGGGTGGGGGGGGGGGGGGGTGGGGGGGGGGGGGGGTGGGGGGGGGGGGGGGTGGGGGGGGGGGGGGGTGGGGGGGGGGGGGGGTGGGGGGGGGGGGGGGTGGGGGGGGGGGGGGGTGGGGGGGGGGGGGGGTGGGGGGGGGGGGGGGTGGGGGGGGGGGGGGGTGGGGGGGGGGGGGGGTGGGGGGGGGGGGGGGTGGGGGGGGGGGGGGGTGGGGGGGGGGGGGGGTGGGGGGGGGGGGGGGTGGGGGGGGGGGGGGGTGGGGGGGGGGGGGGGTGGGGGGGGGGGGGGGTGGGGGGGGGGGGGGGTGGGGGGGGGGGGGGGTGGGGGGGGGGGGGGGTGGGGGGGGGGGGGGGTGGGGGGGGGGGGGGGTGGGGGGGGGGGGGGGTGGGGGGGGGGGGGGGTGGGGGGGGGGGGGGGTGGGGGGGGGGGGGGGTGGGGGGGGGGGGGGGTGGGGGGGGGGGGGGGTGGGGGGGGGGGGGGGTGGGGGGGGGGGGGGGTGGGGGGGGGGGGGGGTGGGGGGGGGGGGGGGTGGGGGGGGGGGGGGGTGGGGGGGGGGGGGGGTGGGGGGGGGGGGGGGTGGGGGGGGGGGGGGGTGGGGGGGGGGGGGGGTGGGGGGGGGGGGGGGTGGGGGGGGGGGGGGGTGGGGGGGGGGGGGGGTGGGGGGGGGGGGGGGTGGGGGGGGGGGGGGGTGGGGGGGGGGGGGGGTGGGGGGGGGGGGGGGTGGGGGGGGGGGGGGGTGGGGGGGGGGGGGGGTGGGGGGGGGGGGGGGTGGGGGGGGGGGGGGGTGGGGGGGGGGGGGGGTGGGGGGGGGGGGGGGTGGGGGGGGGGGGGGGTGGGGGGGGGGGGGGGTGGGGGGGGGGGGGGGTGGGGGGGGGGGGGGGTGGGGGGGGGGGGGGGTGGGGGGGGGGGGGGGTGGGGGGGGGGGGGGGTGGGGGGGGGGGGGGGTGGGGGGGGGGGGGGGTGGGGGGGGGGGGGGGTGGGGGGGGGGGGGGGTGGGGGGGGGGGGGGGTGGGGGGGGGGGGGGGTGGGGGGGGGGGGGGGTGGGGGGGGGGGGGGGTGGGGGGGGGGGGGGGTGGGGGGGGGGGGGGGTGGGGGGGGGGGGGGGTGGGGGGGGGGGGGGGTGGGGGGGGGGGGGGGTGGGGGGGGGGGGGGGTGGGGGGGGGGGGGGGTGGGGGGGGGGGGGGGTGGGGGGGGGGGGGGGTGGGGGGGGGGGGGGGTGGGGGGGGGGGGGGGTGGGGGGGGGGGGGGGTGGGGGGGGGGGGGGGTGGGGGGGGGGGGGGGTGGGGGGGGGGGGGGGTGGGGGGGGGGGGGGGTGGGGGGGGGGGGGGGTGGGGGGGGGGGGGGGTGGGGGGGGGGGGGGGTGGGGGGGGGGGGGGGTGGGGGGGGGGGGGGGTGGGGGGGGGGGGGGGTGGGGGGGGGGGGGGGTGGGGGGGGGGGGGGGTGGGGGGGGGGGGGGGTGGGGGGGGGGGGGGGTGGGGGGGGGGGGGGGTGGGGGGGGGGGGGGGTGGGGGGGGGGGGGGGTGGGGGGGGGGGGGGGTGGGGGGGGGGGGGGGTGGGGGGGGGGGGGGGTGGGGGGGGGGGGGGGTGGGGGGGGGGGGGGGTGGGGGGGGGGGGGGGTGGGGGGGGGGGGGGGTGGGGGGGGGGGGGGGTGGGGGGGGGGGGGGGTGGGGGGGGGGGGGGGTGGGGGGGGGGGGGGGTGGGGGGGGGGGGGGGTGGGGGGGGGGGGGGGTGGGGGGGGGGGGGGGTGGGGGGGGGGGGGGGTGGGGGGGGGGGGGGGTGGGGGGGGGGGGGGGTGGGGGGGGGGGGGGGTGGGGGGGGGGGGGGGTGGGGGGGGGGGGGGGTGGGGGGGGGGGGGGGTGGGGGGGGGGGGGGGTGGGGGGGGGGGGGGGTGGGGGGGGGGGGGGGTGGGGGGGGGGGGGGGTGGGGGGGGGGGGGGGTGGGGGGGGGGGGGGGTGGGGGGGGGGGGGGGTGGGGGGGGGGGGGGGTGGGGGGGGGGGGGGGTGGGGGGGGGGGGGGGTGGGGGGGGGGGGGGGTGGGGGGGGGGGGGGGTGGGGGGGGGGGGGGGTGGGGGGGGGGGGGGGTGGGGGGGGGGGGGGGTGGGGGGGGGGGGGGGTGGGGGGGGGGGGGGGTGGGGGGGGGGGGGGGTGGGGGGGGGGGGGGGTGGGGGGGGGGGGGGGTGGGGGGGGGGGGGGGTGGGGGGGGGGGGGGGTGGGGGGGGGGGGGGGTGGGGGGGGGGGGGGGTGGGGGGGGGGGGGGGTGGGGGGGGGGGGGGGTGGGGGGGGGGGGGGGTGGGGGGGGGGGGGGGTGGGGGGGGGGGGGGGTGGGGGGGGGGGGGGGTGGGGGGGGGGGGGGGTGGGGGGGGGGGGGGGTGGGGGGGGGGGGGGGTGGGGGGGGGGGGGGGTGGGGGGGGGGGGGGGTGGGGGGGGGGGGGGGTGGGGGGGGGGGGGGGTGGGGGGGGGGGGGGGTGGGGGGGGGGGGGGGTGGGGGGGGGGGGGGGTGGGGGGGGGGGGGGGTGGGGGGGGGGGGGGGTGGGGGGGGGGGGGGGTGGGGGGGGGGGGGGGTGGGGGGGGGGGGGGGTGGGGGGGGGGGGGGGTGGGGGGGGGGGGGGGTGGGGGGGGGGGGGGGTGGGGGGGGGGGGGGGTGGGGGGGGGGGGGGGTGGGGGGGGGGGGGGGTGGGGGGGGGGGGGGGTGGGGGGGGGGGGGGGTGGGGGGGGGGGGGGGTGGGGGGGGGGGGGGGTGGGGGGGGGGGGGGGTGGGGGGGGGGGGGGGTGGGGGGGGGGGGGGGTGGGGGGGGGGGGGGGTGGGGGGGGGGGGGGGTGGGGGGGGGGGGGGGTGGGGGGGGGGGGGGGTGGGGGGGGGGGGGGGTGGGGGGGGGGGGGGGTGGGGGGGGGGGGGGGTGGGGGGGGGGGGGGGTGGGGGGGGGGGGGGGTGGGGGGGGGGGGGGGTGGGGGGGGGGGGGGGTGGGGGGGGGGGGGGGTGGGGGGGGGGGGGGGTGGGGGGGGGGGGGGGTGGGGGGGGGGGGGGGTGGGGGGGGGGGGGGGTGGGGGGGGGGGGGGGTGGGGGGGGGGGGGGGTGGGGGGGGGGGGGGGTGGGGGGGGGGGGGGGTGGGGGGGGGGGGGGGTGGGGGGGGGGGGGGGTGGGGGGGGGGGGGGGTGGGGGGGGGGGGGGGTGGGGGGGGGGGGGGGTGGGGGGGGGGGGGGGTGGGGGGGGGGGGGGGTGGGGGGGGGGGGGGGTGGGGGGGGGGGGGGGTGGGGGGGGGGGGGGGTGGGGGGGGGGGGGGGTGGGGGGGGGGGGGGGTGGGGGGGGGGGGGGGTGGGGGGGGGGGGGGGTGGGGGGGGGGGGGGGTGGGGGGGGGGGGGGGTGGGGGGGGGGGGGGGTGGGGGGGGGGGGGGGTGGGGGGGGGGGGGGGTGGGGGGGGGGGGGGGTGGGGGGGGGGGGGGGTGGGGGGGGGGGGGGGTGGGGGGGGGGGGGGGTGGGGGGGGGGGGGGGTGGGGGGGGGGGGGGGTGGGGGGGGGGGGGGGTGGGGGGGGGGGGGGGTGGGGGGGGGGGGGGGTGGGGGGGGGGGGGGGTGGGGGGGGGGGGGGGTGGGGGGGGGGGGGGGTGGGGGGGGGGGGGGGTGGGGGGGGGGGGGGGTGGGGGGGGGGGGGGGTGGGGGGGGGGGGGGGTGGGGGGGGGGGGGGGTGGGGGGGGGGGGGGGTGGGGGGGGGGGGGGGTGGGGGGGGGGGGGGGTGGGGGGGGGGGGGGGTGGGGGGGGGGGGGGGTGGGGGGGGGGGGGGGTGGGGGGGGGGGGGGGTGGGGGGGGGGGGGGGTGGGGGGGGGGGGGGGTGGGGGGGGGGGGGGGTGGGGGGGGGGGGGGGTGGGGGGGGGGGGGGGTGGGGGGGGGGGGGGGTGGGGGGGGGGGGGGGTGGGGGGGGGGGGGGGTGGGGGGGGGGGGGGGTGGGGGGGGGGGGGGGTGGGGGGGGGGGGGGGTGGGGGGGGGGGGGGGTGGGGGGGGGGGGGGGTGGGGGGGGGGGGGGGTGGGGGGGGGGGGGGGTGGGGGGGGGGGGGGGTGGGGGGGGGGGGGGGTGGGGGGGGGGGGGGGTGGGGGGGGGGGGGGGTGGGGGGGGGGGGGGGTGGGGGGGGGGGGGGGTGGGGGGGGGGGGGGGTGGGGGGGGGGGGGGGTGGGGGGGGGGGGGGGTGGGGGGGGGGGGGGGTGGGGGGGGGGGGGGGTGGGGGGGGGGGGGGGTGGGGGGGGGGGGGGGTGGGGGGGGGGGGGGGTGGGGGGGGGGGGGGGTGGGGGGGGGGGGGGGTGGGGGGGGGGGGGGGTGGGGGGGGGGGGGGGTGGGGGGGGGGGGGGGTGGGGGGGGGGGGGGGTGGGGGGGGGGGGGGGTGGGGGGGGGGGGGGGTGGGGGGGGGGGGGGGTGGGGGGGGGGGGGGGTGGGGGGGGGGGGGGGTGGGGGGGGGGGGGGGTGGGGGGGGGGGGGGGTGGGGGGGGGGGGGGGTGGGGGGGGGGGGGGGTGGGGGGGGGGGGGGGTGGGGGGGGGGGGGGGTGGGGGGGGGGGGGGGTGGGGGGGGGGGGGGGTGGGGGGGGGGGGGGGTGGGGGGGGGGGGGGGTGGGGGGGGGGGGGGGTGGGGGGGGGGGGGGGTGGGGGGGGGGGGGGGTGGGGGGGGGGGGGGGTGGGGGGGGGGGGGGGTGGGGGGGGGGGGGGGTGGGGGGGGGGGGGGGTGGGGGGGGGGGGGGGTGGGGGGGGGGGGGGGTGGGGGGGGGGGGGGGTGGGGGGGGGGGGGGGTGGGGGGGGGGGGGGGTGGGGGGGGGGGGGGGTGGGGGGGGGGGGGGGTGGGGGGGGGGGGGGGTGGGGGGGGGGGGGGGTGGGGGGGGGGGGGGGTGGGGGGGGGGGGGGGTGGGGGGGGGGGGGGGTGGGGGGGGGGGGGGGTGGGGGGGGGGGGGGGTGGGGGGGGGGGGGGGTGGGGGGGGGGGGGGGTGGGGGGGGGGGGGGGTGGGGGGGGGGGGGGGTGGGGGGGGGGGGGGGTGGGGGGGGGGGGGGGTGGGGGGGGGGGGGGGTGGGGGGGGGGGGGGGTGGGGGGGGGGGGGGGTGGGGGGGGGGGGGGGTGGGGGGGGGGGGGGGTGGGGGGGGGGGGGGGTGGGGGGGGGGGGGGGTGGGGGGGGGGGGGGGTGGGGGGGGGGGGGGGTGGGGGGGGGGGGGGGTGGGGGGGGGGGGGGGTGGGGGGGGGGGGGGGTGGGGGGGGGGGGGGGTGGGGGGGGGGGGGGGTGGGGGGGGGGGGGGGTGGGGGGGGGGGGGGGTGGGGGGGGGGGGGGGTGGGGGGGGGGGGGGGTGGGGGGGGGGGGGGGTGGGGGGGGGGGGGGGTGGGGGGGGGGGGGGGTGGGGGGGGGGGGGGGTGGGGGGGGGGGGGGGTGGGGGGGGGGGGGGGTGGGGGGGGGGGGGGGTGGGGGGGGGGGGGGGTGGGGGGGGGGGGGGGTGGGGGGGGGGGGGGGTGGGGGGGGGGGGGGGTGGGGGGGGGGGGGGGTGGGGGGGGGGGGGGGTGGGGGGGGGGGGGGGTGGGGGGGGGGGGGGGTGGGGGGGGGGGGGGGTGGGGGGGGGGGGGGGTGGGGGGGGGGGGGGGTGGGGGGGGGGGGGGGTGGGGGGGGGGGGGGGTGGGGGGGGGGGGGGGTGGGGGGGGGGGGGGGTGGGGGGGGGGGGGGGTGGGGGGGGGGGGGGGTGGGGGGGGGGGGGGGTGGGGGGGGGGGGGGGTGGGGGGGGGGGGGGGTGGGGGGGGGGGGGGGTGGGGGGGGGGGGGGGTGGGGGGGGGGGGGGGTGGGGGGGGGGGGGGGTGGGGGGGGGGGGGGGTGGGGGGGGGGGGGGGTGGGGGGGGGGGGGGGTGGGGGGGGGGGGGGGTGGGGGGGGGGGGGGGTGGGGGGGGGGGGGGGTGGGGGGGGGGGGGGGTGGGGGGGGGGGGGGGTGGGGGGGGGGGGGGGTGGGGGGGGGGGGGGGTGGGGGGGGGGGGGGGTGGGGGGGGGGGGGGGTGGGGGGGGGGGGGGGTGGGGGGGGGGGGGGGTGGGGGGGGGGGGGGGTGGGGGGGGGGGGGGGTGGGGGGGGGGGGGGGTGGGGGGGGGGGGGGGTGGGGGGGGGGGGGGGTGGGGGGGGGGGGGGGTGGGGGGGGGGGGGGGTGGGGGGGGGGGGGGGTGGGGGGGGGGGGGGGTGGGGGGGGGGGGGGGTGGGGGGGGGGGGGGGTGGGGGGGGGGGGGGGTGGGGGGGGGGGGGGGTGGGGGGGGGGGGGGGTGGGGGGGGGGGGGGGTGGGGGGGGGGGGGGGTGGGGGGGGGGGGGGGTGGGGGGGGGGGGGGGTGGGGGGGGGGGGGGGTGGGGGGGGGGGGGGGTGGGGGGGGGGGGGGGTGGGGGGGGGGGGGGGTGGGGGGGGGGGGGGGTGGGGGGGGGGGGGGGTGGGGGGGGGGGGGGGTGGGGGGGGGGGGGGGTGGGGGGGGGGGGGGGTGGGGGGGGGGGGGGGTGGGGGGGGGGGGGGGTGGGGGGGGGGGGGGGTGGGGGGGGGGGGGGGTGGGGGGGGGGGGGGGTGGGGGGGGGGGGGGGTGGGGGGGGGGGGGGGTGGGGGGGGGGGGGGGTGGGGGGGGGGGGGGGTGGGGGGGGGGGGGGGTGGGGGGGGGGGGGGGTGGGGGGGGGGGGGGGTGGGGGGGGGGGGGGGTGGGGGGGGGGGGGGGTGGGGGGGGGGGGGGGTGGGGGGGGGGGGGGGTGGGGGGGGGGGGGGGTGGGGGGGGGGGGGGGTGGGGGGGGGGGGGGGTGGGGGGGGGGGGGGGTGGGGGGGGGGGGGGGTGGGGGGGGGGGGGGGTGGGGGGGGGGGGGGGTGGGGGGGGGGGGGGGTGGGGGGGGGGGGGGGTGGGGGGGGGGGGGGGTGGGGGGGGGGGGGGGTGGGGGGGGGGGGGGGTGGGGGGGGGGGGGGGTGGGGGGGGGGGGGGGTGGGGGGGGGGGGGGGTGGGGGGGGGGGGGGGTGGGGGGGGGGGGGGGTGGGGGGGGGGGGGGGTGGGGGGGGGGGGGGGTGGGGGGGGGGGGGGGTGGGGGGGGGGGGGGGTGGGGGGGGGGGGGGGTGGGGGGGGGGGGGGGTGGGGGGGGGGGGGGGTGGGGGGGGGGGGGGGTGGGGGGGGGGGGGGGTGGGGGGGGGGGGGGGTGGGGGGGGGGGGGGGTGGGGGGGGGGGGGGGTGGGGGGGGGGGGGGGTGGGGGGGGGGGGGGGTGGGGGGGGGGGGGGGTGGGGGGGGGGGGGGGTGGGGGGGGGGGGGGGTGGGGGGGGGGGGGGGTGGGGGGGGGGGGGGGTGGGGGGGGGGGGGGGTGGGGGGGGGGGGGGGTGGGGGGGGGGGGGGGTGGGGGGGGGGGGGGGTGGGGGGGGGGGGGGGTGGGGGGGGGGGGGGGTGGGGGGGGGGGGGGGTGGGGGGGGGGGGGGGTGGGGGGGGGGGGGGGTGGGGGGGGGGGGGGGTGGGGGGGGGGGGGGGTGGGGGGGGGGGGGGGTGGGGGGGGGGGGGGGTGGGGGGGGGGGGGGGTGGGGGGGGGGGGGGGTGGGGGGGGGGGGGGGTGGGGGGGGGGGGGGGTGGGGGGGGGGGGGGGTGGGGGGGGGGGGGGGTGGGGGGGGGGGGGGGTGGGGGGGGGGGGGGGTGGGGGGGGGGGGGGGTGGGGGGGGGGGGGGGTGGGGGGGGGGGGGGGTGGGGGGGGGGGGGGGTGGGGGGGGGGGGGGGTGGGGGGGGGGGGGGGTGGGGGGGGGGGGGGGTGGGGGGGGGGGGGGGTGGGGGGGGGGGGGGGTGGGGGGGGGGGGGGGTGGGGGGGGGGGGGGGTGGGGGGGGGGGGGGGTGGGGGGGGGGGGGGGTGGGGGGGGGGGGGGGTGGGGGGGGGGGGGGGTGGGGGGGGGGGGGGGTGGGGGGGGGGGGGGGTGGGGGGGGGGGGGGGTGGGGGGGGGGGGGGGTGGGGGGGGGGGGGGGTGGGGGGGGGGGGGGGTGGGGGGGGGGGGGGGTGGGGGGGGGGGGGGGTGGGGGGGGGGGGGGGTGGGGGGGGGGGGGGGTGGGGGGGGGGGGGGGTGGGGGGGGGGGGGGGTGGGGGGGGGGGGGGGTGGGGGGGGGGGGGGGTGGGGGGGGGGGGGGGTGGGGGGGGGGGGGGGTGGGGGGGGGGGGGGGTGGGGGGGGGGGGGGGTGGGGGGGGGGGGGGGTGGGGGGGGGGGGGGGTGGGGGGGGGGGGGGGTGGGGGGGGGGGGGGGTGGGGGGGGGGGGGGGTGGGGGGGGGGGGGGGTGGGGGGGGGGGGGGGTGGGGGGGGGGGGGGGTGGGGGGGGGGGGGGGTGGGGGGGGGGGGGGGTGGGGGGGGGGGGGGGTGGGGGGGGGGGGGGGTGGGGGGGGGGGGGGGTGGGGGGGGGGGGGGGTGGGGGGGGGGGGGGGTGGGGGGGGGGGGGGGTGGGGGGGGGGGGGGGTGGGGGGGGGGGGGGGTGGGGGGGGGGGGGGGTGGGGGGGGGGGGGGGTGGGGGGGGGGGGGGGTGGGGGGGGGGGGGGGTGGGGGGGGGGGGGGGTGGGGGGGGGGGGGGGTGGGGGGGGGGGGGGGTGGGGGGGGGGGGGGGTGGGGGGGGGGGGGGGTGGGGGGGGGGGGGGGTGGGGGGGGGGGGGGGTGGGGGGGGGGGGGGGTGGGGGGGGGGGGGGGTGGGGGGGGGGGGGGGTGGGGGGGGGGGGGGGTGGGGGGGGGGGGGGGTGGGGGGGGGGGGGGGTGGGGGGGGGGGGGGGTGGGGGGGGGGGGGGGTGGGGGGGGGGGGGGGTGGGGGGGGGGGGGGGTGGGGGGGGGGGGGGGTGGGGGGGGGGGGGGGTGGGGGGGGGGGGGGGTGGGGGGGGGGGGGGGTGGGGGGGGGGGGGGGTGGGGGGGGGGGGGGGTGGGGGGGGGGGGGGGTGGGGGGGGGGGGGGGTGGGGGGGGGGGGGGGTGGGGGGGGGGGGGGGTGGGGGGGGGGGGGGGTGGGGGGGGGGGGGGGTGGGGGGGGGGGGGGGTGGGGGGGGGGGGGGGTGGGGGGGGGGGGGGGTGGGGGGGGGGGGGGGTGGGGGGGGGGGGGGGTGGGGGGGGGGGGGGGTGGGGGGGGGGGGGGGTGGGGGGGGGGGGGGGTGGGGGGGGGGGGGGGTGGGGGGGGGGGGGGGTGGGGGGGGGGGGGGGTGGGGGGGGGGGGGGGTGGGGGGGGGGGGGGGTGGGGGGGGGGGGGGGTGGGGGGGGGGGGGGGTGGGGGGGGGGGGGGGTGGGGGGGGGGGGGGGTGGGGGGGGGGGGGGGTGGGGGGGGGGGGGGGTGGGGGGGGGGGGGGGTGGGGGGGGGGGGGGGTGGGGGGGGGGGGGGGTGGGGGGGGGGGGGGGTGGGGGGGGGGGGGGGTGGGGGGGGGGGGGGGTGGGGGGGGGGGGGGGTGGGGGGGGGGGGGGGTGGGGGGGGGGGGGGGTGGGGGGGGGGGGGGGTGGGGGGGGGGGGGGGTGGGGGGGGGGGGGGGTGGGGGGGGGGGGGGGTGGGGGGGGGGGGGGGTGGGGGGGGGGGGGGGTGGGGGGGGGGGGGGGTGGGGGGGGGGGGGGGTGGGGGGGGGGGGGGGTGGGGGGGGGGGGGGGTGGGGGGGGGGGGGGGTGGGGGGGGGGGGGGGTGGGGGGGGGGGGGGGTGGGGGGGGGGGGGGGTGGGGGGGGGGGGGGGTGGGGGGGGGGGGGGGTGGGGGGGGGGGGGGGTGGGGGGGGGGGGGGGTGGGGGGGGGGGGGGGTGGGGGGGGGGGGGGGTGGGGGGGGGGGGGGGTGGGGGGGGGGGGGGGTGGGGGGGGGGGGGGGTGGGGGGGGGGGGGGGTGGGGGGGGGGGGGGGTGGGGGGGGGGGGGGGTGGGGGGGGGGGGGGGTGGGGGGGGGGGGGGGTGGGGGGGGGGGGGGGTGGGGGGGGGGGGGGGTGGGGGGGGGGGGGGGTGGGGGGGGGGGGGGGTGGGGGGGGGGGGGGGTGGGGGGGGGGGGGGGTGGGGGGGGGGGGGGGTGGGGGGGGGGGGGGGTGGGGGGGGGGGGGGGTGGGGGGGGGGGGGGGTGGGGGGGGGGGGGGGTGGGGGGGGGGGGGGGTGGGGGGGGGGGGGGGTGGGGGGGGGGGGGGGTGGGGGGGGGGGGGGGTGGGGGGGGGGGGGGGTGGGGGGGGGGGGGGGTGGGGGGGGGGGGGGGTGGGGGGGGGGGGGGGTGGGGGGGGGGGGGGGTGGGGGGGGGGGGGGGTGGGGGGGGGGGGGGGTGGGGGGGGGGGGGGGTGGGGGGGGGGGGGGGTGGGGGGGGGGGGGGGTGGGGGGGGGGGGGGGTGGGGGGGGGGGGGGGTGGGGGGGGGGGGGGGTGGGGGGGGGGGGGGGTGGGGGGGGGGGGGGGTGGGGGGGGGGGGGGGTGGGGGGGGGGGGGGGTGGGGGGGGGGGGGGGTGGGGGGGGGGGGGGGTGGGGGGGGGGGGGGGTGGGGGGGGGGGGGGGTGGGGGGGGGGGGGGGTGGGGGGGGGGGGGGGTGGGGGGGGGGGGGGGTGGGGGGGGGGGGGGGTGGGGGGGGGGGGGGGTGGGGGGGGGGGGGGGTGGGGGGGGGGGGGGGTGGGGGGGGGGGGGGGTGGGGGGGGGGGGGGGTGGGGGGGGGGGGGGGTGGGGGGGGGGGGGGGTGGGGGGGGGGGGGGGTGGGGGGGGGGGGGGGTGGGGGGGGGGGGGGGTGGGGGGGGGGGGGGGTGGGGGGGGGGGGGGGTGGGGGGGGGGGGGGGTGGGGGGGGGGGGGGGTGGGGGGGGGGGGGGGTGGGGGGGGGGGGGGGTGGGGGGGGGGGGGGGTGGGGGGGGGGGGGGGTGGGGGGGGGGGGGGGTGGGGGGGGGGGGGGGTGGGGGGGGGGGGGGGTGGGGGGGGGGGGGGGTGGGGGGGGGGGGGGGTGGGGGGGGGGGGGGGTGGGGGGGGGGGGGGGTGGGGGGGGGGGGGGGTGGGGGGGGGGGGGGGTGGGGGGGGGGGGGGGTGGGGGGGGGGGGGGGTGGGGGGGGGGGGGGGTGGGGGGGGGGGGGGGTGGGGGGGGGGGGGGGTGGGGGGGGGGGGGGGTGGGGGGGGGGGGGGGTGGGGGGGGGGGGGGGTGGGGGGGGGGGGGGGTGGGGGGGGGGGGGGGTGGGGGGGGGGGGGGGTGGGGGGGGGGGGGGGTGGGGGGGGGGGGGGGTGGGGGGGGGGGGGGGTGGGGGGGGGGGGGGGTGGGGGGGGGGGGGGGTGGGGGGGGGGGGGGGTGGGGGGGGGGGGGGGTGGGGGGGGGGGGGGGTGGGGGGGGGGGGGGGTGGGGGGGGGGGGGGGTGGGGGGGGGGGGGGGTGGGGGGGGGGGGGGGTGGGGGGGGGGGGGGGTGGGGGGGGGGGGGGGTGGGGGGGGGGGGGGGTGGGGGGGGGGGGGGGTGGGGGGGGGGGGGGGTGGGGGGGGGGGGGGGTGGGGGGGGGGGGGGGTGGGGGGGGGGGGGGGTGGGGGGGGGGGGGGGTGGGGGGGGGGGGGGGTGGGGGGGGGGGGGGGTGGGGGGGGGGGGGGGTGGGGGGGGGGGGGGGTGGGGGGGGGGGGGGGTGGGGGGGGGGGGGGGTGGGGGGGGGGGGGGGTGGGGGGGGGGGGGGGTGGGGGGGGGGGGGGGTGGGGGGGGGGGGGGGTGGGGGGGGGGGGGGGTGGGGGGGGAAACCCACAATAGCCTGCTTTTAAAAAATGTATTTATTTTACTTCAATGATACCCCCGTTATTTCTCCATTGGGGATTGAATGTGACCTACATCATTCTCCTTTCTCCCATTTTACAATTTCAACAACCATGCCTTATACATGCAATTGTCTTATACTGAGTTATGTGAACAGAAATGATCCCAGGAGGTGTAGACAAGTCAAAGTAAACCAACATCAACATAAATAAATAAATAAAATCTATACCTTGGCTACACTCTATAGCACCTGCAAACTAGTAGTGCAAAATGACAGTATATTAAATGTTTTCATAAACATATACACAGTGACATTTAGCCACAGTAGTCAGCAAAAAGGTAATATATATGCAATATCGGTGTTCAAATACAAAAACATAATCTCTTACAACTAGAGGCATCTCCTTGTTTGGATTTGGATGCTACTAATGGGAAAGTGACCTTACTGAGAAGCGAGCAAGACTGATGATATCATATAGAGGAAGCGACAATAATTCATTCCACGAAACAAGCAGATACCAGCGGGCTCCTCTGTTTGCATTGATGAACTGTTTTTTTTGTATTTGAGCACCAAAACTGGATATGTATCATCTTCTTGCAAAACTACTACATGTTTATGTAAACATTTAATATACTTTCATTTTGCACCACAAGTTTGTTATTCCTATAGAGGGTACCAAAGGTATAGAATTGGTTTTTGATTCTGTTATACTGAATTAAACTATTAAGAAGGAGGAAGAGGAGAAGGAGGAGGAGGAGGAGGAGGAGGAGGAGGAGGAGGAGATGAAGAAGATGAAGATGAAGAAGAGTTGGATTTATATCCCCCCTTTCTCTCCTGTGAGAAGACTCAAAGGGGCTTAAGACTCAAAGGGAGCAGCAGTGGTGTAGGAGGTTAAGAGCTGGTGTATCTAATCTGGAGGAACTGGGTTTGATTCCCAGCTCTGCCGCCTGAGCTGTGGAGGCTTATCTGGGGAATTCAGATTAGCCTGTACACTCCCACACATGCCAGCTGGGTGACCTTGGTCTAGTCACAGCTTCTCGGAGTTCTCTCAGCCCCATCTACCTCACAGGGTGTTTGTCGTGAGGGGGGAAGGGAAAGGAGATTGTAAGGCCCTTTGAGTCTCCTACAGGAGAGAAAGGGGGGATATAAATCCAAACTCCTCTTCTTCTTCTTACAAACTCCTTTCCCTTCCCCACTCACAACAAATACCCTGTGAGGTATGCGGGGCTGAGAGAGCTCAGAAGAACTGTGACTAGCCAAGGTCCCCCAACTGGTGTGTGGGAGTGTACAGGCTAATCTGAATTCCCCAGATAAGCCTCCACAGTTCAAGCAGCAGAGCGGGGAATCAAACCCGGTTCAGATTAGAGCACACCTGCTCTTAACCACTACGCCACTGCTGCTCTCACTGTTGTCTACTCTGACTGGCAGCAGCTCTCCAGGGTTTATAATCCCCTTAGCAAGATATGCTGGGGATGGAACCTGGAACTTTCTGTCTGCAGAGCAGATGCTCTAACCGTCGACCACAGCCTCTTACTGCTGTCCAGGTAGCTTAAGCTGATGCAGTGGCTGGTTCAAGGTCACCAGCAAGCATCCATGGCAGGGTAAGGATTCCCTGTGTACATTTATGTATTTAGGCATCTGCCCATTCATGTATAAAGTAAGGGTAGGTGTCTATTTTTAGAAGACATTTTTCAGCCCAAGCAACAAATATGCATTACTAATTTGGCGTCAGGGTTGAATAGATGCCAAAGTAAGACATAGAAATAAAGAAAAATAATGTGCAAGCCGCTGGCTTCGAAGATAAAGAACAATAAAAAGCAAGTATAGAGATTTGTCAGTCTCAGCCAATATTTTATAATTTTCACCATATGTGTATTTGTGTAAGTAGAAGAGTGTGCATGTACACATAGAGCTGAGGTAAAAATAACCCCAATACCATCATAGAATTCACTGCAATTTGTAAAATACATACACACATTCACACATACACTCATACACACATACATCACACACATAAATACATACGCACACACATACACACATACACACACACACACATACACACATACACACATACGCACACACATACATACATACACACAGACACACAGACACATACATACACACACACATACACACATACATACACACACACATACATACATACACACACACAGACAGACACACACACACATACATACACACACATACACACATACATACAAGCTTTGAAGCTTGAGAAACAGGCGGACTAGTAAACAGAAAAATTGAAACCTAACAAATCCTTGTCATTTTCTCCCTGCTTTTCCAGGTTAATTTGAGACGTGGTTGTGATAGAAAGAACATTGTATACATTTGTATGTTAAAACAAATAGATCTTGTGATTTGTTCTGTGATAGATTAGTCAGATGCAACCATCAAGCGATGCAAACATGCACATGTGAATTGGCCGTAGAAAAATTAAGTGGGTCTATAGACATGAGATTCTGATCAGAAAGGAAAATAAAAATAGCCTACATTCTGAAAGTACCCTTATATGTAGAAAACGATGCTTTATAAATAACTACCTTCAGGCTTCCTTGAAGTTTAGTTAATATCATATTGACTTGTATGTCAGTATAAAGATTAGGGGAAAGGAAACTTTTTTAGAGGCCAAAGTATTGTCTGTATTTGCATAATGTACTTTATGGGCTGCAGTTTATACCTTGTATAACAGAGTTACAAATAAACAGATCAGCTAAACTGGCTCTATTAAAACTTTATTGAGCCTATAAAATGTAAAATGAAAAAAAGTGAATACGTAGATAAAATTAGTGATAGAACCTTTAATCATTTTGGAGGTTCAGTAACCACCTGGGATTTCACTCAGCACAATAACAGTTGCTGACACACAAATACGCAGTCACTATTATTGGGGTATATATGCCATTAAAGGTTTTGTATTTGTATTTGTTGTATTTTTGGGGTGTTGTGGGGTTTCCGAGCTGTATGGCCATGTTCCGGTCGCATTTTCTCCTGACGTTTCGCCTGCATCTGTGGCTGGCATCTTCAGAGCATCTGAAGCCTTCGACAATACGGTCACTATTATGTTCCTATGACCTGCAAAAATATATCTAAGCTGAATTAGCTGATTGGTTCAATCCCCAGGAGTTAGTCATGATCTGCTATAACTAACTTTTGGTTTAATGGAACACTTTGGCATTCTGTTTGTTTCTTTTTCTTTATTGAGTGGTAGTTATTTGAGCATTTGAATAACATACTATGAAGTGCAATGCAAAATAGAGTTACATCGTTCTTCAATCCATTGATGGTTTTAGCTGCTAGTGTACATATTTAGAACAGAAGTTGGCATTTCAAGTTAAAATGGGAACCTGACCATTTTGTGTGATGGGTTGGTAAATGGGGAAAAAATTCAGCCCTGATTCGGATTTGGGTCCAGTTCAGGTGTATGGGCTCGGATCCCCCCAGTTCCGAGCCTGCCAGGCTCGGATACAGCCAAATTTGTGGTGACATCCAAGATTCTTGGATGCGTTTTTATTTTTTTGCTGTTTTTTCACGTTTTGGCCTGCAAGGGGCACATTTTTAAAGGTATCAGCATGAAAATTTCAGGGTATCTTCTGAATATTGCCCTGATGATGTTTCCCAAGTTTGGTGCAGTTTGGTTCGGGGGGGGGTCAAAGATAGCATGGGGGATAGGGGCGTTCTAACCAATTACTATCTCTCAGACAAACTTACTACAAAGGATTTAAAATGGAGGAATCCTGTATACTGCCCAGAATTCCTTTAGGGAAGGTTGCAATCAAAGTATGCTAAATAGTTTGATCTTCACACTTGTTTTTGAAGTGAGGAGGAAATAGAACAAAAGTAGGAAGTCGCAATAATTGCAGCAGGGATCCCTTCTCCCTCTGAGCAGTAGCTACTCTCCATCATTTCTGGAAATCACTGCAGCTACCCCACAATAACCTTCACTGCTGGCGAGCCAGCACAACTTTGGCTCCCCCAACTGTATCCATTGCATGGCTTCTGGCCCTCAATGATTGGCTCACCACATTCTCTGATCTCCTGCTTTCATTCTTGGTATGTCTAGTACATCTCCCAGTCTCCACTGCAGGCCTTAGTAACATCTGCTAACACTAATGTTGGCACTGCCAAAGGAGATAGGCTTGTTATCTGCACATGTGCAGACAAGAAATGTGATTTGAGGGGATTTAACCCCCAATTGTATTTTTAGAAATTGTTCAGATTTTATTTCCTGCAAACCAGGCAAAGGCCTGAGGTTTGCAGAACTGTGGCCCTGATCCATTGATTTAGATATCTGCAGATGGGAAATGGATGCATTGATACAATAGCTTTCTTAGACATTGGGATGAAAACTGGTGTTCCTGGTAAAAATGTCATGCTGCCATTCAGCTCTAGCTTGATCCCTACACCCATTTTCAAGGAGTCCAGGAAACTGCGCAGTGTCAATAAAGTTAGCAAGCATGTGCAGAACATTCTGGATTAGGGGTGTGTGCAAAAATTTGGGGAGGTAAATATGGATTCATGTCTAATGGGTCAGAATTTTTTTCCAGATATTACTCAATCCCCATAGTGAAAAAATCCAGATTTTCCTATGAAATCAGGTCCATTAGCACTGAAGCTGACTTTTACCAAGGGGTTACTTCTTCCCCTCCCCCTTCCCTTTCTCTCACTTACCTTGTGCCCATCAGCAGAGGTGGTCAACACAGAGTTTCTTCTGAGTCCCACACAGAGCCCAGAGGCAACAGTTTTGTATCACCTGTCACCTCTGAACTCCAGGTGCAGCCCGCAGGCAGTGGTGGAGTTCTGTTGAGGGGAGAGGGAAGGGGGAGAAGGAGAGAGAATTCCTGGGGGAGAAGTGTAGGGTGGGGAGGGGGAGGGAACCCATCATATGGTCAAGGCCCACCTACCCTGGGGAGAAGTGTAGGGCGGGGGAGGGGTCCATCATCTCGTTGAGGCCCTTCCACCTGGGGAGAAGAGGAGGGAGGGGAGGGGGCATCATCTGGTCGAGGTCCACACACCCTGTCCAAAGGGGAGGGAGCAGGAAGGGGGCCTGTCATCAGGTCAAGGCTCACTCACCCTGGGAAAGGGTAGGGAGGGGGGAAGCAGTGGGGCCAAAGTGACATGAATCGGGCTGAAAATTTCAGTACAATTTGGGATCTGCTTTGGACCCTTTAAATCACCACTAGGGTTGAGTGATACCGAAAATATTTGGTAAAATTCGGATTCAGGCTTATTTGGGCATAAAATTATCTGTATGCCTGAATAAGATGAATACCATATTCGGTATACCCAAATATATTTGGAAATCCGAATATATTGAGGCCACTTGATTTTTTTTTGTATTTTTGGTGTTTTTCATATTTGGCCTGCAAGGGGCACATTTTTAAAGCTAGAGGCACCAATATTTCAGGGTATCATCCAGAGATTCTCTTGATGATACCACCAGAGTTTGGTGATGTTTGGTTCAGGGAGTCCAAAGTTATGGACCACCAAAGGGGATGCCCCCATCCCCCATGGTTTCAGGAGATGAGGACTAACAGGAGATGGAGGCTAACAGGAGATGGGGGCTACCCCTTTGAAAGTCCGTAACTTTGGACTCCCTGAACCAAACATCACCAAACATGGGGGTATCATCAGGAGAGTCTCCATATGTCACCCTGAAATTGTGGTGCCACTAGCTTTAAAAATGCGCCTGACTGGCACCCCAAGAAATTTCCACAGATTCTCTGCTCTGAAGTTCCTTGGCTCCATTGCAGTCAATGGGGAATTTCTGGGTGTGTAAGCAAGCTGCACATTTTTCAAGGTAGAGACACAAAACTTCCAGGGTATCTTTAGGAGATGCTCTTGATGACACTTAAGTTTGATGATCTTTGCTTCTGGGGGTTCAATTTTATGGGCCCCCAGAAGGGTAGGGCCCATCTCCCACTGCCTCCTGAGGCAAAGTTCATCAAGCCTGGGCGGTGTCATCAAGAGAGTCTCCTGAAGATACCCTGAAAGTTTGGCACTGCTAGCTTTAAAAATGTGTACCTCACAGACACCCCACCCCTCAAAATTCCCATTGGCTGCCATGGAGCCACTTCAGAGCAGAGAATCTGCCAGGCTCTTCAGCAAGTTCTATGGTGGGAAAAATTAATTGTTTTTTCCCACCATAGACTTCAATGGGGCTTGATGTTATGCCCAGCTGGCTCTGTGCTGGAGATTTTATTGGGGGCTCTGGGTGGAGTGTCTTGCTCTGGGCAGGAGTACCTATTTCCCACAAGGCTGGTGATGTGGCTCTTGAAAGTTTAAACAATCATTTAAATGATCCCCGAATGCTGCCAAATACACACAAGCCAATCCGAATACTTTCTATTTGGCTCAGCTTGTATTTGGAAATATGCCCGTACAGGACACTATTTGGATATCTGAATCACCAAGCCTAATCACCAGAATTTTTTCCCCAGTAAGGTATTGGGGGGGGGGGTTCAGATTGGATCTGTGGAACTTACACCCTGTTCTGCATTTTAGCTGTCAAATAGGGATGCTCAAATACCTGATGGTTCAGTTCATATTCAGTTCATCATTTGTAAATAGGAAGTTGGAGGAGGGTCAAGCAGTTCAGATGTTTGTGAACAGCTCAAGTGTGTGTGTGTCAGCTAGAGCATAGGTGTCAAACTCGCGGCCCTCCAGATGTGATGGACTACAGTTCCCAGCATGATGTCTGGCAGGGGATGATGGGTACTGTAGTCCATCACATCTGGAGGGCCACGAGTTGAACACCTGTGAGCTAGAGGGTTTTTTTCCATATTATAACAATGTAGTTTAATTGATTTGCTTGCACAGTCTCTCACACCCTGTCATCACTGTACAACATTTGACAGACCATTGAGAATGAGGAAATCAGTCAGTCATCCAGTGATTATAAATAAGCACTGTGCATTTTTTTTAAAAAAAAGTTTTATTTTTATATTAGTTTAAGTCAGTGTTTTTGACATTATTCCATGCTTATTTTTGCTAGAATTATTGGATTCATGATTCCCCTTTTGGTACTACTTATTTAACTGATCGCACCATCCGTGACCATACGGAAGCTTTAGTTTCACCGACAGTGCCAACATGAAGGCAAGGCAATTCTACAACCACACTTACTGTGCAGCTACAAAGCTGCTCAGCAGATGCTCGTCAGATGGCAGCAAGGCACTGAAGTGTGGCCCATGGATAATTGTGGCTATCAAAAGTGATATGTTCAGCTGTTCAGGATATTCACCCCAAAATTTATGATGTATTAAGTGTGAAATGCTGCTCAGCTTCACATCTATTTGTAAGAAGAAGAGTTTGAATTTATACTCACCTGTCAGGAGACTCGAAGGGGCTTACAAACTCCTTTCCCTTCCTCACCTCACAACAAATACCCTGTGAGGTAGGTGTGGCTGAGAGAGTTCCAAAGAACTGTGACTAGCCCAAGGTCACCCAACAGAAATGTGGGAGTGTGGAAATACATCTGGTTCACCAGATAAACCTCTGCCACTCATGTGGAGGAGTGGGAGAATCAAGCCTGGTTTTCCAGATAAGATTCCACCTGTCATGTGGAAGGAATCAAACCTAGTTATCCAGATTCGAGTCCACCTGCTCTTAACCAATACAACATGCTAGCTCTTGAGAAACTGGAAACATTTCTACACAATTTCTACACTGCAGATGATTTGTGTGAATTGAGTCCACTCAGGGGTCCCCTGCCCTGACTTGCAGGTCACATGTAACACTGGAGAATATGCCATTTTTCTGAGCTGAAATGGCCCCAGGTCTCCAAGCTGAGCAATCACAACACTCATTTTGATTGGCGTTGGGCTTTCCGCACAGGCCATTTAACCCAGGTCAGGGCCAGGATTAAAACCGTTTGGGGCAAGAACTTCGCACGGCTCCCACTCCTAAATCGGCCTTGCCCTGGATTAAATGGCAGAACCCGAAATATTCGATTGTCGCACTATGCACAATTCTTTTTGAATATCCCGGTTGCCCCTGCACCTGTGTGAAGGACCCTGGGCCGCAGCCGCTGCTTTTGCCTGCAGCTTTAAAAAAAACTTACCTTCTCTCTTGCGCAGCTTTGCAGGAGAGGGTGACTGGCCCTCCAGCCCCCGAGGTGTCAGCCCTGGCAGCAGGGGCCTGCCCCTTGTCCCCGAGGGGGTGCGAAGGGAAGAAGGTAAGTTTTTTTATAAGGATGCACCTCCATGTGGAGGCACATCCGCAAGCCATGGCAGCCACGGAATCCCTCACATGGGAGCGTGCAAACAGCCCCGGGGCTGCATCGGGATCAATTAACCCAGCCGCACCCCGTGTCCCACAGCCCATGCAAAAAGGGCCTTAGCTGTGTCCTTAGAAATTCAGAATTAAAAGTAATGAAGAACACCGTGTTAAGTATGATCCCCCCCATGATTACCACATGTGTTTTCAAAGAGCTGTGGACAAAACAGATAATAATGTAGGCACTGAAGTGGCACTCCTTTTAACTAGCATATATATTGACACCCAGGATCCCTATAGTGCAGCAATCAAAGCTTTGCTCATGACGTGAGTTCAATCCTGACGGAAGTGCTAGTGTTTTGTTTTGTTTTGTTCTGATATTTTTTTTTGGTTGAGAATATAATGGCACACCATCCCATAAACATAGTTTGCCTAGTAAACGTCAGGATGTTCTACCACACTGTGGTTCAGTGATAACATAGTACTTGAACTGGAGACTACCTTTACTTTTATATTGACACCCTGACCTGGATAGCCCAGGAGTTCCCAATCTCATCAGATTTTAGAAACTAAGCATGGTCATCCCTGCTTATTATTTGGATGGGAGTTCCCCAAGGAATTCCAGGGTCACAATGCAGAGGAAGGCAAAGGCAGAAACCACCTCTAAATGTCTCCTGTCTTGAAAACCATACAGGATCTCCTTAAGTCAGTTACAACTTGATGGCAATTGGCACACACATTTGGAAACATGAAAAAAGCATTCAGAATACTAGAGGCTAGTTGACACATGTACATTTGAAGGCCTTCAAGAGTGATTAAGCAATCATGGCTTAATTACATTGCTTGTCAGTCGAGCCATGTCATACTTTTGCTTGCCAATCACACTCATGCGCATTTTGAGTGGGTTTGCTGATTTAATTATGTCAATTTAATTGCACTATAAATAAGTCAGCAAAGTCTCAGGGTAGTGAATACCACATTAAAAAGGAGTAAAATTCAATCAAAGGAACATAACAACAACAAAAAATAAAATAATGTAAATAACAATGACAACCGTAATAGCAGTGTTCTACTTTTTTTCCAAAAACTCACAAACCTGGAATAGAATTAGCATGTGTCTCAAGGCTCACTAAAACAATATGGTCTTAACAGACCTCCTGTGAAGAAGATCTAAGCTGGCCTGTCAAAGATGCATAGCAGGGAGTTTTGTATTGAAAGGATGCCACCACCAACAATTCCTCTATTTATGCTATAGTACATCTGGAGTCACAACAGGTGATGATGGGTATAGCAGATATACCTGTGGACAGAAGAGAAGGCATAGCTGTCTTGGCTCCTGTGGAGTTCAAGATCCCAAAATATATGACTCTCTAAATTGTGATTTGGCCTCCAGACATTCAAGCTGTTCCTTTAACTCCTGGTCACTGGCTGTGAACAACAGTGACTATAACTTTAAGATCTGCTATGTGATCAGTTTTGGACCCTTTCTTGCTTTTCTGTTTTAAGCCATTAAAATTGTCCTTTCATTAAAAAAAATCCTTGAAAAATTGAAGAGGCCAAAGGTTTTGAAAGCCGTCCTCTGGAAAAGCTGCTCCCTACACTTAATTATCTTTTATCGCAGTGCCAAGATTGTTCCAAAACACTTACCATTAGTTTTATTTTCATTTTTGTCAGTCATTTAGATAAACCAATTATGTGCCATCAAAAGTCAATTCAGATTCTAATTTACTTAATGAATAATGCTTACCAAGTGAACAATCAGTACATCAACCGCATTAACTGTTGCTTTTGAGCTCTGACAAACTAATGGGATCTAATCAATGAACAATTAGAATACCTCCGTCTCAATTATATTTCATACTGGAACTTCACAGCAGGTATGTTTGTAGTTGATTTTTTTTTTTGGTCCAATAAATGATTATCAGTCGCTGCTCCTTTGTGATAAAAGGGTCAGCAACAATTCAATGGATTGATTTGCATAATAATGAGCAGGTTACACATTCGTTCATGCAATAGACACGATTCTAAATTATGACATAAGGAAGTATCAGAAAGATGTACAAATCGAAAGGACTATCGCTCCCTGTCTCTATGCACACAGTATGGTGTTCAGGATCCAGCCTACTGCTGATTGTCCCCACATAAGGTAGGCTGCTGCTATTTACTAGAGCAGGGGTAGGGAACCTGCGGCTCGAGAGCCAAAGATGCTGCCTTCTTCTGCTCTTTGCACTGTGGCTCCATCGAAGCCGAGCCGCTGGCCCCATCCTTGCCCCCCCTGCAGGCAGCAGGGCGGGTGCATCAACTGCCCGCAGCCGGCTGGGCCGTACCGCGGGCTTTCCCTCTTGCCTGCTCCGTTGGAGCAGGGTGGGCGCTTTCCCGGTGGCCGGTGACACTGAGCTTGCTGGTCCCCAACCTTGCTCCGCTTCTAGCAGTGGTGCAGGGCAGACGCATCCATGCGCTTCTCAGAATGAGCGGAGTAAAAGGTAAAAAAAACCCAATATATCCAGTGTTATCCTTATTTTAAATGTCAAAAATTATTTGCGGCTCCAAGTGTTTTCTTTTCCCATGGAAAACGGGTCCAAATGGCTCTTTGAGTGTTAAAGGTTCCCTGCCCCTGTACTAGAGCCTGTGATTTTTTTGTGTCCTGAGCGGAATAGCCCAGGCTAACCTGATCTCAGAATTTATACAGGGTTGACCCTAATCAGTATTTGAATGGAAGGCCACTAAGGAATACCAATGCAGAGGCAAGCAATGGCAAACTACCTCTGAACATTTCTTGCCTCGAATCCTGTACGGTTGCCATAAATCAGCTCTGAATTTGTGGCAAAAAATGCTTTTTTTCCCATGGCAGCTCTCACCCCATGGAATGGACTGCCTGTGGAGGTGGAGGTGATGTCATAATTATTTGCTTTCAGATGGTGTTGCAAGTCCATTTTATTTGCTAAGGCGTTTAATGGGAAAGTTTAGAAATCCAGGGCACTAGCAAATTAGATAAATGCCGAATGTCAAGATAATAATGCATGCGGAACAGATTCTACAACATTACTCTGAGAGAGATTTACACTGAGGTCTTGATTTAAGTGTCTGGCCTTCTAAGATTAGGCAAATGGCAGCCCAAGAGAGGACCTTCTTGTTTGGGCTGTTACCCAAATTGATCTGGTCTGTTCCCTTTTATTTTGGAGGAATAGCGGGGACAGACCTTGCAGTGTGAAAGACTGGGCCGGGATCTTTTCCACAGTGTCTACAGAGGTCTTTCCCTCAGAAATCCACAAGAAATAAGATTTTAAGAAGGGATCTAGGGGTTCACAGGCAAAATTGGCCCTTCGACGATAATAAGAGAGATAATCTTCTTGGAACAAAGAAGAGTTCCATTTCCAGGCAGGAACAATACTATGGAAAAAGGGATGATTAGCTTAAAACCTGGGAGCACTCAACTCCTGGGGAGATCGAGGCTGCATTGATTAAATTAATGTCAGGGGGATTTCAAGATTAAATTCGTGTAAGAAAGAACCTTGAGCGATTGGTGCCAATGGCTAAGTTCTCTACCAATTTATGCGTATGCTGCCTCGCTGCTGCCCCCTTTACCAACAGCTGTCTACAGCCCGATGTATTGTTTAGCCCATTGTATTGTTTAGTAAAGGCTTTTCTGCTAGTGTGTGTGTGTGTACCAATCACTCAAGGTTCTCTGGAATGTATTAATTTGGAAAAAATGTTTTGATTCAACTTGTAATTGTAACATTAACATTAATTCTGTTTCTATTACAAGTCTGTTTTCTCAACTAAATTACCAAGAAGACTGTAAACATGCTAATAAAATTGCTTTGACTGTTTTAACATATGTATACAGACACAATGTTTTGGCTTCACCATTGATTTTATCAATATGCACCTCTGCTGGTTCTTTTTTTTTCTTACTCCTGACAAATGGCAGGTATCAACCAGCTCTTAGTCTTTACAACTACTAGTCAGTGTGAAACTCAGATGCTGAGTTTCTGTAGAATCATGTACAATCCACACAGTGTTAATGCAACCCGACATTCTTCATACCATTTTTTTTTCAAAAAGACCGAGGTTTTCAGGAAAGCTCACATGGTAGGTAACATTCAAACTATACTCCAGGAGAGATGTTATGATGAAGCTGAGTGCTTGATGCCAGGAGCTGTAAATCAATTAGAAATAGCCAAGAAAATGTAAACACAAACATAATTTATTGTTTTATTTTTAACCTTTACATGCTGAGATGGAATCTAAAAAAGAACGGCATCACAATCAAAGCAGTTGTTAACAGCAGCAGCGGAAAACAGGAGCTCAATATAGTTTTTAGTTAGATATTTCTGTACTGTTTGGTAGGAAGGGGGCAAGATATAGCCAATCTCTCTTGGAAGCTAAGCAGGGTTGGCATTTGGAAGAGAGATCCTCCAAGAAGACTCTACTGAGGAAAGTATAACACTTCCTCTTGCCTTGGAAGGCCCTTGCTGGGGTTTGGAGAAGTCAGTGTGAATGACAGCATGTGACTTGTGTACATAATGTTACTATTTAACAAGTTTCCAAGTGCTTTTGGGTCATTTCAGTGTCTTTGTGTTTCTTGGCCAGAATATTGAACTGGAAACAGGTTAACTTGTTCCTCAGCAATTGGATAGTTCTGCCACTGAAATTTGTAAGCATCCAAAAGAGGAGTCCAAAGTCAGTGTGGGCCTGCCCTTTATGGCCCTGCAGGCTCACACTTTGTCCTCTGTCTGCCCGACATGCCAGGCAGCTCATGTGCTGGCCCAGCCCCAACTATTTCCCTGAGGGCACTGCAGCTGGCTACGTCTTTCTGCTCCTGCCTCCCTCTGCCTACCACATGGCAGTCAACAACCCAGGTACATTGGAGCCACCTTTCTCTTAATTCTCCCGAAGTAAAAGATTTAGACCAGGGATTACATGGGGAATTTTAAGAACAGCTTGTCAGCATTACCAGAAGATGGTGGCCGTAGAAGGAAGGACCATGATCAACCACACACAACTGTTATGAAGGATGCAACAAGTCACAAAACTCTGAAAGATTCCTCCAATGTGGAGGCAGCTACTCTGATGTGCCTTCTTTTCCAGTGAGGAGGATGAGGGAAAGCAGGATGGGTTCTCTGCTTTGGGAAAAGAAGCTTATGGATGCCAGAGAACTCACCCAGAGACATAACCTTCAGGATCACTGGGACCAAGACATGGATATTAAAAATAACAGAACATTCAGAGAAGAGACTATATGCGTCCCTAAAAGTTGTGATGTGATGTAAACCCATTGGTCAGTAATGACCTGGGCCTTGCAAAGGGCCTTTACCTTTACCTTTACCTTTAAGAGAATATTTAAAGCTCCTTCACTATTTCCAAGGATGGCAAGTTTTGTGTAGAACAGAGGTCTGCAACCTGCGGCTCTCCAGATGTTCATGGACTACAATTCCCATCAGCCCCAGTGGGATTTGTAGTCCATGGACATCTGGAGAGCCGCAGTTGCAGACCCCTGGTGTAGAATGTATTAAGCATTCCCAATCCATTTTGCCTTTCTTTTTCGTTCTTACGCGCGTCCCCCTCTATGTTATGGAGTTCAGCAGTGCCAAATATATTCTGATTTCAATATCTGGCTTGACAATGGTGCATTTGAATAAACTACTAGAAAAAAATGCTCAGTCTGTTTTACTTTCATATTGTTTAAACTGTATTTGGTGCCCTTTTGTCCCGTTCTGCTTCTTGCTCTTAGCTGTATTCTTCCCCTTAATCTCACTTTCCTCAATCTTATTTGTTCAAAGTGCCATTTAAACAGATTGGTTGGATGGCCCTCACCAGTGATATAATCATCATATCAATGATAGTATTGCATGATATCAGTGACAGAACTCTGGAAAGTCACCATTGGCCTCTGTGGGGGAAATATGTGCTCTGTGCCCCCTCCCACATTTAGAAGACTGGTATAATCCACACATGAGGCAAGGCATATTAGGAAAACCACTCTTGCGAAGGAGGAGGAGTATGACGATGAGGATGAGGAGACTCAAAGTGCCTTACAACTCCTTTCCCTTCCTCTCCCCACAACAAACACCTTGAGAGGTAAGTAGGGCTGAGAGAGCTCTGAAGAACTGTGACTAGTTCAAGGTCATCCAGCAGGAATGTAGGAGAAGGGAAACAAATCCGATTTACCAGATAAAAATCTGCAGCTTATGAGGAGGAGTGGGAAATCACATCTGATTTTTCAGATTAGAGTCCACCTTCTCTTAACCACTATACCACACTGGGAAAGAACATATGCTATGATTTCAAGTAAAGCAAAGGATTAGAGTAAGTGCAACCTCTAACTGTGGGTTCTGTGGGGCAGAACTTGGAATGAATTTGCAACAACAAATTTTAAAAACAAAATGGTTTATTTTCTTAACATATAACATCAAACATCAACATTTAACGTCACACTTCAAGGTCCTGTTCAGGTTTCATTTTCAAGTCCTTATATTTACAGTCCACTGATACTGCCAAGTCCAATTCTTCTTTGCCAGTGGGTTGGCTCCTGAAGACTCCAAGGGCTTGATGAACAGGATTCAACATGATGAAGGTTTCCAGGAGAACTCTCACCCATTACAAACATAAAAAAACCCAAGGTCCGAGTCTGGTAGCCTTGTCTCCTCCAAACTACATGAGCTCTGAAGCCTTCTGCTGCTTTGAGTCTATACCCCTTTGTGGCTCAACCCATTGTGAGCATGGGGATTACATAAGCAGTTATGGTGGCCTGGAATGGTTGCTAGTTGTTGCTGAAGCTCAACATTATTGGTTGAGGACATGAGAGCAAAATGCGGCTTGACTGCCTGGCTTCTTGGGTCTTCCAGAGTAAGACTTGGGAGGACTTTATACCCCAGTGTCAAGATATGTCAACCCAAGCAATAGTCAGACTTTTGAGTTCAGAAATCAGTTTATTGACAGGTTCTTACAAACAGCAGGCAAGCCAGACTTTGCTGGAACTGGGTTTTACTACAGAATTTCATGGTTAATATCTCTTCCCCCAAACACCCCTCTAGCCCCCACACTTGGGATCCCAGGGGGTAAAATCTGCAACGGCATTCCAAAGCAGTGCTAAGTCTTCTAGGCCACACCAGAGATAAAGCCAGGTATTGGCCAGCCCAGAGGATGAGAAAGTTGCTGCATGCCCAAAGCAAAGGAAAACAAGCCGGAGCTTTCCACCTTGCCACCTGCTCCCGACCCACTCCGTAAACTCACGGCAATAACCAGGGAAGAGCTGAAATTTAACAGGTCTTAACAGGGTCCTGACTACCAGCCCAGCCAATTGGCCATGCTGGCAGGGGGCTGATGGGAATTGTAGTCCGTAACATCTGGAGTGCCAAAGGTTCGCCACCACGGCTCTAGCCAATCAGTTTAAATGTATAACATTAAGCGAGGGAATATAAGTGCATTTTCATGGAGTGGACCAAGTCAGGTACTTAGTAACCCACACTCATAAAAAATGAATAAAAAATTAAGTCAGCGCCTTTGATTTAACTTGATGCAGGCTTCGTTGTCTACCAACGGGTGCTGAGCGTGAAGAAACTCACTGCATAATGGTTCGGATTCATGCAGCGGCTGCTGTCAAACTTGTGTTGTGCTGTGTGGAAAACTTATCATGGGAATGCTTGTCGCCATGGTAACCACAAACCTATAGCTCAGCTCTCTCTCTCTTTTTTCCAAACCTCTTTGTCTGGAATGCTCTGCCTTTTCCCTTTCCTCAGCGCGACTGTATTGTTTTGGAACAGGTTTCCGGCCCCCTCCGACACGATCTGATTCATGGGAATACAGAATATGAAATATGCCAAACTTTTGAGAAATAACCACACCACATCGGATGCACGGCTGAACACGACAGCTCTCACTACCCCTTTGTTCCTGTTTGCTGTCATCATCAATCCTTCTTTTCTTTTAATTACAATCAGTACCTTTGCCATTGAATAAAAGGCAGGCACGGCAGACAAAAGTCACAATTCCCTCTCAGTGGCATAATTTTTAAAATGTGTGCCATTTCCTGCTGGGCTTTGATGTTTTAATTTTAATTCTGTTTCTCCAATCTGTTTGCAATCGGGGGGTTTGATTCAATACAGGGATGACGGGGTGCACATTCATATGGATCAATCTGTACAAATATCTGTTGGGATAACTTCTGTGGCAGGCGCATTTTGAAAACAATGTTCCCTTCTCTCAGGGCTGGCTCCCATAGTCAATTTGGCCTCCAATCAATGCCTCCAGCAGGCCTGCTTGTGCAGAGATCAGACCAGTGATTGGACTGAGGGCTATTGCTCCCTGTGGAAAGCAGCAGTGGCGTAGGAGGTTAAGAGCTCATGTCACTAATCTGGAGGAACTGGGTTTGATTCCCAGGTCTGCCACCTGAGCTGTGGAGGCTTATCTGGGGAATTCAGATTAGCCTGTGCACTCCCACACACGCCAGCTGGTTGACCTTGGGCTAGTCACAGCTTCTCGAAGCTCTCTCAGTCCCACCCACCTCGCAGGGTGTTTGTTGTGAGGGGGGAAGGGCAAGGAGATTGTCAGCCCCTTTGAGTCTCCTGCAGGAGAGAAAGGGGGGATATAAATCCAAACTCTTCTTCTTCTTCTTCCTCTTCCATTAATTAAATAAGTATTCTACAAACAGCGAAAGGCGAAGAAGAAGAAGAAGACGAAGAAGAAGAGGAGGAGGAGGAGGGGGAGGGGGAGGGGGAGGAGGAGTTTGGATTTATATCCCCCTTTCTCTCCTGCAGGAGATTCAAAGGGGCTTACAATCTTTTTGCCCTTCCCCCCTCACAACAAACACCCTGTGAGGTAGGTGGGGCTGAGAGAGCTCCGAGAAGCTGTGACTAGCCCAAGGTCACCCAGCTGGCGTGAGTGGGAATGTACAGGCTAATCTGAATTCCCCAGATAAGCCTCCAAAAGTGTGAAAAACTCACTGCAAAACTGACAGCCACAGAATTACCTTGGAGCCATTATTAAAACATACGGATCCAGCTAAGCCATTCATAGTCCATATAGATGCCTCGGACAAAGCCTTAGAAGCCACATTGCTCCAGAAAGCTACAGATAGGAAATTGCACCCCTGTGCCTATTTATCCAAAACATTTACAGAATCCGAACTTAAATGGACTATAGGAGACAAGGAAATAGGGGCCATTAAATATACCCTATCCACTTGGCAGCACTGGTTGGAAGGAGCGCAACTCCCATTTGAAGTTTGCACTAATCATAAGAATTTGGCCACCCTTCATGCTCCTAGAAAGTTGACCGCCAAACAACTTCACTAGGCAGATTTCTTCTCCAAATTCAATACACCATCCATTTCTCCCCGGGCAAATCAAACCATTTAGCAGACGCCCTCTCCCGCCTTCCAGTGCCAGAGGGGGAGGTATCTGCTCTGCCCCAAACTATCATGTCATCCTCCCAGTTATTATTTGTTATTATTATTTATTTGATTTAATATACCGCCCTATCCCCGAAGGGCTCAGGGCAGTGTACAATATAAAACATCATATATAAAATCATAAATATAATTTAAAACAACAGTTATATCCTAAAACAGCATCCCACGAAACCAGTTAGGACTGATGGTCACCACCTGATCACAAACCTGTTTGCAGAATGGTCCGCCCATCCAGCAATTGCTGTGCCTACCTGAAGGGATGCTTTCCTCCTTCTAACAGGCAGCGTCTCCGGAAGAGGGCGAATCTTCACTACAGTTACGGGAGGGACTTTAGTGGAGGGAAGAGCTTTTATACATTCCGCCCTCATTGCATAAGGCTATGATTCAACAGGGGCATAATTCCAACTCTACCAGCCATTTTGTCTTCATTAAAATGCTCCATCTGCTCCAGCGGCAGTGTTGAGGGCGCACTATGCATAATAGACCTATTTTCAAAACAAGCCCACTTTGTGCCTTGCTCCTCCCTACCATTCACTCTTTAACTAGCCCAGATGTTCATAGAAAATATATATCAACTTTACTCCACACCTGATAAGATCATCTCGGATCGTGACAGCCAGTTAATGTCACATTTTTAGAAGGCTTTCCTGTAGCTATTGGGGGTGGAGCAAGCTCTGTCATCCACTTAGCATGTGGAATCTGGTGGCCAGTTGGAACACACCAATGTATGAAGTCATTACGATGATGCAATGAAGAGACGAGACGCAGCGATTTCAGGAAACCGGTGGAGAGAAGCCAGCGGCTAATCTAGCTGATCTGGCCAGTCTGCCGAGCTGGGGTCCCTGGCACCTTTATTAAGGGTTTGGGAAGGTGGGCGAGCGGGAGAAAGTTGCGCAATTCATGACTCAGCGGAGGGCTGCGTACGTGCAGGGAGAAACTTTCCTGTCTGGGTCGAATCCACATTCAGGCATCTTGTGACCCAGGTGTCTGGGGGATCTCGTGATGTGCGTACGTGTGAGCCCAGGAGGGGACAGATGGTGCAGGCATTCCTGTGCAATTTCTGAAGCTCTACTGGGTTCGCTAATGCACCCCTACAAATGTAACCCTGGAACAGTATGTGCAGTGCCATACCAATTACCACCAGGACAATTGGGCTGATTTATTCCCCTTTGCAGAGCATGCGTGCCATAATGCAGTTTACAGTAGCACCAGCAAACCCCAGTTTGAAGTAGTATCCGGTCAATCTGGTAAACTCCTCCCCTTCTTGGGGCATCCTGCTGTCGATCCTCCTGAACTCCTGAGTGGATTCAGCAGATGGTGCAAGCTTGGGGTCCATTACAGCGGACCCTCTAAAGAGTCAAGGAAAGTCACAAAGTGCAAGCTGATAAGCAAGATGTCTGCTGTCTTTGGCTGTGGGTGATCTGGTATATCTCTCCACCAAGAATCTATGTGGTATGCAGGGGTGTAGAAAACTTGGACAGAAATATCTAGGTCCCTTTAAAGCTGTTTGCAAAATCAATGACGTGGCTGGGCAACTGGACCTGCCCAAAAACTTTTGTAAAATCCACCCTGTTTTTCATCGCGACCTCCTCAAGAAGGCAGCCCCACCGGATTCCTGGCACCCCACCCTCCTGACCTCCTTCGATACTAGTTAATGCGGAGCCTCATCACAAAGTTTGGGAAATGCTGGACTCTCGCATCCATCGCAAATGCTCACAGTATCAAATCTCGTGGACTCATTTTCCACCTGGCCAAAATGAATGGGTGGATGCCAGTCATGTCAGGGCTTCCAGACCGGTTAAAGCTTTTCATCGGGCGTATCCAGTGGTGGGATCCAAAAATTTGAGTAACAGGTTCCCACGGTGGTGGGATTCAAACAGTGGCGTAGCGCCAATGGGGCTGGGCGGGGCATGGCGGAGGCGTGGCCGGGAATTCCGAGGGTGGGGCATTAATAATTTCTCTGTTACTGTAAAAAACCCTTACTGTAAAAAAAGTTCCTAATTTCCATCTGATATCTTTCTGTCCATAATTTAAACTCATTATAGCAAGTCCTATCGTCTACTGCCAACAGAAACAACTACTTCTCCTCTATCTGACTGCCTGTCAAATACTTAATGCTTTCAAATACTTAATTTTGTTTCTAGAAATCAAAAGAAGGATACTTTCCTTAAGGAACTTTACCATATTTCTAAAACATGTTTTTAAAACAGCCCAACAGGGAGAATTATCCCGTTTTCTACCTTCGCTAACCAGCCACATAGGAAACAACAGGACTTTATGATTTTTGGACCTAATGGAATTTCTAACGGAAAAGCAGACCCAATTAGTAACCCCCTCTCGGCACACACAAATGATTAGTAACCCACTCTTGGGAACTGGTGAGAACCTGCTGGATCCCGCCTCTGGGCATATCCTGAATAACCCGGGGAAGGGCTTTAGAGGGAGCGGAAATGTCAAACCCATTGTCTGATATTGGGCTGTCTAGCTGGGAGGGGGACACGCCTGGAGTTGCTTTCGCTTTTGCAGGTGCACAGCTATCTAATAATCCGGCCTTGAGTGTCTGCTGCTGGGGTGGGCCTCATGTCTGGACTCAGTTTTGCTTTTGTGTTTCCAGGTGGGGGTGTAAGGTTGCAGTTCAACCTTGATGGGATGCCTGCTGTAGTTCCTGGCAGAGTGCCCGGATTAGTTATCAGTTGCTGTCTGCTTGCCTGTGTGAAACTGTCTGTGTGAGTTTCAGTGTGAGAACCTGGATTGTTTATGCTTTCTCTTTCCTTGGCGGGAACTTGTCTGAAGCCCATAAAAGCGGCTGCTTGAGTTCTGGAAGTTAGTTCTCACATTGCCTGTCTTGACTAAGGATGCCAGCTCAATAAAGAACTTAATACAGTTGCTTTTGACTGGACTTTACTGGTTCATTACTGGGGGTGGGGAACCTGGGACATATTATCAATTTCTTGGCTCATTTTTACTTAGAGTCATCTTCTTTACTGTACCCTGAAGTCTACCAATACAATCCTTTGATCAACCAGAGCATTTATTGGGTTCTAATCCAGGGAATCTGACAACTGCACACACAAAGGGCTAGGAATGTGGTTGCTGGGAATGTCCTGCAAAGCTGCTAGGATTTTTTCCATCACATCTTAAGACAGAAACCCTTCTGGAAGCAAAGATAGGAATCACTGAACACCATGCCAACGTGATCAAAAACCTCAATGTTGCCCCATATCATTTTAAACAATAATTTGCTCTTGAACATTTAGCCCAAGGAAGCATTCAGTGTTGTTCAAAAGTTTGCTTGCTAGACTGTGAACATTGATTAGTCCTGATAACAGTAATGAAGCATTATTTTACTTAACCCCAGATAGTTTGATGTTCTGACTAAAGCACAATTTTCAGATTAAAGCACAGTGACTGAGGATGACGTTTAGGATTTCCAAGTGCACCCTGCAGCCCCACTGAACTCAATGCAAGACATTTTTTTTGCATCTTGTGAACCAAAAGCCATAATGTACACAGACTTTTACACTGTGCCCTTCCTATTTGTCTGTAAAACAAGAAGAACCATTTTAATTAACTAACCCCAAAGCAGGAAGGGAGAAAAAGATACACTGATCACAAACAGCAACAGCAATTATTTGTGACTGTCACAGACATAGGAATTAATTACTAACAAGAGCAATGACTTCAGCACGTTTTTAAAAATACTGCATTTTTTTTAGCAAAAAGAGTCACCTGTGCAAGTTTCACATTGCAAACTAAAAAGGTGTAATGTACTGTCAAAGGCTTTCACGGCCAGAATCATTGTAGCTTGTTTCCTTGGCTGTATGGCCATGTTCTAGCTAGTAGAGCCTCTTTCCTGATATTGGCTGAGGCTCAGAGGATCTGATTCAGAGGATTCAGATCCTCTGATTCAGATCCTCTAAAGATGCCAGCCACAGATGCAGGCGAAACGTCAGGAGAGGATGCTGCTAGACCACGGCCATACAGCCCGGAAACCACACAGCACCCCACTAAAAAGGTGTAATTTGTCGTCTGAATCAGTTTCTGGTATTTAGCAAAGGGCTAGTGGCCACTCTTTTGATTTGTACAGTTCTCTCCTAAAAAACAGGCTGACTGTTTTTTTCCATGTATTTTTTTAGCAGAATCCTCCAATTTCTCCGCTTCCCACAGAATGATTGGCAGTGGATTGTTCTGGATGACTCTGCTCAGACCTGATTCAGACACAGGCATGGATTTAAGAAACCTCAGACATCTAGTTAGCTTTCCCATACATTTAACTCCTAGCCAGTGGTACACCTCACTAATGCTACATTCTGGGTCTAATACAGACGTAAATACTATTAGAAAATCTCTGCTTCCATTCGAAGCTTGTTTATCAAAACATAATTATTTCATTCTTAGCATAGGTTAAATCCACAGAGCATTCTACCATCCATCCATCATTGTTGCATACATAATTAAAGGAAAGCAATTACATGAGTCCTTAAGAGTTTCATACTCCACAAGTAATCAGGTTGCAGGCAATGAATCCCTCCTGAGAAGAAGTTCCCAACCAGTATAGCTTCCCATAGTTTTAGGAGGTCAGAATCATCTAATAGCCAACAGTCCCACTTGATAAGGGTGCACGTTCTTGACTGACACCTCATAACTTCAAACACCATATGAAGTTATCTATACTTTAAATGCCTTCTTATCTATATATATAAAAAGCTAACCGTGTATGTGTTGATGACAGGGTACCTCGATAGCTACTGGGCCAATTCCTCTGAAACTTCCCATACACACTCCTCAGCCAAGCGAGTGTGTTCAAAGCATCTTCGGAAACTCTGACACTCCTCCTGTGCCAGGAAAACCTCCTCTACAGTCCCAGCAACACTTCTTCTGCAGCCTCTCCCAACGCTTTCTGCACTCTACCAGCTGCCGGGGCTTTCGCAGCGTTCTACTATTATGTAACCCTTTCGCTGTCGCGACAACTCACCTGTCGCTGAAATCAAACTTCTTCAGCCCTTACAACGCCCTCCATCTCCAGACATATCCCGCTGTGCGCGCTGCCCAAACGTTGCAAAATCCACCCCTCAAGGCTTGCCGCCCAAGCACCGGTCTCTGCTACCAGCCAGCCAGCCTGTCCACACCCCTCCTCCAGATGCACATTCCCCCAGCGCAAACGGCCAATAACAAGCCTCTATTTTTAACGTGCAGCTGCCTCCGCCTTAACTCGTGGGTAATCCAGCTTCGCATTCTTTTAGCAACGGCCACTAATAAGCCTTATTTAATCGCAGCCGCTCCGCCTTTAATCCTTCACAGGCAATCCCCCTCTCCCCACACTCTTTTTTTTTCTCTGCTGTGTACTTCCAAACCCGCTGCAGACCTCACATTCTTCAAGGGACTCCGCTCCCTGTCCCCAGCAACCAACTTTCCCTCTCTCTGTAGCCACCTCGCTGCCTTCATCATTCCTCACTTCAGCCTTCCCGCAGCTGGAAGTGCAGCTCTGAGGGCTGCAGCCTGCCATCTTCACGGCCCTCCTTCACGCCGCCAAAGCAAACCCCATACTGCCTCCCACCACTCACACGTTTCTATCTTCTCACACGTGAGGGATTCTCCCCTTTTCACACAGGTATTCCTCCCACTTTTCTTGTGTCCACCTCTCTCCATACACACAGTTCACTCTTGCCCCTCCTCCCACACATCTGCAAAACATCACATACACAATTCTCCACAGCTGTCCTGCCTCGCCACTTTTCTTTCTTGCACGCATACTCTTTCAATCTCACAATCTCAGCCATTACTTTCCCACACACACACAACAAATACTTCCCACACACGTTCCCCCCCATCCTCACACATATTCCCCACTCTGCCCCCTGGGTTCTTGTCCCACACCTTCATCCACCTTTTCCTCTCTACACTTCCCAGTCTCTTGCCCCTCCCTCACACATCTCACAAAACATTTCAAACTCGCCTCACACATATATTCTCCTCCATATCTCTGCTCTGCCTCTCACTCACATCATTACTTCCTGCACCCATCTCCTCCACACCCACTTCTTCACCTCCCCTGCCCTCCTCACAGGCTTCTCCTCCTTCCCGCACACGCAAAATAATGCTTTCAAACCACTTTCACAACTGCTTTGCAAAGTGGATGCTCTTTTAAGCCATTCCTCAAGACAGCTTCAAAGAGCTCTGAAAGCAGTTTGAAAGTGCATTAATTCTGCATGTGCGGAATGAGCCACAGTCAACCATCATCACATAAGCACAATTCTCACTCCATATTCTCCACAGCTGTCCTGCCTTTACTTACTTCACTTTATAATCCATACCAAACAACAAAACAGTCTGTCCCTCACACACACAACTTCTCCACCAACTCAACCATCTCTGCTCTCCCACCCTGCAAACAACTAACTCCTTGCAAACTACTCCACCCACCTGCCTTCCTCCTCTCCCGCATTGTAGTCTCAAACCTCTATATGTTCATACTCCTCTCTTTGTGGTTTCCTTTAAAACACTGTTGGCCAGCCTTCTCTACACCAGCTGCCTTTCAAATTGCAAGAGACATGGAATCCCCACTTTCTATTTTTCTAAGCTGAACGTGGGACCAATTTGGCAATTCATCCTGCTTACTGACATTTATGCTATGAGGATTTCAACTCTACCCCAAATCTACCATCCCTTCTCCAAATTCACATACCTAAGCTGCATATACTCCTCTTCCTTGCTCTGTTACAGCACTGTTGGCCAGCCTTCTCAAGACCGACTGCCCAAATTGCAAGACAAAACCCACTATTTTATCGTTACATTCCACCATGCCAACTCCACCTGATTACTGAGGTTTCTGTTTAGAACGCAGGTGTGCCTTCCTCAGGGGTACATCTGGAGAACCACCTGTGCAGCACTTACACTGTATGACACGCAAGCCAATGAGGATTTCCTCAGACACAACCCCCCCCTTCCCATCCACCACTCTTACTCCCAGCCACAGGCCTGTGCGCACACCAGCCTTGCACGCCAGCCTACACTCCAAACGCCACCCCTAACGCCTGCACCATGGGTTACCCACCACTGCTCTAAGGGGCCATGCACAGCTTCTAACACAACACCAACCACTTACCACACACTTCACCTACACTTCTCTAACTGTACCAACCAACACCCATGTTCCCATGACGGCCTCTTCCACATCCTCAGCTCACTGCTACCACACCCTACAACCCACAACACACCCCTATACACACTCATGCCCTCCCACAAACCCGCCTTTGCCTCCTTCTGCTATGGGAAGTACAACCACACTGGCCTCCCTCAGAAGGCTCCTATGCCCTCCTCTGACATTCACCTGCTAAACCCCATTCATTCCACACATCACACATACCTACACAAACTACCACATGGCAAACAGCCAGCATGTTATCACTAAGCTCTATGACTGAAGTGTGTGTCCTTATTACACGGCTCTGAAATTCACTGGAACACCGAAGGAATGTGTTTGCGGCACTCACAACAATGACAATGCCTCAACAGGCACACCCACACCACCACAAGCCTTTAAACCACCGCCAAATCAAATCCATTCCTAGGTAACACCAGGAAATACAACTCATGCTTCCAAATGCACTCATTCCCCCAAGGAAATTGACACAACTCAATTCCTCCAAACTTTCACAGTGACAGGACAAATTTACCATATACTCGCCTCCCTGCTCCCCTATCCAGATAGTCACCATGAACTCCTTCCAATTAATTCCATCGGTGATGCCAATGATGCACTGCATGCACACTGTGTGATTTCTACCACCATCAGAACTTCCACTGTTTGCCAACTGCAACAGCTACTTCACAACAAAACAATGGAACAACACAAGATACTGTATACCAACATGCATTGTGACACTAAAAATTTAACAAGCGTCCACTTTCTCTTTCCTTTCCTTTCCACTTCACCAGACTGAGCCACAGCAATGCGTGGCCGGGTACAGCTAGTATTGTATAAAAACTTGGCTCATTCTTACTACTTTTTATCACATCAAAACAAAAATTTATATTAGGCATTCGTTACAAATTGCATAACCAGCTTTGCACACGATCAAAACATAAGTGAGCCATCATAAACTTTAATGAAGGAGGGGGAAATAAATTATCCAGTTATTGACAATCAATTCCCAGAGACTCATGACTACTAGAAGGTACCTAGGTTAGTAATTTGAGGGTTCCAGTCAGATGGGACATATAAAAGTAACCACATCATCAGAGTGGTCTTTACCTTTGCATAAAAGAAGACGAATTAGAGAAATCCTCAACTCAGTGTAAAAATTATAGTGAAGCAAAAAAAGACAAGAAAAAATAGTTAAAGACTCTCCCCTGCGCAAGAACCAGCTCACCACTGATCCATGGGGTGATATCACATCACAACATTTCCTAGGCAGACTATGTTTACAAGATGGTTTGCCGTGGCCTTCCTCAGGCATCTACACATTACCCCCAGCAAGCTAGTTTTACCGACTTTGCAAGACAGAGTCAACCAAAACAGAGTCAACCTCATCCCGACTTCTGTCAAGATTGAACTCAGACTCCTATTGATAGCGGAGCCAGAAGTAAATTCGTCCCACTTCTGGACTTTTGTTTGACTAAGGATTAAACTATGTTTTATTTCTGTGTTAGGTAGGTAGAAGTCAACTGTATTAGATAGGAAATAGGATTTGTAGTTTTCTCTGTATCTGTGACTGCGTGGAACCTCCTTGGCTCAAGGCAAGAATCCGCCTCGGCCCCACCTGAGCCTGTCCTTTCATATGTAAAGGTCCCTGATGGGCGCAGACAAAAGAAGATCTCGGGGAAAGCGCCTCGCCCTGCCAAATCCCGTCAGCAGGCAGATAAGGGGCCATCGTCATCAAGCTCCGTTTCCTGACCCCGAACACCTGGAGGACCCTTTGTGATTCGTTTCGGCTGGGGCAGAAGTCGGGATGAGGTTGACTCTGTCTTTGTCATCGCCTCGCCCTACTCTGGCGCGAAACCCAAGAAGGAAATGCCTATCGAACTCTGATTGGTCTTTGCATGTCGCAAATGCATGATTGGTTGTTTTGAATTTTGTTAATGAATGGTGGTGGGCTGTCTTGAGTTCTCCCGGGCTCCCGACGGGAGAAAATGTATTTAAGATGTTGTAAGGCTGCTAGGCAGCGCAGTGTCCTTATGGAACGGAGGTGCTGACACTTAGGTCAGCATCTCAATAAACCTTCCCTTTATTATACTCGCCGTGTCGGGTCTTGCTTGGGTTCCTGGGCGCTGCTGAGAGCTGGGTACCTCGGAGCCTGTAAAAGTTACCAAGAGCAGTGCGGTAACACTATCAGGATCGAACACAGAGTTTTGAGTGCAGGGCTGCATCTACCTCTCTGTACCACGAGGCTGAAGATGAGATTAACACTTCAGAATTGCTACTTAATAATGAAAGCATCATGCATATTCATTTGTGTGGGCCTCCTCTACCCTTTCTCGCTATATGGAACAATGGTCTGACCAGAGCCGTAGCCACAAGGGGGTGGGGTGGGGACTGGTGCACTCACACCCCTTCTTCTTCCCCCCTTGCTCCACCAGACTTGACAGAGGCCACTGCCCTGACCCTCCACGACCGAGGGAGGGCAGAAGCCACCCTGCGGGAGGGCAGGGTTCAGCCAGTGGCAGCTCGGAGCCGGCCTGCCCCAAAGTGCCCATTTGAGCTTCCAAGCCCTGCCCCCCTCCCTGCAGGCCAGCTCCTTCCCTCCGTGGTCTCCCTCCTGGCTATGGTACATGGGGGGCACGGGGGCACAGGGAGCTGGGCAAGGGAGGGCTGGGTCCCCCTGCTAGCCACCCCAACCTCCTGTCCCAGTCCCCTTGCTAGCTACCCCCCATTTCCTGTCCAGGTCCCCTTTATAGTCACCCCACCACCTTCCTGTCCCCTGGCCCAGCCGTGCCTCTGGATTAGAAGGCTCCTGTGGAATCCTGGGTAAGGCAGTGGTCACAGCTGAAGCACCTTGCAACAGGAGCTGCGGAAGAATACGATGGATGGAAAAGCGGAAAGGTGCAGGCTGAGCTCCGGAGCCCCTCCAGGAAGCGAGTCCACTTCTTTGGCCCAAACAAAAGCTTCTCCCTCCACAGAACTCAGCCTTGGAGGCTTTCAGCACTTTGGGGTTGATCAAGCTCGAACCCCCCCCCCCCCGGTTTGCAAATGACCACTGCTCTTTTTTTTTTGCAAGGCTCCCCACTCTTCTTGTATTGAATTGCCAGCTTGCTTTGGCTGGGGCAGTGGGGAGGGGAGGTTCCAGTTCTCCTCCGTGTGGTGGTAGGGGAAGCGCCAGGTGCTCTTCTGCGAGGTTCTTTCTCTCCTTTTTTCTCCCCTCCCTCTCCTTTTTTGCTTTCTTTCTCTCCTTTTTCTTTCATTCTCTCCCCTTCTTCCTTCCATCCCTTGCCACCTTCTCCAATCCCTACCCATCCTTTCCCACCCTGAGCTGTGATTTGATGGTGATTTGGGGGTGACAGTGCAAACATCATGAGAATCCATGTTTTCCAAGCAGGTTTTTGCACCATGGAGCATGGGATGCTGATTGTTGCGTTCAGATGTGTGGCAAAAGGCTTGAGCTATGATTTGATTGTGATCTGGGGGTGACAGTGCAAAAATCATGAGGATCTATGAGTATCCATGTGTTTTAGCCACATTTTTGGGCCACTGTGGTGCCACGCAGCATGGGATGCAGGATTATTATGTTCAGACATGTATCTAGGGATATGAGCTGTGGTGTGCAGGTGATTTTGGGGTGACCAAGTGGAAAAATCATTCGGATCCACAAGGATCCATGATCTTCAAGCAGGTTTTTGCTCCATTGCAACACCACGGTGCATGGGATGTGTGATTGTTGTGTTCAAACATGCAGCTAATGACTGGAGTTGTGATGTGCTGGTGATTTTGGGATCATTTCGTGCAAAACTCATGAGGATCCATGTTTTTCAAGCAGGTTTTTGTGCCACTGTGGGATGCGTTATTTTTATACTTTACCATCACCTGCATTTCTGCCAAGGAAGGGAAATTGGAGAAAGGCACATGAAATGTACACAGGATTCTAAGATACCTTTGATCTGCTAGGGAGTTTTATCTCGTGATTCAAGGTGAGTTTTATTATTTGCTTATCATCCTGTCATTGATGTGCCGCGGCTTAGCAAAGATAACCATAACGCTCAATGGATTGCTCGGACAGGTTAGAAGGTTATCTGAGATGGCATTCTTCACACCCTTGTCTGCAGGGTTTTATTTTTCCTACCAATACTTTCCTTTGCAAAGATAGAAACAAGTTGCAAAGAGAAGCACAAGGTTTAATACTTTGAAACATATCATGAGTGCTTTTAAAGAAGTAGAGGATAATTGACTCCTATTTTAGGGCTATGTCTGCTAAGACTAAAGCAAAGTGCTATCATGAATAAGTAAAATATCTCCTCCTAAACACGGGATAGTCATCAATGGTGACTTTATTCCATTTCTCCAATGTGCATCAGCAGCGGTCCAGTATAAAATCAGTGAACTGGTGTATGAAAGGCATTAATTAAAAGGCTTTAGGGATATCACACTGTTCAGTGTTATGAAAATTCCAGTTCAAGGAACTGATTGTAAGCATCAAAGAAGGAACATCAAGTTAAAGACACATACCAGTAAAAGTTTCAGAGATCTGCATGTGATGCGGAAAGGAAATGACTGTTCCTCATATAGATGATGAGATGGAAGTTGTACAGTCACCTCTTATTGTGTCCCGGTTTCTAGGATGCCTTCAGTGGTCATGCCTTCACTCTTTCCATAATGAAGGAGAAAAGGAGGAGGAGGAACAGGAGGAGTTTGGATTTGCAGGCACCCTGCCTTCCTCTCCTGTATGGCATTTCAAGGCAGTTTACAAATTTATTTCCTTTCCCCACAACAGATACCTTGTGAGATAGGTGGGACTGAGAGTGTTTTGAAGAACTGTGAGTAGCCCAAGTGTTGGGGGGCACAGCAGGCTCCTGAGTACAGCAGCACATTGCTTCAAAAAGGGTCCCCCAACACCCGGGGGGGCTCCTGAGTATGGCAATACACTGCTTGGAAAAGGGCCTCCCATGTGCAACTGACCTTTCCTTCCCAAATGTGGTTTCGGAGAAAACTGCTGACATTGCAGACCCTCTGGCTCCAATGTGCGTACGTGCAAATACCAAATCCTCTGCTCAAACCCCTGTGCTCTTTGCCCTGTCCATTGTATTGTGTTTCCCCTGCCTGCCTGCCTTGTTTGTTTTTCCTCTTGTAAACTGTCAATAAAAGGGCTTGGGGAGAAACGGGACAGCAGAGTTGCTCCCTGCTTCTCTCACTGGCCGAAACGACATGCTGACTCCATTGCTGTAAGACAACACCCAAGGTCTCCCAGCAAGCTTCATGTAAAGAGCAGGGAAGAACTTCCAGTTCACCAGACAAGAGTCTGCCACTTTTGTGGAAGAGTGGGGAATCAAATCCAGTTCTCCGGACTAGAGTCTACCTGCTCTTAATCACTACACGATGTTGGCTGTCTCCTTTAACAATGCACATCACTTCAGCAATGAACTGGTAGTTCCATGAGCCCTTCTCATCCTGTGACTTCTCAAGAGAGCCAGTGTGGTGTACTCGTGGACTCTAATCTGGTGAATTGGATTTGACTCCCTACTCCTCCACATGTGCGGCAGACCCTTATCTGGTGAACTGGATTTGTTTCCCTGATCCTAAACATAAAGCCTACTGGGTGACCTTGTGTCAGCCACCGTTCTCTCAAAACTCTCTCAGCTCTCTCAGCAGTGGCATAGGAGGTTAAGAGCTCATGTATCTAATCTGGAGAAACCGGGTTTGATTCCCAGTCTGCCGCCTGAGCTGTGGAGGCTTATCTGGGGAATTCAGATTAGCCTGTGCACTCCCACACACGCCAGCTGGGTGACCTTGGGCTAGTCACAGCTTCTCGGAGCTCTCTCAGCCCCACCTACCTCACAGGGTGTTTGTTGTGAGGGGGGAAGGGCAAGGAGATTGTAAGCTCCTTTGAGTCTCCTGCAGGAGAGAAAGGGGGGATATAAATCCAAACTCTTCTTCTTCTTCTTCTACCTCACAAGCAGTCTGTGGTGGAGAGAGGAAGGGAAGGAGTTTGTGTATATGTCTCACATAAAAACATAACAACACTATAGAACTAATGAAACAAACAAAAGAGCAGAAACTGAGAAACTTAGCTTAATTACAATTTCCAGTATAGATGTAAAGATCCAATAATGTTAAACAGATTATGATTTTAAGGGCATATAATGTTCAACTGATATCAAATCACAGTAATTCTGATTTTTTTCCCCAAAAAGTTATAATTTTTTTCAGATTATGAACTTCCTCTGCCTCCTGTGTTAATATCACAATACTAACACCTACACATAGGAATAATTATTTCTGTACATACTACATTTCTATTATTCACAGTTCATTGCATTGTTTCTGTTACATTTATAAGTAACATAAAAGGTACATTTTCCATTTATGTTGGAATTCATGATTAAGTCTTTTATTGACCAAGCTTGTCAGTTTAGACATTATTGCATATTTAAACAAAACATATTGTCTTGATTTGAATTCTCAATTCTCTAGGCTGGGTTATTCTTCCACCTTCCAATTTGTTGCATGTTGTCAAATACTGAAACAATTCCTCTGAGATTTTTCTACGATGCTTTGGTAATATGCCTGATAACATAGTCTTGGCCTCTGTAGCAAATTTAATTTTTAATCATTTTATATTTCTCCATGTATCTTTTTCCAGTATTTTCCCCCTTTTTACATGACCACCACATATGGTAAAAGGAGTCATCGAATGGTTTACATTTCCAGCATTTCCCTTTATAATTCTTATTCATTTTCTCAATGTCTTTTGGAATAATGTACCCATAGTAATACAGGCTGTACCAATTTTTTTTCTAAAGGTTTGGCAAACAGTGAATATTTTTCATTTTGTCCGTAAAGATGCCCATTGTGGGAAAGTATCCCTTCTTCGAAATTTTGCATCCATTTAATCATTCACTTGCTCATCTTCTGTGTCAGATTTTAGTAAGATTTTCTATACAAGTTGTAATAAATGTTCCTTATGTTGCAAAATTTTCCTTTCAGATTCTGTCAAGTTTGTTCCGTTTCCTCCTGTTGTCAGCTGCTTTGAGACTCCTTAAAGTTGAAAAAAGTCCAAATTCTTCTTTTTATGAGGTCCAGTTGAACATACCATAGATTGGTGTTCACTGTTCCTGATCAAAAAAGTGATTTCATGTAAAGCACATATGAAAAAAAACACTCCGTATTTCTTTTAATTTCCCTGCCTTTTGACACAGGATACATTTGAGAGATACATTCCAGACTACTAAAGAAGACCTACTGAAGCTTTGGCTAAAAATAACTTCAATAAGAAACTCTCGTCTTCATTTGAGATGCTACCACTGGAGTGCATTTAGAGTACTCAGCGTTAAAAGCCTGTGAGTGAAAGGACTGGCTTTTTGAAAGAAATAAATATTAGAAGGTTTGCAATGGCCACCTTCCAAGACCAAAGTGACACACAGAAGAAGAATGATAGGTAACCTATGTCTTTTCCTCCTGCTCTTTTCCCACCATTGGCATTTGCAATCCTCTCTGCAGCTCTAATGAGACAGGAAAAGAGAAACACCCCATTCCCTGAGAAATGTCATCAGTTCCACTAAGAAAGATGCTGCAGTTTTACCTGAAATTTAATTTTAGGCAAAAATTCTGTGCCATCTTACACTCATTCCGGAAAGATTTCAGGGAACTATAGACACACAGTCCACCCGCTCACCTGAACCAGTGTAGGGTATCATCTAACCTATGTACAAATCCACCCTTAGCCATGGTGCTGATCTTCGATCCATTCTGAGAGCAAGCATGGTGTAGTGGTTAAGAGCAGTTGGATTCTAATGTGGAGAACTGGGCTCGATTCCCTGCTCCTCCACATGATGGTGGACTCTTTTCTGATGAGCTGAATTTGTTTTCCTGATCCTACACATGAAACCTGCTGGGTGACCTTGGACTAGTTACCATTCTTCAGAACCCTCTCAGCCCCACCTACCTCATAAAGGACTTCAACGGATTTTCGAGGGGTGTGACAGGTTAGGATTTGATTGTAAATGTCTCAATAGAGTAAAAACAAATGCATTAGAAAGGCTGATTATCCACTGCCAGCTAGCACACAGTGGACCGGAAGCATGTTGGGGCAAGAGATCTTGTCCTGATGCACCTACTCTTTGCTGTGTGCCAAGAGAGGAGGCATGTTAGGGCAAGACCTTTCGCACCAGAGCAGGGTGAGGGTGAGGAACATGTGCCAGTAAGTGACTGACTAAAGTAAGGCATTATTTGAAAAAAGTCAAATAGAAATGCGACATTAATATATGATATATCTTTACCCCCACGATATTTGCTCATTACTTTCTGCACTTGAGAAATGAAGCTGTAAGATTTCTCAGACTGCTACAATTAATTAAAAAGTGGTAGACCCAGGAAGGTCCAGATGAGTCTCCTCTGAAAAACTCATCTAGCTCAAGGACTGCCTGTGGGCCATCCCTGCTTAACAGAAAAAGAAGCACTCTGCAAGTATATCATTAGAGCCATTGGAAACTGGCTGAAAAGAGAACTTAAATACCCACTGTCACAATTATAAATCACTCCCCCCAAACAAATTGCTAATAATTATCATCTATTATCTTCCATTACCAACACCTACTCCAACTGCACTCTTCAACTGCTCAAATAATAATATTTTTTTGGGGGGGGGGAGGAGGGAGGGAATCTAAGAACAAACATGAATTTGTTTGGCTATTTAAATCTCATGAATACACAACTACATTCGCAAAGTCAGTGATCAATATTACCAGCTTCTGTTCTCCAGATTAATTCAGGTTGGAGACAAAGCTCCAGTTCAGCGTTCTCAAGAAATCATTTCATATCTCTGTTTCAACACATGCTGAATTCAATTACATGTTCTCTTGTTTCTTGATCCCATCCGACATCTTCTTGTCGACGACACAGTCACAGGGCCTTCGTAAGGCTGAGCCCTACAACAATTTGCTTATCACGCAGGTTCATGTAAATATTTATGCAGCATCGGCCTAAGCATCTAAATAATTCATTTAACGGGGCTGGATTGTTTCTTTCTGTCGGTCCCGAAATATTCACAAAAAATGCCACAGCTGGATTGTGATTTGCTCACAGCCTGAACTTGTAAACATCCAGAGATGAGCAGCAATAAAAGGGAATGTCTCAGAAGTGTCATGAATGAGGATGATGATTCCACTGGATACAATTAGTCAGGATGGGGAAAGTGAGGGAAAAAAGAGGGTTGTGAAATGGAGTTTCTTTTTTAAAAAATCTGAAATTTCATTTTTTCCCTTCAGCAGCTATTAAAGTATCTTACTCACCAGTATAAGTCGCACCTCCTTGCATTGCTAAAATAACCTAATGTGTCCCACCCACTCTTTTAGATTGGAATCACATTTTTAGAGCATGATGATTATCTTTTCTTCTTCTTCTTGACTCTTTACGCAGCATGTAGATAAATAGCCATGTATGTCAATGAAGTGGGATCCCAGGGATCAGTTACAGAGAACCATCTGATGAATGACAGAGGTAAAACTGATTAACAGAACCTCTGTGGAACTTATATGTTGCCTGGCAGGACCATTTCAGATTGTTGGCGAGAGAATCAAAACATCTGAACAACACATACACAAAAATATACACCCACACACACTGGGGAAAAAACTTGCACAAGAGGGAAAAAGTTCCAGGCTAGTTTTTCCCCCATAGCTTGGTGGAACTCCTCCCAGCTGACAGTGAACCAAGTTCCACAGGGCCTGCAAGACAGAGATGTTCCACCAGCCTTTGACTGAAGAAACTATGGGTCCATCACATTTTACTGGCCTCTTGATTGCCCCCACCCCACCCCTTTCCTGATAGTTAAGGATTGGGGATGATTACTGTTTAATGGGACGGGGATGATTACTGTTTAATTTTTTTTAGGCTATGGAGGAGTCCAATGGATACCTATTTATTTGCTATCAATATTGTTATAATATTTTAAAGCTTAATTTAATTATTGTGCTAATTTTTTTTAGGTGGATGTCATTAAATTATGTTTGAAGCTGCCCTGAGCTCAGCCCAGCGGTATTACATTTAATGATTTTTTAAAGAGTTTTTTTTATGGGCAAGGCATCTTTTACTGGGAGGATTATTCAATGATCTCCATCACTTTCCTAAAAACAATTCACAAATGGCTCAGTTCAACAATCAATACATCTGCTATTCTATTTGATAATAGCAATGGTTAGGATTTGCAACTCTAGGGCAGATTCCGCACAGGGCAAAAACAGCAGTGTGAAACCGGCGTGAAACCAGTATAAAATGGTGTAAAAGGGTTTAGACTGGCCGTTTCCGCATGGCCTTTTTATGGCGCCCTGGGGATGGGAAAAACGCCGTCCCCAGGGAGCCATTCGCACAAGCGCCGACCTGACTGCGCTCCCCCTCCCCCAGGGTGGCGTCAGGCTGCCCTAAAAAACAACCCTCTAAAGGGTTGTTTTTGCCCCAACAGCGTGTTCCCGGCTGCGCGGTGCGAACAGCACCGTCGGGAACACGCTGTTTCCCTTCCCCGTCCCACTCACCTTGTCCCTGTTGTCGGCCTGCTGGCCTCTGAAGCCCCTCCCTCACTGTCCTCCGACCCCTGGAGGTCGGAGGGCAGCGTGGGCGGGGCTTCAGAGGCCAACAGCCCGACGACCGGGACAAGGTGAGTGGGACGGGGAAGGGGGCAGAGGCGGCTCCATGCGGAGCCGCCTGTCCTCCGCTGGCCTCCCCTGAGGCCGCACGCATGCTTGCATGCGAACGGCCTCCGCCCCCACGCCGGCAGAATTCTTGCCGGTAGAGTACTTTCTCGGGCCGTGCGGAAACGGCCACTGTTTTCTAACCATTTTCACACCACTGTTTTTGAGCCGTGTGGAATCTGCCTAGGTTAGGAAATAGCTGGAGATTTTTGAGGTGGGGCCTGAGGATGGTGAAGTTTGGATGGGGGGAGGACTTCTTATTTATTTTATTATTTATTTATTTATTAAATGTATAGGCCGCCTCATCCCCGAAGGGCTTCTCCAGCAGTTGTGTGCAAGTTGGCCACTGTACCAATGATTGCAAATTAGAAATACCTTCATTTAGGGTCACAAGAAACACATACATCTACACTGCTATGCTGGAGGCTAAAGGGCTATGATTTGCTGGTCATTTGGAGGTGACTTATTGCAAAAATCATGAAGATCTTTGTTTTCCAAGCAGGTTTTTGTGTCACTGTGATCCCACGGAGCATGGGATACAGGATTCTTATGTTCAGACATGTGTCTTGGGGTATGAGCTGTGATGTGCAGGTAATCTTGGGGTGACACGTGGAAAAATCTTGAGGATTCATGAGGATTCATGTTTTAAGCAGGTTTTTGTACCACTGCGGCACCACGAAGCATGGGATGTGTGAGTGTTCTGTTCAGACATGTGGCTAATGGCTGGAGTTGTGATGTGCTGGTGATTTTGGAATGACTTAGATCAAAAATCATGAGGATCCATGTTTTTCAAGCTGGTTTTTGTGTCACTGCAGAGCCACAGAGCATGGGATGCGTGATTGTTTTGGTGCTGCCTGTAGACTAAAACATATTCTACAGTTTCACGATGGTTTTATTTCATTCCAATGCAAAAATCATATGAATTCATGAGGATCTATTTAAAATCATTTAAATTCCCTTTTGCCATATCTATTTAAATTCCCTTCTGTCGTACTACGAGGTAGATATAACAATCTAGAAATGTGCAAAATGTGTGTTCATGTGATGCAAATCAATTAGAAACATTAACTCACCAATTATTCTGTTGTCCTAAATCGGCAAGTATTAGAATTAAATACTCTAGGTTGCTCTCTATGATACTGGTAAAGTGGGCTCTGGATGAACTAAGCTGAGACTATTATTTGTATTAAATGTTGTGATAAATAATTCTGATGCATGCTACATTCTGTACCAAGATATTCACTGAACTTTCTGCTGGAAATTATCCATATAAGCAACGAGTATGCATGTAAAGGAATCTAGAGAAAGGACCAGACTTAAAAGCAACTGTGACAGTTCTTTTTTATTTCTTAAAACTTCCAAGATGCACAGTTACAGAATGCACAGACTCCTGACCTTTCCCTTCATCAGACAGCTAGCCTTCACTTTACAAGCTCCTCTGACCCCCGCCCACAGCACAATGTAAACACCCCGAAACTCCAACCCCCAATGTAGGTTCTCACGCGAACAGAAAGTAAGATCCTACACGCATATAGAAGGCACAGATAGACAGCAAGGTTAACGATAACAGCAGTCCTGGGCACTCAGCCCAATCCGAGGAATGCTTCCAAGGCCAAGCTGGTAGAGAGAAATCAAACCACAACCTTACAATGCATGAATCAACTTCACTTGTTATGTGTTGCAAGCTTGTATTTTGATGCGATTTTGATGTGATTTTATACTGTATATGCCAAATAAAGGCTAAATGAATGAATATTTAAAATCATCTGGATTCGGCTTTTACCCAGATTTGTGAGTTGGGGCATGTTCTATAATGTGATGGGGACTTTGGGATGACCTGGTGCAAAAAAAAAAACTTTGTTTGGTCTTGGCTGGGAAGGGTGGCCGCCCATGGGAGGTGGGATGGAAAACTTAGATTTTGCCCCGGGCTCCATTTTTCCTAGCTACGCCTCTGACCTTCAGCAAATGGTAGCAGGGAGAATTCCTTCAGCTGCACAAAAAGTATTGGGCACAAGCTGAGGGTGAAACTGACCAGAGAGCAAAATAATCAGGCAGGTAACATAAGTTGCTTCTTGAGCTCTGCATTCCACACAGTCAGGTAGGAGACAGCTTTTGGAGGAAAAGGTGCAGTTTGATGTGTGGTAATATTTTTTTAAAGGAGATTCAAAGATGTGCTTGGAGCAGAAATAAGGTTATTTCCAAGGACATCTTAAGAGAGAGAAGGAAAACTGTCGCAGAGTGCCATTTCCCAGGATACCTGCCTTTCTTTGTGTCCACAGATGATCTATGAATTCATGAAGACTGTTGCTGTTGAATGGACCAAGGTCAACACAAGAAACATTACCAATACAAGTCTTAATATGATTTTATTTCTGAAATAAAATTTAAAAGGCTGTCGGAGAGGTTTTTTCACTTTCTGGCAAACATCTCGTCAAGAATCTGCAACCCCTTCTCTTGTACTCACAGTGGTATTTTCAAACTCATTTTTACCTTGTGTAGTTTGTTTCGCTGAGTGATTTCAAAGTTCAGTATGTTGTATATTTCCTGGCTCTCTCTTGTGTTTTTCAAACTAATTTTTGAGTCACATAGATAAGATTGTTAAAATGACAGATTAGTTTGGTAGAACCGTGGCTTTGTTAGACGGAATTGCCAAAAAAAAAATATTCCAGTAGAGAATATCTCATGGGATATTGTTTGATAGAGAGCCCCCCTTCACGTTTTCCCCATCCCTATCACTTATACTGAATAATGTCTTCCATTCATTTTAGTGAGCAATTATGTTAAAAGTATAAATCACAACTTAATAGCGTTCATTGTTCCTGAGCAATAAAAATGCCTTAACTAGATTTCACCATGTTTTAAGAAGGGAATTTTTCTGTTGGCATATTTCATTTCAAGCTACTCTAGCTCTTACGGCAAAAAAAAAAAAGAGAGAGAATGCAGATAGTACAATGATCTATAAATCTTCAATGACAAACTAATTATATTAAATAAAACATTGTGCACGGAAGTTATTCAACTCTCTTTTCCCCAGCTACTTCATAAATTCTAAGAACACAGACTAATAAAGAACACAAAAAATCACGAGGAATCCACAATGAGTATTAAAATTTGACCCCACCACCCGCCCCTGAAAGGAATATCCCATTGTCGTGATTGAAAATAGGCATTTGTAACTAAAATCAGTCACATTCTACAGTTCCAGGAAGGACAAACTGAAGCAACAGGGCAAGGTTCAATTTTAACTCAGAAATTTTAACCACAGTGTTACGATCATTACAAGCCCATTATTGCCTATTATTGAATACAGACAACCTACTTCCAGATGCTACTTTATCATTAGCAATTGGAGATATGCCAATATTTTGGGTGGTGCAGGCCTGCAGAGCCGAATGGGGGGCTTTTCGGCAGCAGAGTGGCTCTTTCTGTGCCACCAAGAAGCCTCTTGCATGTGGCAGGGTAGTGCTGAAGCGGTGCTGCTCCCACTGCTGGAGGCTCTGGATAGGCCTGTAAGCATCTTATATGGTCACTACCAGTAAAGCCAGTAACAATGAAACAGGTGCTAGAGGCTGTTGGTGGCAGGAGCAGCAACAAGGCAGGATCTGGGGGTCGTGGGAAGCAAGGTGAGGGTAGGAGAAGAACCCAATCCTGGGTGCTGGTTAGTTTTCTGGGGGGGGGGTTGTAAGGAATTCCATAGAAGCAGAAATAAAAGGCTTTTTTGGTGTAAAAGACCGTTTATTCAGACATCCTAGAAAGCTCACGTACACGACGTGGCAGGAATAAAGTCTCCCGCCAGAAGCACAGGTTATAACTCTGTCCATCCCATCCCCCCTCCCGGCTTCCCGTGGGAATGGAGTTCTCATCTCTCTCGCAGAGATAAGGTCTCCGCCGCAGATGCTGGCCCATCGCCCGGGTTATGGAATGCAGTCAAGGCCAGGCGGCTGTCCCGCTCACCAACACCACTGAATCCTTTACAGGGTTTAGATGATGTGTCTTCAAAGCTTCACAGTCTCAGTATGAGAATGCATGCCCAAACCCATGTCAGCTTTGTGAAGTTTTTAAGACACATCCCCTAAAATGAAAACAAAGGAAAACCATCCAACACCCAAGATCAGGTTTTCCTCCCCCCACCTTGCTTCCCAAGGCCCGCTGGCCTCAGTTCAGCACTCAAGATTGGGCTCTGCCCCCCTTGCTTCCCAAGCCCCGCAGGTCTTGGGAAGAAAGGTGGGAGGGACAATCCTGCAAGCTGGACTCAGTGCACTCCACCCAGCAGCCGGGACCGGGTTCTCTTCCCCTCCACCTCATGTTGCAAGGCCTGCTAGTTTTCGGAAGCGAGATGGGGCAGGTGAGATAGTCTGAGCCTGCATGTGGGACTGAGCATGCTCAGTCCAACATGCAAGATAGAGTAGCCTGGCATGTGAGTCACACATCTATTCAGAGGGCCTCACCTTTCGACCTCGCAGTATATATGCTCCACTTGCTTTCCATTCCTACCATCAGATCCTCTGACGACGCCAGCCACAGATGCAGGCGAAACGTCAGGAGGGAATGCTGCCAGAACACGGCCAGACAGCCCGGAAACCACACAGCGCCCCAGTGATTCCGGCCGTGAAAGCCTTCGACAATACTTTCAACTCTTATTCTTCTAAAGCTCCATTTTGTAGGATACTACCCACTGTACTATCACATTTGAAGATTATACTTGTATGGTTTCCTGAGTTAAACTCAGATATTTACATGTCATTGGCTTATGTACATTTGTGAGAGTAAATATCAGGATTCTGGATGAGTAGAATATAATATTAGCCCTCTAGAGATGACTCATCCATCTATAATGATGATGATGATGATGATGATGATGATGATGATGATGATGATGATGATGATGATGATGATGATGATGATGATGATGATGATGACGACGATGATGACGATGATGACGATGATGATGCAAAATGCAGATTGTGCAAAGAAGCTGATGAAACTGTAGATCATGTCCTCAGCTGCTTTAAAAGGATTGCCCAGACTGAGTACAAACAGAGACAGAACTCAGTGGCCAAGATGATCCACTGGAATTTATGCAAGAATTACAACATAAGAACAGCTAATAACTGGTGGGAACATTGTCCAGAGAAAGTAATGGAAAATGAAAAGGTCAAGATCCTGTGGGACTTTCGAATCCAAACGGACAAAGTGTTGAAACACAATACACCAGACATCACCATGATCGAGGACAAGAAAGTGAGCATCATCGACATAGCAGTCCTCAGTGACATTGGCAGGATTAGTACATTGAAAAAGAATTGCACGGAGAAAGGTCACTTTCTAGATACTGCTATTTGAAAAGGAAATCAAGAAACTTCAGCGTCTATAGCTTTCTAAACCAGCTGAGGTTTGCTCCCAGTGGTAATCAGCCCGGCTAGGCGCCATCCCAAAAAGGCTTACTAGGGCAGCACTTAGAAACATATTCGAGATTGAAGCCAAAGATTAACATCTGTCAAATTCAGGAGGCAGCCCTGCTGAGGATCCACCTGCTGCAAATACTAAATTGATGAATTACAGCTTCCCTGGGAGGCCTCCTGGGTGGGGAGGCTCAAGAATTGTAATGAAGGCCAACAACCAGCTAAAGATCTGGCAGCTGTGAAATCTACAATAATAATAATAATACAACTAAGGAACAGTCAATATCAAGCAAGGAATTTCCCAAGGTGATTTACTATCACCCTTACTGTTTATCATCACCATGATCCCACTAACATTGATTTTAAAGAAAACAAATTGGGATATCAGAAAAAGACTCAGAAAAAAATCTCACCTAGATTATTTGAAGCTGTACGGGAAATCAGACACGAAAATCTAGTCATTGGTGAACACAGTCGGAATATTCAATACAGACATTTCAGTGGAGTTTGGCCTAGAAAAGAGTGACATTGTGGCGATAAAGAGGGGCAGGATCACTGAGAATGATGGGATAGAAATGCCTGATGGCCAACTAATCAAGTGCAACCAAAAGGAAGCCTTTAAATACCTGGGCACTTTGCAGCTGGATAACATCAAGCATATGGGCAAGTGAAGACTGTGGTCAGCAGAGAATACATTCAGAGGGTCAGGAAAATTTTGAAATCCAAATTAAAAGGCAGAAATACCATCAGGGCCATCAACGCCTGGACCATACCAGTCATCAGGTACACCACCAGAATCATCAACAGCACACAGGGTGATTTGGATGCACTTGATAGACAATACACTATGCATTACATCTATGTAGTATGTAATACTGATAGACTATATGTTCCCTGGAAATCTGGTGGCAGAGGATTACTGCAAGTAAAGCAAACAGTGGAGGAGGAGAAACATGTGTTGGGTGATTATGTGAATGGAAGTCAAGAACATTGACTGAAGTGAAGAACAGACATTCACTGAAAGACCAGAGAACCACACAGGAGAACAGAAACAATGTGATTAGAATGAGGACTGAAAGCTGGCACAACAAAGCATTGCACAGTCAATTTCTAGAGAAGATCAAGGACAAGATGGACGATCAAAAGACCTGGTTGTGGTTAACAACTGGAACTATTAAAAAGCAAACTCAATCACTGATTTTAGCAACTCAAAAGGAGGCCATTGGACAAATACAATGAAGGCCAGAATCAAGAAATTCTCAGATAATGCAAAGTGAAGACTGTTCAAGGGAGCTGACGAAACTGTAGATCATGTCCTCAGCTGCTACAAAAAGGTCATCCAGACTGAGTGCAAACAGAGGCGCAACTCAGTGACCAAGATGATCCACTGGAATTAATGTGAGAATTACAACATTAGGATAGCTTAAAAAAATGGTGGGCACATTGTCCAGAGAAAGTCATGGAAAATGAGAAGGTCAAGATCTTTTTAATCCAAAAGGTTGGCACATAACACACTGGACATCACAGTGATCGAGGACAAGAAAGTTACCATCATCGACATACCAACACCTGGTGACAGTAGGGTCATTGAAAAGAATGAGAAGGTCACTAAATACCACGATCTGAAAATCAAGCTTCAGCAACTAGAGCACAAACCAGCTGAGGTCGTCCTCTGGGCGCCATTCCAAAAACTCTTGGGCAGCACTCGAAACATCTTCAAATCAACAAAATCAACATCTGTCAGATTAAGAAGTCAGCCCTGCTGGGATCCACACAACTACTACGCCAGTACATTACAACATCCCAGTCCTTTGGGTGAGGCTCTAATTGTAATAACAGGCCTCAACAACCAGCTAAAGAACTTGCAGCTGTGATATTAAATATCATAATAATAGCATGACTCAGTCAACGAATGGACGGGCCATCTGTACAGTGCTACTGATAATTTTAATTGTTGTCCTTCTGTGTTCCCTTGTTAGGTTTCTGCCCTTCAACAAAAGTAAGAATTCATTTACATAATGTGAGACAATTTTGGCTCACTAGACTCTAACAGAACTACCCTTTCCTAAAATGCAATTGAAAATAAAGTAGATTTGCTCAACACATTATGTAATCTGTTCATGTTTTATATACCATCATGTTTTTATTAACTATGTTTTTATTTAACAGTATCATCCCCCCCTCCACAAAAAGTTTTAGACATAATATAGAGCTGACATAAATGAAAATTTGTGTTTTGTGATCATAAAATAATGAACACAAATAAAGTCTGTGGAGCTGACAGTGTGGCAGTTTAAATTACTGTGTTCCAATTCACATTTCCTTCTCTGACATATTTATATTTTATTTTACAATATAAAACAATGATTCATGTGTGCGAGTGCTTGGAAAATTGGGCATAGTTGACTAAGCATCATTTTACAGTTTATTTTGTAGAACAGTCACACATTACATTTTTTTAAAGTATTGCAATTTACCAAATGGCTTTATGTATTTTCTTTCTGTGCGGTTACTTTGTTGTGGAGTTGTTCCTTTACTGTCAAATTTTGTCCTCTTAAAAGGGAGAAAATGTTTTTAAATCTTCCCAGATTAAAATTTACTTGTCATGAGGATTGTAGAACTTGCCCTCAGCATTTTTGTTTGCGACACCACATGGAAATAACAAACTTGGACAAGGTGAAACTCTTTAGATTATCACTAAAGCATGCTTCTCAGATTATAAACAGACCTGACTTCTGAGCAGGTGTGTTTAACATCTACCTATCTACCAACTTACCTATATTACCGTTCGCACGAATGGTCCCAGAAACAGCCGGGAAGACGGCGCTGCAGAGCGCCATCGCCCAGTCGACCTGCCGTTTCTGTGGCCGTCCAGCATGTCGCCGAGGCCTGGGGACACGCCCCCCTGCCCTGCGTGACTGCTCCAGCTTCACAGGGCAGGGCAGAGTGTCCCGAGGCCTTCCAACGATGGACTTCAGACTGACCTACAGACACGATTAGGATGAAAGCGATTACAAAGGGGGGAGGGAGGGCGCCTTCGAGCCACTGCCGTTCGCACGGCAGTGGCTCAAAGCCGCTGTTTTCCGTAAACCTTGCTTGGGGAGTGAGGTAGGAAAATGGCGGAGTCGAAGTGATTGGCAAGGGTGAGTAGTGAAAAGCTGCGCAAATAGCTGTGCCCCCTGTGCAAACGGCTTCCTGGGGACGGCGTTTTTGCCATCCCCAGGCCGCCGTATTTGGCCCGTGTGGAAAGGGCCAAGGTCTGGTTTAGAAAAAATACCCTACAAAGGGCTGATCCCTAACTATGAGGGACTCATCTGCAACTCTTCTGCATTGGCATACTAAACTGCACACATGGAGTGATATTCTCCTGAGTCCATCCTGACTCATTTACAAACACCAGTTCCTGACATTTGCCACAATATAAAGTGATGAAGAAACTGAACCTGCAGGATTTTCAAGGCAAGAGACTAACAGGAGTGTTTTGCCGTTGCCTTCTTCTGCATACTGACTCTAGACTTTCTCAGTGGTCTCCTATCCAAGAACTAACCAGGATTGACTCTGCTTAGTTTCTGAGATTTGACAAGATCAAACTAGTCTGGACCATCCAGTTCAGGACAAAGTCAGATATTACCAACCCAGTAAAATGTCCAGTTTTCCCATTATTGGATCACATGAATAATATCTGACACAGTAAAAGACCTTCTGATAGTTTCCCCAACTCTGCTAATCTTCATCTGATAATTATTGGAAAAAATCCAGAATTAGGTCAAAATTTATATATTCTCAGTGCTTTGCTTACAGTTTTCTTTTGTTCCCTGCAAGGAGAAGGGGGGGGGGAGGCAGCTCTTTCAGACAGTCTAATCCCAGGGAGAGATTAACAAAACTGCCTTTGGCCAATCAGGTTGTCTGGCATAGCAGTGTATTTCCATGTGCTCTTTATGTGTTGCTTCCCTGTGGAAAGTCCTTTGAGAGGTCAGCATAGATATTTGAGGTTGGGAATCCAATGTCCTATGCAGAGTTATACCAGTTTAAATCTATTAATTTCAATAGGCATATACTGGGGTCACTCAAATCAAATAAAATGTATTGTTACAGTCAACAACTAGAACAGAACAGCTTGTCAGACTATAAGCCCTTTATAGCCCAGCTCAGTTACATTTCAAAAGACTGATGAAGAAAAATACCACAGAGTCAGGCTTTAAGAAAAGTAATTGTTTTACTGTGTAGATTTAATATCTCCCTCAGGGTGATTTCTCTAAGGCCCTTTCTGCACAGCGGAAAGGGCGCCTCTCCACTGGCATGAGAATTATGCCGGTGGAGGGGAGGGGGCCGTTCGCATGGGAGCGTGCAAGCGGCCCCCGCAGAGGCCAGCACAGAAGAGGGAGCTCCGCACAGAGCCACTTGTTCTGCATCCCCCCCCTCACCTTGTCCTCCAGTGTTGGTCTGGAGGGCTGCAGGGACCCGCCCATGCTGCCCTCCAACCTCCTGCGGTCAGAGGGCAGCGTGGGCGGGTCTCAGCAGCCCTCCAGCCCGACACTGGAGGACGAGGTGAGGGGGGATGGGAAAGCAGCGTCTTCGGCACGGTGCTGTTCGCACTGCGCTGATGGGAAGGTGGCACTTTCCAAAAACCTCCCTCGGGAAGGGAGGTGGAAAGCGGCGCCTTCATGGCGCTCGGGGCCGCACAGGACGGTGCTGCTGCGTTGCAGCAGCGCTGCCTGTGTGAACAGCTGCCCAGGGACAGCGTTTTTGCCGTCCCTGGGCCGCCGTAAATGGTCTGTGCGGAAAGGGCCTAAGAGAAAGTCACACCCAGTCAAAGACCTTTATCTTTTATAGATACAAAAAATACATATGTCACAATTCAAATCCCTCCCCTTACATGCATACATACCCAGTATTATATTTCTCGAAGATCCAGCCCTCGTGATGTAAGCTAAAATCAAAAGGACCCTTCTGCCTTTTTTTTTTACAAAGACAGAATGGTGTCCCTCCCTTCGGAGTGAGCAAAAGGGGTGTCTGGCTTTTATCACTTGAATTCCTTAAGGGGGGGGTTGTACCCAGGGGGAGACATCTCCAGTGTGAAAAGATTTCACAAAAGTATAGCTTATTCATTTAAACAGTTAGAAATGATCATAACAATTACTATAATATGTGATTCTACTAGGCTACAGTGTTTATTAAAAGATAGAAAAACACAATTCCAATGATTTCATAAACTTCAGCTCTCCTCTAACCTCTAACCTCTGACCCCTGTACCACACTGTGCTACACATTCTTTAGTGATGTGATCTTCCCTGCATTTAACTGTTGACCAGTTGGTTTAGAGAGAGAAAACATCTTGAATCTTTGTTCATATTGCTATGTATGGGCCCCTTATATTCTTTAATATCAAATACAATTTTCAGGCTAATCTCCTGTTCCATAAGCTAGGCAGCTTTAAAACAACATATTAGAAAAACCAACCTTTTGTTGGAGCAGTGTATGCACAAAACAGGGTTGGCTTAAAAAAAAAAAACCCCTGCCAGAGCAGAGCATGTTCAAGAATGGTAACAAACAAAATGGTAACAAACAAACAAACAAACAGCCATTCTGTGAGCCGCCTCGAGCCCTTTGGGGGTGAGGCGGCTTATAAATCTCATCATAAATAATAAATAAATAAATAAAAAAATTTATTTATACCCTTCCGATTAATAATCAGAGTTTTATTTGAAAAATATTCTAGAAATATCAGGAAAGTCCTTTTCTTAAAAAGCTTTACTTTCATAGAATCAAGAACTCTCCCAGCATTTCTGTTATTTACACAGCAGTGTACAAAATGAAGTAACTGTGCACATTGTTTGGTGGTTCTTACCTGAAAGGAGAAAATCAAGTTTAGTTTTATTTGCTGTTCCAGGAAGCCTTTCTACCAAAGGGCCCATGGCTTCTTTGCGAATCTTTTTATAAAAGGCACAGCTGAAAGACATACGCTCAATTGAATCAACTTCTCTTAATGAGCGAGCACAGACCCTCTGTTCATACAGGATTGTTTTTGAACTTCCCCTCCAATACCGCGGAAGGCCAGGTTTTTCTTCTGGCCCGTGTAAACACCCTTCTTGCATTATTGGATTTCAGGAAACATAAATAGGTGGCTGGAGCTGTGTTGAATCTTAAGTTGCCCAGAGATATAAAGCCAGAAGAAAGCATTAAGTCCGGCTCTTTGTGTCAAACACTCTCTGTTTAACTAGAGCTCTTGCATGCTCCAGTCCAAGATCTGAAAAGGCTTGAGGGGAGAGACCTACTCTTTGTAGAAAGCTTAGTACAGCCTTTTGCCAACTGGATTGCTAATTATCTTGGAGAAACAATGGAAATAGCCCTTGGGAGTTGGGGCCGTCTGATAGCCCTTTGAAAATCAACACAATACAAATTCTGGCCTCAACACTAAGCATACTGGAGTCACTCTGCAAAGGATTGTGCTGTAAAGGTTTTAGTCCGTCTGACACAGGAAGTTAGTTAAAGAAAATGGGATAATGTCAGAATCTTTTAAAAAAAATATTGCATGAAGATTAAAAGTACATAGTCATGGCAGTAAGCTAGGAACTGCCGACTAGTTCTAAGTACACATTCATTCAGTGAATGCAATATCAAGCTGGTTTGTTTCCTTTTATTCTATTTTCACATTGGGACTGAAGGTGGATGATAACATCATAAAATAATGTAATAAAGGCCAGTAAATATATGCAAATAAAATGCAGAGCAATCAGATTATATCATTAGAAAACTATAATTAAATCCTTCCAATGAACACAATATTGGGAGAAGGAGAATGGCTGAAGAATTTCAGTTAAAACTAAAATCTTTATGAGGAACGGCCCCCTGCGCTTGGTTTTACCAAACAATCTCTTGTGTGAGTTGTAGTATTCTCAGAGGCATGGTGGATAGATGCAAGCTTCTCTATCAGATCACCCTTTCCTTTCTGATCAATAGCCAGCTCACAGGACACTCTGGTAGCTTGAACAGCTATTGCTTACAACTAGAAGAGGGCACTTACAGATGGGAGAATACTGAAAGCCAGACTAGATAAGATGACAGACAATGGTGAACCCTTGCCCTCCATGCCATGTTAGAGGATAATTTAGGCATTTAAAATTGCCTCCATGATGGATTCCTGATGGACCCTGTGGTGTGGTTAAGAGCTCGTGTATCTAATCTGGAGGAACCGGGTTTGATTCTCCGTTCTGCCGCCTGAGCTGTGGAGGCTTATCTGGGGAATTCAGATTAGCCTGTGCACTCCCACACATGCCAGCTGGGTGACCTTGGGCTAGTCACAGCTTCTCGGAGCTCTCTCAGCCCCACCTACCTCCACAGGTGTTGTTTTATTTGTAGCCGAAGGGGGGGAAGGGCAAGGAGATTGTAAGCCCCTTTGAGTCTCCTGCAGGAGAGAAAGGGGGGATATAAATCCAAACTCTTCTTCTTCTTTTTCCTCTCCTCACCTTTGAAAGTACTGGAATGCTCCCCGTCCAAGGCATGGGGTGGGGAGGGACAAGATTGCCTATTGCCTGCATGCCATGAGTTTGATTGGGTTTGGGCCCTTGTAGCAATTGCAACATTGCTAAATACTTCTATAACATGACATTGGTGGCCACTGTCACATCAAGTTTGGATCCAAAACACATAGTGGAAGACTAACTAATAAGATCAAAATGCGACCTTTCTTGATATGGCTCTTGCTGGGTGGGAAGGCAGAAACTAGAAGAGTTTGGATTTATATCCCCCCTTTCTCTCTTGCAGGAGACTCAAAGGGGCTTACAATCTCCTTGCCCTTCCCCCCTCACAACAAACACCCTGTGAGGTGGGTGGGGCTGAGAGAGCTCCGAGAAGCTGTGACTAGCCCAAGGTCACCCAGCTGGCGTGTGTGGGAGTGTACAGGCTAATCTAAATTTCCCCAGATAAGCCTCCACAGCTCAGGCGGCAGAGCTGGGAATCAAACCCTGTTCCTCCAGATTAGATACATGAGCTCTTAACCTCCTACGCCACTGCTGCTCCTAGCTATCAAGGAGTCTCAAAATGGCTTATAAAGTACTTCCCTTTACTTCCCCACAACAGACACGTTGTGAGGTAGGTGGGGCTGACAGAATTCTGAGAGAATTGGACTAGCCCAAGGTTACCCAGCAGGCTTCATGTATAGGAGCAGGGAAAGATATCCAGTTCACCAGATTCAAGTCCTCTGCTCACGTAAAATAATGGGGAATCCAACCCAGTTCTCCAGATTAGAGTCCACTGCTCTTTAACCATTACACTTTGCTCTCAGCTGCCAGTCACCAGCCGTATCAAATAAATACAAATCGCACACTGCACACGCATGTGAGACCCAGCCCCATGCTCTAAAGTCTGTCTCTTTCCTAGGACAGCAAGTGAATCATGCAAAGGTTTTGCCAGTATGCTGATACTTTTTGTTTCAAAGTCTGCAGTTAGTGCTGAGAGATTCTAATATAATAGAGAGCTGGGTGTAAGTGTGTAAAAAGCCTCCTGTCAGCTTTGAAGGCAGATTGTAAATTTCATGCTGTGTGAAATGACACTGTTGTGACAAACTGGGCTATAGCCTACTTCAGGCATCCAGAAAGTGAAAAATCCATTTCCGACTGAAATTGATAAAAAGGGGATTGGATCACCAAATCCATGTAGAGAGCGGTTTTTGTAAAAGAAATTTGAACGGACAGTGCCAGGTATCAGGTTTGAGGGAGATGTTAAAGATGTGGTAAAATGTGTCATTCGGAAACCATTACCTGCTGTAAAAGCATGATGTGCTGAGCTGCTGGGGCCAAAAAAACAAACAGGAGGAAAAAATAACAGGAAATGGTAAACATTTTCCAAAATGAGCCACAGGAAAACAAACTTCAGTTTTCAGTTTTATTACGGCCATTAGGCCAGCAAAAAAGAGCAGAGAAGAACAAGAAAAAGGAGGAACAACAAACAAAAGAACAATCGAATTTGCACTGAAATCCATGAAACAGAAATCCACACAAAAAATATCATCAGCTTGTAGCATTCTTACGGTCACCCTCATGTGGTCTGGCTCTTGGTCCCAACATGGTTCTTCTCTTACTATATGCCAGCATACAAAATTTAGCTACCTGCTGAGATATAAGAGAAACTCGGTCTTCCAGCAAAATTCTCACAAGAACTGAGTCGGAATTAACTCTAGTTAAATTTCTGTACTGGATAAACAATGGATGAATTAACGCCTCCCTTTCCCCTTTATAGGAGTTCACAATGCAATAAAATAATATGTAATACAGAGTCCACTTCCCTGAGTTACAAACTACATGAGTCTCCTATGTAGGTGGGATTTAAGTTTGAGAATCTGCTTGCATTAGATTGGCTGATGGAAAGCATCAAAACGGGCCCTTGATAGAAGGCCAAGAAGCGGCATTTCGTAGAGTGTGTTATATTGGACTAGCCTTGAGTAAGGGGCAGCCGAGGATACCTGTCAAGATTTTAATAGTTTATATACTTGCCGGTAACAAAGGGAGAAATCTGTTTGCATTTCCAATATCATTGAGCAGATTGATAGACCAAGGCTGGCTGTTGCTACTGCAATGATCCAGTTCAATAATTGTACAGGATCAAGGCCACACTGTATACAAGTTTAAGTTATTTATTTTTTCCTAGCCAGCTTGGATATGGTGTTTGCTGCCAGAAGCAAGAGGCAATGGAAACCCATGCTAGGATGGGAGAGGACTTTAAAGCCAGTGTTTGATAATAAGCCTCCAAAGGAGTTGTCCTCAGCACTTTAACCAACCCTGCTTCTTGTCTTAAAACTACATTAGCTGTACATTTAGGAGTGTTAAAAAGAGCTCTGAGGAATGTGGATAGGACTCTCTCTAATAGAGTGAAATCCGAAATTATTGCCAATGGGGCTCCATAGGTGAGTTGTGCCAGGGAAAACAAACTTTGATTTGCAACTGAACTGGATGTCGTAGTGACTGTGCTCCTGGCCATTCAAGAGAGAGGGGGGACTGAAAGATGGCCTTTTGGTCAGGGCCTCCAATTTAGGCATCTGGGGTTTTCTTTGTCCTTTGATAAGTTGCATGGCTCCTATAAATGTGCTTCATGTATTACTTTTTTAAAACTTTTATTACGAGTATGCAGCTAGGCTTGTTGATTCTGTAAAATCAAAACCGTAAAAAAACCTGAAAAAACCCTGATTCAGCTTTTTGGGGTTTTATTTGGCCCCAAATATAAGGTGACCAGATTTTCACGTTTTTTGCTTGGCAGAATTACCCTAGAAATTATCATGCGCAAGCTGACCACAGGAGCACACTGCCTTTTGGGGTGCTCCCCGTTTTCCCGCCCTGTCAACGGGGAGCGCCCCCAAAGGCAGTGCACTCCTGCGGCCTGTCACAGGGCGGGAAAAGTGGAGCACCCCAGAAGGCAGTGCGACAGCCTTCCAAAAATCGGGACTGTTACAAAACCCCGCGGGATGCGGGACAAATTGGTTTAAGGCAGGACTGTCCCACCAAAAGCAGGATGTCTGGTCACCTTGCCCAAATACAAGCCACAACAACAACCTCACCAAATACTTAGCAAACCCAATGAAATCCCTTCCCTCCACAAACCTTTCCCTCCCCAGACTTCACCCCCAAATTTCCAGGTATTTCCCAACCCAGAGCTAGAAACCCAATGTGTGCGGCCTTGAGTCCCCCGGGGTAGAGTTGAGATAAAAATGTAATTAAAATGTTTCAAAGGAACCAGATTATTTATATGGGTCCTATGGCACGAAGACAAGATTGGGCTAGAGATGGGAGGAGAGAGGAGCCAAAGGCAGATATAGCATGTTCTAAGTTCTCTTTTGGAAAGAAGTCAGTGGATAGGAAAGGAGGAAGGTTTCCAGGTTTGAACAATTATGCTTCATCACCCTTCTGTTTGGATCAGAGGTGGGATCCAGCAGGTTCTCACAGAGGTTCGAGTAGGATTTACCTAAGGTGGCTATTTGTGTGTGTGCTGAGAGAGGGGGTTACTAATTGGTGATTTTGCCACGTGATTTTTGCCTTAGTTACGCCCCTCCTCTCAGCAGTAGCGCACAGAACTTGAAGCAGTCTAGCAGGAGGTTCACCGGCGTGCGTGGCAGCCTGAGCCTGCGTGCATTCGTTTCCCGCCCAAGGACCAGCGCAGTGGCTGCGTCCTTGCCACAGCCCTGCCCAGGAATGCCCCGCGACCGGAATGCCCGGCCATGCCCCCATAGTGCCCCGCCCAGCCCCATTGGTGCTACGCCACAGTTTGAATCCCACCACCATGGGAACCTGTTACTAAAATTTTTGGATCCCACCACCGGTTTGGATCACAGTTTGTTCCCAGTTCAAAAGCAGCAGCACCCGTGAGAATCGAAAGACTGTCTGCTCTGCCCCTAACATTCAAAACTCAGTCACAAACGGTTTACATGTGCATAGTACCAAATTAGTTTCTGTCAATGTTTTTTATATGCTGAAATCGATGAAAGGAAGAGAGGTGGTTTGACCCTGCTGAGGGGAGCTGCACAGTTTTCTCTGCATTCTAACCATGTTGGTTTTCCGACCAGAAAGGCAACTGTCCTAATTTAGTTTTCTTTCCCTCAAGGTTATTCATCTTCTCTTTAGCAGCTGTTCTGAACACACAGCTTTTAAAAGGCCATTTAGCATTAGAAATTCCACATGAAATTTTAACCCAAATGTTAGCAATACTGCCAAGCCTTATGAGTCTTCTGCCAAAAAAACATAATAGCGTTGAACTGGATCGAATCATTCTAATTGCATTAGATTTTTTTTCCTTTGGATCCTCACTCCGTTTAGTTATGGTTTTACTAGCCAAATCTCATGATTTTTTATAAATCAAGCTTTGAATGATTCTGGTTTAAAACCATTAGGATTTCTAAATTATATTTCATTTTATTGTCGAAGGCAGAGAATGCTGCCTTTTATTGTCGAAGGAGAGAATGCTGCTAGAACACGGCCATACAGCCCGGAAACCACACAGCACCCAAATATATTTCATTTTGTCTGCACCCATGCTTAATTAATGTCAACTCAAAATTCAGTTCAATTTTTGAAGAATAACAAGGAGGTATTATTAGAAACAGATAAGTGTTTATTTCATGAAGTAGTGTGAGAAACAGATAAGTGTTTGTCTCCGAAATGGAACTAGTTTCATCCAGGGATGCTTTTTTGTTGCTGTTTCAAGCCCCCAAATACCTGTTTTGGTTTTGATTCCCCCTTGTTCGAATCAAAAACTTATTGTTGTACCATTTTCTATTTCTTCACACCATTTTTTTCTTACCAACAAATTTGTACCAGTTGACATTTTTGTGTGCACCAGTAAATCAACATTATGTGTCTGTTGAATATATAACTCGCTCTACGCGGGCCTGCCCTTGCGCCTGATTCGGAGACTGAAACTGGTCCAACATGCAGCGGCACGCCTGCTCACAGGGGACGCCTTTCGAGATCATATCCAGCCTGTATTGTGCCAGCTGCATTGGCTCCCGGTTGAATTCCGAATCATTTTCAAGGTATGGGTTTTGACCTTCAAGGCCTTACGCGGCCTGGAACCCTTGTACCTTCGGGACCACCTTACCCCTTATGTCCCTACTCAGCCTCTGCGCTCAGCAGAGGCCAATTTGCTGGTGGTCCCTGGCCAGTCAATGATGCGGCTGGCCTCCACACCTTGCGGGCCAGAGGACGCTTCACGGCTCTAGCAAGCCCCAGCCTAGTGGGAACTGCCTCTTCCTCCAGCTGTCCAAGCCCTGTGGGATCTTGGAGAATTCCGCAGGGCCTGTAAGACAGAGTTGTTCCGCTGGGCCTTTGGAGGGTCCAGCCACTGAGGTGGTGCCCCCCCTTTCCTCTGCTCTGTTTTTACATCAGGGTGCCCTATATCATTGGGACCAGCCATCCTCCTTTTTTTCTGTTCTGAGGGGAGGGTTTGATATTAGGTTTATTGGGCGCCTTCTACTTTTACTATATTACCACTGTTTTAAATGGGATTTTATCACTTATTTTAGTAATTTAAATTGTTGGAGCCTGTGGAGAAATGGCTCCTTCCCCCCCTCCTTCCGTTTCCTTTTTCTTTCATCCTCTCCTTCTCCAACCAGGTACCCAGAGAAACATCAGGAAATGCTACCTGACCTAGGGGGAAATGATATCTTTCGAGCCCAAGCCCTGGCTACCTGGTCAAAGGGAGGGTTAGGAGTCCCTGGGATCCTATACGATAAACTGAGGAGAGTAGGAGTCCTCTTGACTCAAGGAGTCTCTCTCTCTGGAGGGGAGCAGAGCAGAGCAGGCGGCAACCATTTTCTGGACCATGTGCTCAGCCAGGTAATGTGAGCTCTTTGCCAATGGCAACATTTTAAGCTTTAAGGACCTACCCTGCTTTCTACCATCTTTAGCCAGGGTATGTATTAGTGATAGGAAAAGAGGATTTGCGTTTTATCTCCTTTTATTTTGTAACCCTTGCTAAATCTGGTGTGTGCTAAAACATACGGTAATCATTTTCTTTTTAATAAATACTTTTTAAAACCTTAGCTGTGGAGGGAAGTTCTCTGTACCACTTATGCCCTACTGTCTTGGACCTGCTATTTAAACAGGAGGTAGAAGAAGGCTGAGCAGCTTTTCCTCCAGGATCTTCAGTCTACCCTGTGGAACCCAGGAGAGGGGAACCAAGGGGAAACTGAGGCAGGGGCCTCGTGCAATTGGAAAGGAAGCTGGAAAATCCTGATCTTCCCCAGAAGGCAGTCCTCAAATGATCAGGTGGTGGCAGCATACCCAAAGAGAAAGTTAGCCCTCCCCAGGAAAAGTCGGTAACTCCTGGGGGTGTGCAGAGTGCGAAATAGGGCCTGCCAGCCAAAAGCAAGCCCGTTTCGCCACAATTTTGTGGCAGCGGTGGGATAAGAACAAACAGAGAACTGGTGATTTAAAAACAAACAGGGAACTTGGAATTGGGCAAACGCACACACAGAGAGAGCAACGGAAGTTTTGTCTTTTTTTCCGGGTCAACTGGAGTAGGGTCAGAACAGTTTAGCTAGGATGGAGCTAGAGGAGCATGTGAGAATTCTAAAAATGACCAAGCAACAGCTTCAGGAGGAATTCCAGAAGCAGAATATATCCTGTGAGAACAAGTCTGTAGATGAGATGAAGGCTCTCCTGCTTAGCAAGTTGATGGCAGCAGGGGCAGCTTCAGCTCTCACCACCCAAACAAGCCCCAGCCCAAAGGATGCAGTCCGGATCCAGGAGTTAGAACTGGAAAAGTTGAGGCTGCAGGCAGAGAAAGAGATAGAACTCCAGAGGTTGAGAATCCAGGAGGAGCAACGCAAAGAGGTGCAAAGACAGGAAGACAGAGAAGCCCTCAGGAGAGAGTACGAGTGGGAGGAAAAGATGCTGGAGAGAAAGGAGAAGATGCAGCAGGAACAGAGGAAGCATGACCTCGAGATGTTGCGTCTGCAGAAAGAAAGCAGCAGGAAAATAAATGTTACCCCCAAAGACTTTGCACCATACAGGGAGGGGGGGACCCCTCCCATATATCTTGCTGAAATTTTGAAAAGGCAGCTATGCAGTGGGGAATTGCAGAGGCCCAGTACATGTCCTCCCCTCCTGTAGCATTCTTACTGAGGGAGCTGGCTGCCATCTATCTCATAGCAAATGCCAGAGTGGGGCTTGGGATGGGGAAGTAACTTTTAAAGATTCCAAAGCTACTGTGCTTAAAGGTTCAGACTGGGGGCTGACCACTTCGAAAAGCAATTTCGGGTCTTATCCCCCCAGCAATGCAAAACGTAGTCTGAGTAGGTGGTGTAAATGAGGGGGATGGGGAGGAGGTGGGTGGAAGAAGCCAAAGCAGGGGACTTTGAGATCATTATTCCAGTTACTGGTAAGCTAGACCAACTCTATTCCTAAACTCCCCAAGGAGCTGGAAGAAATGTCCTGGTAAAGGACAAGAAGCCCAAAAAAATGCTTCACTGAGGGCCCTCAGGGGAAATTGCCCAGATGAGTTGAGATGCTTCGAGAACAGGGGAGGGGGTTGGACTGGAGGACTTCCCAGTGCTGGGAAGGGAAGGAAAAGGAGTTCCAGAGGGGTGGGGAGAGGCAGAGTCCTCAACCAAAGCTGAGGAAGGGGACTGCTGCTCTCGGCAGGAGGTTAAGAAAGCCCCAGATTACGGTTAATTGGAACCCGGCCTCCAAGTTAGGAAATAGCACTTTATCTGTGAGGAGCACACGACACATTTCGCGGCTGCAGGCGGCCTCGCCCGGGCAGTTACAAGTAAAAGATTCCTCCAACAACAAGCCTCCCGCAAAAGCACCAAGCCAGCCCAAAGCGGTAAAGGAGGAGCGGGTGGCTGTGGTGAACCATGAGTGCCTCTTTACCACAATGGAGCCCCTGCAGAAGCCTGGGGTGACTATGTGTGGGAGCCAGATGCGGCTGAGGGACCAGCTGGTTCTAGGATATGCTGACACAGGTTCCTCTCAAGCACCCTAGTCTTGCGAGCTGATCTGTGGTGCTCAGGGAGAGTCTGTATTCTGCCCAACACACATCTAGAACTTTAAAACCCAGAGGATTGGGTAGGAGCAGCCCCTGACTAATATTCCTGTGGCACAGGATGCCTGTGGGAATGGAGAGGGTTGGTGGGCCTCACGGAAATGGGGGGTTATGCCGAAGGACCAACCCTACCCCTGTGTTGATTGGCCGGGACCTTCTATGAGGGAGGCCAGTTACTGGTAAATGTGGAGTAACCTGCAGCCAGACCCCTGAGTGGGTGGGGAAAGAGGGGTCCTCTGAGGAGACCAGGACTCCCACACCTGCTAGGGGGGGAGGTTGGGACCCAAGTGGTACTACAGGGGAAGGGAGGTGAGCCCAGATTAACCCAGGAAGTGGGAGGCAAACTCCATCTCAGCAAAACTGCCTTTGAAGAGGGTGGGAATTGACATCACAAAAAGCAATGAGAGGGGGCAGTTCTCCCCCAGACACAGCTGGGAGGCTGTGGATCTTCACAACTTAGCAGGAGGAGAGAGTATCTGTCTTGCTCTGGTGGTGTGCAGACTAGGAGGACAGAGGTAACAGGCAGAGGGTGAAGTTCCCAAGGTGGCTTAGGAGGAAGCTGAGGGAGGTTTCCAGGAGGCAGAACTACATAGAGGGGCACTATGAGGGGCTAGCTTTGTGGCTCAGAGAGAAGCAGATAGTGAGAATAACTATTTAGCAGCCGAGAGCTTTCATGGACGGAATCACTTGGGTGCTGTGCTGGTTTCCCCGGGCTGTATGGCCCCACGATGTTCTAGCAGCATTCTCTCAGGCGTTTTGCCTGCGTCACCAGTGGCTGCCCGCATGCTTCAGAAGAGGATCTTCAGGAGAGAATTACTACACTGTCTCAGATTCAAGGAAATCAGATTCAAGTATGTGACTCTTACTTCTTTACATTTACCCCATCTTCCCGATTTAATTAGATTACACTACTTGTTGGACAACCCTGATCCTTCTCTCTGTATGATAGTGGCAGACTTTCTCCTGGAAATTACCAAACACCAGTAGATTTCCTTCGACCTAACATTTATTTCCTGTTTTGTATATGCTTTTTAATCCGTTTTTTATTATTGTCGTACTGTTGTCTATGCCAATAAAGGCTTGCTTGATGCTTGAAGCTAAAAATAAGAGTATTCAGCTTGCTGGGGGTAAAGTGTAGACTACTGTGGAAGGCAATGGCAAACTATCTCAAAAACAAAGTCTGCCTCGTGAAAGTCATGGTGTGACATCACCCCATGGATCAGTAATGACCTGGTGCTTTTATGGGGGACTACCTTTACCTGCAGAACGAACGCTTGATTTAATTTTGTCATGATCTAAGGATAAATGCAGGGTCTTAACTAGATTATGGTCCTTATACATCTAAGACAGTGGTGGCGAACCTATGGCACGGGTGCCAGAGGTGGCACTCAGAGCCCTTTCTGTGGGCACGCACAGAGTGCCCCCCCCACATCTAGGCTGGCCTGGGCCGCTGGGCTCGATTATTAACATTAAACCTAAGACCTAGTTTTGGGGAAGCACTGTAGGTAACCCTGTTAAGCACTGTTAAGCCCCACTGATTTTCATGCGAAGAACTAAAGTGCGATCCTTTACCTGGAAGTAAGATCGGTTGCTGGCAATGGGGCTTGCTTCTGAGTAAACCCTCCTAGGGTCGTGATTAACCCATTGGAAGAGTTGCATGGTTGCTTCAAAGCAAAGCCACCGACTACCACCAAGCTTACTCCTGAGTAACGCACACCTCAGAGCCAACCGTTTTTTCTAAACTAAAACCTCAGTATTCAGGTTAAATTGCCTTGTTGGCACTTTGCGATAAAGAAGTGGGTTTTGGGTTGCAATTTGGGCACTCGGTCTCGAAAAGGTTCACCATCACTGATCTAAGAACACTCAACACAAAAAGTCGGGATGACTTGGGACCCACCAGACCAAATGTAGACCAGCAACCAATTACGGCAATCTACCACTCAAGAAGCAACTTCTGCTGTTTGGTTAAGATAATAACAATGGGAAAGGGTGTAGTTACCAGTGACTTGGCAAACCATATATAACACTGGCAACACCTTTTGGCTTGGTGAGTCACAGCTTTGTGCTGCAAATAGTTCTCTACGTTCTCCTGGACTAGAATTTTAATGACACACTTGGCTTTGCAGGGCAGAAGCTGTCTTTACATAATGTGAGCCACTTACGGATAAGTGCCGAGCAAACGGAGACATGTCTCTCTCTAATGAGATTACAGCCTTTGTCAGTGAAGTGGCGTACCCTGTTCCAGTCAGTGAGTCATGCTCCAGTTCAACACTGAGGAAATGTATCTGACTTAGCCCCGAGCTTTCCCCACAATACACATGCCTATTATCTAATTATAACATTGGGGGGGGGGGGAGGTCTCAAAAGGAAATTGGGGCTTACAGTAAAGAGCCAGACGTGAAGATCTACTGCAGTACAGGCAGCGGTGGGATTCAGCAGGTTCGCACCACCTCGGCAGAACCGGTTGCTAAATTATTTGAATCCCACCACTGAGTACAGGTGTCGTGCTTTTTGTGTGCACAGACTGCTCCTCTTCCTGTGACAATACTTCCATGGTTAGCGTTTTAAACTTAGTTTGGAACATCAATGACACAGACTGCAGTGATCCAATAAAAAGTGGTCTAGAATGGATTCAGTTGCAGCTTCAAAGAAATAATTTTGTGAAAGACCAAAGATAACAGATATAGTTTATTGTTTCAGGGTTTTTTTATGTTTATGTAATGGGTGAGAGTTCTCATGGAAACCTTCATCATGTTGAATCCTGTTTATCAAGCCCTTGGAGTCTTCAGGAGCCAACCCACTTGCAGAGAAGAATTGGACTTGGCAGTATCATTAGACTGTAAATATAAGGACTTGAAAATGCAACCTGAACAGGACCTTGAAGTGTGATGTTAAATGTTGATGTTTGATGTTATATGTTAAGAAAGTAAACCATTCTGTTTTTTTAAAATTTGTTGTTGCAAACTCATTCCAAGTTCTGCCCCACAGAACCCACAGATAGAGGTTACACTTGCTTTACATTATGCACAGGATTCTGGAACGAACAGGTCTTAGTATCATGCTGAGAGACATCAGCTTCCCACCAACCCCCTCTTATTTTGTGTAACATCCTGCCTGATGAAATGTTCCAGTAAACTTGGCAGGTCTACACACTTCTATGAGTCTAGCTTGGTTGGTGCAAATAAAAGGGTCTTACGTGAACCATGTTCTCTTAATGTTAACAGAATGTCACAAGTTTTTTTATTGCATCCATTCATATTTGATCTCTTGGAAATAATTGGAAAAGACAGAAGTTAAATATTGAAACGACGCCGCAAGAATCTGAGTATCTTGTTCCATTTGTTTATTCTATATGGCAAGACGACGACAATGTATTTTGCAAGTTCAGATTCCTGTGTTTTATTTCCCCGCTCTCTTTGTTGCAAGCATTCTCTCTTGGGCTCATTTCTCTTGCCTGCAGTAAATCAGGCAGTGAAGCAAAAGAATACCTGGAAGGATTACCAGCCAGTCAGCCATAAACGGCTTCATCATCCCAGTTCAAAAAGGTCAACGCTGCCGTAATGAAGAGAGTGCTTAGGAAGCCAAAGTTTCTGGCCTAGTTTTGCACATAAAAGCAAACTGGTGCATCGTTTTGCGTGTTACATATTGCCTCCATGGAGATATCTTGGTAAGACGAGGTCTCTCAACTGTACCTTTTTTGGAGAATGGGGATTGTTTTATTGTCCCCTACAAGTACACTCCTTAGAAGGAAAGAAAAGCAGCATCTAAGTACTAATCCTGCTTAGCTTCTGGGAGGAGAAGAAAAGCTGGTTTTTATAGCCCACTTTTTTCCTACCTTTTAAGGAGGCTCAAAGTGACATACCCTCACTTCCCTTTTCCCTTCCCACAACGAACACCCTGTTAGGTAGGTGAGGCTGAAAGAGTTCTGAGAGAACTGTGACTAGCCCAAGGTCACGCAGCAGGCTCATGAGAAGGAGCGGGGAAACAAACCCAGTTTACCAGATTATAGTCCTCTGCTCATGTGCAGGAGAGGGGAATCAAACTTGGTTCACCAGATCAAAGGCCACCGTTCTTAACCACCACATCCTCAAAAAAGAGGACAATGATAGAAGAAGAAGAAGGAGGAGGAGGAGGAGGAAGAGGAGGAGGAGGAGGAGGAGGAGTAGTAGTTTGGATTTATATCCCCCCTTTCTCTCCTGTAGGAGACTCAAAGGGGCTGACAATCTCCTTGCCCTTCCCCCCCACAACAAACACCCTGTGAGGTAGGTGGGGCTGAGAGAGCTCCGAGAAGCTGTGGCTAGCCCAAGGTCACCCAGTTGGTGTGTGTGGGAGTGCACAGGCTAATCTGAATTCCCCAGATAAGCCTCCACAGCTCAAGCGGCAGAGCTGGGAATCAAGCCCGGTTCCTCCAGATTAGATACACAAGCTCTTTACCTCCTACGCCACTGCTGCTCCACCACCTCATATCTCTTGAAAGCCCATTGATGGGGTCTCCATAAGATAGTTGCAACTTGATGATAGATATATGCAAACACTACTTAGACAACAGATCCATGATTTGACTTCCCTGTCCCTCTATTTATGGGGGGGGGGGTGAAGGGAAAGAAATGGCTTGATTCACTACAAGGGTGTTTGGATGTTTCTTAGGACAGACTGATAGGGGCTAGTTTGCAGTCCTAATACACTGACCTGTATCATCTGAATATCTCACAGATCCCAAGAGAAGAAAATGGGAATTATTCCCAAAGGAGGGCACAGGAAAAGAAGTTGAGTAGAAGAAGAGTTTGGATTTATCCCCCACTTTTCTCCACTGTAAGGAGACTCAAAGCAGCTTACAATTGCTGTCCCTTCCTCTCCCCACAACAGGCACCTTGTGAGGTTGGTTGGGCTATCCTGAGACAACTGTGACTCACTCAAGGTAACCCAGCAGGCTTCAAGTGGAGAGGTGGGGAAATAAAAACCCTATTCTCCAGATTAAAGCCCATTGTTAACTAGTACACTGACTGTCTTGAGTAGTCACAGGACAAGGTGTCCACAAGGAACTCCCACTTCATGGCTGAAGTGATCTGCATTGTGTAAGGGGAGAGATTTATACCCCACTTTTCTCTACCTTTAAGGCGTCTCAGTGGAGCTTACAAACTCCTTTGCTCTTCTTCCCACAACAGACACATTGTGAGGTGGGTGGGACTGAGAGAGTTCAGAGAGAACTGTGGCTAGTCCAAGGTCACCCAGCAGGCTTTATGTGTAGGAGTGGGGAAACAAACCTGGTTCACCAGGTTATGGTGGGTTTTCTGGGCTGTGTGGCTGTGGTCTGGTGGATCAGGGATTGAAAACTCCAGTAAAAGGCAGATTGAAATCTTCAGTTAAGCAACCAGTCCTGAGTTGTGTAATGTCCTGAGTAGTGTAGAATAGAATAGAATAGAATCTTTATTGGCCAAGTGTGATTGGACACACAAGGAATTTGTCTCCGGTGCATATGCTCTCAGTGTACATAAAAGAAAAATACATTTGTCAAGAATCATAAGGTACAGCACTTAATGATTGTCATATAGGTCTAGTAAGCAATCAGGAAACAATCAGTAGTAATGAAAACATAAAATGTAAAATCATAAAATAAAATAAAATTAAAATAAAATGTCAGCACAGGCTATAGTCATACAGTCATAAGTGGGAGGAGATGGGTAATAGGAATGATGAAAAAAGTAGTGCAGTAATTATATAATAAGTATATAATAAATAGTTTAACATTATCGAGGGAATTATTTGTTTAACAGAGTGATGGCATTCGGGAAAAAACTGTTCTTATGTCTAGTTGTCTTGGTGTGCAGTGCTCTGTAGCGACGTTTAGAGGGTAAGAGTTGAAACAGTTTATGTCCAGGATGCGAGGGGTCAGTAAATATTTTCACAGCCCTTTTTTTGACCCGTGCAGTATACAGGTCCTCAATGGAAGGCAGGTTAGCAGCAATTGTTTTTTCTGCAGTTCTGATTACACGTGTACACGTTTACTTCAATGGTGCAGTGGGCTTTTTCGCACACACTGTTTGTTACAGATCTAACATGTGAGGTCGTTGCTGTTTCACACATTTTTTTGCACACACTGAAGGCCAAATGGGTCCCGATCCCCCATCTGTCATCCATTTGAGCCTTTACCTCAGATTTTTCCTGTCGCTCGATGCTTGGGCAACTTTCTGGGATAAAACGGATTCCCTCTACATTCCAGTGCCTATGTGCAAAACGCAACGCGAATGAGCAACTTTGAACAATCACGCCCCCGTGGTGATGCAATTTCTCCCAGCCAATCAGAAGGTGCCAGGCAATTGCTGATGCGGATGCAGATTTTAAAGTTTTGTTTCCGTCTCACTTGTCTCCTCCAGTTCATGGCGGTTGGTCATGTCTAAGATTGCTCTGCTCATCAACTTATCTGGTGACGTGTGGGAACGGGGGCAGAATGTCTATAAATTTGTATTTGATTAAGGAATATGGAAGTTGCATGAACCAAAGATATGAAGAATCAAAATGGTGCTTCTGTATAAGTGACCAGCAGAAGCCTGAATGTTAGAAGCTTGTCAGTGACTATGCAGGCAAGCAAAGATAACATCTTTAAGATCTTGTCACTAAAGTCCAACGTGACAGCAGACATATTTTATAACTTTGTTTTGTTAGAACTAGCTACATGAATGTGATTAGTTAAATTAAAAAGTGTTTTTCTATATAGTTAAATGAACACAGAAATGATAATGAGAGATTCACATGTATTAGTATTTCACTATAATTCTATTGTGTTGGAATCAATAATTGTATAATCTTTCAAAAGTTAAAATCATGTTTTAACATTTCAAACTGGGAATTGAAGGGAAGTTTTATGATCTCAAAGAATGTATGTAGATTCAAACCTGCATTGCCCTAGGTATATCTCTCTCCTCAGGAGCAAACTTGGAAAACCAGTAAAGGCAGTAGTTTTATTGCAGCCATTTGCATATGGGTAGAGGGACATGAGCTAACAGCATGCAGCATTTGAATAACAGAAGGAATGTAACAGGTAGAATAGAGACTGTCTTAATGTGACAAGGAGACAGATCTATCCAATGGGATTTTAAGGTTCATGCTCATAGCACTAGAAAGGGGTACGGATCATGTACGTGAGTAAGGGGATGAACTGTATGACGTCTGTATTTTTGTATCTATAAAGACTAAGTTCTTTCGTATAGTGGGCATGTCTCTTTCGAGAGCACCCAGGAGGGGTTCACCTTCTGTAATTTTCTATATTCTGCTAAGTAAAAACTGTCTGTTTGTTTCTGATGTCAGATGTCTTTTGCTTTTATTTCTAACCTATCTTTTCTCAAACCAGCTGAGCAGGCCGGACTTGAGCTCTGGCCTCACAGTTGAAATCTAAAGTGTGTACAATAACAGAGAGCTCCAGAGCTCAGTAACTCAGCCACACTTTGGGGAAAGTGGGGGGGATTTACTCTTCTGTCTTTTCAGCATCAGTGGTCAGCTACACTTTGGGGCTAGTGGGGTGAGAAGCAGGATCAAAACAAGCCTTTCCTTCCCTGGGCTGGCGCTCTTTCCCGCGGCCTGGCGGCGGTGCGGTGCATGCGGCTGGGCTGGAGGGGGAGAGGCAGAGCCCAGCTTGCTTGCTGCTCTGCTGCCGCAGCCTAACAATGGGGCTGCACTAAGCCGCCGTGGTGCTGGTGGGAGCAGCAGCGGGGAAAGTAGCAACAGCTGCTGCCAGCTTCCTGCTGAGACCTGCTCTTCCTCCTCCTCCCTTGGCGTCTGCGAACCAGAGAAGAGCAACAAGGAGCCTTGCAAGAGAGAAGAACAAAGCAGCATGCCAACAGGAGGCGAGGGACGCAGAACAGAAAATGGAGCCCTTGGAGCAGCAGCGGCAGCTGGGGAAGCATGGCCGGGCTGCCATAGGGACCCCCCTGAAGTGAGGTGGCTGCTGCAGGAGGGAGCGGGCCCATGGCAGCTGCAGGAGGCGATGGAAGTGCAGGCAGAGCGGCGGCTGAGATGGGTTCAGCTTCGACCACGCCAGGAATGTTAAGGCAAAGGGAAAGGGGATGGGAGGGCCTGGCCAAGTAGGACAGGGTAGTTAATAGGAAGAGTGGAGTGTCACCATCTCATTGCCACATCACAGTGTGAGCACATACAACAACACGCCCAGGGACGGCACAGCAGCCAATCAGGACTTCCGTTTGTATTGCATTCCATGGCAATGTAAACCACAGGTGGTTCTGGAGCAAGAAGAAGATCCATATCAACCGAGTGATGTGTGAATGATGTCGAGCGACAAAACTGAAACAAAAAGGTCAGGATGTCGATGCGGATTGCATTAATTCCAACAGCAAAACCTTATTGTGCCGAGAAAAAAAAGCCCAGTGTTTACTTTCTACCAATCTGTGTCTAGCTTCCTCTGTATGGATTCTGGTTTGACTGCTAAAAAGATTTCCTGTTGTTTTTGCCCAAGAGAAGAGATTTAGACTGCATGGAAATAAATGGAAAAATATATGTCCAATCAGGCAAATATTTACAGGAAAATCAATAGACCAAATGTAAAAAGAATTTATGACAGTTTATGACTTGCTGGTGTATAATTGAAAATAATCAGAATGGAATCAAGCCAGGCATCCACAGCTGTTAAAATGCCAGGACATAAAATGTAGATAATGAGCTTATGCACTTAAAATACGCACAGGGATGACGGAAGAAATAATATATGGCTTCAATAGCAAATGGTTTCAAATATGACACTTGATTGTAAGTTAATACTGGCTGATAATGATGTTTCATTTTGCCATTAGTTCTGATCTTTGTACAGTTCATCTAGTGGGTATAAACAGCTCTAATGTCAGAATTCCCACCCCCCACAAACATATTTCCCCTGATTAAAAAGAAATTGTAAGTGGGTTATTTATGAACTAATCATATATAACGATCACTATTTAATGTTCAGAACTATTGTTGGGCCTAGCATATTACAGAGTTTCACAAGCTAATAAGATAGGGGTATAAAATATACAATACACACAATGTAGGGTTGTCAGGTCCCCCTGGCTACCAGCCAGAGCTGGGGGGTTGAGTTGCCAGGTGCAAGCTCCCGGAGGTTTTGGGATGGAGCCTTGCGGTGAAGGGACCCCAGTGGTATACAATGCCACAGATTCTAGCCTCCAACACATCCATTTTCTTCAAGTGAAATTATCTCTGTAGTCTGGAGATGACAGGTGATTCTGGGGGAACCCCAAGTTCCACTGACAGGTAACAGAGGCAGAGGGAGGGGGAACTTTGCCTGGGGTGTGTGTGTGTCCTGTGCCCCTGCCATGGCACTGTCTGCCCCCGGAACACCCTGCCATGCCCTGCCGTACCCCGCCACACCCCCTCTGCAGCCTGGCAATGCCCCCTCTGCTGCTCTGCCTGGGGTGTTGCACCCCACCAGGCCCCATTGGAGCTATGCCACTGGTGGGGAAGCACCATGAAAGACATGGCCGTCATGCTGTGGGTAGAGAATGAAAAGATGGAAGTGGCACCTAACCAGACACACACCTGAAAAAATTCACCTACTAATTCAATCTTTGAGAGTCATTGTGGTGTAGTGATTAAGAGTGGCCAACTCTAATCTGAAGAACAGGATTAGATTCCCCCATTCCTACACATGAAACCAGTTGGATGACCTTGGGCTAGTCAGAGCTCTCTCTGAACTGTCTCAGCCCAAGCTACCTCACAAGGTGCTTTTGGGAGGAAGGAAGGGAAGGCAACTGTGAGCTGCTTTGAGACTTCTTACAGTTGAGGAAAATGAGGTATAAAAAAACAACTCTTCCTTTCCTTCGATACAACTGTAACTTAGGCCCCTTCCGCACGGGCGGAATACAGCGCCCTGGGGATGGCAAAAACGCCGTCCCCAGGGAGCCGTTCACACAGGGGGCGCAGCTGCTTCACAGCCATGCCGCAAAGCCGCTGTTTTCCAACCTCGCTTGGGAAGTTTATGGAAAAAGGCAGCTTGGAGCCACTGCTGTGCGAACGGCAGCGGCTCCAAGGCGTCTTCCCTCTCCCCATGTCCGGGTGACCTACCTGCCCTGCCTGGACACGCCCCCTCTGCCCTGCGACTCCGGAGCAGTCACGCAGGGCAGGGGGGCATGTCCCCTGGCCTCGGCGACATGCCAGAGGGCCGCAGGGCAGGTAGGTCAACCTGACGACAGCGCATGCGAATGGTCCCAGAGGGGTCGGGTCGGCGTCATCTAGGCCGACTCGACCCCTACCGTGGCCGTGTGGAAACGGCCTTAGATTATGGGCAAGGGCAATGAAATTAAAAAAGAAAAAAACTAAGAACCACCATGAGTTTCTTAGTGACCATTAAGGCAATCCATAAAATGCAAATGAATGGCTAGTTCAACTTTGCCTCGGAACCTAGTGGTGGTGCAAGGTTTAACCCCTCAAAGAGTTTAACCCCTCAATTTCCCTCAAATTTCTCCTCATCCTCAGTATTTAAAACCAGCCCTCCTTTGAAAGAAATATTGTAAAGGATGTGTGTTATGGGTCCCACTTTCAAGCAGCAATCACAACAAGCAAATTTCCCACAGAGCTCCAAATCTGCATTTTATAAATAGACATAGAAGTGTTGCCTTGTTTATTCAAGCCCTGTGATGTGGGTTTGTTCCAGTGAGATGCAGCGTCTGAAGCCTCTCCCCCCCATGTCCACACTCTTAACTCACCTTCTATTGTCTCCCCCAAGATTGCTGCTTACTGACAAACCAAAACACTACATGTGCTGCTTGGCGCACACCACTACTTCAACAAGAGTGCTGAAGATAGCTGACTAGCAGTTAAATAGATGTGGTGACTCACCAGAAGCCCTGCCTCTGAGAAGCCTGAGGCAAATACACAGCCAGGAGAAAGAAAAACCCTCACACACACAAAAGCCTTCCCAAGCCCTCCAAAAGCAAACACACAAGCCCTCCAAAAATGCATACGGTTAAAAATTTGACTTTTATGATACCCCCCAAAAGCACGCTTATTGTGAGTTTGCTGTTCTGATTTTCTTTTTGGATTTGATAATACATGCTATGAGATAGGCCCAAATTACTCAGATATGCCCAAATTACTCCTCATTCTGACACAAGTCAGGGATGTCTGACCATTCCTAATCAGCAGTCAAAAAGTCACCATTCCAGATGCAGCAACCAGGGAGCAAGGGAGTAGGAACCAGCTGACCATATCCAATACAACAACCTTTATTAGGCATATTAAAATAGGCTCCAGAGCGTTACAGACATTTCTGCAGTACAAATCAAAAGTACATTCAAAACACAGACAGATAAACTGTATCTAGCATTGGACGTTACTTAGAAAGTTCTGTCACTTGTAAAAGAAATTTTGCTACTTTTTTCCAAGAGCATGGCCTCTGTGTTATTTAACAAAAGCTCCACAGCAGAGTTGTCAGAGTCTCCTTCAGGTTTGTCTAAGACCAGCACAGGAGAGAAATTCCTAATACCCACATATCTCGGACAGTCAAGTATAATGTGAGCAAGAGTCTCCACTTGGTTTTTACAGTGTGGACAGACCCGATCCTGGAGAGGGATAGATAGGTAGCTGACCATATTGTAAGTCATCTATCACACTGTTGTCCCACTCGATCTCTGAGGGTGTCATACAAAGCTTTCCCATTCTCAAGTTTTCCCATTCTCTCATTTCACCTTCCTAGCAACACCAACACCTTTTCTGGCATCTGCCAAGTGTTTTTTAGGAAGGGGTGGGGCCAGGTAGGTTTTTTTTTGCCCAGCAAGGCTTCTGATTGACTTTTACAGTGTTGTGCGTCCAATACAACTGTGTGTTTGGAGACAAGTATGAAAAAAAGTAGAGGCTAGGGTGAGCCAGGCATCTGTCACCCTGAGGCTCAAATTAAACTTCAGCCCTCAAGTCTCTTATCGTGCAAGATCGCTTCCAATCCTTGTGGCTTAATGCTGCTAGTAATAAGCTGGAAACTCTGGGGGTTTTCTCCTCTGTCTACTGGGAGCTGGGCAATGAGAAGGCAGCAAGAGTTTTAAAGCAAGGCATAATGTGCATTGAGCAGCAGACAGATTTATAGAGATCACCGGCTTTGCTGTCTTCTGAAAAATCCAGATGCACGGTTTCTCCTGCTGCCTACCTCTTCTGTCTGGAGATTTTCAGCTTCAGAAGAACTTTTCCTGTTGCTAGATGCCAAGCCCTTCCCTCCGTGGTCCTAGATGGAAAACTCTCAAAATCGGTTATGGCTTTGTCTCTGTGGACTTGGGGAAATCGAAATCTCACAACATGTTTTAGACTGCTGCCCCCTTTACCTTGAGACTCATTTAAAGCTGTTCTCTCCTATGTTTAAAAAAGTGTTCTGGCCAACCTGATATATTGGCCAACATGCTATTAATAGAGGCAAACCCACAGATCCAGGAAGACAAATTCTGGAGGACAGCCTATAAAATACATCACACTTCATTAAACTAAATGTGATAACGTTTTAGATGGGAAAAGGTTTTTACTGATAGTTGTGCTATACATTATGTGTTATGTATGTATGTATGTATGTATGTATGTATGTATGTATGTATGTATGAATGTATGTATGTGTGTGTGTGTGTGTGTGTGTGTGTGTGTGTGTGTGTGTGTGTGTGTGTGTGTGTGTAGGTATGTATGTATGTATGTATGTGTACATATGTGTATATATGTGTGTATGTGTGTGTGTGTGTGTGTATATATATGTATGTGTATATACATACATACACACACACACACATACATACATACATACATACATACATACATACATACATACATACATACATACATATACACACACATACATACACACACACACACACACATATATATACATATACACACATACATACATACATACATACATACATACATACATACATACATACATACATATGTTCATTCACTATGTTATGAGAATTCTCTGGCCAATGTGTATATTAATAAATTTGATTTGAAATTTAATCTGATTGACATTGGCCCTTTCTGCACAAACCTTTTAAAATGTTTTGAGGCAGGAAATAAAATGTTTCCTCCATGGAATTCTGCATTGTTTTTATCCCCTTCAGTTCACAAAATGTTTTATTTCCAGATGCAAAACATTTTAAATGAATGTCCCTTTGAAACAATTCACTCTATTTCCGTCACCTGCTTATTTGCAGCAATTCTGTTTATTTTTTGAAAAAAATGGAGGGGGGAGCATCAAGTAAACAATAATCAGAAAATCACAAGAAGCAGAGAATCACAGCATGAGGATTTGAAACACCAAAACATTGATTTAACACAAAACTCCAAAAACAAGAGAGTAAAAAATCGTATAATGGCAACCATGAATTGTTTCAAGGGGGTGAGTGCAGATATACATCATTGTAAAGGGGGGGGGGGTATTGAAAATGTTTTGAAAACATTTTAGAAACCCCTGGGTTAAGCTAAGAGTGACTGGTTCAAAGTCACTCTATTAACTTCATGACTGAATAAATATTTGAACATGGGTCTCTGCACTCCTTGTGTGACACTCTGACTACTGTGTGGTTGCAGGTTTAGAGAGGAATGAGACTGATACTGTCATTGCACAGCTGGGAGAAATGCTTACTAGGGATGTGTGAACAACCACCAGCTTGGCTTATGTCCTGCTCGCCAGATGTGAATGGGGAGTCAATTTTTCAATTATCAGTTTGTCTGCCTGTTGACTTGTTCATAGTGCTTCACTGTATTTTTGTTTGGCAATTAGACGGTACAAGCTTTTTGCATACGAGCATTCTCATGCAGTCTCATTGCGGCATAAATGCTCAGCTCAGCAGGCATTTGATTAAACAGACAAATCCATCACAGATCACCAGTTATAAACAAACACTGTCCATTTATGCACTTGTGGCCTGCTCCACAGTGAGCGGACATTACTTTCAGGTCAAAATCTTGGTTGTGCACATGTTTCCCCAAACCCTGGACTCGCCCTTCTGCTGATCAGAAAATCCCTGTGGTTTTTGAAATCTCTAAAACCACAACTTTTCATTTCTTTGTGTAGAGATAGCAAAGGAAAGTAGCATGCATTTTGCTTCGTTTGGGTTCTTTGGCTCTCCCCCACTTTCTCCTGCTCGTCTGGAATCAAAAAGGTTGTTTGTTTGTTTGTTTGTTTGTTTACACAAAGAGTCTATCGTTGGAGCAATATTGACAAAAAACGTGAATGGTCTATCAAATTAATGTTAGACCATAGACAGCAACCCGCCCCCCCCTCAAAAAAGTGGCAGGCAACCTCCCCAGATGGAGATTTAATGGAGAGAATAAGGAAGCAATGGGTTGGCAAATTGGCACACCGGCTTGGCTCAGCTGGGTGTAAGGAATTCCATAGAAGCAGAAATAAAAGGCTCTTTGGTGAAAAAGACCGTTTATTCAGACATCTCAGAAAGCTCAAGTACACACAGTGGCAGGAATGACACTTCCCGCCAGAAGCAAAGGTTATAACTCTATCCATCCCATCCCCCTCCCGGCTTCCCATGGGAACGAGGACCTCTCATCTCAGCATGAGATAAAGGTCTCCATGCCGATGAAACTATTATGTCCTTTCCCAGACTGTGGAATGCACTCAAGGTTACCTTACCATCAACACCATTGAAACCTTTTACACTCTGCCTCCTTAAGAAGACCCCTCCCCAGGTTTATGCGGAAGAGGCGGTGGAAAGCAGAAATAAGGAGGTGGGGCGTCAATATTTTCGGAATAAACCCATTGATTATACCCAGAATATCCCACCCAAGAGACTAAGCCATTGCGTTTGCGATTAAAGCGAGAGTCCAGGATGGGCGTCAATTTACAGAGATGCTTGTGGCCATCAATAATAGTCGGTGCAGGGTCTCTCCGGTGGAGTGGTGCCAGGCAGCGCTCGAGGAGCCTCTTATCTCATGAGCAAACTGGAATGGAAGACAGGATGAATGTTACCTTACTAAAGAGTTAAGACCACCCAAAATCCAATGTCGGGCAGTGACATCATTAATCACTTTAGTAATCTAGAAAAGATTACGAATCTTTGCCTAGTTTGGAAAATTTATGCACGCGTCTCTGAGATTTTTTGGCAGACAAAATACACCCAAAGCGCCCACCGCATGAAATCTGAAGGTGCTTATCCGCTTGCAGCTTTTGGGAGTCCTTAGCCTGTGTAAAGTCTGGACCCGATTTCCACCCCTGAAGCTAGGGATGAAATCCATTGTTGAAACTCTGGAGGGATCCAAAGCTGCTTCGTGGTGGATTCTGCGTGGCCGGCGGGGAAGAATGACCAGACCTGACTCCAAGGGGTTTCTTTGTACTGCTATGAACCCGCATTGTTATAGGTACTGCATAAGCGGAATAGAGCTTGCACCAATTGTCTTGGTGGTAGTTGGTGCTTAACAAGCGTAAATACTGCTCCTAGGGTTCTGTTCGCTCTCTCCGACTCACCGTCACTTTGAACGTGGTAGAAGTGACATGAAGGCGTATACAAAAGCGCCTTCAGAACTTTGAAATGAATGGTGGGAATATGGAGACCACCTATAACGGGGAATGTAGCGGTAAACATGTTGAATGAACAGCCGTGCCAACTTAGGGCGGAGGATGGAAATACACATGGAATAAAATGGGCTTGTTTAGAAAATAAGTCCCACCACCCACAAGACCGTGTTGCCATGACTTTCGGGCAAATCTGTAATAAAATCCATGGAGATGACTTCCAAGGAAGGCCACCGGAAGGTTTCAACAGCCCATGGGAGGGCTTTCAGATGGTTTTGGCTTCTGCACAAACAGAGCAACCTTTAATATCGCCTCAATGTCGCTAGCGTGCGGCGCCACAGAACTGGCCGGGCAAATGCAGAGTTTTCAGAAAGCCAAAATGTCCAGCGGCGGGCAGCCGTGGCGAACTTCAAGAACCTGTTGGCGGGGGGGAGAGCGATACCAACCTCCCCCCCTCCGTAAACTCCATTCTCAAGCATGGTGGGGTCACTTTCCTCCAGCTGGAGGCTCGTGCAGCCATATCTCGAAGTTCCGCCCAGGAAGGGAGGCGAGACTAGGCAAGATGGGCGGTGAAGGAGGAGTGGACGCGTTTGAAGTCGGGTGACAGCCAGCCCCAACTGGGAGAGAACGTCGCGTGGAATGTCGTAAGGCAGCTCCACCTCGGGTAGGCGAGGCGTCAGCCAGTTTATTGGTTTTCCAGGGAAAAAAAATGGACTGTAAAGAAGCTTGAGAAAAGAAATCGCCCAACGGAGTTGTTTTATGGACATCTTGAGGGGGGGTGAAAGGCGGCCAGGTTTTGTGATCGACCAAACCTGAAAGGGTGCCTCCAGCCGAGTGGCTTCAAGTGGAAGTGCTACTTTGATGGCGCAGTCTCTTTATCTCCCACAGTCCACAGTTGAGTTCAGCACGGAGAATTTCTTTGATAAATAAGCACGGAACCAGCCTTACCATCTTTATTTTCTGCAACAGGGCTGCCCCAAGCGCTTTGTCCGAGGCATCCACGTGAACCACAAACGGGAGATCTGGGTCAGGGTGCTTTAGGATAGGTTAGGTGGTAAAGCAGACTTTAAGAGTTGAAAGGCTGTTTGACAGCATTCTTCAGACCAGGAAAGGGGCCCCGGCTTGGCGGACAGTGGATCTTTACCCTTAATAGTCATTAAGAGGTCTGTGAGAGGGAGAGTCAGTTCAGCGAATTGGGGTATAAAGTCGCGATAGAAATTAGCAAAACCCAGAAAGATTGGAGTTCTTCTAGCGGTTGGGTAGGGCAGGCCATTGGAGGACAGCGCCAATTTTAGCAGGATCCATTTTAAGCCTCGAGAGCGAGATCCGGTAACCCAAATAGTCAATGGAGGTCTGGGTAGAAACAGCCCAGCATTTGAGAGTTTGGCAAAGAGAGTTGTGAATTGGCGCTTCCAATACCTCGAACCAATGCTTCATGCTCTTCTATGGTTTGTGAATAAATTAAAAGCGTCATCTAAATTATACCACAACTCCTTGTACAATAAATCATGGAGAACTTCGTTGATAAGGGCCATAAAGCCCCGGGGCCCCATAACCAGATAGCATTATTAAGTATTCAAACTGTCCAAACTTTGTGTTAAGCGCGGTCAAGTGTTCATAGCGCTTCAGCCAATTCCTGACCCTGTAGTAAGCTTCTCTCAAGTCTAATTTAGTAAAGATCATGCTGCGGTGCATCTAAAAGGTCCCTTGATCAAAAGGCAAAGGATATTTATTGGGGAGACTGCATTGAGACCTCGATAATCTGTCTACAAAGCCGTAAAGAGATTATACTCTTTTTTTACAAACAAAAACGGAGCAGCGGTGTGTTTGGTAGCCCGCCCATTATGAACCCTTGGCCGAGGTTCACTTGTCCAAGAAGCCGCAGTTCCTTCTCTCCTCATTGGGAGCTCATACGGTAGATTCTGCCTTTGGAGCAGTTCGCTCTGGCTGTATAGCGATTTTTTTGCAGTCAATTGTCTCTATGGGGTGGCAACTGATACGCGATTCTTGCTCCTGAAAACTGGCTAGATCTTGATGCGCCCGGTGGGATGCCAATAGAATCGGGAGCAATCGCTGATGAAGCCAGGGGAGGGGTGTCAGGAGAAGTTGAGTTTTCCCCAATTCATGTGTTCTACCAGGGAGGTCAGTGAATTCTAAGATCCGTTCTTTCCAAATGAACTTTGGTTCATGTAATAACCATGGCATGCCCAAACTATGGAGTGTTTGGCCACTGGCGCCAAAATAAAACTAATTTTTTCTCCCAATGGTCGAGCGGAGAGGCGGTTGTGTGTTTTGAACTGGGCCGGGTCCTTACCGTTCGAGGGCTGCCGTCCATTTGGGTGAAGATGGTATGGGCTTAGCCAGGGGAATTGTGGTCCAGACCCAGCTCCTCTGCCACCTGGGGCCGCATTAAGCAATGGGAGCAGCCCAGAATCTACAGGGCGAGAGGCTATGTCACGAGTATGTTTAAGCGGGTTGGCCAGAAACGGCAGACAGTACTGGGGCGCTACCTTCTACTCACCGCGTCAGGAGTCGGACCCATATCCATGGGGCTGAAGAAGAAGACAACGGCACCACGCTTCCTCCTCTGGGTGCGCCCGATGACACGCCTTAGATGAAACCCGTCGAAGCGTGACTGCGTGGTGGCTTGGCAGATGGGGTGCTGGCGTGGCTGGAAGCGGTTGGTTTTGTTCTTCGGACAGTTGGCGGCTAGATGATCTGGTCCTCCGCGAGTACAGACACAATCCCAGTCGGCGACGGCGCCAGAGGTGGTCACCGATTGTTAGGCGGCTGGGCTGGTGTAGTGGGCGCCAGTGGCAGGCTTGAGGCGTGGCGGCCTCGGCCTGGCGTATTCCAGCGAGGCGCGCCACCTGGGATCCCAACTGGATCCAATCAGCAATAGTCGCGAGGGGCAATTAAAAACACCGCTTCCGCGCCAGCTTACCGTCAACAGCATCCGAGAAGTATTGGCATTTCATGCGTTCAGGCCACTCAGGAGGAGTGAGAGAGCAGCCGCCGCCTGCGAAATTCACGCGGGCAAATTCTACTGCAAAATTGATTTGCCCTGCTGGATAGATTTTGATGGTGCGGATAGCCTCATTTTGGCGCCGGATCTTGGAAGCTCTCTGCCAAGGCTTGGAGGAATGCGGCACCGTCACGAGAGTCTTCATCTTACCAAATCAAGAGTCACAAACCAGTGAAGCTGCTGCCCCATCCAGGACTGGAGCTGATGTCCCGTGATTTTTTAGCTCAGACGGTGTTATAAATCATCATAGTCTTCCATGTGGGCATCGGTAAAATGAAGTAGGGGAAGTTTGGAAGCGGTCCCATCAAAAGCGGGCAGGTATGGGGCCTATAAGTAGCAACCCCTTTCCACGGCTCTTGAAGCCCGTGGCGGTTGCACGGAGTTGAGCAGGTTAGGCGGGCAGCGGTTGCACAGGGGCGAGAATGGGGCGTATCAATGCAGTGCAGCTGGCGTTTAGACAGGACCCAGCAACGTTGCCCCTCTGGCCGGCAGTATCAGTAGCATAGACTCCAACTTGGGGCTTCCTGGTCTGCCTCCTTAGTTCCCTCTCCAACGCCAGCCAGTTCTCTCTCCTTACTTGGTCAATGCATCCTGAATGCGCATGCAGAAGGCTGCGCACCGTTCAATTTAGCCAGTTAGGTCCCGCTTTAATAGCTGCAGTAAGCTCGCGCGCTGCGTCGCCAAGGCCTGGAACGCAGCTTTCAGCGTTGCCGCTGTAAATCCAGTCTGGTGTTCCAGGACCTTATCATGGACTGACAGATTCTGCGCGATATTGTCGTTGGAAGCCGCGATCTTTGGCGCGGTCCAGCTTCGAAGTTGGACTTCTTTGGCGTTGCTGTTCGGTCCCTCTACGGTTTTTCGCTCTTGCTGCAACTGCGCCCGTTCCTCCTCCATAGCTGGCGTTCACGGGTCCATGCTTCTTGGGCATCTCGGTCGCCCACTTCCTCATCCCAGTTCTCTTCGATGGGAGGGAACAGATCCGGCTGGAGAGTGCAGGCTTTCTTGGACTCTTAAATTACCGTCTGGAAGTGAGACATCGGAACCCGTATGCGGTGGTGGCTCCCGGCAGGCCTCGGCGACGCTGACCGGGATCAGGGGTCCGATTGGAGGACGGTACGGATACCCCCAATCGAGTCCAGGTGTCGCCCGAGGACCGAAGACTGGTCTGCTATTGCGGTGGTTCTTTGGGAGCATCACCAAAATCTGGTGGGAATCGCTCAATGGACTCCTGGGTTGCGCGCGATGAAAGGTGGTCAGGCCCGCGTCTCCTCTCCATGACAGGTTGCATCTGAGGTTTGTAATCACGAAAACGGGTAGAGATCGATCCACAGGCCGATCCATAGACAGCGCCCCAAGCGACTCATGTAAGTCCCCATGGTCGCGATGCGTCACGCCCCTCGCTCCAACGGGTAAAAGGAGACGCTTCGTGATGCTGATGCGAGGGCGGAAAGAGTCACCAGCGGGAACCGTTCTCCGCCCGGTTCCTCCAGATCCAGAAGGGAAAGGTCGGAGCCCTCAGGCTACCGCGCTTCATAGCAACATCCAACCTCTCCATGCACGAGACACCAGAGGTCGCACTAGGAATATATATAGATGAATTAGGATTCCTGCCACAATGTAAGGAATTGCATAGAAGTAGAAATAAAAGGCTCTTTGGTGAAAAAGACCGTTTATTCAGACATCTCAGAAAGCTCAAGTACACGCAGTGTGGAATGACACTTCCCGCCAGAAGCACAGGTTATAACTCTATCCATCCCATCCCCCTCCCGGCTTCCCATGGGAACGGAGACCTCATCTCCCGCGCAGAGATAAAGTCTCCGCCGATGAAGCTGGCCCATCGCCCGGGCTGTGGAATGCACTCAAGGTTACCTTACCATCAACACCATTGAAACCTTTACACTGGGGACATTTCACGGCAGGGTAATCCGGTGAGGAAAGAAAACCATGGGGGAAATGTGTTTTAATAAAATCCCCACATTGGTTGTTTGCCTAGATAACCCTGGCAATGGTAACAGTGGCTGCATGGTTTGCATTGGCAGTGTCTCGCACACGGGCAGTTTTGCAAAACACAAAACAAATAAGCAAACAAATGCAAACCAGTTTGGCGAGCATTTCTCTCTGTTTGGCACGACCCCAACAGAGTGGGCGATCGATTCACACCTGATCAACATCTTCTAACTATTCATTTCAACTGTCAAATGCAGGGGTCTTCAAACTATGGCCCTCCAGATGTTCAGGAACTACAATTCCCATCAGCCCTGCTACTTGGCCATGCTGGCAGAGGCTGATGGGAATTGTAGTTCCTGAACATCTGGAGGGCCATAGTTTGAAGACCTCTGGTCAAATGTTTTTGCAGCAAAATTCACAGCATGCCTACTCTTTGCAGGGGAGACCACACCCCACCATCCAGGCTCAAATGCAAGAGCATACAAAACTGGCCAGTGATGCTAGATTGAAAACTCAGTGGCTTTCTCAGTCTGACTTCTGTCTCTGCACAGACAGAGGAGTTTGAGCTATTTGGTGTTTTTCCAAACAAGTTGTAAGATCTGTCTGGTTCTGTTGACTGGCTCCTACTTAGAAGAAGAAGAAGAAGAAGAGTTTGGATTTATATCCCCCCTTTCTCTCCTGTAGGAGACTCAAAGGGGCTTACAATCTCCTTGCCCTTCCCCCCTCACAACAAACACCCTGTGAGGTAGGTGGGGCTGAGAGATTTCAGTAGGTGCCAGGATCAGCTCACAGAGAACTCAGCCTGAGCCTGACCATACCCTATCAGTTCTCTACCAGCATGGCCAATTTCAATAGTGCCACAGAGGCTGATGGGAATTGTAGTTCCTGAACATCTGGAGAGCCGCAGGTTCCCTACCCCTGGACTAGCCCAAGGTCACCCAGCTGGCATGTGTGGGAGTGCCCAGGCTAATCTGAATTCCCCAGATAAGCCTCCACAGCTCAGGCGGCAGAGCTGGGAATCAAACCCGGTTCCTCCAGATTAGATACATCAGCTCTTAACCTCCTACGCCACTGCTACTTAAAAAATTTGCTCTGCTGTCTGTTTTAGAAATGCTTCAGATGTTCCATCTGAAAAGGGGAAAAAAACTAATTGTGAAGTACACATATATTTTCCAACACCCCCTTTATGAAGACAGATGAAAATAATTCGTTTAACTTCTTGGCAGTATCTGTCTTCCTTGACTACATCGTTTTCACCTTGAGGGTACAATGACTCTATTGGTGATCAGTCATGCTTTCTGCTTTTAATATTCTTAACATATTTGTACTGTGGTTTTGGTACTTTTTTGCTAGTCTCCCGAATCATTTTCTTCGCTTGACTTAATGTCTTTATATATTCAACTGTTAGAATCTATCCTCTATTTGCTTTTCATATTACTTGGGCTCCTTCCGCACATGCAGAATAATGCACTTTCAAACTGCTTTCAGTGCCCTTTGAGGCTGTGCGGAATAGCAAAATCCACTGGCAAACAGTTGTGAAAGTGGTTTGAAAATGCATTATTTTGCGTGTGCGGAAGGGGCCTTGGATTCCCATTCCAGCTATGATCACTTTACTTTGTTTTTAATTTGCTGACAGCTATTCTCACTTGCATGGGATGAGCTGAATTAGGATAATTGGAGACAGTGGCATTGAAGCCACCAGCATCAGAGACATGACCACAAAAACAATACTGATAGACAATGCTCTGTAGAACTAAATGTAAAATAACTGAAAAAAATGAACCCATCCCCCAACCCCTCCCCCAAATATTTGATATCAAGGTTCATTTTGCGCAACCCAGATAAAATTTATTGAGGCAGGAAATTAAAGGTTTCCTCCATGAAGTTCCTCAATGCTTTTTTTATCCCAAAACATTTTATTTGCAGCCTCCAAATGCTTTATTCCCAAGCTATTCTTTTTCTGAAAAAGTTTTGAAAATGTTTTCATTTGCTGTGTGATCTTTTAAAGACCTTTCCGATGCCTCTTAGATTTGCTTGTCAGCACCATTTTCTAAGCTTGTGCTTCAAAGTAGCTTCAAAGACATGGCCCAGTGGTGGGATTCAGCGGGCTCACACCACTTTGGCAGAACCAGTTGTTAAAATGGTTGTATACAATGCTTGTATACAACCGGTTGTTAAAGTGTTTGAATCCCACCACTGACATGACCCCTAGAAAATTGAAAAATAAGGTTTTGAAACTTCATTTAAAGAATGTAACACAAAATGGCATCCAGAAATTGTTTCAAGGTGCTAAGTGTGGCCAAAATGGGGGGGGGGGGAACCTTTCACAAATGTTTTCAAAATGTTTTCAATGGCGTGTATGAAATGGGCCTAAAATGGCCCCAAATGACCAGATCATCATCAGCAAATTCAAAAATTCAACAGTATCATCCTAAACAGATCTAAGGTCTGTTTCACACAGCATAGAAAATACATCTGTGGGACGTGTAAAAAAGTGATGACTGCCTCTTTTCATTCCCCACACTCAAAACATCCATGGGATGTTGTAAAAAGAAGCAACTTCTGGTGTGCTTTCCAGACAGCAAAGGCGCCCGGGAAGAAAAGAGGCTGTTTCCCATCTGACCATTTTGCTCTCTGGTAAGTTTCACCCTCTGCTTGGACACAACATTTTGTTTGAGCTGAAGGAATTCTTGCTGCTGCCATTAGCACCCGAGGGATGGCAAAAACGCAGCCGCGCCACCCTTGCTCTCCCCAGCGGCGCGAAGCTGTTGTTTCCAAACCTCGCTCTCCAGCAGCGCGAAGCCGCTGTTTCCAAACCTCGCTTCCAAACCACCACCCCTTTTCCAATCGACTTACCTTCCCTGTGACCTTCCGGCATGTCGCCAAGGCCTGGGGACAGCCCCCCCGCCCTGCGACTCTGGAGTGGTCGCACAGGGAAGGGGGGCGGGTCCCCTGGCCTCAGCGATACACCAGAAGGTTGCAGGGAAAGTAAGTCAATCAGGCGACGGCCCTGCGCTGCGCCATCTTCCCTTTCTTTACCGGGACCGTTCGTACAAACGGTCCCGGGGTGTGTGTGTGGGCGTTGTATACGCCAACACACACCCCAGCGTGGCCGTGCAGAAGCGGCCTCTGATTCAGCCCAAAAAACAATGTTCATCAGTGGGTGGTAGACCTGTCTTCCATGTTCCTAATGATTTTCAATTAGAGTCCTCTGAGATGCTAAGATTCTCTTATGTGTGTCTGTGTATCTTCAAAGATAACTCCTCCAATTTTTTTTTAAAAAGGAAAACTGTATACTGCCAGAATCAGCAGGACCAGCTAACTACAACTATGTACTTTTTGGGACAAAAAGGCACCCAGGATTGGAGACTGCAGAGCAGGCAACCTTCAGCAAATGGAAGCAAGGAGAATCCCTTCAGCTGCATATGAAATGTCAGGTGCAAGCGGAGGATGAAATTGGCCAGAGAGGAAAACGGTGGGGCGGGAAAAAAATAAGATGCCTCCTGATCAATGCATTCTGCACAGCCAGACAGGAGATGTCTTGCAGTGGCTTCGGAGAAAATGCACACTTTGAAGTGTTCTCCAAAACAGGAGCCTGGGAAGTCTCGAGGAAGTCTTGAGAAGAAGAAGTCTCGAGAAGAAGAAGTCTTGAGGAAGTCTTCAGAAGACTTCCTGAGGAAGTCTTGAGAAGAAAACTGTGCAGTGTCTCCTCAGGACACCTTTTTTTAGCATCCTCAGGATGTTTTATTTAGGCTGTGTGGAACAGACCTCAGTTAATGTGGCTTACTCCCAAGAATTTTTTAAAAATTGTACTGGAGCCCTACCAGTGAAGGTCCCTTGATGTGGAAATATTGTCACCTGCCAGCAGAAGCTATGAAGGAAGATTACCTGGTAGGCTTTCATTGGCAAGGACTTACCGGGAATTTAGATTTTAGACATCTCTATGAGAACTTACACATGAATAATATCAAAAAAAGCATTTCTCATGTAATGCATTGTTTGTGGAATATTACTTTTTAAATACATCTCCTTTTGGTCCAGTTCATAGAGCTTCAGTGAGAAAGCCAGATATACGTTTTGGACTATATACTCCAGGTAATTTGTTGAACAATTCTACTGTTTAATTCATAATCAGCATTCAAACATCATAAATGCAATTTAAAATCAGCAGTTCACACATGGCAGGAAAATAAGTCATTGTCTCATATACCGCCTTCTACCACAGACAAACTCTATACTATAAACTAGAGTTGCCAGCCCTGAGTTGAGAAATATGTGGAATTTTGGGGGTGGAGCCTGAGGGAACAGGATTTGGGGAGGGGAGGGACTGATGTCATAGAGCACAGGTGTCAAACTCGCGGCCCTCCAGATGTTCATGAACTACAATTCCCAACAGCCCTTGCCAGTATTGCCAGTGCTCATGTTGGGAGAGACTGATGGGAATTGTAGTTCATGAACATCTGGAGGGCCACAAGTTTGACACCCCTGTCATGGGCCCCTTCCGCACACACAAAATAATGCGTTTTCAAACCACTTTCACAACTGTTTGCAAGTGGATTTTGCTTTTCCGCACAGCTTCAAAGAGCACTGAAAGCAGTTTGAAAGTGCATGTGCGGAATGAGCCATAGAGTGTTCCTTCCAAAGCAGCCATTTTCTCCAGATGAACTGATCTCTGTCCCTTAGAGATCAGTTATCATCTCCAGATACTACCTGAAGATTGGAAGCCCCACTGTGAACAGTGACATGGGACCACAGCATTGGGTTGGCATTCATGGCATGCCACATTTTGTGTCCATGACTTCTACCGAACCACTCCTGTGGTTTGTCTGGGGAAGGGGCTGACTTCCAGCACCCAGCAGCCATTTTCACACCCCTCCCTTTCATGGATACCACCCACGGATGGCAACTGGCAATGCCACCCTTGTACTTTCCAGTGAACAAAGGCACCTCATGGAAACCAGAAACCAGACAAAGCTGCAGGGCACTGACAACCCTACACCAAATACATGTCTGCAAATAGGCAAGCTTTCATCTACTCTAGTGATTAGAGTCCTCCCCTTCCCTAACCCTTAAGTGGGTGGGCCTCTACTCAGGGTGGTGGGCAATGACCAGATGATGGGCCCCCTCCTCTCCATCCTCCTCCCCCTCCCCCAGGGTGAGTGGCTTATGACCAGATGATGACCCCCTCCCCTTCTTCCTGCACCGTTCAGTGGGGGCAGGTTTTGACTAGATGATGCCCGGAGCAGTAGTGGCGCAGGAGGTTAAGAGCTCGTGTATCTAATCTGGAGGAACCGGGTTTGAGTCCCCGCTCTGCCACCTGAGCTGTGGAGGCTTATCTGGGGAATTCAGATTAGCCTGTACACTTCCACACACGCCAGCTGGGTGACCTTGGGCTAGCCACAGCTTCTCGGAGCTCTCTCAGCCCCACCCACCTCACAGGGTGTGAGGGAGGTTGTGAGGGAGGAAGGGAAAGGAGATTGTAAGCCCCTTTGAGTCTCCTACAGGAGAGAAAGGGGGGATATAAATCCAAACTCTTCTTCTTCTCCTCCCTCCATCGCCCCCTCCTTCCCCCTCCTAACCAGGGTGTGTGGGCTATGACCATTATTAGTTCTGAATTATTAGGCACCATTATTAGTTCTGAATTTCCTTTTCTGTAAGATGGAGTGTGAGTGGTGAAATCACAATTAATGAAAGCATCCTTGAGCAAAAGCTACTGTAAAAGTGAAAAAGAAGCCATTCACAATCATTAGTTATCTAGGTTCGCTCATATCAAATAAGATGCTAACACAATGATAAAATGTAAAGATGTACAATCGTATACACCCGTTTTCCAATCATGATATACCTCATTTCTATAGCCATCAATCAAAAACCAGGCCCCAGTCTTTTCACACCTCACGCCGCATTTGCAAAATGACCTATTTTCTTTGTTGTTCTTGTTTAGTTCCTGCATAAATATTTTCCCCATTAGTTCATTGGGAGTTTTGCATCGTTCTGACTTCGCATATCCTCTTGAGTTTTAATTAGGTATGAAACCTAAGGCACATGAAGGAACCTCTACTTCAAAAGCAGCAAGGTTTCTCATCAGGGTTCCAGGACTGTTTAAAACATTGCTATCCAATCCTGCTTACCAAAAAATGTCATGTTTAAAAGAAACGTGTTTTTTTCAGGGAGCCACAGTTTGCAGGTAGTTCCAAAAGGCTCTTTGTTGCGGAATGGAAGCTGATCAGTTCTCTAATATGAAGGCCAACAATGGCCTTTTCCCCACTTAACGTTTGCGGCGCGCTACTCTCAGCGCGAGTGATTTCTGCCGCGGGGTCGTGTTCCCCACTGCCCCGCACAGAGAAGGTGCCGTTTCTTCAGCGCCAGAAATGACACGCGCTGAGGGGACGTGAGAGCGGGAGAGTCGGGCCGGCTGCGTTGTCACCGCCCGGACTCGTGGGGAGTGCTGCTGGACCTTGCGCTATTTGGGAAGAGTAACGCGCAGCAAACGGTAAGTGGGGAAAGGGCCATTGTGAGTAAATTACTTGGTGCAAATACTGAATTCAATAAAATATTCAGATTATTAAAATGAGTACTCCATTTTGACTATATTGAAAATTGTGTCTGAAATTCTGCTCAGATTAAGACTACTTGATGGAAATCTATCTGGCCAGTTACCTAACTTTTTACAGCACTTGGTTCTCCACCGAAAGTCCATTTTGGATTCAAGAATATCTGTCTGGCTTTGAACAAACTCTAGCTCGGAGGGTTCCAATAGCTTCTGAGGGTTTGCATATATCATTAACAAATATGACCAGAGGCCTATTTGCAATCTGTTATTTGTTAGCAGAGCTAGGAAAATAAATCAGTCTCACATGCAGAATTGTGTTCTATAACATTTATGGCAACAAGAAAATTGAAAGAAGTGTTAACTAGTTGTAGGTCTTCCCATCGAAAACAGATCTTCGGGGCACGTCCAAGCTACAGGCAGAGAGTAAAAACAAGCCAAGTATTCCTCAAGCTGTGACCCACTTTCCCTGGGCATTGGATGCAGTTGGAGGGTTGCATCCTTCAAGAACGGAACATCAAAATTTAGCTTAATTTTATTTTAAAGCCACAACTTTGAGGCTCTATCCGCACCGCATTGGATATTATGCAACTGTTGTGCTATAGCCATTAGTCACCCATGAACAGTTTTCTTTGTACAGGGAAAATCTATTTGGGAATCATTACTGCCCATGTAATGATGGCTCAGTTGAATCTCTGGCCCACCAATTACTACACTGTCTCAGATTCAAGGAAATCAGATCCAAGTATGTGAATCTTACTCCTTTACATTTACCAGATCTCCCCGATTTAATTAGATTACACTACTTGTTGGACAACCCTGATCCTTCTCTCTGTATGATAGTGGAAGACTTTCTCCTGGAAATTACTAAATGCCAGTAGATTTCCTTCGACTTAACATTTATTTCCTGTATTGTTTATGCTTTTTAATCCGTTTTTTTAATTATTGTTGTACTGTTGTCTATGCCAATAAAGGCTTGCTTAATCATTACTGCAGTACATCTGCACATTATCCAAACAACAAGTAGATCCACCCTGAGAAACTTAAGAATATTGAGGGAGAGGGTGGTAGGGGAGGCAGGATCATTCCCTCTGTGCCTTTTCCCTGATAGAAATGTCCTCTCTCTCTTTCAAGACATCGGCTGTCTTCTACCCCTCCCACCAGGGCTGGATTTGGAAATGATATGGGGAGAGGAGTTAATTCTTTCCCATTTCAATGGCCCCAATCCATTGCTACATACATACATACATAAGCCTTTATTGGCATAGTCAGAAAAAAGTTACATGAATTGGGAACAATTGCATGGATACATGATAGACAGAGAACTCATGGGGAGCACAACAAACACGTTCTACTGGGAACTCTCAACTATCTCCGCAATGAAATTGGCAATCTCTTCACAAAGACCGGAGTCCGAGTTGTTTAACAGTAGAGATAACCTAATCATATCAGGCAGCCCAGATTGAAAGAAAAAGTGTAGGTTGGTATATTTAGATCTGATGTTATCGAATCTGGTGCAGTGCAAGAGTTGGTGAGTCAGGGTTTCAACCACATTAAGTTTGCAACTGCATAACCTTGCAGATTTATCTAAATTGCTGAACCTACCCTTTAATAGGGCAGAGGGCATAACGTTAAAGCACGCAATGGTAAGGGCTCTCCTTGCACGTGGGTTCGTTAAGGTATGGAGGTAATAGGCCATAAGTCTCTGCTCAAATGGAATTAGGAGTTGTGTTGGAGAGCAGGTTCATTTGGCTGCTAGATGCAAATTTGCAAATTCTAGATCTAAAAGCCAATCTCTGAGCCTATTGTACGCTTCTGAATAGGACATTAGGTAGAGTGTTTCAATAGGCAGGCCAATGGAAATAATCTTTCTCTCGATTAGAGAAAACCAGAGGTTAGCCTGCTTGTCCTGTAGTGTCAATGAGACAAGGGAGCGTTCGGATGGCAGGTAGTGAAGGCGGAGCCAAAATCTGAAGGCTCTAAGCCAAGCTTTATGTTCCAGGGTGTTTTGCCCCAGTTCTAAACACAGGGCTGCGTGAGGGACTCAGTTTGGAACTCCCATTATTTGGTGGAAAAACTTGGATTGGGGGACATTCAGAGCTTGGTTCACTACTTGCAATCCATTGCTGAAGGGCTCAGAATTTTTAAAGGCAGCAAAAGTAGGTTTGAGAAGACTACTCTGTCACTTGTCATGAGATTTCCATACCACCCTAATCTCTCAATTATTAAGATAGTATAATAAGGGTAATTGAGGATTAAAACGAATGAATGCTTAGATTCCCTTTTCTGTGGGAAAACTGCTGATAGGCTTTTGATATCTAAAGTCGCTGGTGATTCCATCTCTTATCACTTTGGCTGGCAGCAGTTTTCGTCAAGGATGACTGATGCAGAATCCCAATGAAATTGTCGGAGGCTTTTCACAGCCAGAATCAATTAGCTGTTGTGGGTTTTCTGGGCTTCATGGCTGCAGTCGGGTAGTTTTTACTCCTAATATTTTGCCCACATCTCCACAGCAGCAAGATGTGTTTCTCTCTTTGGCACAGTGTGGAATGATTGTATGGTGATATATATGTTGTCCAGCTCACAGGAGGATGAGACACACTTGCATGTGTCTGAGTGGAGTTCATTTGCAGTTGCATTTGTTGTTGCATTTGCAGCTGAATTCATTTGCAGATGCAGGCAAAACACTAGTTACAAAAGTTACCAGACCACATCCACACCGTCTGGAAAACCCACAGCAGCCAATCCCAATGAAACATTTAGATAATCATGTGGATATTTGCAAGGGTTCTGTGCATGGGTTAGGAATCAAATCAAATCAGATTTATAAGTAGTCAGGCTTCCACCAATCAGCTTAAACAGGCATGCCATACCATTTAGATCATGACAATCGCTCAGCAAAAATGGAGCGAAGAGCACGCCACTGAAATCAGAGCAATACAGATGGCCCATGATAAGGTCTCTGTGCTTAGAAAGGCAAAAGATAAAGCCCATCTCCCCCTTACTTTGTTGTTGTTAATGCTTCTCCCATGAAGACTGTGAATTTATAGGATGTGTAGCTTTGCAAATTTGCACCACTCGTGTGTGACTGACTTGCATGTGTAGGTCTCAAGTTCCATCTTACAGGCCCACAGTGTAACGACCCAAAGGACCCCCAGAATATTATTTATATATATTTCTGCTTTAAAAACATATTGGCAAAAGCCAGTTGCCAAAAGCACTCCTATGGGTGTAGGTAGCAGCATGTCCAAAGGTCACAGGTCTGCTTTACAAAACCCTATTAATATGATGAGTTACTTCAACATAACCTGGAGGTCTCATCTGACCCACGAGAATGCTCGATTACCACACCTGGAACAGAAACTGTTCAAGACAACGACTATGGAAAGCCACCTCAGTATCAGATTCTGCATTTCCCTATCTCTTCTGGAAACCAAGTTAGCAACAAAGGGTTGCTTCTTTGCATCTCCTCTTCCCATTGTTATGAATTTTCCTAAAGCACCCACCTTTCCCCGGTCTACTGTCTCAGCCCAAAATCAGGAGTTACTTTGCATAGCCATTCTGTGCTTCCTGACTTAATCTAGGGACCAATTGACTCCCCTTTGTCCCAAGGTGTAGAACAATAGAAGAGTCGCTAATTAGCTCACCCAGCAAAGCTCCAGCATGGGAAATTCCAGAGAATTTAGAACAAGGAAACTTAAAACTCACTTGTTCCCGCCTCTTCCTGGGCAAAAGGGTATAAAAGTGTAGTTCACCTACAGCATTTTGCTCACTGCCACATGTTCTCTTGCTGTGGTGTTGAGACATGGATTCGTCCTTCATTGGGTTTCTGTGCTGGCATGGAATCCCTGCCTTCTACTTCTACTCTTCTAAGAATCATTAGGTAATGTATTACCCCACAAAAAACCCCTCCCTCTCTATCTCCAATCTATATTGTTAACACCTTTCTATATCTCAGGAACTTGAATGTATGTGCTCTTATTTCTCACTGTGTGTTTGTATTTTTAAACAAATTTATATAAAACTTTTAAATTCAATTTGGACTCTTGCTTCTCTGTGGAATATCCATTGCTAGAATTCCTTCCTCGTATTACACAGTCTAAAAGATCCCCTCTCGGCCCCTCTTGCTGCCAACGTGAGCATTCATTCCCCTTTGCTACTTTTAAAATCCTATGTGTGCTGTTTACACTTTTAGCAGCTGGTGGAGAATCCCTTTAATAAAACCTTTGCCCCTGTTAAGGCCGTAACAACAGAGACCTGGTCTCATTAGACAGAGCATTCTACCAGGCTGAGGCTAGAGGCAAAAGGGGTCTGATTCTGTTTGAGGACAGTCAGACACTTTTGGGCCAGGGATCACCAATAAGTTGTTATTTTCTGAGTTTAGTGCTCTTGGGGTGGGTGCATATTGAAAGAGAAGGTTCCGCAGGTATGACGGTCCCAGACCATTTACGGCTTTGAAAGTTTATTATACCAACAACCTTGAATTTAATCCAGTATTCCACCTGGACCCGTTGGAGCTGATGGAGCTCAGCTTTATTCTGGTTTTCAATGGAAATATTTGTAACTAGCGGGGCCCGGCCACACGTTGCTGTGGCTTATTGTGGTGAAATGGGAAAGGAACAGTAGCAGTAATTCAATTGCAGAGGCCAGCAGTATGTGCTCATGGAAAAGCGCAGGCTGATACTGTGCAATGTCATTGATGTGTGTGACTGCATCCTCCCTTACGTCTATTCCCTTGCATGGCACCCTTCCCCCTCCCTCCCTCCCCTTTCCCTTTGCTAGAGTGGGTGGGTCAAATCCAGATACTGGGCCCCCTCCCTTCCCTCTCTTGCATGCCACCCCTCACTCTCTCCCCTCCCTAACTTCTGTTCCTTTGCACGCCTCCCCCTCCATCCCTTCCCTCTCCCACCCTCTCTTCCCTTGCATGCCACCTTTCCCCCTCCCTCCCTTCCGTCTCCCTCTGCTAGGGTGGGTGGCTCATATCCAGATGCTGGGCCCACTCCCTCCCCTCCCTTGCATGCCACCCCTCACTCTCTGTCCCCTCCCTCACTTCTCTTCCCTTGCATGCCTCCCCCTCCGTCCTTTCCCTCTCCCTCCACTGAATGTGTATGAGAGTGGGTGTGTTGTGTGGTAGCAGTGGGTGAGGCACAGAGAGTGAAAGGTACCTGTGTGTGAGGGGGGAACCCTACCTGATGTCTCACACAGCAACGTGTGTATGTGTTTCATGTCCACTCGAGTTATTGCCTATGTACTGTTTTCACTGCTCATATCTGGCCATCTGAGCGAACATTCTAAGCAGCACGAACATTCTAAGGGTGACAGTTACACACAGGCAGCTTCATGGCCTGGTGCGCCAGGAAAAAGATGTTTTACCTGGCTCAGGTGTGTTGTCTGACAGTAGGAGGTACTTAAGAACATAGTCGGGGGAATGAGTAAGTGTGTGTGAAATTTTCAGAGCGTTTGGGCCAGCAGGTGCAGGGTTATTCTCAAAGCAACAAACGCATGGATCCATTTTTGTATATATAGATCTATTATTGTAAGCCACTTGAACTGCAAAGAAAGATAGGGTATGTGTGTTATAATAATTATAAACCAATTAGTAAGGATTGCTGATCAAATTCTGTCTTGATTCTCTCATAAATTTCCAATGAGTTCCTGAAATAGGGTCATCTGCCTGTTTCTCTCCTTGGCTAAGCCCTATGTGAGGAGTTGATTGCCTTCCTACTGTTTTAATTACTTTCTTTCCCTCTCTCACAGCAGACCCACAGCCTCACATTGGCTGAAGTCTTGAGGAATTTGTATAACAACTCTGGGATCAAGAAATGTCGGCTCCGCTGCCGTGGGCACCAGAATGTGAGGCGGCGTTCTGGGTGCTCAAACACCCCTTCATGTCGGAACCCCTCTTATGCCATGGCGACCCCTCCAAGCCCTGTTCATGTTGACACTTCGGACAAAGCTATGGATGCAGCCCTACTGCAGAAAGGGGAGGATGGGAGGTTGTATTCCTGCGCCTATCTTTCCTGCAAGTTTTCGGGGGCTGAGCACCATTGGACGGTTGGCGACAAGGAGACGGGGGCAATCAAGTGTGCTCTGACCGCTTGGCGTCACTGGCCGGAGGGAGTGGCCCTCCCGTTCGAGGTGTGGACCGACCCTCGGAACTTCTCTGTTATTTCCACGTTCAAGAGCCTGACACAAGAGACATTTGGAAGTGGTTTGCCATTGTCTGCCTCTACTTCAGTTTAGAGAACTCAGGGAGACCTGTAACTGCCCTGAGGTCACTCAGCAGGTTTCACAAAGAAGATGGAGAATCAAACCCAATTCTCCAGATTAGAGTCCACCACTCTTAACTACTACACTACTCTTTGTCACAATATCCTCTCCAAAACAACAGTAGACAATATTGTCATTACACATTCAGTAGTCGGTACTGAAGGGATATGTAGCAATGTACATCCATAAGTAGAGTAGTCAACGCTCATGGTCCAGCCATAATAATGCTGATTCCTATATGTGCCGACCTTCCACTTGGAGATGCCTTTGATATCAAGGACAGATGCCTAATCATGTATATTTGTTTCAGAAGCATTGCCTCAAGGAGAAGTCTTCTCTCCACCCAGAGGAATGAGGCGCAAACACGGAGACACATCATTGAATCTGTCAACAAAAGTTGGCATCCTTTCCTGGCTGCGGCTCTTTGTTTATCAAATAATCACTTCTTGTAATAAGGGAGCAGAGTGTAAACATGCTCTTTGCTAATTTGCCCGTGCTCGAACATCTGATTCCTGAGCAGAACGAATGGGAAATAGTTATGGGCTCCCCAACAGCAGACTTTGCTTCCAATTAAAATTTTAATGAAAACAGTGTTGAACCCAACTGTGACTGGTGGCGCAATGTTTGATTCAGCTGTGCCCCTCTTATGTCACCTCATTTGGCTGGGTTTCCATGACCAGGCATCAGTACAGATAGCTGACAAGGAAAAAAAATGGCAATATGGAACAGAGTGCTTTCGGAGCTTGGTTTTTTAGGTGCTGTCGGCAGATTGACAGTCCGAATCACCTCAGACTTCCAAATTCATTTCCTTCCCCCCTCTCTCTCCCTCCTTACCCCTGTTGTCCAGAAGTCCTAAGAGAATGACAAGAGATAAGAAATGTGTGTGTATCATTCAGCTGAGACAGCTTTTAACTGACAGAAAACGGTTTAAACCACTTAAACTCCCAGGAGCATCTGCCAACAACACCAGAAAGCTAATTGACTGCATGCTAGTCATCTGCTCAGTAACTACCAGTGGCAAATTGGTGCAGACTTGAAGGGGGGGGGATATTGTGGAATGCTGCGAAAACTGATGGAGATTAAAATATTTGAAGGATGACATTGTTAAGGTAGGGGACTTTGTTTTTCAAGCTGCATTTCTGGGAATTTGAAAGAGATCTTCCCCCTCCCCCCACGGGAGCGTCTATAGAATTCCCTGATGAGTAGATCAGTAAGGTCAGATGATGAAGAAGAAGAAGAGTTTTGGATTTATATCCCCCCTTTCTCTCCTATAGGAGACTCAAAGGGGCTTACAATCTCCTTGCCCTTCCCCCCTCACAACAAACACCCTGTGAGGTAGGTGGGGCTGAGAGAGCTCCGAGAAGCTGTGACTAGCCCAAGGTCACCCAGCTGGCATGTGTGGGAGTGTAGCAGGCTAATCTGGAATTACCCAGATAAGCCTCCCCACAGCTCAGCTGAGCAGCAGAGCTGGGAATCAAACCCCGGGTTCCTCCCAAACATCAGAGTGCACCTGCTCTCTCTTGACCACTACCACCACTTATCAGAGGTGGCAGACCTGTGAGCACTCAGATGTTACATGGACTACAATTCCCATCAGCCCCTGCCAGCATGGCCAATTGACCATGCTGGCAGGGGCTGATGGGAATTGTAGTCCATAACATCTGGAGTGCCAAAGGTTCGCCACCACAGACATAGATGAGCTTGAAAGACATCTAACCTATTGTTACTGATGCTCCTCTTCAATGAATGTCCACTGGGAAGTGTTGTGGGTGTTCTCCCAACAGACCAGCATGGAACTTTGTATAAGCTTCTATATGGCATCCTGCTCTGATCTGGATAACCCCCAACAGCCTGATCATATCTGATTGTGGAGGCTAAGCAGGGTCAACCCTGCTTGTATTAGGGTGGGAGACTTCTGAGGAATGCCAGGGTCATCATGTGGAGGCAGAAAATCGAGAGATACTGCTGAATGCCTCTTGCCTGGAAACCCCATACAGTCACTGTAAATCAGCTGTGATTTGATAGCAAAACAAAAATGGCATCCTTGTCCATCCTCCTTCCCTGCAATCCAGGAGACCATGCAGTCAAAACAGAAATACAGAAAGAGAAGAATAGTTTGGACTTATACCCCACTTTTCTCTCCTGCAAAAAGTCTCAAAGCAGCTTACAACTCTTTCTCTTCCTCTCCCCACAACAGACACTTTGGTTGATTCCATACTTGCGTTATCAACCTGAGTTCGAGCTGCATTCGACCTGAGTGCTCCGCACAACCATTGGGATTGACGTGGTTTTGTACCAGCTTCGCCCCGTGTAACGGTCAAATTTCCGACTCCAGTTGGGAACTACTACTTTTTCAGGGAACCACGCTCGAACTCAGCTCGATTCCAGTAAAGTGCGGAATCTCTGGTGCCAGGAGTCCCTTATTTAGCCAATCACAGCTGAGTGTTTCGGGCATGCGTACAGCTGGCCAATCAAAAAATGCCACCTTCGTCCCTCCATTCCTGTGGCAGTTTTTTAATAACGTGTGTGGGGATAGACAGAACATGGCCATAGAACAGTAGCCAATCGGAACGGAGCGGCGAAGAGGCACAGGATGATTCCGCCCTTCGAGCTGGGATCAAGCTGGTTGCAGTGGGGAACAACAATGGCTTCGACCTAGGTCAGTACCCTTCTCAGGGAACTGGGTTGAACCTATTTTACTTGTGTGCAGAATCGCCCTTTGTGAGGTAGATGGGGCTGAGAGTGTTCTGTGACAACTGTAATTGGAGCAAGGTCACTTCATGAGGCTGAACCACCTGAGGTTAAATGGATCATGGCAACCTAAGAAAGAGCCTTTTTTTTAAATCATGGTGCTGAAACTTCTGATTTCGCTCCCTGAGGATACTTGTCTGTCATTTACTATTGCTATCTTTCACCAGTGGGCAAGTACTTTTTTGCGGTCTTATTTGGCATTCTCCCACTAACTGTCATTGCTCCTCCTCTCTGGTTGTGTTGCTACGTGAGTGCATATGGTTTATTGAACTGTTTCAATATTTTGTATGTATACTTTGTTTTAAGTGCTGTGTTAATGTCTCAAATGTTTTAATGTTGGAGAAAATGGGACTGCCCCTTGGTAGTCTGGGGTTATACTTCGATGGGATCCCTGGGTCCCACCCAGAAATTTGACATATTGAACTTGCTACGATATTAGCCACCCATTTGGATGGCAAAGCAGGCAAACATTCCAAGTAAATAAATAATAACTATGCCTTTTGAAATATGTGAAGTCATTTGAGATGAGGCAACAAACAACTGCAAGGATTGTCATGCCCTTATATAAAAAGCACGTTGTAGTGCGAATTCCGCAGACTTGGAGTACTGCAAGTAAGTCTTAGTTCATGGATTTGCCACATCTCAAAGGATATCGAAGAGATAGAAAAAGTGCAGAGAAGGGCAACGAGGATGATTGAGGGACTGGAGCACCTTCCTTATGAGGAGAGGCTGCAGCATTTGGGACTCTTTAGTTTGGAGAGGAGACGTCTGAGGGGGGATATGATTGTAGTCTATAAAATTATGCATGGGGTAGAAAATGTTGACAGGGAGAATTTTTTCTCTCTTTCTCACAGTACTAGAACCAGGGGGCATCCATTGAAAATGCTGGGGGGAAGAATTAGGACTAATAAAAGGAAACACTTCTTCACGCAACGTCTGATTGGTGTTTGGAATATGCTGCCACAGGAGATGGTGATGGCCCCTAACCTGGATAGCTTTAAAAAGGGCTTGGACAGATTTATGGAGAAGTCGATCTATGGCTACCAATCTTGATCCTTCTTGATCTGAGGTTGCAAGTGCCTTAGCAGACCAGGTGCTAAGGAGCAGCAGCAGCAGAAGGCCATTGCTTTCACCTCCTGCATGTGAGCTCCCACTGGTCGGCCACTGCGAGTAGCAGAGTGCTGGACTAGATGGGCTCTGGTCTGATCCAGCAGGCTGGTTCTTATGTTCTTATGTTCTTATGACCCAGTTTCATCAGACCTTTTGAGGTAACCCACCCCCACCCCCATCCTTGAAAAGACAGTTTGCTTTGGGCTTATCGAGACATTTTGTGCTACATCCTGTTGGCTTCAGCCCACCAAACTTTTCTGGGTTAAACACACAGATTTAGACCAGCATTATACGATGTCTCCATGTGACTTCATTTGGTATAACTTTAGAAGGAGTGGACTTTTGAGGCAAATGGATTCTAATAAAAGATGGCTTCTATCATTGTGACCTTGGACAAGTTAACCCATTATTCATGTTCCTTTTGTCGCTCAGCAGTAAAATTTGATTCGGTGGGTAATCTCAAAGGAAAACAGATGCTGCCTTTAAGCCAAGTTTTCCAGGGTAAATAAATTATGGAATAATATAATAACTAATTAATAGCTGGCAGGAAACACACAGTAATTAAATGGCCAGACCAATTAGCTCGTTACCTAAACAAAATCCATTTTCATTAGGGATGCTGATGTACCGAAGCTGAGAGTCAAGTATCTATCCGCATCCAAATTTGTTTCACCAGTGCTGGGCTGACCTCCATCTTTAAAACTGTAGGGCAGTTTATCCCCCCAAAAAATCTGTGTACATTTGCCTGCATTTTTAATACTACTTCTGATATTGATGTAGTTGTGGCACTAAACATTGATATGCTGGAGTAGGCTCATGTGTATAGTTGGTAGATCCCTCCTGCCTCCCAGTATGGTTGCTAGATCCTGGTTGGGAAACTCCTGGGGATTTGGAAGTAAGCCTGAGTAGGACAGAGAACTCAGTGGGATACCATGCCATACAGCCCACTCTCCATTCTGTTTTCTCCAGAGGACTGCATCTTGGTAGTCTGGAGTGGCAATTCCATGGGATTCCAGGTCATTCCTGGAGACTTGACATATTGAATTAGAAAAAAGTCAGAAATAGAAACCGATATTGATTGTAAACTTAATAACGCAGATGCTACATGCAACCACGCAAAATATCTTAAAATGTTCTAATGCTCTCAGTCAATATTCAGAACAGAAAATGAAGAAGTTCCAACATAGTATTCCAAAGGGTATGTGGTCCTCCACATACCTTCTGGAGCTTATCTTCTGGAGGTTTGCATAAACTTTGAAATACTACACCGGAACCTCTTCATTTTCCATTGTGATTATTGGCTGAGAGTCATTCATAAGGACTTTTAAGATACTTCTCTGGGTTGTATATAGCATCTGCGCTGTGTCGTTATTTACTTTACAACCAATATCGGCCTCTATTTCCATTTTTCTAGTTCAATATATCATGTTGCCAACATTGGAGAATTTGTGTTTTATTAGATAAGGTGCTGCATTTGTCGGATTTCTTGTTAAGCATTATTGCACCATCCCCCCTTTCCCCCTTGCAATTAATCCACCTGGAGACAAGCATCCCTAACGGCCTACCATGAACTGTCTTAAACCACATTCTTTATGTGATGATGCTCAATGATTGCAACAACACAGCAAGCACCCTCGCTCACAATGACATTGGCAGAGGTAGGTCAACGGTGGGATTCAAATAATTTCACAGCTGGTTGTTTACAAGCACCGTTTTAACAACCAGTTCTGCCGAAGTGGTGCGAACCGGCTGAATCCCACCACTGAGGTAGGTGATCCAACCACCAAAGCCAACACGACTGCTAGATTGCTACGGAAGTAGGTCAGAGATCCTCTGGAGAGCCCAGAGGTTGCAGGTAGTCACCGGAGTGGTCACTGATACATACACCGGAGTGGTTCACTAGAACCTGGGGGCATTCATTGAAAATGCTGGGGGGAAGAATTAGGACTAATAAAAGGAAACACTTCTTCACACAACGTGTGATTGGTGTTTGGAATATGCTGCCACAGGAAGTGGTGATGGCCACTAACCTGGATAGCTTTAAAAAGGGCTTGGACAGATTTATGGAGGAGAAGTTGATCTATGGCTACCAATCTTGATCCTCCTTGATCTCGGATTGCAAATGCCTTAGCAAACCAGGTGCTCGGGAGCAGCAGCAGCAGAAGGCCATTGCTTTCACATCCTGCATGTGAGCTCCCAAAGGCACCTGGTGGGCCACTGCGAGAAGCAGAATGCTGGACTAGATGGACTCTGGTCTGATCCAGCAGGCTAGTTCTTATGTTCTTATGTTCTTATTTGCAAGGCAGGCCTGAGATTTTGATATCCAGTTCCTAAAGGTCTGGGGGGGGGGGAAGTTGGGGGGGTGTAAGAAGAGGCTCATAGAACTTGAATTGCAAATGAGGAAGCATAAAAAGCCAGTCAGCATCAGGCTGGAGCATCCCCCAATGCTGGATGATTCAATACCCCGCCCCATTCTTAGGTGCAGAATTATAGGAGTCCTGGTCTTTTGCATGGATAACACAACTCAGTTCAGCCCAGCTAATCTGTCAATCACATTTTGAACCCACTTTTCCTCGCAGGAGATCAAGGTGGTAGTTCATGCTTTTACTGTTGCACATTTTGGTGTCCCAAGAGTCTTGAGAGGTGGATTAGAGGCGCTTTCACACATGCTGAAAAATGTACTTCCAGTCAACTTTTGACACTCTTTAGTGATTATTTGCAAGTGGATTTTGCCATTTCACACAGTAAAATCCAGTGGCAAAGTGCATTAGAAGTGGATTGGAAATGCATTATTTGGCATGGGTGAAAACACCTCTGATGGGGTTAAGAGTGAGGAACTGGCCACAATCACTTCATGAGATACTTAAAGCCCTACTTATTTATTTGTTTGTTAATTCATTTTATTAAACTTCTATACCACCCCTCCCCTTTCAGCTCAGGAGGTTCACAACAAATAATATGCATAAAGAACATATAGCACAATAAAACTATAAATACTATAAATTAAAATTAAAATCCATATACTTCTTAATCAGACAAGATGGCGAAAACATCTGATTTCAAATGAGCTCAGATAATTTTTAAAAAGAGGGTGTGGTTGAAGAAAAACAATTTTACCACCTAATAAAGGGGTTGGCAGGGATTGGAGGAGGCCAGAGGTGGTAAGACATTGCTGCCCCAACCATAGGCCTGGTGAACAGCTCCATTTATGGGGCCTATGGAGCTGCATTAAATCCCTCAGGGCTCTTATTCATTCATTCATTCATTCATTCATTCATTCATTCATTCATTCATTCATTCATTCATTCATTCATTCATTCATTCATTCATTCGGTTTGGTTTGGTTTGGTTTGGTTTGGTTTGGTTTGGTTTGGTTTGGTTTGGTTTGGTTTGGTTTGGTTTGGTTTGGTTTGGTTTGGTTTGGTTTGGTTTGATCTGATTTGATCTGATTTGATCTGATTTGATCTGATTTGATCTGATTTGATTTGATTTGTATACCGCCCTCCCCCAAAGGGCTCAGGGCGGTGTCCAACATGAATTATAAAAATTTAAAAACAGCTAACAATCATAAATAAATAAAGAACCATAAAACATTATAGATGGCTTCAAAACTCCCACTCCTCCCCCTTACTTGTACCCTCAGTAGGCCAGATGTATATTGGCAAGATGTCGATATTATCCCAGCTGGCCAAATGCCCGGCAGAACAGGTCCTCTGTAAGTCCCGCAGGGCCCTGATCTCACCTGGGAGCCTGTTCCACCAGGTAGGGGCCAGGGCTGTAAAAGCCCTGGTCCTTGTAGAGGCCAGCCTTGTAGAGAGACAGAGAGTTCCACTAGAACAGGGCAAGGACTGAAAAAACCCTACAATGTCTATTCCTGGTACACTGGTTATGAGATGTATCATTCCCATTCAATGGATTGATGCCCACTGTGTAATCTGCTTTGAGGCCCCTTCTGCACATACAGAATAATGCACTTTCAATCCACTTTCAGTGCACTTTGCAGCTGGATTTTACTGTGCAGAATAGAAACATCCACTTGCATACAGTTGTGAAAGTGGACTGAAAGTGCATTATTCTGCATGTACAGAAGGGGCCTGAGTCTCAGCGAGAAAGATGGACTACAACGAAATTAAGTAAATAAATATGCGAGTGGGGATTTGAACCTGAGTTTCTCAGGCCCTCCAATCTAATCACTATAACACACTGGCACACATATGTCATATTTTACTTCATTTCACTGTATAAACTGCATAGTCATATGGGATTACCTTCAGTAATGCAATGGTGTAACCCCATGGAATGTTTTGCATTATCTGTGGCTTTATTGGAAACACTGTGACGCACGGTGCTCTGAGAATTATGAGTGAAAATTGATTCTTCAGTAGGAGGAAAATTCTGCTGAAGAATTCTCCTGTCCAAAACAAGCCTTTCATTTCAGCAGGAAACGTCATAGTGAATATTCCAGGCACATGAAACCATTCTCGCACTTATTCTTGGACACTCATTGGCAGATATGAAGGTTTTCTTTTTTCAAACAAAGCTGAGCTGCATTTTCTCCTCAGCTTTCAATTTACCTCACGCAGACCTGTCAAATCCTGCAATAAAGACTAACGGAGCCACATAATAACTGAACCCTGCATCTCCAAAAGTTGAAACGTTACATGAGCAAGGAAATCAACACAGAGGGTTTGTTGTCAATGGCGGTGATGTAAAGCCAGCCTCAATGGACTCAACCACTTGATTTACACTCCATTGTGGCGTCTGGGGAGTCTGCTGTTATCAGGTTTTTTTTTTTTTGCTTTGGCATAATGGCTGGTTTCCATCAGCCTTTTGAAAGAGGATGATGGATGGAAATGCATTTTTTGTAAGTACTTGCAGTACAGCGATAATAAATCAGCCACACGTGGATTAAAAGAACTTTCCCCTTATTTTGAATCAATGTCTTGCTTCAAATCCTCTGTAATTTACTCTTCATCATGTTTCTCCCTTCATTAATATTCCAGCATTCTTTGGGTAGATACAGTAGAATTTTTTGAAACACTGGTTTTTTTTCCCAAAACATGCTAGTGAGGATTCAGGGAGATTCAGGTTTTATACCTAGACCACAGCAGAGGGGATTTAATACCATTGCTGCCATTTTGTTTTAGCTGAAGTTAAATCATGAGGTGAATTCCTAGGGTGAACCACTTGATGAAATCCAATGGAAGCAAGAAAAAATAGCTCTGATAAGATTGAGACCTTTCTCTGGTGGGTTTTGTGTATCCATAAATTGCCCCTATCAAATCTGGATTACATGAAATAATGAGAAAGTTTCCTCGTTAAGACAAAATGGTGCCAGAATTTCAAGGGAGGTAACAAGCACATTGAAAGCAGAAATATAATTTCTCATAGTGGATTTTGCACATTCCTTACAATCAAATGGAATCAAATGGGAGTTGATTTGGCTAATTCCTCCTACAACTTTTATCATCCACATCTACCCCTCTTCTATGTCAGACAAGTACGCAGGTGGCCAAGGCAGGTGGCCAGGGGATGGGATAAGGGTCAGGTTACCAGATCAAAGTTGGGAAACTACTGGAGATTTGGGAAGATGTCTGGAGATGACAGGGACTTTAGTGGAGTACAGTGCCATAGAATTCACCTTGCACAACATCTTTTTTACTCAGGGGAAGTGATTTGTGTAATCTGGAGATAAGGCGTGATTCTGGGAGATCCCACATAGGTCCCACATAGAGGCTGGCATCCCTATGATCAGCCTGGACTTGGTTACTCAACCCTGACCAGTGGCCAGAGGGGGATGGAGGACCTGGGTCCCCTAATATCACTTCTGTCTGTTGGACAGAACTTTCCTGCCTCTCTGCCCTCCAGCAGTCCAGCCTCTCTCCAAAAACCCTCCAGAAACATCAAGAGCTGAAAACTTGGAATCTGCAAAGATGCTCCAGACAGAAAATGGCCCTTGAGCCCAACCCAGAACTTTAAACTGTAGTACTTATACTACTGACCCTGGATAATATTCTGTTAAAATGGCATTACTCTTGTCTTTCAGCCTCTCAAATCTTCTTATTGCAACCGAGGGTGTCCCTTTCTATGACCCACAATTTATTTTTCTGAGATGAGTCACATTAACTGTAAGGCAAGTGTGACTTGATCACCAGACAAAAAATTTTCCTAGATTCTCCAGAGTGTGGAGTTAGTTCTTTTAACGGTGCTTAATCGTGGTCCGTAATTGGGAAATATCCTTGGGAAAAGCCTTGCATCCCTTGTGTCGGTTGTTGCTAATGCTAATGGAGCTGTTTAAAAACACTTGAGAGTCACAAAGGGCACAATCAACCAACCGCTGTGCCCACACGGCCTTCCCTCCGTCATTTTGCCAGGGCTTTTGTGCAAGCAGAATTTGGTGGATTATGTTTCAAATGACACATGTCAGCACTTGGCTGCAGTTCTGTGAAATTTTGCGCTCAGAATGTACAAGCACTGTAGGTGACTGACTCAGTCTGGCTCTTTCTAATAATGGAAGAAGTTCGTTTTGATTTGCTGCTGGGTGTGAATACTTTGGCCAGGTTTACAAAGATGTCCTGTCTATAGCGATCCCAAATTCTGACCAAAAGGTTTGTGGCAACGTAGACGGAAATGCTATAACCTCCTACGCAGTGGCGTAGGAGGTTAAGAGCGCGTGTATCTAATCTGGAGGAACCGGGTTTGATTCCCGGCTCTGCCGCCTGAGCTGTGGAGGCTTATCTGGGGAATTCAGATTAGCCTGTACACTCCCACACATGCCAGCTGGGTGACCTGGGGCTAGTCACGGCTTCTCAAAGCTCTCTCAGCCCCACCTACCTCACAGGGTGTTTGTTGGGAGGGGGGAAGGGCAAGGAGATTGTAAGCCCCTTTGAGTCTCCTGCAGGAGAGAAAGGGGGGATATAAATCCAAACTCTTCTTCTTAACCTTTTTATTACCAAGCCCTTTCCACATCTTGTTCTTTAAAAAAAAAAAACCTTTTTTGCAAGATTAAAATATTACAGATAAAGTAGCATATCAAGCTTGCTTAGCATCCAAACTTTCAGTATTGTAAATTCCAATTAAAATGTCCAAGTCTAAAGGTGATTTAAACAATTTTTGCTCTTTTACACGTGGTCCTTGTTGTCTCTGGTTATCTGAGTCTTTAGCTTACACAGTCCAAAAAGACATCCCATTGTTTTCTGTACTCCAGAGATGGCCTGTCATTTACCAAAGATGCCAGCTTTACCATCGTTGAGTATTCTATTAATTTGTTCGCCCAATACCCAGATTCAGAATTGTAAAAGTCAGGTTTATTACTTCAGAGTGTGAACAGATACATTGCAAAAGGTTTTGCTGAACCTGGCATTCACATACACAATCACAGTCTACATGCCCTAGACAAGCATCTCTTCTCCTAACGGTCATTCTCTAACGCGAAAGCATTCCCAGAAGCTCAAAGTGTTCCCGAGCTGCCGCACAGCCTTCTCTGAGGTCAGAGCAGGTGTTGCCTAGCTGGTCTAAAAAGATTCATTATTACAATTTTAAGCAAACCATAAATGAGGGGATCTCTGGTTCCACATTCTCCGAGACTCCCCTGGATGGTGATGGCAAGATCCAAGGAGCCTGGGGCTTGACAGGTGGCCTGCTTTCCATCTTGCTACAAATACAACTCTGGTGATGGTCACCATATATTCCAGCAGTTCATTGTACACTCTGGGACCCTTATTACCAGTGCAGTATAGTGGTTAAGAACAGGTGGACTCTAATCAAGCAAACTGGGTTCGATTCCCCACTCCTCCACATGAGTAGCAGACTCTTATTTATCGATCGATCGATCGATCGATCGATCGATCCATCCATTTATCTATCTATCTATCTATCTATCTATCTATCTATCTATCTATCTATCTATCTATCTATCTATCTATCTATCTATCTATCTATCTATCTATCTATCTATCTATCTATCTATCTATCTATCTATCTATCTATCTATCTATCTATCTATCTATCTATCTATCTATTTATTTATCTATCTATTTATTTATTTATTTATTTATTTATTTATAGGCTGCCTCACCCCCAAAGGGCTCAAGGCGGCTCACAATATGGCTGTTCTCCAAGACAGCAAACCAATACAACATAAAACTTAGATCCATTAAAACTTAAGCAGCAGTTATTAACATGAAATAATTAAAACAACAAAAGTTGTTTAAAAGTTGTTTAAAAACAGGCCAAAAAAAAGGGGAGGGAGCGGGCAGGGCCCAAGATGGAGTCAGGGCCCAACCAAGATGGAAAACGGCAGCCTCAATGTCAATGTCAATAGGGGGCGGTAGGACCGCCGCCAGCCCCTCCAAAGCCCCGGTGGAATAGCTCCGTCTTACAGGCCCTGCGGAACTCACCAAGGTCCCGCAGGGCCCGGACAGCTGGAGGTAGAGCATTCCACCTGGCAGGGCTAGAGCCATAAAGGCCCTGGCCCGGGTCGAGGCCAGCTGCATCGTCGCAGGGCCAGGGGTCATCAGCAGTTCTGCCGCTGCCGAATGCAGCGGCCTGTGTGGGACATAAGGGGTGATGCGGTCCTGTAGGTATGAGGGCTCCATGCCGCATAAGGTCTTAAAGGTCAATACCAACACCTTGAAAACGATCCAGAACTCCGCTGGGAGCTATATATTTGTTTCCCTGCTGCTTCACATGATGGTGAACTATATATTTGTTTCCCTGCTGCTCCACATGAAGCCTGCTGGATGATGTTGCGCCAGTCACAGTTCTCTCAGAACTCTCACAGCCCCACCTACGTCATAAAGTGTCTGTTGTGGGGACAAGAAGGGAAGGGGTTTGTAAGCTGCTTTGAGACTCCTTACTTGAGAAAAAGGGTAGGGTAAAAATCCAAACTCTTCCTCTTCCTGTTCTTCTTATAGTGCAAAAGACTTCCTGTGTCTCCTTACTTGGAAGCAGCCCCTTACGATACTATATATATGCTGCTTTTTCCTAATGGAAATAGTGATTTTTTATATGGGGCTTTATCTAATGCTTTGATAAAGTTGAGGTTGGACTGCATTTCTATTACCATTTCCTCAAAAAGGAGCAGCTTAATTAATCAGCTTTATAGACTCCCATGTTTATGAGCCAAGATTGCCTTCCCATTTACCATTTTTTTCCTGTAATTATTCTTTCCTTTAATAGTAGTTCTGCCATTCAAACTAATATAGAAGTTATTACTTTGGCAGCACTTAACTCATTTCCATGATGGATGTGTTTAGACTATCTTTCCTTCCACTAGAGAAGAGGAACTTTAATTCTGAAGGAACTGGGAAACTTCATTCTCCAGGAACACAGGTATTTGAAAAATTATGTAGGCCAGGATCTATAAGCCAAGATTGAGCAAGCCCTTCCCACGGTCTACCTTGGTGCTGTCCAAAAAGTATTTCCAAAGATTGGGGAACATCCTGTGAAGGTGGGTTGACAAGTTAAAAATGTCCCCCACATGGCTGTTCACAATTACAAAATCCTAACCTCTGCCACATGGCTGTTATGGCTCCAGTTGACATTTATCAATGTTGGTGTCATCTTCTCGGGCCAGCAGCTGCTTTTGAAGGTCTCAAATGGAAGTCTTCCATATCAGCCACTACCTGGTCCTTTTTTTTTAAATTCAAAGATGCTAAGGGTTGAACCTATGACCTTTTTGCATGCAAATCAGAAGCTCTACACATTGAGCTATAGCTCTTCCCCACTGTTATGGAAGTCCGGTATCTGGAACAATTCCCAAGTGTTTTGGGGTCTGATTTAGATTGAGGCCATAGTCATTGCTCTGACTCATATTCTGCAACTTTATAATTTACCTCCCCTTGAGACCAGGGGCGTATCTGCCATGGGGACATGGGAAGTCAAGTGTCCCCTTGCCCCCCTTGGCCACGTGGGGGTGCGCGAAAAATTCAGGTTCGTGTGTGTGTGTGTGTGTTGTATTTTTAGCAGAAGAAGAGGAGGAGGAGGAGGAGGAGGAGGAGGAGGAGGAGGAGGAGGAGGAGGAGGAGGAGGAGTTTCCTGGTTATTGAAGAAGAAGAAGAAGAAGAAGAAGAAGAAGAAGAAGAAGAAGAAGAAGAAGAAGAGGAGGAGGAGGAGGAGGAGGAGGAGGAGTTTCCTGGTTATTGAAGAAGAAGAAGAAGAAGAAGAAGAAGGAGAAGAAGAAGAAGAAGAGAAGAAGAAGAAGAAGAAGAAGAAGAAGAAGAAGAAGAAGAAGAAGAAGAAGAAGAAGAAGAAGAAGAAGAAGAAGAAGAAGAAGAGGAGGAGGAGGAGGAGGAGGAGGAGGAGTTTCCTGGTTATTGAAGAAGAAGAAGAAGAAGAAGAAGAAGGAGAAGAAGAAGAAGAAGAAGAAGAAGAAGAAGAAGAAGAAGAAGAAGAAGAAGAAGAAGAAGAAGAAGAAGAAGAAGAGTTTGGATTTATATCCCCCTTTCTCTCCTGCAGGAGACTCAAAGGGGCTTACAATCTCCTTGCCCTTCCTCCCTCACAACAAACACCCTGTGAGGTAGGTGGGGCTGAGAGAGCTCTGAGAAGCTGTGACTAGCCCAAGGTCACCCAGCTGGGGTGTGTGGGAGTGCACAGGCTAATCTGAATTCCCCAGATAAGCCTCCATAGCTCAGGTGGCAGAGCTGGGAATCAAACCCGGTTCCTCCAGATTAGATACAAGAGCTCTTAACCTCCTATGCCACTGCTGCTCACTGCTTAGTGTTTTTTTCAGTTTGTGGCCTGCAGGTGGTGTGGTTTTTAGGCTAGCACAGGGGTAGGGAACCTGCAGCTCTCCAGATGTTCAGGAACTACAATTCCCATCAGCCTCTGTCAGCATGATGGGAATTGTAGTTCCTGAACATCTGGAGAGCCGCAGGTTCCCTACCCCTTGGGCTAGCAGCACCAAAATTTCAGGGATATTTTGGAAGACTCTCCTGATGATACCATGCAGGTTTTGTGAGGTTTGGTTCAGGTGGTCCAAAGTTATGGACTCTCAAAAGGGGTGCCCCAATTCCCCATTGTTTCTAATGGGAGCTAATAGGAGATAGGGGCTACACCTTTGAGGGTCCATAACTTTGGACCCCCTGAACCAAAATTCACCAAGCCTGGGTGGTATCATCAGGAGAGTCTCCTAAAGATACTCTGAAATGTTGGTGTTGCTAGCTTAACACTTGTATCCTTGACAATAGGCAGCCCCCAAATTTCTGATTCTCCTTTTAAATCCATCACCTTCGGCATGGGTTTAAAGGGAGAATCTGAGGTCCCCAGTTTAAACATTGAAAGTGATGCTGTTTCAGGGTGTGGGAAAATCAACCCCAAAATAGCATCACTTTCAATGTTATTTAAACTGGGAACCCCCGATTCTCCCTTTAAGGTGGATTTAAAAGGAGAATATGGGCTCCCTAGTTTAAATACCATTGAAAGTGATGCTGTTTGGGGATGGATTCCACTGGAGGTGTTTTGTGAGAGATGATGCTGACATTTGTTTGGTAAATGTTTTGCTGGGGGTGATTTGTGAGAAATTTACATGCTTAATACCCACTTGCCCTGGCTTGGAGTTGTTTCTCAGGCTAACAACCTACCTCATAGGGTTGGTGTGAGGACAAAATTAGGAAAGAGAGTTGGTGGGGAATGTCAGGGTCTGTTCCCCCTCTGTGTCTGACAGTGAGGACAATAGCCTGTCACACTGTTCTGCTGACTTTTCCAATGAAGGAGTGACCCAGGAGTTGAAAACTGACAGCAGTGATTCATCAGAGGAACATGAAGCAGCTGCCGGCACAACGATCTCTGACAACCTTAAAGAGCTAGAATCATCAGGTCAGTCCCAGAGTTCCCCCTTAGCCCCCCTTTCATGCAGTCCTCTCAGTTCACCTACCCCACTAGAACACCGTCGGCAACATCTGCGGTTAGGCTTGGCAGAGCATCGGAGATCAGCCAGACTGGCTGCTCGCAAGATGTAAGTGCTGACAGACCCGGCTCCCTTAAGCACGGTACTTCCTCCCATGGTGGTTGCTACTCTTCACGCCTTTGCAGAAGGCCGCATATCACGTTGATGGCTGCCCTGCTTCTGAACCCTGTGTTTGACTTCTGGATAACGACCCACAATTATTGTCGAAGGCGTTCACGGCCGGAATCACTGGGGTGCTGTGTGGTTTCCGGGCTGTATGGCCGTGTTCTAGCAGCATTCTCTCCTGATGTTTCGCCTGCATCTGTGGCTGGCATCTTCAGAGGATCTGATAGTAGGAATGGAAAGCAAGTGGAGTTGATTACAAAAATAGATGGGTCATAACCAGACCGAGATGCAACTCCTCTCCCTCAGTCTACCTCCAAGGGCGCTTTCTCAATATTCCACACAACAAACATCGCTGCCGGTGCTGTCCCTAGACATCGGACCCAATCTCTCATATTTCGCTGTATTGTTCAAAGTATAGCAACTTTAGAGCTGACTTTGCAGTTTGTACTGTTACCAACAGGATTCACGCTATTCTCCTATAAAAAGAAAAAATGTTTAAGCTCCAGAACAATTCCAATGTAGAAATTTCGGAAGCTGTTGCCATATTTTTAAGGCGTGTTTTACAATGTAACGACGAGTGATTTTTTTAATGTATCTGGAAATGTTTCACATTTTCTTGATTATGTGCCTAATAAAGGTTCTGGACTGGTCTGGACTGGGATAACGACCATGGACTCCACTCCTGGACTTGCTTTTTTGCTCTTGTGGATTTTGCTGAACCGACGGATTGGTGAGCTTTCACTAGTCCTCTTCAATTTTATTCTGACCAAGCCTTAAGTAAAGCTATTAGTATTAGCTACAACCTGTCTCATGCCTCCTAGGAGCGGCAGTGGCATAGGAGGTTAAGAGCTTGTGTATCTAATCTGGAGGAACCGGGTTTGATTCCCAGCTCTGCTGCCTGAGCTGTAAAGGCTTATCTGGGGAATTCAGATTAGCCTGTACACTCCCACACATGCCAGCTGGGTGACCTTGGGCTAGTCACAGCTTCTTGGAGCTCTCTCAGCCCCACCTACCTCACAGGGTATTTGTTGTGAGGGGGGAAGGGCAAGGAGATTGTCAGCCCCTTTGAGTCTCCTACAGAAGAGAAAGGGGAGATATAAATCCAAACTCCTCCTCCTCCTCCTCCTCCTCCTCCTCCTCCTATTCTTCTTCTTCTTCTTCTTCTTCTTCTTCTTCTTCTTCTTCTTCTTCTTCTTCTTCTTCTTCTTCTTCTTCTTCTTCTTCTTCTTCTTCTTCTTCTTCTTCTTCTTCTTCTTCTTCTTCTTCCTCTTCTCCTTTGCTGCCAGCCCATGACAGGGAGAGAGCCATGTATGTTTTGCTGGGGGTGGGAGGTGTCTTGTGAACTGTTGCAAAAAATCATTCTTTGGTCATGGTGGGGGAGGGTGGTCATTCATACAGGGGGACTCAGGTTTTGTCCTCAGGCTCCAGTTTGCCTAGATATGCCTCTGCTTGAGACTATTAAAACCTGAGTATAATGAAATTTGTGAATGGGTAAATGAGAAGGAAGCATGTCAGGACATTCAGTTCAATTGGAATTCAAATCGGAATTCCATTGGAGTTCAGAGATGGAATTTTTGCTTTGAGCCTCACAGTATTTATCTGAGGCTATGGATGTGTCACTTAGAAAAAAAAACATTTTTCGAGCTCCAGTTTTCAGATAATGCCCGCAGTTTACATTTAGGACAGATTTAGTGAAATTTCTCCTGATCTTCATTTCTGCCCACGTGCCCCTAACTTTGCAGAAAACCTTGCCCTTTATTTTTTTCCTATTGCCAGTTGAATGACTGTATCTGATCTAGACTGAACCAAGTCTAGATCGGATTTAAGGAGGAGAAGTAGATCTATGGCTACCAATCTTGATCCTCCTTGATCTCAGATTGCAAATGCCTTCGCAGACCAGGTGCTCGGGAGCAGCAGCAGCAGCAGATTTATGGAGGAGATTTATGGACAGATTTATGGAGGAGAAGTCGATCTATGGCTAGCAATCTTGATCTGAGATTGCAAATGCCTTAGCAGACCAGGTGCTCAGGAGCAGCAGCAGCAGAGGGCCATTGCTTTCACATCCTGCATGTGAGCTCCCAAAGGCACCTGGTGGGCCACTGCGAGTAGCAGAGTGCTGGACCAGATGGACTCTGGTCTGATCCAGTAGGCTAGTTCTTATGTTCTTATGTTCTTAAGTCATTCCACAGTCTTTTGTGGTCAAATGAGAATGGAACCTGTTTTCTTTTGCTGATCGTAAACTCAGCAAAGACATAACGGGTTCCCTCTTCCATATCATTTTTTTTAAAAAAAGGGTTGTGCATGACAGCCCATACAAATAGACCTGTAAGTCCATTTTTTTAAACAAATCGCTAAACAAGCAAGTCTTTTCAAAAATCCTAGGTTGCAGCCACTCTTGAGCGAACAGCCAGGTAGGAGTCCCTTTATTCACCTCCATTTTCCTTTTTTTAAAAAAAATAGCAGCTTGCATCTGTGTAGCTATGCAGGTGCAGATGGTCGTATTGTGGGATAGCGACATGGCTGTGGAGGTTCATTTGTGCAGACCTGCATAGCTACGCATCTTTGGGAAGTAATTTAAAAAAGGCACGTCTCCATGCGAAGGCACGACAGCAACCCGGATTGTTTCTGTGAGCTCTGATAATTGTCAGCGCAGATGCATTTGAATGTGAAAACAGGTTCCTTCATCCAAACTGTAACCCATTATATATTTGCTGTGCAGAAGAGTTCGGAAGAAATGTGCACGTGCTGATAGCTACACATAAGTAAACAGGAATTGGAGGGAGGAAGGAGGTTGCTGGTCTTTGAGGAGGCAAATGAAAGGGGGAGGTATGGGGGGTCATGTTCTCACCTTGATTCCATAGCTGGGGTATATTTTCATAGGACCGTATGGAATCAGTCTAACTTTACTTCATTTCTAAGCCTTCTGACAAGTTTTGAAAACAAAGGAAGCCAATCTGGCTTTCATTTGTGTGTGTGTGTGTGTGTGTGTGTGTGTGAACACGAATTTTCTACAATCTAGAAATGTGCAAAAGGGTGTGTTCATGTGATGCAAATCAATTAGAAACATTAACTCACCAATTATTCTGTTGTCCTAAATCGGCAAGTATTAGAGTCAAATACTCTAGGTTGCTTTCTATGATACCTAGCGAGCCGGATGAACTAAGCAGACTATTGTTCTTATTAAATAATTCTGATGCTACACTCTGTAAAATGGCTGTGAACTTTCTACTGGAAATATTCCATAAGCAACAGTATGTATGAATCAACTTCGGGGATAGGGCGGTATAAAAATCTAATTAATAAAATAAATAAATAAAATAAATTTGTTATATGTTGCAAGCTTGAATTTTGATGTGATTTAGATGTGATTTTATACTGTTTATGCCAAATAAAGGCTAAATGAAAAGAATTTTCTACATGTGACCATTACTAAACCTCATCAGATCTTTCACAATTTGTCACAGGTTGCTCTTTTTCAGTTATTAGCTGCCCACCATTTCCTACCTGAAGACCTGTCCAAATGTATCTTAAATTATGACTCAGTGATCTAACAGCACTTCATCTGAGTATGGGGGAGAGGGGTTTGAATGGAAAAGCTACAGCGGAGTATACCTTAATGAATTTATAAATCAATGAACATGAAAAGGCCTACCTAATTACAACACAGGATGAGATGTGGGAATCAATAGTTACCTTATTAAAGGAAATTAAAGTTATTCTTAATTACTGGAAGCTAAAGACACATCAATGAATTAATTCTGTAAAATCTTTAATATTAGAATATGCTGACCCTTTTAAAAGTTACATGAAAAGACATTAACTGCTCTCATGGATCTTTAAGAGAAATAGAAACTGAAGCAAGGTTTAATTTGAGCGCCAGATAGAACTCAAAGTCTTTTCCTCCTGTTGCAGCAAACACACTGGAAAGAATACTTTAAGCATATGGAGAGTTCCTTTTACTTGTGCGTGCATGTGTGTGTGTGTGTGTCTGTCTGTGTGTGTGCGTCTGTGTGTGTTGGGGGGGAAGGATGGCTGCACTAATCCATGTTTTTAAGCCTTTGGGGTTGCTAAAATTTGGATGGATCGTGTAAAATAATAGGAAAACCTGTGGAAACCATACATAAGGTTTTAATTAGAATTTTTTATAAGATATATTATATTTTTTAAGCATCAGGAAATCTTTTAATAGTTCTAAAATGCCTTTTACTAGTTGCTGGTTTTACAAATATAAGGAGATACTGTGAATTTTGTTTGTTTATCTGTTGTAGTTATTAAGAGTGCCAAACTTGGAGAACTGGGTTTGATTCCCCACTCCTCCACATGAGTAGCAGGATCTTATCTGGATTTGTTTTCACATTCCTATACATGAAGCCTGCTGGGTGACCTTGAGTTAGAGTTCTCTCAGAACTTTCTCAGCCTCACTTACCTCCTAAGGTGTCTGTTGTGGGGAGAGGAAGGGAAGGGTTTGAGTCTCCTTACAGGAGAGAAAAGCAGGGTATAAATCCCAACTCGTCTTCTAACAAATCTCAAAAGGTGAGAGCATCATCAACCAGTTTTGTAGCATCTTTACTTGTTGCCAGTTACCTTCCAGTCAAATGGCTGGTACTTACTTTTACTTCCACAAAACTTCCGCCAGGGTTCTGAAGGCGCATACCATCAGTGAATGCAAGCAGGAAGTCATTACATAACTCTTTGAGGCCTGAGGACAGGACCACCTGCTCAGAGCCCATTGACCCAATAACCACACCACGCTCGTGACTGGGGTAAATTAATTTGGCCATAGCCACCCGTTCATTGCGCAGTAAGAAGCATGAGGGACAGCATGGGATTGATCTGATTTTGGAATGCTGGGTAGCCCCTCCTTATGTGTGCCTCTCGCTGTAGCAGAGCCCCGGTGGGCGGTCAGCCTCTTACTAGAACTCCACCCTCCCCTTGTGGATCAATGCTTGGAATCATAACGTTGAGAGGATTCAGTCAGCTTTCCTATATAAAATATTTGGAGTGCCACATTGTATTCCATATACCGCACTCTGTCTGGAAGCGGGACAACATCTCCTGGCTACGAAAGCCTGGCTGGTTACCTTGAAGTTTTGGGTCCACCTGTGCTTTAACTCAGATACTGACAGTCTTATATATCTTAACCTCCCCCAGCTTCATGAATCTAAGTGGTGGCGGGCAGTGGAAACTAAAATACTTTCCCCTGGGATTTTCCTGGGAAGCTTTGCAAATGCTGCCTGCTCCTGAAATCTTCTCTCAATTAAAAAGGCGACTGCTAGATCAAGAGTTTCAAGTTCTTGCAGGACAAGGCGAGAAGCAATTGCTCCCCTCCCTCTTTAATATCAAATTTAAAATCAATCACATGGCAGATTATTTGAGTTTACTCTAGGAGCCCAAGCATAGATGGATAATCACTTAGGGCTCGATGTAACTCCCTTCCCTTGCTCTATGCTACAAAGCTGAAGGTTCAAAAATTGACCTGCAAGAGCTGAGAATGTCCCCATTGTACCACACAGTTTATTCAAACCATGGAACATATACGTTGCCTCGACTGCCCCAAATAATGGAGGGATCTAGGACCAGACTTTTTTGCTCTTTTGTCCTGTAATCTTTAATGAATACTTCTACTGTGGGGAAAGATTACGTTTCTACTAAACAATTCCGGCTCCGAGATTTTAACTTTTGTAGCTAGGTTCCTTATAGAAACATTGAAATGATTACCTGCGATGGTTCTCATGTATGGGATACTTGCCGTTAAACAATGTTGGCTGGGTTATATGGATTCTATGCCTAATAAAGGTTTATATATACTAGAACCTGCGGTTTTCCAGATAAATTCAGGAATTACACCTCCCATCAGTTTCGTCAGCATGGCCAATTGGCCATGCTGGTAGGGGCTGATGGGAATTGTAGTTCCTGAACATCTGGAGAGCCGCAGGTTCCCTACCCCTGATATATACCGTATATACCGGTGTACAAGATGACTGGGGGTATAAGACGACCCCCCCCCACTTTTCCAGTTAAAATATAGATTTCGGCACATACTTGCCATATAAGACTACCCCGTGGCAGAAGCAGCGGCGACACCCTGTGTGGCCTCGGCCTCAGGAGAGGCAGGCTGATCGTCGCAGGGGCGGGACAGAGCCCCGGCGGCAGCGGCACGCCAGATGGCCTTCCTTGGCCTCGGCGGAGGCTGGCTGATTGTCCTGGGGGTGGGACAGAGCAGAAGTGGCGGCACCCCAGGCGGCCTTCCTTGGCCTCGGCAGAGGCCGACCGATCGTTGCGGGGGCGAGACAGAGCAGCGGCGGCACACCGGGTGGCCTTCCTTGGCCTCGGTGGAGGCCGGCCGATTGTTGCGGGGACGGGACACGGACGTTTCCACGGAGGCTGCCTGGCTGCCATCCAGCCAGGCAGCCTCCGTGGAAACGAGGGGTGCCCCAGCCTGCAGCCCTCATATGGAAGCTGCTAGCTGGAGCTCCTCTCTTGCACGGAGGCTGCCTGGCTGGCTGGGGAAGAGGGGAGATCTCCCGCCAGTCTCTTCCCGGCTCTGAATTTCTTAAAGGGGGAATTCCCCAAAGATTGCTTAAAGGGGAAACTTTCCCCTGTAAGCAGTCTTTGGGGAATTGCCCTTTTAAGAAAATCATAGACAGAGGCTCAGGCTGACTGCCTGAGTGGCAACCTGGAGCCAGCCTGAGCCGAGGGGGATGTGTGGGGCCGGTGGCGGCGGCGGCGGCGGTGGCGGGCAGGCGGGCAAGAGCCGCACAGCAAGCAGGAAAGAGCCTTGGGCTAGGCGGTGGCAAGTCCGAGCAGGGGGTGGGGGGTGCCCAGCCTATAAGACGACCCCCGGCTTTTGTTAAGATTTTCCTGCATTAAAAAGTCGTCTTATAGGCCGGTATAAACGGTATATATATAGAACTCCACCCTGTACCGCTGTGATGCTCAGCTGGGCGGTCAGCCCTTTGCTGACGCATTCCTTGCAGAAAAAGGGGAAAGCTCCAGTGGTGGGATTCAAATAATTTAACAACCGTTTCCTGTGGTGGGATTCAAATAATTTGACAATTGGTTGTTTACAAGCACCATTTTAACAGCCAGTTCTGCCAAAGTGGTGCAAACTTGCTGAATCCCACCACTGGGTAGCACCCTAGCTCTAGGGGCGTAATGCCCAATGGGCAAAGTGGGCAGTTGCCCAGGGCACCCCCTTGTGGCGGGTGCCAAAAATGCAGGGTTTGTTTGTGGGTTTTTGTATTTTAGAGGGTTTTCTGTTTTTGGCCTTCAGCGGACACAGTTTTTAGGCTAGCAGCACCAAAATTTCAGGGATGTTTTGGGAGACTCTCCAGGTTTGGTGAGGTTTGGTTCAGGGAATCCAAAGTTATGGACTCCCAAAGGGGGTGCCCCATCCCCCATTGTGTCTAATGGGAGCTAATAGGAGATGGGGCTGCACCTTTGAGGGCCAATAACTTTGGACCCCCTGAACCAAATTTCACCAAACCTGGGTGGTATCATCAGGAGAGTCTCCTAAAGATACCCTGAAAGTTTGGTGCTGCTAGCTTAACAATTACACCCCTGACAGCAGGCACCTCCCAAATTTCCCCAGATTTTCCTTTTAAATCCCTCCCCTTTGACATGGATTTAAAGGGAGAATCTGAGGTCCCCAGTTTAAACATTGATGCTGTTTCAGGGTGGGGCAGAATCAACCCCAAAATAGCATCAGTTTCAATGTTGTTTAAACTGGGATCCCCAGATTCTCCCTTTAAAGTGGATTTAAAAGGAGAATCTGGGCTCCCTAGTTAAAACACAAATTGAAAATGATGCTGTTTGGGGGTGGATTCCAGCATTACGTGTTTAAACTAGGGAGCCTAGATTCTCCTTTTAAATCCACCTTAAAGGGAGAATCTGGGGTTCCCAGTTTAAATAACATTGAAAGTGATGCTGTTTCCCCCAATTGGGAAGGGGGGGGGACTGGATAAAACACCATAAAATGTGTTCATAGCAGTGGCATGGCCTATTGCTGTGTTCAGATTTGTGAGTTGGGGCATGTTCTATAATGTGATGGTGACTTTGAAACGACCTGGTGTAAAAAATCATTGCATGGTCACAGTGGGGGAGGGCGACTGCCCATGGGGGGGGCGCCAAACTCCAGTTTGCCTAGATACGCCACAGGGCATAGCTACAAGGGGGTCAGGGGTGAGAGTTGCACCGGGCACACACTTGGGGGGCATCAAACTCAGGTTTTGCCCAGGGCTGCAGTTTGCCTAATTATGCCACTGCCTAGCTCCAACCCCAGCCCCATCAGATCAATTCCCATGTGCCAAACCGCTGAATGGCTATGACAAAGAAGCATGCATTAACAAATCACCAACGTTTAAAAGGGGAGAGGTGGGCGGGCAAATTGCCGGGCAAGCTGGGCAGGCAAGTTGCTGGCCTGCCAAATGCACATCACCGGCACAAAGGGCCTTTAATAGACCCTGGGTCCCTGGTGATGATGCCACGGCACCAATGGTGCTGTGATGCCTGCCCTCAGCAGGCATGGCTGCCGCCCCCCTCAATCCGCCCTCACAAGGGTGGAAGCCAGGGTCTCTTCCCTGCCCTTTCCAGGCAGCAACTGCAACCGTGATTATTCACTGCCGCTCTTTTATCCATGGAAGAGTCCAGGACTCGATCTTTGAAACACCCCATTGTGATTGTTTCAGTTGCAAACACACAATGTAACATTGTGTTTGCCCAAATATTTAAGCAGAAGGTTAGAGTTCTCCTGGTGTGATCCTTAAGATGCCAGTGGGCCTACATTACACAAAATCAGGAGGAAACTTCAGAGATTTCATCCAGGACTCATCTAACTTATCCCCCGAAAGTTTTCTTTTCCTCGTTGGGGTGAATCTGTGGTCACAGAATTCCTTGAAAACATCTCAGCTGTTTCCCTATTCCCACCATGGCTTCCATACCCAAACTGGTCTCCTGTGTTTCCAGACCTATTTATTCCTCCTAGTCAGGGCTGCTAAATTGTTATTTTAAAAACACTGGGCCTTGGGTGGAGCAAGGAGGCAAAACCAGAATAGCACCTGGCAGGGCAGAGATGGGAAAGAAATGGAGTGGATTTGGCTGGATCTAGAGTTGTTTAGTGATGCAATGAAAGGTACGACTGTAAAGTTGCTGTTTAACCTTGGAAGGTTTCCTTCTGACAAAGTTGGCAGGAAGCCCAGATTGGGGAGTGTTTCCACTATCTGTATCTCTTGTTTCTTCTGCCTGTCTGTGTGAAACTGTTTCAAGGAGGTTTTTGGGTGAGAACTACAGGTGTTCATCTAACTTTGGCGGGAACTGGTGGGGAGCCCGTAAAAGAGGCTGTTCGAACGTTGGGGGGTCAGTTCCCACATTGCTTGTGATCGACTTAGAATGCCAGCTCAATAAAGAACTTGAAAAGTTACTTTTGGCCTGGACTTTTCTGGTTCCTTACAACGACGCTTGTGGGTTAGTGGCAACTAAAGAGCTGCAGCCAGAGTCTCAACTCATTTCTAAAATTGTTCAGCGAAAATCTCTTCTCTTTACTCAGTTCCGCTGTGAAATCCAGCAGTTAATTTCGTGTTTTTTTTCTTTTTCGGAAATTAGAGTTTATATCTAATTGATTCCACTTTGACCAAAAGAGAAATCCAAAGAGAGAAGGGACAGGAGGATTCTGTGAAATTTCAAAATTTTGTTCTTTGAGGTGCCACCTCAGACCTTCTCATTCTCCTTATAGACCCCCATCCTGTAGTAAGTAACACAAAACAACAGTAAAGGCTGGAGTGACAAGAGGCTGTGTGGATTTCTCTTCAAAGAGAAATTAAACCCTGTTTTTAAAAGAGAAAACAAGGGCCAAATGAATCGATGGTTGCATCTAAAAAAGTGGATTTTCTGGTGGCGGGGGAGTAATTCTTTTCCCCACAACAGCCCTACTTATTCCAACCCTCCCTCAATCTGTGCTTCAGAAACCCAAACAGGGTGTTTTGGCTAGGGGAAAGAGGTGAGTCTGAGGAGGCCTACACATCTGAGTTATGGCATAAAGAGTTCTAGAATGTAGGATAAATTGTTCTCCCATTTTAAAAGTTATCTGTGGCTTTTGCAATATATCTAGAACTTTATGTCATTCATTAAAAGGCCCCCACTAGCTAAATGTGGTTGTCTTGCTGGGTCATTAGTTAGCAAACCTTAATCTCCATTACAGTGACTGCTTTGGAAGTTGTTTATCTTCATATTATGGCTCCGCACCTTTCATTCATCACACAAACTCATTTAAGCATACATTCCTTACCAACAGGTCAACAGATGTGAGTCTCGGTCAAGGTCCATTTAGCCCAGATTGGAAAATCTAAACAGAAGAGAAATGAAGGTGCCGCTGGTCTGGGAAGATTCCTCATGGTCCTGTTTATACAGAGAGAAGAGAGGGAGAATGTGGTCTGCAGAAGCCGCCCATGGGCCATGGCTGCTGTTGAGGGGAACAAAACTGTTCCCACAAGACATCAAAAACTGAACAGTCCTTCCAGCCTCCTCCTGAGCAGTGTGCCAGAGCAGGGGCATTTATCGAGGGAATAGGAATGCATTCACAGTGAGGCTGTGCATGGCAAAACAGGTCGCCAGGTTTCTCTGGTCACCAGTGTGAGATGGGGAGAAACTGCTAGAGATATGGGGATGGACCCAGTGGTGGGATCCAAAAATGTTAGTAACAGGTTCCCATGGTGGTGGGATTCAAACTGTGGCGTAGCGCCAATGGGGCTGGGCGGGGCATGATGGGGGAGTGACCGGGCATTCTGGGGGCGGGGCATTCCTGGGTGGGGCTGTGGCAAGGACGCAGCTGCTGCGCCGATCCTTGGGCGGGAAATGAATGCACACAGGCGCAGGCTGCCATGCATGCCGGTGCACCTCCTGCTAGACTGCTTCAAGTTCTGCGCACTACTACTGAAAGGAGGGGCATAATGAAGGCAAGAATCACGTGGCAAAATCACCAATTAGTAACCCCCTCTCGGCACACACAAATCATCAGTAACCTTCTCTCGGGAACCTGTGAGAACCTGCTGGATCCCACCTCTGGATGGACCCCTGGGAGGACAGGAGCCCCAGTGTGGTACAATGCCACACACTCCACCCTTCAAAGGATCCATTTTCTCCAGGGGAACTGATCTCTGCATTCTGGAGATCAGATGTAATTCCAGAAGATCCCCAGGTCCCACCTGGAGGTTGGCATCCCCACGTGAAGGCAGAGTGGCAGGATATGAAGTCTGTAAACTATGTAAAATAAATAAATCAGGACGTGACATTTTCAGTTACACGTGGTTGGAGGGCTCTTGGTATCTAGGATTTTGTATCTGAAAGAGATTCATGTGTTCGGTTCTTGCTTATAAACCAGTGCATTTTTAGGGTGTTCAGGTTCTTCCAGACCACCACTCGAGGATGGGGGCAGGGGCAGAGTTGCCAGAAAAAGAGAAGCTCCAAAAGATTTAGGAATGGAGCCTGGGGAGGATAGATGCCTTTCGGAGGGTACAGTGCCACAGAGTCCCCCATCAGAAGCATCCAGAAAAACTGTAGTTTTGAGATGAGCTGTAATTCCAGGAGGTTCCCAGGTTAGGCATCCCCAGTGCATTTGCCAGAATGTACAAACAAGTTGAATGAAAGGAACGCGGGTAACAGAAGGGATGTTGCTAAACTGGTCCAGGAACTGAGATTGCCCTAGTGGTTTTGTGGTATAGTGATTAAGTGCAGTGGACTCTAACATGGGTCGAATCCCCACTTGAAATTTGCTCGCAGATCCAAGCCTGTTCATTGTGAAACTGTGTCCTCTTCATCAGAGTTTCTCCCTCTCCACCACAGTGAGCACACAGCAGACAGACCTGGTTGCAGAACTCTTAAAAATCCCCACTACCAGGCGTGCTCGCTTCACCAGTCTTCTCTGATTGGCTGGCATGCCTTGATGGGGCGGGACCTTTTCCCACTGCGGAAACATACATTGTAGGGGCATGATAAAAAAAAACCAGCATGTAAAAGTTTAACGTTTGACTGTTTAATTGTGCAAACAGTTAATCATTACCTGTGTAAACCATTAACGATTCAAAGTTACACGTTTGACTGTTTAACGTTTGCATCCCCTTTTGCTGGCCAATCGCAAAAGTGGAAACGAAACCAAGGAAAGGCTGTGTGTGCATCGCAGCGCTGACTGGTTGCCCGAATTCTGTGTCACACTCCAGGGCGGGAAACGAGTCAGGGTTTCAACCCTCATCCCTCCCCTCAGATCAGCTCTGAATCGTGTTAATGGGGTCTATGCCACTTGCAACCAGGTCCTGCCGGAACGCGGATTAACCGGGAGAACGAGCGCCAGAAACGGAATCTTCCACACAAGCCATGGGGAGGTCGTCCCTCAAACCTGGTTCTGAAACCTGGCTAAGATGGTAGTGGGGATTCGACCATGGAGAACTGAGTCACAGTTACCTCACAAGGTATGTGATGTGCGGAGAGGAAGGGAAAGGAGCTTCCTTGAGTCTACTTACAGGAGAGAAAGGCAGGGTATGAATCCAAACTCCTGCTCCTGCACCTCTTCTTTTTCATTTCACTTGTTCCAGCATGGGCATTTACTGTTCCAGCAAACATTATTTAACCACAACTTGAACAGCAGGGAGGAACCCTTCTCATCCTGCTGTGACAAGCTACTCATTTCCGTAGCTCAAGGCCAAGCCTTTGCAGAAGCCAAGGTGTTAATTGCACCTGGATTTCCCGTTCCCCTGCCTCATGACAGGCAATGCTACAAGGTGTTAGGTCATGGACCCTTAAGCCAACAAACAAACTGTGAGGTATTGATCAGTAGTGTTTATTGAGCAGGGATGGAAGTACCACACTGGAAAAGTCAGATCTGGCATTCACAGTCCCCTTTATCCCCAAAGCAAGCCCACCTCCCATTTTCGCAAGAAGTTGTGAAAAACAATATTTGGAGCTAGGGTGCCCCAAGGTCACAAGCAGACAGTAATAGAGAACCACCTGGCTTCCTGCCCCATGAGGTAACCGATGTGATTTTTTTCTCATGGGACCAGGATGTCAGGGGAAAGCCTAGTTATCTGGAAAGCATGTGGAGTCAGTCAAGTCAAGTGTTTATTGTTTGAGCCATTGACTATAACAATACAGAGATACATGCAGATAAAACATTTAAAATTAAAACAATAACTTAGTTTTACATTAAAATATAAATTATTTGTGTTCGCGATCTCTAAATTAAAATGCCCCATCAAATACTTTCCACGTCAGATGTTTTTGCAGCTTCTTCAGCTAGTCTAAGTTAACCTCCAGTACTTTGGAACATCAGTTCAAACAGCGCTTTCAGTACTTTGCTCGTAATTTCCTAGCCACCAGGGAGGAAAGCATGTGAAACCATACAGAAAATATCAAGGAAACAATGCCCCAAATGGCAGTGGTAACGTATAGCAGGCTGGTTACATATATCTTTCAGCAGCACTGATTTGCTACATTGAATTAGGAATGAATCTCGATAACATAGGGCGTTTCCCCACTCACCCTGATCCCCCCCTATGCCGCGCGCTGCTCTCAGCGCTCAGCATCCCTGGTGCGCACCCGGGCGTCCCCACAACGGTCATCAAAAGGCGCCATTTACAAGAGCACCAGGGATGCTGCCCGCTGAGGGGGCGCGACAGCGACAGTTTCGGGGCTGCGCTGTCGCCGCCCCTGTCGTGGGGAGTGCCCCGGGACCCCGAGCTACTTGAGGAGAGTAGCGCAAGGCTTAAGGTAAGTGGGGAAAGGCCCATAGATACTATCCCCTTTGGCACAAGGTCACTGCACTGGGGAAGGTATCAGATCAGCCCTAATATTTTTTAACAAAAAAAGTCCTTGGTGCACTGCATCCAAGCTCAACTTCTCCTGCATTTATTTCAGCTCAGACCCTCTCCTCAAGAGCCCCTGGTTTATTTCCTGTTTTGTTCTGTAGTTTGTTTTCAAGGTAATTGAGGACTCTCAAGTGAGGCAAATACCTACTGTTGATTTCTCAAAAATGTCAGCCGGAGCAGAAAACCGTTCTTTCTCCACTGTTATTCCCTTCAGGTTAATATCAGTCATTAGCTCTCCCAGTCTTGCTCACCTGCCTTAGAAGGCAGGTGGAAAACAGGCTTCTCCTTCCAAAGAGCTAAAACAAGGAAGAAGCTCCGTTTCCACCTGAGGTCACTTTGAATGTGAGAGGACTAGAAAACATCCGGCAATTCCACTTTCCCCGTAATTTCTTCCACCATCCCCACCCACATTTATTACATAATTCGGTTTTTTGTAGTAAATCTATCATCTTAGTTCATGCAGAATTTCAGTGCATTTTCAGGAAAACATCCCATATTTTTTTCCCTGAAAGACACAAGTCCTTTAAATACAAAGTGATACATGAATTTCACATATGACTAGGGGGCCCAATTGCTTGGAAGAAATAGAAAAAAAAATGCCCTCTCCCTTTGATAAAAACTTAGTGGCACACTGTTTAGCTCCATGCCATGAAAGATTCCAGCTGCCCGTTTCTACACCTTCAAATTCTTTCATAGAACATTTTTCTCCACATCTTAATGTGAAATGGCCTTTTTGAGCTTCTCCCCCACATGTCCAAAACAAACTCCAAATGTGATTTTCAACATGCCGGTATCGGGATTGATGGCTGCGCAGTGATGTTAATTGGCCATCCCCTTTCAGCCTTCAATTTTTCTTCTTTTTCCTTGTCATCTTTGCACAGATGTGTTTCTGCAGTTCTGTGTTAGAGAACAATCCCAAAGCCCTCTACTCAAAAGCCCGTCCCTCCTTCTAATAGAGTTTACTCTGAGGAAAGCATTGCAGCCTTAATTTTCCACTCACCAGTTTTAACACAGAGTAGAGCAATTTAAGAAGAGGAGATTGGATTTATGTCCCGTTTTTCCCTCCTATAAGGAGACTTAAAGGGACTGACAAGCATCTTCCTTTAACTTTCCCCACATGGAAGCTCTGTTACTTTCACCTGAGCAGTTTTCCTTCTTACCCAACTTTCTGGTTCCCCATGAACCTGAAGAAGAAAGGTTGGGTTTTATGCCTTGCTTTTCTCCACCTTTGAGGAGTCTCAAAGCAGCTTCCCCTTCCCGCTCCACAACAGACACTTTGTGAGGTCGGTGGGGCTGTGAGAGTTCAGAGAGCACTGTGATAGGCCCAAGGTCACCCAGCAGGCTTAATGGGTCAAATCCCCACTTGAAATTTGCTCGCAGATCCAAGCCTGTTCATTGTGAAACTGTGTCCTCTTCATCGGAGTTTCTCCCTTCCCACCGCAGCGAGCACACAGCAGACACACCTGGTTGCAGAACTCTTAGCAATCCCCACTATCAGGCGAGCTCGCTTCGCCGGTCTCCCCTGATTGGCTGGCATGCTTTGATGGGGCAGGACCTTTTCCCACTGTGGAAACATACATTGTAGGGGCGTGATCCAAAAAACCAGCATGTAAAAGTTTAACGTTTAACTGTTTAACTGTGCAAACAGTTGATCGTTACCTGTGTAAACCATTAACGATTCAAAGTTACATGTTTGACTGTTTAACATTTGCGTCCCCTTCTGCTGGCCAATCACAAAAGCAGAAACGAAACCAAGGAAAGGCTGCGTATGCATTGCAGCGCTGATTGGTTGCCCGAATTCCGTGTCACACTGCAGGGCGGGAAATGAGTCAGGGTTTCAACCCTCATCCCTCCCCTCGGATCAGCTCTGAACCGTGTTAATGGGGTCTATGCCACTTGCAATCAGGTCCTGCTGGAACGCGGATTAATGGGAAGAACGAGCGCCAGAAATGGAATCTGCCACGCAAGCAAAGGGGAGGTCATCCCTCAAATCTGGTTAGTTTGTGTTCTGAAACCTGGCTAAGACAGTAGTGGGGATTCGACCATGGAGGAAAGGGGAAACAAATCCAGTTCACCAGATTAGTGTCTGCTTCTCATGTGGAGGAGTGGGGAATGAAACCTGGTTCTTCAGATTAGAGTCCACTTTAACCTCTACATCAAGCTGACAAGGGGTTTTTTTGCACAATTCATTTAAAACATTTTGAGGCAGGAAATAATATGTTTTTTTCATGGAGTTCCACATTATTTTTATCTTAAAACACTTTATTTCCAGCCTCAAAATATTGTAAATGAATCCCATTTTAAAACAATTTCCTGGCTGAACTATTTTGAATTAAATCCCAAAATGTCAAGAATTAACTAGGGCCACTGGATAAGAAAGCAGCTGAGTAACAAAAATATGAATGCATTTATTCCAAATTAGTCAAGGGCCCATAACAGCCTGGCTTATGTGCATAAAATCACAAAGAAAAAATACAAAGGAATCCTGTATCACGCTTTATAACCTAAAATCAGACATGCTTTGGCCTACTGGCTTTCATCAGTGGTCAAAGGTGATATGACAATGCATTCGCTGCCTGACTATAAAAACAAATAAAATAGTTGATTGACTGAGATCGAATATTAAATACCATATATACTCATGTCTACGTCAACCCTAGTATAAGTTGAGGCACCTAATTTTACCACAAAAAACTGGGAAAACTTATTGACTCGTGTATAAGTCGAGGGTGGGAAATGCAGCAGCTACTGGTAATAACATCACAGCATCACAACCTTGATGGGGGGGTGGATGGGAAAGCTGTCACAGGGATCCTGTGATCCATGGGCAGAGCAAGCTTGATGGGGGTGGGGGGTGATGGGAAAGCTGGCTCTGCTCATGGATCACAGGATCCATGGGCAAAGGAGACTAGAGAGCCCCTCTCTCTCTGAGAGGTAGCCTCTCAGAGAGAGGGGCGCTCCAGCCTCAGCTTTTGTTTGTTTTTTTTTAAGCGGAGAAAGAGTCCCTGATAAGATAAAAATGGCTAAGCTTCTAAATAACTCTAATGTTGAAATCTCTGAAGCAGTTGCTATATTTTTACTCTGTGTACTGCAAATTGTGCAATAATTGGGCTTTCCCCACTTACCATTTGCTGTGCACTACTCCGGGAAAGTAGCGCGGGGTCCAGCGGCGCTCCCCACTTGCAAGGGCAGCAACCACGCAGCCGCCCCGATGCTGCCGCTCTCCCACCCCTTCAGTGCGCATCATTTTTGAAACGGCACCTTCTGGGAAACACAACCCCGCGGCAGAAATCACTCGTGCTGGGAGCGCGCTGGGAGCAGGGCGCCACAAATGGTAAGTGGGGAAAGCTCCAAAGATCTTCTTATTGTATTTGGAATTCTTGACACACACCGGTTTTATGCCTAATAAAGATTTTGGATTTGGACTATGCCCATAAGGCAGGCTATTATGGGCCTTCTACTATGATGCCATATTTTTAATCTGGAATAAATGCATTCATATTTTTGTTACTCAGCTATTTCTTATCAAGTGGTCCTAGTTCATTCTTGACCTTTTAGGACTTAAGTCTTGTTTTAGGGCTACATTTGTTATTTTCCCCTTTACAGGTTTGTATGAAACATTTTGAAAACACCTTCAGTTGCTGTGCAATCTATTGACTATGTTTCCCATACTTCTCTGCTTCCCTGAAAATTATCCTCAGTGCCATCTTCTGAGCTCACTTGGTTTCCCCTTGCCGGTTTATTTGCATCATTTCTCTGTTTGCTCTTTTATTTTTCAGGGGCCAATCTTCAAAGCATCGAGTTTATGAGCAACATAGAATACAGCACAAGGCTATGAAACATTGAGGCACCGATTCAACACAGAACTAAAAAATAGGGGTGGGAATCTCATAACAGCAACCAGGAATCATTTCAAGGGGGGAGTGCAAACAAAAAGGGGGTTTGAAAACATTTTACAAATGTTTTAGGAGATTTGTGCGGAAACGGCCAAGGTTAGGTGAAAGCACTGTAAATTTCTCAAACAGTGAAGCCTTCCAACCTACCTATTCATTTTCCTGCTGGCATTATGGTTGCAATTCTGAAGAAATAAGTATAAGAAGTATGAGGGTTGATTAGAAAAGGACATTATTATCCAGCATATCAGTGCTGGTGTTCCTAGCAATCTTTAATTATTCTATGCCCCCTTTTTGCTCAACCAAGGTGACTTTGATTAACAATTAATTTGTGCTTTAACCACAATATCATGGGCATTGACTGAAGTGGGAAAAGATTCCTCAACCAATAATTTAGGTGCTTAAAAATGCATACCTTATTTTGGCCTTTATTGTAGCATGGTATCATTTTGCATTTCATTTACCAGTAGAAGGCACATCAGTCTCTTGGTCTCACAAGGCATCTGCTTCATATCACTACCCTAAACACAGGTCTCCTTTGTGCCATCAAGTTCCCATTAATGCAGGCATAGCAATATTTCAATGACAGACACGTACAAACACAGGATCAGCAAAACTGCTGCCCACTGGTGAATAAACTGATTAAAATTGGAGGTGGCTGGGAATTCATTTGGGTTTTGAATCAAGCAACTTTTATTAGCACATGTACTTAAGAACCTTCAAGACCGGTTTTATATTTATTTTTTAGGAGGAACCAAGTCTTTTACTATGGTAAAGGTTCTCTTTAATCATTTCTCCAGGGTCAGCAGGAAAAAAAGCGAGCGCTAAACAATTGACTTTGCTCATTTCATTATTGCTCTTTATAAAGCAATCTCAAACAAAACTTTAAAAAATGGACAAACTTTTCACTGCTTCTCAGTAATTACTACGACTCAAAAAGGGAAGGCAGGCAGCTTTCTTAGTAAGGAGGTTTCTATTCATTGCTTCATAGATTTGTTTTGTTGAAGGCATATGAAGAAGAGTTACAACAACAACACAAGCCTTTATTGGCATATAAAACAGGACAAAATTTTAAAACAAAACAAGGTTAAGAAATAAAGTTAAAATTACTAATTTCCAGTATAAAATTTGCAACAGTGTCACAAAAGAGCACATCAGAGCTGATCAGGAGATTGGGTATCTTATAACACTCATGCCACTGAGAACATTGCAAGAAAATGGAATTCATGTATTTCATGCGTATATTATTGTATTTAGGGCATAGAAACAAAGAATGGTCAAGTGTTTCAACCGTAGTCATATCACATGAACAAACTCTTTTAGAATGTTCCATATTCTTAAATCTTCCCTCCAGCAGAGCTGATGGCAGCACATTACATCTTGCAGTAGCCAAGGCTCTCCTCTGGGTGGGATGAAGAAGAGTTTGGACTTATACTCTACCTTTCTCTCCTGTAAGAAGACTCACGGCAGCTAACAAACTTATTTCCTTAACTCTCCTCACAACAAGCACCTTGAGGGATGGAGGGCTGAGTGAGTTCTGAAAGAACCGTGACTGCCCCAAGGTCATCCACCAGGCTCCATGTGTAGGAGCTGAGAAACAAATCCAGTTATCCAGATTAGAATCCACCCATGTGGAAGAATGGGAAATCAAACCCGGTTCTCCAGATTAGAATCTACCTCTCTTAACAACTGTACCTCACTGGAGGTTTAAAGTGTTTTATTCATCATTTCATTTCTGAAATCTACTCTACTGCACCCATATCATAATCACAACTGATCCTGGCACAATTTATAGCAGGTACACATACACACACCCCTTATGATTTTTTTCCTGATTTTATCAAATTATTCATGTAATGTGTCTTTAAATAATTGCAGATATTCATCGTAGAATTATAAACTTGGAAGAGACCACAAGGGCCATCAAGTCCAACCCCCTGCCATGCAATCAATGCACACAATCAATGCACTCCTGACATATGATCATCCAGCCTCTGTTTAAAAACCTTCAAAGAAGGAGACTCCACCACTCTCCGAGGCAGTGAATTCCACTGTCAAACAGCCCAGATGGTCAGGAAGTTCTTCCTAATGTTTAGGTGGAATCTCTTTTCCTGCACCTTGAATCCATTACTCCGTGTCCTAGTCTCTGAGGCAGCAGAAAACAAGCTTGCTCCCTCTTCGACATGACATCCCTTCAAATATGTAAACATAGCTATCATGTCCCCATTTAACCTTCACTTCTCCAGACTAAACATCCCCAGCTCCCTAAATCTCTCTTCATGGATTCCAGACCTTTTACCATTTAGTTGCCTTCCTCTGGACACGTTCCAGCTTGTCAATATCTTTCTTAATTTGCAGTGCCCTGAACTGAACACAGTACTCTAGGTGAGGTCTGACCAATGCAGACTAGAGTGGTACAATTACCTCCCTTGATCTAGATGCTCTTACTGATGCATCCCAGAATTGAATTGGTTTTCTTGGCTGCCATATCACACTGCTGACTCATGTTCAGTTTGTGGTCTGAATCTTCAAAATGTGTCTTGAATTTTGCTTGAAGCTACATCTATGGCAGGTGGGACTGAACAACATTGTATTTCATGTTCCATCCTTGTCCTCCCCGACTGTCAATTCTAACCATACTCAAGGGCTCAGACTGCAAATCATTGGTGCAAGTGAACACTGCCATCTGGGAACTGTCATTTGATGCAGTATGTTTTGATCATTCGTCAACATGAACATCACTGACCGACAAGTGACACCAATTGCACACAGGGCATGTGTGCACCCTGAGCCCCTGCTGCAGCATCGCCCGCCTCTGACCCACCCCGGAATGCCCCCTCAATGGCCTGGCTCACCTCTGCTGCTGCTCCGCCTGGGCCATCACGCCCCCCCCCCCCGTCCCATGGGCACTACACCACTGATGCTGTGTCTGTGGTGGTGGATATAATGCTTTGCCTGATTTAGTGTATTCAGTCTGTGCTTGTTATCAATAAAGAAGAATTCTGCTTTCAAAGTACCAATTCATTTATTGGAGAAGTCTGCAGTTGAGACATCTTATGAACTATCACTGAAGTTTATTCACAATGTAAATTTGATTATGTATACAACAGCCCTCCAATTAGAAGCATTTCATGAGTGCTTATTTGAAGCTTGAAAATTAGTTGGTATTATTTGTCATTATGTATGATGAGTGATATACTTGTTGAATTATTGCTAGTTGTCAGTATACTTTGTCTTCAATATATAATACTGAGTCTGATGAAGACAACATTGAAACAGGGTTAGAGCCAGTATGGTGCTGTGGTTAAGAGTGGTGGTGAACTCTAATCTGGAGAACAGGTTTTGATCCCTGCTCTTCCATATATGAAGCATGCTGGGCAGTGGTGGGATCCAAAAATTTTAGTAACAGGTTCCCATGGTGGTGGGATTCAAACTGTGGCGTAGCACCAATGGGGCTGGGCGGGGCACGACGGGGGCGTGGCTGGGCATTCCGGGGTGGGGCATTCCTGGGCGAGGCTGTGGCAAGGATGCAGCCGCTGCGCCGGTCCTTGGGCGGGAAACGAATGCATGCAAGCACAGGCTGCCACGCACACCGGTGCACCTCCTGCTAGACTGCTTCACGTTCTGCGCACTACTGCACCAATTAGTAACCCCCTCTCGGCACACACAAATAATTAGTAACCTACTCTCGGGAACCTGTGAGAACCTGCTGGATCCCACCTCTGATGCTGGGTGACCTTGGGCTGCACACAATTGTCTCAGAGCTGTCTCAGCCCCACCAACCTCACAACATGTCTATTATTGGGAGAGGAAGCAAAGGCAATTATAAGCTGCTTCGAGACTCCTTAAAAGGTTAGAGGAAAGTGGGATAACCCCTCCCCCCAACTCTTCAATCTTTCCTAATGAAAGATTATAGATTTAATTGGTTACTGCCCAGTGGTTTTCCTTCACTGAAAGGATTGTGAAAATTTATTGCATCTGATAAGTCACTGCTATGGAGGAGGACATTTGAATTCTGGCAGACTCTGATATATGTACCTTGTTTACCACCTTGACATTCAGGACTCATAAGTCTTAATAAATTGCTGTAATTATGTGAATAGATCTTTTTTTAAACTTTTGTCCTACAGCCATGTACTCTGGTCAGCTTCATTTGTTTATGTTATTATCTGCTTTGCAGGCAGAAAATCCCAATTCCTGGCATCTCCAGGTAAAAGGACTAGGCAGTAGGTGATGTGAAAGGCCCACCTGAGAGAGCCCCTGCCAGTATGAGTAGGCAATACTGCCCTTGATAGACTGATGGTCTGTTTCAGTACAAGACCATGTCTGTTTATTATTGTTATTATTGAAGATCATCATAATATTATTGATAGCCACCTTTCCCATAGCTCAAAGCAGTTTACAAATTCAAACATTTAAAAATACAAAACACAAACTCTACATAACAGCATTTCCTAGATAGCATTCAAGCAACATTCCTGGTGAGCTGTGCACACGTGCAGCCTCCATATTGGGGCCACCCAGCAGGGGGAGCTCTCCTGGGCAGCTCAGTTCCACGTCCCATTTTCAGACTTCCATGCAACTCCAGTCTCCAGGGGACTCTTAAAGGGAGTATTGCTTTCAAGACCACATTCCTAGAAGAAGAAGAAGAAGAAGAAGAAGAAGAAGAAGAAGAAGAAGAAGAAGAGGAGGAGGAGGAGGAGGAGGAGGAGGAGGAGGTGAAGGAGGCATTTAGATTTATATCCCCCTTTCTCTCCTGCAGGAGACTCAAAGGGGCTGACAATCTCCTTGCCCTTCCCCCCTCACAACATACACCCTGTGAGGTAGGTGGGGCTGAGAGAGCTCCAAGAAGCTGTGACTAGCCCAAGGTCACCCAGCTGGTGTGTGTGGGAGTGCACAGGCTAATCTGAATTCCCCAGAGAAGCCTCCACAGCTCAGGCGGCAGAGCTGGGAATCAAACCCGGTTCCTCCAGATTAGATACACGAGCTCTTAACCTCCTACGCCACTGCTGCTCATGGATCTAGAGCCAGGATCTTGATTCCCTCAAATAAATGACATATAATTGTCACTTGAAGATGGCAGCAAGCCCTTTCTAAAGGTTAGAAGGAATCAATATATTTGCCCACCGCAAAAGGATCCCATGGATTTTTATTCACATAAAAATAAGGCTAAAATTAATTTGTATTATGTCACAGAGATAGCGGGCAGCTCACTTTTATTATATTAAAGTTGGAGCAGGGCAGGGAGTCACAAGTAGACACAAATCACAGGTTGACTAGATACCAGCTGACAAGCTAAGCTAAGCCCCTCCCCCCTTTTAAGCCCATTGGCTATAATAGGCTCAATATCATAGAAGACCGTGCTCAGAAACGTGAGAATTAATCAGGTATTGTGTAGGGGAGAGAGCACTGAAGCAAAGCCAACCCAACATGCAGTCCTTGATGCTTCTTGTGATGGATGAGATTAGCTTTGTTTGAAATTTCCAAGTCTCTGTTAAGCCAAGCAGTTCCTCCGGGACACAACTCTTATGGCGGCGATTGAGCGCTGATCATGTTTGCTGTGGACCAATAATACACTTCCATCATTGTCTCCTTAAGCATTGGCTGCCCATAATTTATGGAATAGCAAGCGAACAATTCATCCTTTTGCTTAAAGATCTAATATGTGCCTGTTAAATGTTTCTTAGCAACCTCTATGGTGCTTTTCTGTGGTCTTAAATCATAGTAGTTGCCAGGCAGTCATTAAAAGGCCCTACAGCATGAACCTTTCTTTCAATCAATACATCACTATCTAAAACCCGAGAGAGAGAGAGAGAGAGAGAGAGAGAGAGAGAGAGAGAGAATATTATTTATAGCCTTTTTGGATTTTTTTTACTGTCAGAAGAAGAAGAAGAAGAAGAGTTTGGATTTATATCCCCCTTTCTCTCCTATAGGAGACTCAAAGGGGCTGACAATCTCCTTGCCCTTCCCCCCTCACGACAAATACCCTGTGAGGTAGGTGGGGCTGAGAGAGCTCCGAGAAGCTGTGACTAGCCCAAGGTCACCCAGCTGGCATGTGTGGGAGTGTACAGGCTAATCTGAATTCCCCAGATAAGCCTCCACAGCTCAGGCGGCAGAGCTGGGAATCAAACCCGGTTCCTCCAGATTAGATACACGAGCTCTTAACCTCCTACACCACTGCTGCTCTTTTGCACATGCAGGATGTGAGTGGGCAGACATACACACATAAGTTTTAATAAACAGATTCTCCTCAGGAATAATACTTGTTCTATGAAAGCATCACAAGTAGTCCATGCAAATGTTTTGAATTTTGAACTGTATTAGAAAATATATAGCTCTGACTTCAAAAAATTTTTTTTTTAAAAAAAAAACCTAATTATTTCAAGCCAGGATGTAGACTAAGGGCATTTTTGCACAAGTAGAATAATGAACTTTCAATCCACTTTCAATAGACTTTCACAATTGTTTGCAAGTAGATTTTGCTATTTTGCACAGTAAAATCCAGCTACAAAGTGCATTGGAAGTGGATTGAAAGTGCATTATTCTACCTGTGCAAAAGTGCCCGCAGTCTACATCCTGGTTTGAAATAATTTGGGGTTTTTTTAAAAGTGTTTTTTTGCACATTCCAAACTATACAAACCTCAACACATGGTCTTAGAATGTACTACTTTTATTTATTTTTTCAAAGCAATTCTCCCACGCATGTGTACCATTTCATCTTAGGAGTGTGAGTCAGATCCTGTAAATTTCTGTCTGCATGCTCATTTCTTGAGATATATTTCTTGTTTTCATTAATTTATTACTTGTGTGATCCATTTAAGAAAAACAGTGCATAAAAACACCATTCCGTATAATGTCACTTTAAAGCTAAGTAAACAGCAACAAAATTGGTATAGTGTGCACACAAATAACAACCAAGACAAAGTCACTATACTCAGGTTACAAAAAAGAGGCAAATGATTGCTAGCAAATGTGCAAATTTATTCTAATAGTGAATAGAAACAAAATGTAAGGTTCAAGATCCTGCGTGAGAATCTGCTGCCAAAATGCTAGTCTCAGACCATCATTGTGTAAATAACGACAAATGTCCACCTGGGGTAGGGAACCTTTAACACTCAAAGAGCCATTTGGACCCATTTTCCATGGGAAAAGAAAACACTTGGAGCCGCACATAATTTTTGACATTTAAAATAAAGATAACACTGTATATATTGGGGTTTTTTTTACCTTTTACTCTGATCATTCTGAGAAGCACATGGATGTGTCCGCCCTGCTGCCTGCAGGGCGGGCAAGGATGGGGCCAGCGGCTCGGCCTGGCCGGCCGCCGGGAAAATGCCCATCCCGCTCCAACAGGGCAGGCAAGAGGGGAAGCCCGCGGCGTGGCCCAGCCGGCCGCGGGCAGTTGGTGCGCGGGCAAGGATGGGGCCAGTGTCTCGGCTCATGGAGCCACAGTTCAAGGGCAGAAGAGCCGCATGCGGCTCTCGAGCCGCAGGTTCCCTACCCCTGGTCCAGACAGTCTGCTTTGCAGATGAGTTTCCTGGCATATGCTTGTTTCATGGAAATCTTGTCCAGTTCATCAGCAATATAATTCAGACTTGCCCATAATATCACTATCACATTATAAGCCATTAAAAAAAAAACAGGCTGCTGAATGTACATCCACAAAAATAAATGTTCTACATAAAAATATCATTCAATAAATAAAGTACATATAGACTAAATGCAAGTGTTCCCCTTCGGGGAAGAGGCGGCCTATAAGTAAGTAAGTAAGTAAGTAAGTAAGTAAGTAAGTAAGTAAGTAAGGCTCATTCCGCACACGCAGAATAATGCACTTTCAAGCTGCTTTCAGGGCTCTTTGAAGCTGTGCGGAATGGCAAAAACAGTTGTGAAAGCAGCTTGAAAGTGCATTATTTTGCGTGTGCGGTTAGTTAGTTAGTTAGTTAGTTAGTTAGTTAGTTAGTTAGTTAGTTAGTTAGTTAGTTAGTTAGTTAGTTAGTTAGTTAGTTAGTTAGTTAGTTAAATGAATGAATGAATGAATGAATGAATAAATAAATAAATAAATAAATAAATAGGTCTTAACAATAAATAATCTTAAAATATATACTAGAAATATTATGAATTATATAAATCAGCCTCAATATTTTACATGCCATAAAATGCTAAAACCAGTTTCATGGATGTGTCCCTTCCAGTTGAGCTAGGATGATATCTATGTTGTTCAAGGCTGTGTTGCGTGAGGGTTTGTATTTGGACAGCATATTAAAAAGTGTATTTTAATTACAGAACATGCAGAGGCAGGAAAAAGAACTGACTGTGAAGGAAAAGTGACATGCTGGGAGTGGCTGTCATTTAGAACTCAGTCAGGTCTGCTACCAAAATTACGCGGGGAATTCTCATAGTTGGAGAGTTCCAATGTGTTTAGCGTTTGTGTAATGTCTATGGTGTTGGGATGGAGGGGAGAGGGAAGGACACTACTGTAGCCAAAGAGGGGAATGAACTTCTAGGGAAAGAAGAATTCCTAGCCCACGTTCTAAAAATAGAGCTCATTCATCTTCTGAGCATTTTGTGTAGAAAGAGCTGACTGAGATCTAGATACGGTGTCAGATGAGGAGAGGAGTATACACTTCATGTGGGAGAAGAATTCCCATCCCTAGTTCTGAGGTAGATTTACTCCAGAAGTTCTTGTAAAGTGATCCTACAGTTGGAGAAATGGAAAGTTGGATGAAAACTTTATTCCTTCTAGATTTTCAGTGCCAGAGTTTACAGATGAACCTCTTGCCCCTTCCACACACGCAAAATAATGCATTTTCAAACCACTTTCACGACTGTTTGCAAGTGGATTTTGCTATTCCGCACAGCTTCAAAGAGCACTGAAAGCAGTTTGAAAGTGCATTATTCTGCATGTGCAGAATGAGCCTCTGAGTACAAGTCTGAGTCAATACTGTATAACAAGTCTGTATAATACGATACAATACTGAATAACAAGTCTGTCTTGCAATGGCAGCAGGCCCCATCACCATTGTCAGGTCTAACCCTCAGGGAGCCCCCCTTCAGCCACCAACAGGTCACCACACACACCCCACAACTTGCCAACCCCCCCTGCAACCCCTACGACCCCCACAATGCAACCAAGGGCCAGAGCTGCAACACCAAGAATTCCATTCTCTCTCGCCAAGGCCCGAGGGTGGAGGCAGGCTCACTGGGAGGTGTGGAACAGCAGGCAACAGCATGAGGAACTGGGTACAGCCAGGATGGGACAGAATGGCAGACAGCAGCACCAGAGCAAGGACAGGATAAATGCCTGGGGAGGCAGACACAAAGGAGGCAAGTGGGGCAGGGGTATGGCAGCCCAACAGCCTGATGTCTCAGCGATGGAGGAAAGGCTCAGGGGAGAGTGAAGGAGAAACCACGGCCAGTACCAGACAGGCAGGGGCAGGACCCAATAGGGCCTATGAAAGATGGACTCAGCCCCAGCTCTGAGGCCCAGATTGGAGGCCAGGGGAAATGAGGCTTGGACTGGAAAATATAAATGGCAGAGGGACAAAGGCTGATGAGGTTGACGCTGGTGGAGGTTCGTAGAGTTGGGGAACCTCATGTGCCAGGAGGAAGAGGTAGCACATAAGATCTCCTCCCTCACTTCTGAGGCCTACACTTCTGGGGCATGGGAGTGCCACAACGTCTATCTCGTTGCAAAAATGTATAGATCTGTAGCTGAAACCTTGTCAAACAGCCAAATGTCATCTGAGCTGTACTATTAAGAACATCGATATTTGTATATAAGACTGCTTCTTTCCTTCTCACCAAATTTCTCCCCTTCCTTATCTTTAAGAGCAGCTGGTTAAGAGCAGCTGGATTCTAATCGAGAGAACCGGGTTTGATTCCCCACTCCTACACCTGAGTGGCAGAAGCTTATCTGGTGAACCAGATGTGTTTCCGCACTCCTCCATTCCTGCTGGGTAACCTTGGGCTAGTCTGTTTCCTGTTACCTGAAACAACAGTATGATAATTTTTTAAATGTAAAATGTTTTTTGTTTAATGTAAAAAAAATCAGAAACAAAAATGACAAAGCAATAATCCAAGACCAGTGAACTCTGCATAAACATCTCAGTCCATCCAAACCAACTACTATTATGACAACTTATTATTAATGCATGGTTTTGAACTGTTTTTGTACCCTCTGTGTGCCAGGGTGGTTCTCGGTAGGGTCAGAGCTATATTATTTCAATGTCACTGTTAAAAAGTGAAGATTTTGCAAGACAAAATTAAAAATAAAATACTGATATTCTCATGTATCTATCTATTGCACAAGATTTATATATATATGTGTGTATTTAAGAAAGACAAGTAGAATTCTGGGTAAAGAGTTTTCATTATCAGTTGTTTTGCACTGGAAAACACTTTTTTGTCACACATGAAAAATGTGTGCGATTCACATTGAGTTCCTTCGCACGTGTACAAAGGCAGCTGATATTTTATTGAAAAAGAGATTAGATTCTTCAAAAAGAAAATGTTCTCTCTCATCCTTATCACTTCTCCACTGCTGAGAATAGCAGAGAAATTGCTTTGATTATTTGATCCATGCTATCTTTAGCAGATCGTGATGAGATTTCTCCCCAGATTTAGAAAACAGGCAAATTAGAAAAAATTAAATGACAGGGGAGCAAAAAAAGAGATTAGTAGAAGAAAATCTGTGGACTTAATGAGATAGAATGTATATATAGCATATTGAGTCATCTTGTAATCAAAACCCATAGTGATGGTCAATAGAAGTGTCATTAGTGAGAAGAAACAAAGAACTGCTTGATCAGATTTTTGTTCCTTTAGGTTACATTCCTAAGGGCACTTTCCTGACAGCAAGTCCCACTGAATAGCATAGGACTTACTTCAAGGTGCACCTTTTTAGAAATATTTGATATAATCGATACATTGTGTACCAGGGTGGATTTTATTTTTATTTTATTTTGCTGAATGGTTTTGAACTGTTGAATGCAATTTTTTTCCTGGTCAATGATTGTCCAAATAACTTGGATCTGGATTTGACAACAAAGAGGTGAGGGCACTTTGGGAGGTAGGTAGGGCTGAGAGAGTTTGGAGAGAACCGTGTCTGGCCCGTGGCAGGCATCATGTGTGGGAGTGGGGAAACAAATCCAGTTCACCAGATATGACTCTGCTCATGTGGAGGAGTGGGGAATCAAATTTCTTTCTCCAGTTTAGAGTCCATCCCTTTTAACCACCATGCTGGCTTTTTTAGTGTCTTGATAGTTATAGTCTTCAATTTGTTGTTGTTGTTGTTGTTGTTGTTAAATAGTAATAATAAATTATTATTTATTCGGTTCCCCAAATTTAACAATTTTTGTGACTTTTTATACCTATTCAAAGGGTTTGGAGATCTCTTGTAATTCCTATGGCAGAGATGCATTCCTTTGAAGAAATTGCCTCCTCAGGAAAGTGGACTCTATGGCAAATGACCTGCTGAGGTCTCTTTCCTGTCCCAACCCTACCATCCCTAGGAACCACCTACAAATCTCCAAAATTTCCCAACTCTGGAACTTGCAACCCTAGAGAAGGAGCACATAATCCCACTCCCCAAGGAATGCAGGCACACACATCAATGACATCGCACAGTATCAGGCTGTGTGTTTGCATGAGCACGTACTGCTGGCCTCTGCAATTGATTTGCTGCTACTGTTCCTTTCCAATTTCACCACAATAAGCCACAGCAACGTGTGGCCGGGCCCTGCTTGTAATCATATATGTCACTAAAATTGCATTGTGTTCTAGTGGTTTCCTGGTCCCAATTCAAACTGCTTTTTTTCCTGTAAATCCCTAAACGGCTTGGGGTTGAGCGTACCTGAAGATTCCTCCCAAGGTTACCAATCCCAAGGTGTGGCCTGAAGTTCCCCTGTAATTACAACTGGCCACCTATCAGGAACTGATGGCTTTGGACGGTGGGCTCTTTGGCATCATTTCCATTATGAGTTTCTTCCTTTTCCAACCTCTGGTCTTCTCAGTCATGGCCTCCATGTCTCCAGGAATTTTCCAAGCTGCAGTTGTCATCTCTTGTTTATCCCTCCTGAGATCATCAGGGATAAACCTGCTTTAGTTCCTTTAATGACTGGTTATAGGCAATTTTCAGGGGAGTGACTTTTTTCAGTCTGGTAGGATTTTTGTTGTTATTAACCAGAGGCCTTTGAGCAATAATATGCAAGGAATATTTTCCCCCAGATTCATTATTGATGGCTGGTTCATTTCCAAGCATTTTTTATTGGTTTAATTCTACTTATGCTGTTTTTGAACCTGTAAACAGGTGAAGAGGTTGGATATATATTTTAATTAACTGAACAGGCAAACACAGACATGAATAAATAATTGAATTGCACCTGTTGTCTGAGAATAAGGAAGCCAAGGAGACAGGGTGAGTGATTCCTTGCCCAAGGTCATGCAGCTTGAGAAAACTAGGGTGGGAGATTCAAACCCTTTTACTTACTGGTGCAAAATACTTTCTCCACTGAACTGCTTTCTGTCCCTAAAACCAGCATAGCTGATTCAGCTAAGTCATGATGAATTGCCAGGCTAATTCAAGCCAGCCTTTTATCTAGCCCAATATCCTCTATCTGACAGTATCCAGTGCTAGCTACTTTAAAGAATGAAATCCTGCAGAAAACTGTTAGTGGAAAACTTCCCTTCTGGGTCTTTTTAACCTGCCTTATGAGGTTCTCTCACATGTGAAGTATGAGGATTTATATCCCTTTCAGAATCTTCATCTTTCTTTTTTTTATGGTTGATAAACCTACCTCTGGCCTGTTCCAAACAAGCCGGTAGTCTTTTAGTAAGATACACTGTATACTGTTCTTAGAGACCAGGGGTTATCTCTATTAGCATCCATATTTTGAATAATTTACAAGGGGTACAGACTTGAAGGGAAATGGGAAGTAAGGCCTGGAGCTGAGCAATATGATCTAACTACTCCTAAAGATGGGAGTCCTCTGAAAGGGAGCACAGTTTTCCCAAGGATGCCTTTGGCACTGTCCTTTGGCAAAGATGAATGTTACCCAGACCAGACTGAGAAAAGGAGAAATTAGCTGTAAAATGGTTCCAGAAAAAAATAAAGTGAGACCTTGTACCCTCTGTGTGCCAGGGTGGCTCTCGGTAGGGCTATCCCAAAATAAAATTATGAAGAAAGTATGAGTGAGTGTAACTGTAAACATAACTATGTGCTTACTTAGTAAAAAAAACCCCTCTCATTAACTCCTTAACTATGGGGACTCAGGTGGCACAAATGACTCTTTGGGTATACCTCCATCTACACCAGATGAAGCAACTGGCACTCTACCGATACAAAAATGGTAGGGGCTACCACTTTTCGAATGGGGAATTAGCAGATCAGCCCTTGCTTTGTGAGAGGAGGTAACTATGGATCTTTTCCACTGGAGTTTACAGAGGTGGATTTCTGCAAGAAATCTTCAGGAGTCAGAAAATAAAGTGTATGGCCAGTGTTGGAGTCCAAAAGATGGGGTAAAAAGCAGCACTAAGCACAGTGTACTAGGCTAGAGGTCAGTCCAGAAAATACTGAGCAAAGACTGCAAGGAGAGCAACCCAGTTATAGGAAAATGTAACCCTCTAGCAATGTTAAGAGCTTAATACCCGAAACAAAGAAAGTTCCTGTCACTAGGATGTTGTGGATTTTCTAGGTTGTATGGCCATGTTCCAGCAGTATTTTCTTCTGATGTTTCGCCTGCATATGTGGCTGGCATCTTCAGAGGATCTGAATACTAGTGGAACATCTGTTTTTTCTCTTTTTTTCACAATACTGGAACCAGGGGACATACATTGAAAATGCTGGGGGGAAGAATTAGGACTAATAAAAGGAAACACTTCTTCACACAACATGTGATTGGTGTTTGGAATATGCTGCCACAGGAGGTGGTGATGGCCACTAACCTGGATAGCTTTAAAAGGGGCTTGGACAGATTTATGGGGGAGAAGTCGATCTATGGCTACCAATCTTGATCCTCCTTGATCTCAGATTGCAAATGCATTAGCAGACCAGGTGCTCGGGAGCAGCAGCAGCAGAAGGCCATTGCTTTCACATCCTGCATGTGAGCTCCCAAAGGCATCTGGTGGGCCACTGCAAGTAGCAGAGTGCTGGACTAGATGGACTCTGGTCTGATCTGACTCAGCAGGCTTGTTGTTATGTTCTTAACATGGCCATACAATCCGGAAAACCCACAACGTTCTGGCCACGAAAACCTTTGACAATACAAAGTTCCTGTCCTCCAGAAGAAGACAATGCAGTGGATGTTTGGCTTAACAACTTAAGCTGAGAAGCATCCAGGGGTTCAGATTTAAGGTGGAAACAGTGGCATCGTGGCACAGTGTGACAGAAGGACGTGTTTTCATTTTGTCTGTCATGAACTTTCTCTGTGTTGACTTGGTGTCAATAGTTGCAGTAAGAAGTTGAAACTTTATTTCTTGAACAAGCAGGCAATCAATAATGACAAAAAAGGTGAAATTTTCAAGGAGACATCAGTTTCCCAACTTAGGAGTTCTGAAGTCCTGAGGCAAGTCTTAAGGGAGTGAGGGCCAGAGAAGCCCTGCAGCTGTTGCTTCAGTTGCAGTGCATTCCTGAAGGCAAAACTACAGATTACACTCAATATCACACAAAACCCAGCATCTCTCTGTGAATTTCTTCACCTTAACATTGGAGTAGTTCACAAGGTACTTTATTATGGAAAATCCTACTACTTCTACTGAGTGCTGTTGAAAGAAAAAGGGGTTTTGAGGCCTTTTCTGGAACCCATCAAGGGGTGGCAAGGGAATCCCTGAGTTTGCTCCTGCAGTACCATACAAAGCTAGTGAGTGGATAGTAGCACCCGGCACAGGTGCAGGTGAGAACATTACTTGCTGGCATCATGACCTGCTATCCACATAGTACTTCTGTGCATGAATGGTGCTGGTGTCTTCCTGGTGCATATGTACACGCATGCTGTCAAGTTGCAGCAAACATATGGCAACCCTAGCAAGGAACTTTAAAGGCAAATGAGAAACAGAGGTGGTTTGCCATGGCCTTCCTCTGTAGAGTCTACCTTGATGGTCTCCCATCCAAGAACTGACATTACTTAGCTTCCAAGATCTGATGAGATCAGGATATACCATGATGCCTTCCACCCCTGTGTCCTCCTGGTATCCTGTGGTAAATATATCAAGGGCGCAATCCTGCACATGCTTATCTTGGAATAAGTTCCATTGAACACACTGAAAACTCAATCATGGGATTGCACTATCACTCTTCTGCAGTGTTCAGAGGCAGGAATGGCACTCACATTTAACCATCATGTGAACCACACATGAATAGTTGGCTATTTCTGTTTCATGCACTCAGTGGCCCCTGCAGTGGTGCCTGAAGGGGTGAGAGAGGGAAACACACAGCACAATGATGTAAGGTAACCTGCATGTGCAAGTGATTCTGTTAATTATGACCCAATGGAGAAATCCACTAAAGGACACCATTTTTAGCAACATTTAATTAATCAATTGCTTTGATTTATGGCACCTTCCATTCCCAGAAAACTGGGACTCCAGCCAGGAAACAGCACTAAAAAAATGAAATATCATGAAAACATCAATGCATAATCATTATCATCGCTGTAAATAGCACATTTAAAGCATAGACCAAACAGTTGTTCTTCAAAACCTATTAAAAGAACTATTGCAGGCTTTTCTGAAAAGATTTGTCTTAAATCCCCTCTGATTAAATCTCTTTTGGCATAGGAGGTTAAGAGCTCGTGTATCTAATCTGGAGGAACCGGGTTTGATTCCCAGCTCTGTCGCCTGAGCTGTGGAGGCTTATCTGGGGAATTCAGATTAGCCTGTACACTCCCACACACGCCAGCTGGGTGACCTTGGGCTAGTCACAGCTTCTTGGAGCTCTCTCAGCCCCACCTACCTCACAGGGTGTTTGTTGTGAGGGGGGAAGGGCAAGGAGATTGTAAGCCCCTTTGAGTCTCCTGCAGGAGAGAAAGGGGGGATATAAATCCAAACTCTTCTCTTCTTCTCTTCTCAACTCCTTTGGGAGACCATTCCAGAGCATCCAGACATTTTCTGAAAAAGTCTTTGGAAGGCAGTCATAGTTTATACTCCTGCTGGAGCCAGAATCACTCAGAGTCCTAGCATAAATATAATATCTTTAGAATGTTATAAAAAGAGCCATTTGGGGATTTTGTGTTCCCCAGCATGGTCATGCACTTCAAACTCTGAAGATTTAACTCCCAAAATAATAATTAACTGTAGAGAGGTAGGGAAATGTCTTTAAAAGATTGTATGGCAAGTCAAAATGTTTTTGCTCTTTCAGCAAAAGAATCACTAAAATTGGGGATTCATTTAAAACATTTTCAGTCTGCAAACAAAACATTTTGGAGTGAAAACATTGTTGTACTCTTTGGAGGAAATGTTTTATTTCCAGACTGAAAATGTTTTAAAGAGTCTGTGCAGAAAGGACCAGGGTCAGTTTCCTACTTTTGGTTCAGCGGAACATGAATTTGTTTGAACTGACTACAAATCTTTTTCAAACACAAACAAAAAAGAAAGTTATGCCACATTACTAATACACAAAACTAAACTTTGATCTAGACAAGGCACAGATGCTATGGTTCTTTTTTTTAAAAAAAAACCAAACTGAGGATTAAGGATTCAGTTTGTTCTGAATGGTGATTTGCAGTTTTGCCAAGCAGGGAAGACTCAAAGTCAGGGTGATAAGCTTAACATGTGAACAACAGAGCAGAAATTTTCTTCTTGCCAATGGCGGGGAGAGGGGTATTCTGAGATTCCATAGCTTAAATAAAATCAGTAATACAAAAGTTGAACTGAAAATGGGCCAGCAAGCAACCTTGTTTGACACCATTCCCTAATGGAATAGGGTCTGTAAGGCTGTTTCTCGCACAGTTCCATGCGGGCAGTCCCGATGCTGCTGCTGCCTGCAGGGGCAGCTCCACATGAAGCTGCCCGGGGTGTGTGCAAGGGACTTACCTTGCCTTCCTGTGCAGCTTGGGATGACGGAAAAGACACGCCCACGCTGACCTCCGACCCAAGGGCAGCGTAGCCATGTCTTTTCAGCTGTCCCGAGCTGTACAGGAAGGCAAGGTAAGTCCCTTGCACACACCGGAGGGGCCAAAAGCGGCGCCCTCATGCTGGCGCAGTTTGCATCACGCTGGCTGGAAGACGGCATTTTTGGAAAACCTCGTTCAATGAGCAAGGTTTAAAAGCGACGTCTTCGTGCTGCTTGGGGGTGGTGTGCAAACAGCTCCCCAGGGATGGCGTTTTTACCATCCCTGGGGCACTGTTTACCGCCCATGTGGAAACAGCCTAAGGGAACCATATGAGTTTACTCTAATTCTTACTGTGAGGCTGGAATGCAATTCCCTCAGCAGTCTAAAAAGCTTTCTATTAATACTGCTTTTAACATGTTTGCTCCATAACCTTGCTTGCTCTATAGAATCAAAAGCTGAGGAGAAATCAACAAAAGCAGCATCTCTTCCTTTTTTAAAGTATATTTCTGGATCAGGGCCATCAAAGTCAGGCCACAATCACCTGTGCTATGGCTTTTTTGAAAGCCAGCTTATTCAGGGTTGAAAGATGGGATGCCTCTGCTCAGCCTTCCTATTTAAATAACAGATGGTGGCTGTACAATTTAGAAGGGATATAGAGAAGACTAATAGGATGGAAGGTGGCAGGGTGATCCATATTGTCTTTGTTAGAGATAGAGAGCTTAGCATGAAGTCATGCTTTCTGTGCTAGCTCTTGGTTTTTTGTAGTTCTCATACCCAGTAACTGTGCTTCTTGGTCCTTTATGGATAATACAGAGAACCTGGCCCATCATCCACAAGATGGGGGGTGGAGGGGGTAGGGCGGTATAAAAATCTAAAGAATAGATAGATAGATAGATAGATAGATAGATAGATAGATAGATAGATAGATAGATAGATAGATAGATAGATAGATACTGTAATCAGATAGACTGCAGACAGGAATAAGATGGACACCACTGGATGGATGAATGGATGGACCTGGACTAGGACTGGTGGAATTGGATGGATGGATGGGATGGATGGACTGGATGACCACCACCTGATGGACCTGGACTGGATGGATGGATATGGACCTGGATGACCACCTGGATGGACCTGGACCTGGATGGATGGATGGATGGATGGATGGATGGATGGATGGATGGATGGATGGATGGATGGATGGATGGATGGATGGATGGATGGATGGATGGATGGATGGATGGATGGATGGATGAGATAGATAGATAGATAGATAGATAGGGATACAGGGATAGATAGATGGTATAGGATAGGATAGATAGATAGATATGAGGGAGGATAGGATGGGGATAGATAGATAGGATAGGAGGATAGGGATAGGGATAGATAGGGATAGATAGATAGACTAGGATAGGATATAAGAACATAAGAACGATAAGAACCATGCCACAGCTGGATCAGAACCAAAGTCCATCCTCAGTCCAAGCTTCTCTGCTTACTACTGCCAGTGGCCCACCAGGTGCCTTTTGGGAGCTCAAACAGGCAGGATGTGAACTTAGCAATGGCCTTGCTGCTGTTGCTCCCGATCACCTGGCTGCTGTTAAGGCATTTGCAATCTCAGATCAAAGAGGATCCAAGATTGGGTGATTGCAGCCTCATAAATCAACCTTTCTCCTCCATAAGAAATCTGTCTCAAGCCCCACTTTTAAAGCTTATCCAGGTTAGGTGGCCATCACCACCTCTCTGTGGCAAGCATATTCTCAAACACCAATTACTAACGTCGCGTGCAAGGCTTGCTTTCCCTTTTATTAGTTCTAAATTCTTCCCCAGCATTTTTCTAATGAATGCCCCCTGGTTCTAGTATTGTGATAGAAAGAGAGAAAAATTTCTCTCTGTCAACATTTTTTCTACCCCATGCATACTTTTGTAGACTTAAATCATATACCCCCTCAGCAGCCTCCTCTCCAAACTAAGAAAGGTACCAAACGCTTGTACAGCCTCTCCTCATTCAGATAGATAGATAGATAGAGGTAGATAGGATAGAGCCAGATAGGATAGAATGACCCAGATAGATAGGAGAGATAGGACTAGATAGATAGAATAGATAGATAGACCCAGGATAGGATAGATAGATAGGATAGATAGATAGGATAGATAGATAGGATAGGATAGATAGGATAGATAGATAGGATAGATAGGATAGGAGGATAGATAGGAGCAGATGAATGAATATAAGAACCATAAGAACATAAGAGAACATGCCAATGGACTTCAGACCAAAGTCCATCTAGTCCAGCTCTCTGCTACTCGCAGTGGCCCACCGAGGGTGCCTTTGGGAGCTCACCAGGCAGCGGGGATGTGGAAACGCATAATGGCCTTCTGCTGCTGTTGCGTCCCGATCACCTGGTCTGTTGTTAAGGCATTTGCAATCTCAGATCCAAAGAGGATCAAGATTGGTAGCCATAAATCGATCCTTCTCCTCCATAAATCTGTCCAAGTCCCCTTTTTAAAAGCTATCCAGGTTAGTGGGCCATCACCTTCACCTCCTGTGGCAGCATATTCAAACACCAATTACACGTTAGCCATTGGAAGAAGTAAGTTTCCTTTTATTAGTTCTAATTCTTCCCCCCAGCTACTTTTCGCAATGAATGCCCCCCTGGTTCCTAGTATTGTGAGAGAGAGTAGAAAAATTTCTCTCTGTCCCAAACATTTTCTACCCTCATGCAATAATTTTGTAGGACTTCAATCACATCCCCTGTCGGCCGCCTCCTCTCCAAACTAAAGAGGTAACCAAACGCTGCGGCCACTCCTCATTCAGATAGGGATAGATAGATGGGGATGGGGATAGATAGATAGATAGATAGATGATTAGATAGGATAGATGGAGCAGATAGATAGATAGATAGATAGATAGATAGATAGATAGATATAGGATAGATAGGATAGGGAATAGATATGATGAATAGATAGATAGATAGATAGATAGATAGATAGATAGATAGATGAATGAATGAATATAAGAAACCATAAGAACCATAAGAAATCCATGCCAGCTGGATCAGACCAAAGTCCATCTAGTCCAGCTCTCTGCTACTACGCGGTGGCCTCACCAGGTGTCTTTTTGGAGACTCCTGAGGCAGGATGTGGAAACGCAATGGCAACCTTCTGCTGCTGTTGCGTCCCGATCAACCCTGGTCTGTTAAGGCATTTTTTGCAATTCTGCAAGATCAAAGAGGATCGTGATTGGTAGCCATAAATCGACTTCTCCTCCATAAAATTCTGTTCAAGCCCACTTTTAAAGCTATATCCAGTGTTAGTGGCCATCTTTTCCACCTCCTGTGGCAGCATATTCTCAAACTAACTACCAATTACGCTAGTTGCGTGAAGAAGTGTTTCCCTTATTAGTTCTAATTCTTCCCCAGCATTTTCAATGAATGCCCCCTGGTTCTAGTATTGTGAGAAAGAGAGAAAAATTTCTCTCTGTCAACATTTTCTACCCCATGCATAATTTTGTAGACTTCAATCATATCCCCCCTCAGCCGCCTCCTCTCCAAACTAAAGAGTACCAAACGCTGCAGCCTCTCCTCATTCAGATAGATAGATAGATAGATAGATAGATAGATAGATAGATAGATAGATAGATAGATAGATAGATAGATAGATAGATAGATAGATAGATAGATAGATAGATAGATAGATAGATAGATAGATAGATAGATAGATAGATAGATAGATAGATAGATAGATAGATAGATAGATAGATAGATAGATAGATAGATAGAGGTTTGGAGGCAAGTGGGACCAAGGGTTCCTGAATCAGGCCTTTTCCCCACACAGCCCTTATCGCATTTTGAAGATGTTTTCAATCCCAGCATTGATGTTTGTCTGCACTCCCCTCCTCGAAATGTTGTTTTCCGGCTGACTTTCCCCCCCCCCCACTTTTTCCACACATGTGCCACAGATACTATGCAGTTTCACTGATTTGACGATCCATAAAAGAAGTGGGGGAAAGAACACACGAAAAGGTGAAAAATTAAGAGAAGTGAGGTCGGGGGCCCAAAAATGGCCAAGGCACAGCAGTTGTGGAAAATGGCCTGCCACTTTGGTGGCAACTAATCTTTCCGTATGATCGCACTGTGAGGGAAGTCAACTCAGAAATCTTTCAGCCGGAAACATTGCTGTAAAAGCATTTTCAGGAATAACAGAGAAAAGGGTAGCTTTCAACATTTAGCACAGGGGTCCCCAAACCACGGCCCAGGGGCCAAATGTGGCCCCCTGAAGGCATTTATCCGGCCCGCCAGGCATGGCGGTGATGGCTCCATTCATGTGCAGTGGGGGCTCGAGGGAGAGGAGGAACCAGCCCCAATGGCTGTTGATTGCAAAGCTTTCATGGATGGCACCCCAAAATCTCCATGGAAATTTTTTTCCTGGACCCAGAGATTGGAAAACGCTTAGCCATGTGGCAAACGCCTGCTCCGCTACTTCCACCATCAGCTACTCCTAATGTGTGTGTTGCTCTGTGGCTTTCTGTTCCGGGCCAATCGCTTCCATTGGCATCAGCCAGGCTGGCGAATCGCTCGCTGGCTGCTAGGGAGGAAAGAACCCAGGAAGATACCTGATCCTGGGGTAGATGGAATGTTTCATTGGGAAAGTTCTGCTTCTTTTTTTTTTACAGATGGGAAGGTATTCGCCTCCCCAACAATATTTTGAGTCCAACCTGTCCATGACATACTGTTGCGTCTCTGTCGCAAAAATAGACCCATGGGGGACAGAAAGGCTGAAAGGTGAAATCAAACATTTTACAATCATTTGTGCATAGGAATTTGTTCATAGTTTTTTTTAGTCCGGCCCTCCAACAGTCAGAGGGACAGTGAACTGGCCCCCTGTTTAAAAAGTTTGGGGACCCCTGATTTAGCATAACCAATTTAAGGGGTGGGGGGTTAGTGTGGACCTCTACAGGGGAAATGTTTCATTGTCATCCTGGAAACGCTGTAAATGTCTTGTATGGAAAAGGCCGAAGTCAACTATTCAAGGGTAGCTTAAAGGTATTTATTGAAGGGTTGCATAGTCAGTCACATATAGCTGTATGATAATGTCCTGGAGGACAAGCGAAAACATATGAATTTGATCCTGCCAGAGTGAGCTTGAGATTAGAGTGTAATTGGATGACCTCAGAGCTGTCACTCACAGCTTATTCTACCCCATAGGGTTTTCATGTGAGGATAACATGAAGAAGGAGAGGAGATTGCAAGCCACTTTGAGTCCCTATTGGAGAAAAAGTAGAAATGTCTGTCTAAATAAATAAATACGAATGATTTTGTAAAATGTAGGCATCTTTCATCATTGCTCAAAATATCTGAAGTATGCTTGGTGATTGGAACACACCCTCAGCTTTGGTACTGTCATGGAAGCATCCTTTGGAGTGCATTAGGAGGGTTAAGAGCTCGTGTATCTAATCTGGAGGAACCGGGTTTGATTCCCAGCTCTGCCACTTGAGTTGTGGAGGCTTATCTGGGGAATTCAGATTAGCCTGTCCACTCCCACACACGCCAGCTGGGTGACCTTGGGCTAGTCACAGCTTCTCGGAGCTCTCTCAGCCCCACCTACCTCACAGCGTGTTTGTTGTGAGGGGGGAAAGAACACAAAGATTATGTAAGCCTTTTGAGTCTCATGAAGGAGAGAAAGGGGGATATAAATCCAAACTCCTCCTCTCCTCCCCCTCTCCCCCTCCTCCCCCTCCTCCTCCTCTCCTCCTCCTCTCCTCCACCTCCTCTCCTCCTCCTCTCCTCCTCTTCTTCTTCTTCTTCTTCTTCTTCTTCTTCTTCTTCTTCTTCTTCTTCTTCTTCTTCTTCTTCTTCTTCAAAACGCTGTTTAAAAACTGATTGAGAAAGTAGCATTTATGTTACATTCATTCCTATTTTAATGCTTTCTGGTAAATGGAAAAAATCAGTTGAGAGTTCTGCCGCCCATGCATCTTGCCATTGTATATGGTTGTCAACCTCCAGGTCGCGGCTGGAGATCTAGAATTACAAGTGATCTCCAGATGACAGAGATCAGTACATCTGGAGAAAATGGCCACTTTGGGAGGTGGACTTTATGGGATTATACCCAACTGAAGTCCCTCCTCTCCCCAAAACTTGCTTTCCACAGTCCTTTCCCCTGAAATCTCCAGGTATTTCTTAAGCTGGAGATGGCAGCTCTGCCACATGACCTCCTGACATAAAAGTAGAATCTGAAGTTGAACTTGTCATTCATTCATTCATTCATTCATTTATTCATTCATTCATTCATATTATTATTATTATTGTTATTATTATTATTATTATTATTATTATTATTATTATTATTATTATTATTATTATTATTATTTTAAAACAGTTATACACAGCAAACAAGATCAATATGCTGGATTTTGTATTACATCTGCGTGGGACGCTTTTGTAAGCATCTGGGACTGTGGCGTTATGTATCGACGAATAATGCGGAGGCGGAGCCGAAGTAGGGTGGCCTTTTTTGCAGCTGACATGGCAGTGGGTACACGTCAGCGCCGATTGGAGGCTTTTTTTTGGTACCCGTTCAAAGATCTTTGAGGCACTGCGCCGCAGTGTGCAGATCCTGCCTGGGACCACCTTTACTGGTTTGTGCCAGAGTCTTTGTAGTTCAATCCTTAAATCCTCGTATCGTGTAAGTTTTTCCAGTTGCTTCTCATCAATCCTGCTGTCACCAGGAATTGCAACATCAACTATCCTTCGCTTGGCTTTTTTTCCACAATCGTGAGGTCGGGGGTATTTGTGTCCCAAGAAACTTTGTCAGTAGTCTGAATTCGGAAGGTCCCAGAGTAGTTTTACGTGTTCATTTTCAGTGACCTTTTACCGAGGTTTGTAGATTTCCACCAGTTCTTTGTCACAGGCAGATGGTAGTTGTGGCACAAGTTCCAGAGTGAATCATCTGAGCAACAATATTATGCCTCTGCTTGTAGTCCGTCTGCACGATCTTCTTGCAGCAGCTAAGTATGTGATCTATTGTTTCGTCTGCTTCCTTGCAGCAGAGTCTGCGCAGGATCTGTAGTTGACTTTCAATTCTGGCTTTGATGGCGTTTGTTCGAAGTGCTTGTTGCTTGGGCTTTTAAGAATCCAAGCTCTCGATCTCCTTTTTCAAAGTTCCATTTGTGAGCCACCGCAACCAGGTTTTTTCCTTGTCAATTTTGATACTCGTTTTACCTAGGAACTTTATCCGCCGAACGCTGCTTTTGCCGGTTTTCTGCTTCTGCTTTGCAGTGTAGTATTTTTTTTCACGGTATTCGCTCTTTATTGTACTGCGCTTTGGAGCAGTCTTCTGCTGTTGACTTCCATCAATGTTGGTTCTTCACTGTTTTTTTTTATAATCTGCCAGTACATGTTTCTCTTCTTCCACCGTTTGTTTCACTCGCAGAAGCCCTCTACCTCCTGATTTTCTGGGTAGGTAAAGTCTATTATTATCATTATATTATTATTATTATTATTATTATTATTATTATTATTATTATTATTATTATTATTGCGTGGCCCGTGTACATTATTATTGGCTGAAATTGTTGGTATTATTATCGTCATCATCATCATCATCTCTCCTGTCATCATCATCATCATCATCATCATCATCATCATCATCATCATCATCATCATCATCATCATCATCATCATCATCATTATTATTATTATTATTATTATTATTATTATTATTATTATTATTATTATTATTATTATTATTATTATTATTATTATTTAAATTTATAGACTGCCCAATCCCCAAAGGGCTCTGGGCGGTGTACAACACTAATCTATATACAATCTTTCGTTTCTGGGGAAGGTAATTGAGAGAGTGGTGTTGGAGCAGCTTCGGGGTTTCCTGGAGGACACATCGGCTTTTGATCCCTTCCAGTCCGGGTTCCGTGCTGGGCATGGGACGGAGACCGTTCTCGTCGCCGTCACAGATCAGCTCCGCTTACAACTAGACCGAGGCGGATCGGCGCTGCTGGTTTTGTTGGATCTAACCGCAGCGTTTGATGTGGTCGATTTATTATTATTATTATTATTATTATTATTATTATTATTATTATTATTTTAAAACAGTTATACACAGCAAACAAGATCAATATGCTGGATTTTGTATTACATCACACGTCGGACACTTCCCAAGCATCTAGGACTGTGTGATGTATCGACGAATAATGCATGCAGAGCCGAGTAGGGTGGCCTTTTGCAGCTGACATATGGTGATTTTGTCAGCGCCGATTGTTTTTAAGTGCCGTTCAAGATCTTTAGGCACTGCACCCAGTGTGCCGATCACCACTGGGACCACCTTTACTGGTTTGTGCCAGAGTCTTTGTAGTTCAATCCTTAAATCCTCGTATCGTGTAAGTTTTTCCAGTTGCTTCTCATCAATCCTGCTGTCACCAGGAATTGCAACATCAACTATCCACACTTTCTTTTTTTCCACAATCGTGAGGTCAGGAGTATTGTGTTCCAAAACTTTGTCAGTCTGAATTCGGAAGTCCCAGAGTAGTTTTACGTGTTCATTTTCAGTGACCTTTTCAGGTTTGTGATTCCACCAGTTCTTTGTCACAGGCAGATGGTAGTTGTGGCACAAGTTCCAGTGAATCATCTGAGCAACAGTATTATGCCTCTGCTTGTAGTCCGTCTGCACGATCTTCTTGCAGCAGCTAAGTATGTGATCTATTGTTTCGTCTGCTTCCTTGCAGAGTCTGCACTTGGGATCTGTAGTTGACTTTTCAATTCTGGCTTTGATGGCGTTTGTTCGAATTGCTTGTTCTTGGGCTGCAAGAATCAAGCTCTCAGTCTCCTTTTTCAAAGTTCCATTTGTGAGCCACAACCAGGTTTTTTCCTTGTCAATTTTGTCCTCAATTTTTTCTAGGAACTGTCCATGGAGAGCCTTCTTTTGCCAGTTTTCTCTTCTGCTTTGCAGTGTATTTTTACGGTATTCACTCTTTGTCTTTTGCACTTTGAGCAGTCTTCTGCTGTTGACTTCCATCAATGTTGGTTCTTCACTGTTTTTCACATAATCTGCCAGTACATGTTTCTCTTCTTCCACCGTTTGTTTCACTTGCAGAAGCCCTCTACCTCCTGATTTTCTGGGTAGGTAAAGTCTATTATTATTATTATTATTATTATTATTATTATTATTATTATTATTATTATTATTATTATTATTATTATTATTATTATTATTATTATTATTATTATTATTATTATCATCATCATCATCATCATCATCATCATCATCATCATCATCATCATCATCATCATCATCATCATCATCATCATCATCATCATCATCATTATTATTATTATTATTATTATTATTATTATTATTATTTAAATTTATAGACCGCCCAATCCCCAAGGGGCTCTGGGCGGTGTACAACACTAATCTATATACAATATAAAACAAGGGTCACAATAGTGACCATATACACTAAAATCCATTAAAACCATTAAAACCATTTAAACAGCGGTCAAAAACAATAACAATAGTAATGGCGTCCCGTAACCCAATTCCTTTAAAACCACCCCAAAAAGAAGGGAGCGGCCGGACTCCTCCCTAAAATTAACAGTAAATATGCAAAAATAAATTATAAAAGATAGGGAGCAAAAGGGCCAAGGAGCAAAGCAAGGAAGCAAGGAAGGGGGGCGCACCTCAGCGACTGGACACTCCAAAGGCCCGGCGGAACAACTCAGTCTTGCAGGCCCTGCGGAATTCACAAAGGTCCTGCAGGGCCCGGACAGCTGGGGGAAGAGTGTTCCACCAGGCCGGGGCCAGGGCCGTAAAGGTCCTGGCCCGTGTGGCGGCCAGCTGCATCATTTCCTTTGGAAAGTACCTATAATGAATATGTATGCATGCATTGGGCAAAATCACTTTGGATACCAATACACCTCACAGTAAATACTTGGGTTTAATTTGTAAACCGGATTCGTAAGTTCAAAGTTTCAAGCTTCAGAGTTATGATATCCAACATAATAAATGTAACATAGAATTAATGGCCTTACTACCTCTAGTTTATGGAAGCTATGCCAGGCTGCTCATTTCCTCAGGGTCTTCTAAACTTGATTTTGACTTGGATGATGGAATATCAGTTCTTGTAGTGCTCACTGTTACTACCGTTCTTGGGTGTTGGTTTTGAAGTTTGTCCCTGTTGCTTTTATTTTTATTTTGTGAGCTGCTTTGATGGGTGTGACAAATTGATACATAATTGGCAAACAATAAAATAAGTAAAGAATGTATTTATGTGTTCCAGCATATAGTAGCTGATCTCCAATACATGAATATTGTCCCAGTTCCAGTGGCTGCTGCTGATTTAATAACTGTGATGCCACCCAGGATCTAGGCATGTTTTGGTCAAGTGGCTAAATTGCTAACATCAGCCCTGGGAAACTTTACAATTTGAATTCTGAGATCAATTTAACTACAAGCCATGGGCCTGCAGAATCACACCTGGCTGGAACTGTTCCTAAATTGGATTATTTTGAAACTTCCAACAAACAGGGGGAGGCTATAGTTGTTTTTAGGATCTCTAATTTGTTGAGTTAGTGACACTTGAGTTAAGAAACAATTCTTTCAAATAGGAGACCTCTGGCAAATTTATATGTAAGAGCAACGTGCATAAACTCCACTACATTCTCAACTGGGAGAATTCATTATAGCTTTATTATTAGATTTGGTAAAATTGTTTGTCTGAAATTATATCTACTGTTCTTGGGGGATTTTGCTTATTTGTATTTATCAGACTAGTACACTGCTTGCAATTTAATTACATTTTTTTCCAGGTCCATTTCATTGACTAAAAGCTAATTCTGCTCCCATATGGCTTGCAAGGCTTAACCTAATTTAACATTGAGGTCTTTGTACTGTATTTTCCACCACCATATAAAATGAAAATATTTATCTCATTTTTATTTCTGGGGGTTCTTTTAATGACCCAACACTTTTTTGTCATTGTTGCAGGAAGATATTCCCTCGGAAATCACTTATTAGAGCAAAGGCAAACACCACGGCTGGCAGGGAGTTTTATCGTGTCTCTGAAACTCTCCACAGAACCAAAATAAACTTTGCTTCCGGAGACTATTACAGATTTAATCAGCAATCTGCAATTTATAATGAATACTTCCTCCAAGGTCTTTATGTCCTATTTATTGGGCAGCTCATACCAAAGTGACTCGTCTCTTTTTTATTGTTGACATCCCCACAAATTTCTAGCAAAGAACACAGACAATGGACAGTCCTGGATTGTTTTTGGTTATCAAACATGAACAGGGGAGCTCTCAAAGAGGATGGATATGATAGCCAGATGCTTGGCACGGAGAATGTCAGAACAGTCTGGTTGGGGCAAAGGAAGCGGCTGTAATCCCTCCCTCTGTATCCAGCAGCAGCCAGCCAGATACTTCTGGAAGCTCACGAGAAGCCGATGACCTTCCCTTCTTGTTTGTTTCAGGCATATGGTGCTCCAAAGTACAATACCCCCAAACATGGAGGTTCTGTTTAGCAATTGGAGTTCAATGTTCCATGGATGAGTGAAATGTTGAACAGCTTTAAACCAATGGATTTTCCCCAGCTGCTTCATTTGGCTGTTTTGCAGGCGTCTCACAGGATTGCCTGAGGCAGAGTTGTTCCGCCTAAGCCCTCTGAAATTAGGGCGGAGCAGCCCTGAATAAGATCACACTAAGGAAGCCTTCAGTTTTGCTCAAAGTGTTCGATGAAGAGAGGTCAGAAGTTCTAATGTAGATCTTCAGACAGTTCAATACTAGTTCTAGGGCAAGTTCCTGACAAGCTCTGTAAAATTACGTGCTGCATTTCAGTAGTCACTCAAGTGGAAGAGAGAAAGATATTCAAATGTGTGGTCAAAGTACTTCGAAAACAGCCTCTTGGCCCCTGAAAATAAATGTCTTGAAAGATAACATTTGTTCAAGCTAGCTACAAAATGCCTTAGTTATGATGCCTGTGTTGGTAGCATTTGTTTAAGGTATGTACAGAGCAATTTGAATGTAGAGTTTGCTCAAACTAGTCATAGGGTATCTTAGAGTAGAACTTGGTTGAGAAAGTTATGGAGTGCCACAAAATAGAACATTTGTTTGACCTAACTATGGAGTACCTTAGAAGTGAGCATTTATTTGAGGCATTTGTTTGAGGCAATTGTGAACTACTTTAGAATGTTGAATCTTGCCATGGGGCACTAGAATTTATTCATTCATTCATTCATTCATTCATTCATTCATTCATTCATTCATTCATTCATTCAATCAATCAATCAATCTTGCCATGGGGCACTAGAATTTATTTATTCATTCATTCATTCATTCATTCATTCATTCATTCATTCATTCATTCATTCATTCATTCATTCAATCAATCAATCTTGCCATGGGGTACTAGAATTTCTCTCTCTCTCTCTCTCTCTCTCTCTCTCTCTCTTTCTTTCTTTCTTTCTATTATTCATTCATTCATTCATTCATTCATTCATTCATTCATTCATTCATTTATATACCGCCTCCCCCGAAGGGCTCAACGAAGCATTTGCTCAAGAGAACCCTGGAATGCAGTATTTTTTCAAGTGAACCATGGGCAAATTCTCCATTTTTTTTGGAACTGACCACCAACTGTCAGCAGTACTTATAACCCCTTCCAAAAAGAAGAAGAAAAGAAAAGGTAGTTATTAATTCAGGTGTCCAAAATACATTGGTTTATTTGGGTGCATATGCGGTTGCAGGAGAAGGCAGCATGTTACCTTAGCAATTGTGTGATACTGCCTTCTGCATATGCTATTTATTCTAACACTTGGCCCGATGATCAGCAGCAAGCGCCAGACGATGCTTTATAGTTAGCAGCTTTGCTCCCTCCATAGAAGAGAAGTTCATGTTTATAAGACCCCTCGCAGCGTGCGAGGCTCTTGGTATCACATTGTTCTCTATACAATGTTCCCATGAACAAATCGTTCAGGACAGCTTCACTGTGATACAGAAAATTATAAATGTCAGAACTTGCACTTACAGAAGCTTGTAACTGCCGAGTCTGATGAATCGTGATCACAGAGGACTGAAAAGTTGCATATTTGCACAATAGACATCTCATTTTTAATAGCTAGTGAGCAGAATAAAAGCTACTGGATGAGAGAAGTCAACTTGTAAAAACACCCCTTCCCTCACACAAATATTGGAAATTAATTTTATGAGTTTTATTCTCAAACATTGTAACATGGTTAGTTAAGGCCACTTTTGCCGCACTTTAGGCACTATATATGGCTTCAGTCCTGGGTAGCTAAGAGAGCACACCACCCATATATTCCTGCCCAGGTGCAGAGATCAGAGGGGGAGGCCCACATGGCTGTTCTGTCCCCTTTGAGGGGGTGGAGAAGGCCCAGACGGCCTTCTCTACAGTGGCCCCTACACTGTGAAGTGCCCTCCTTCCAGAGGTTCACCAGGTGCCTGGGGAAGAGCATCCTCTTTGCCTGGGTGTTTGGCTGACTCCCCACACTGGGAGGGGGGCTCCAAGGTGACCAGCATGTCCACCACACTGGAGCAGCCCTCCCAACAGGCCCAATGAAGTGTGTTGAAGCTATGGTCGACTCCCTGGTTGAGATCATTCTCGGTGTTGTCCAGCCAGAGGCACCGGCGTTGCCCTCCTGGCACTGAGTGAAGATGTTGTCCATTGGGTGCCAAGTGGAGGGAGGGAGCAGGAAGCAGGAAGCAGAGGGGGGAGAGTGAGTGTGTGGATGGGGGCTTCTCCTTCTCCTCAGGGGGCTCTGCCAGGCTGTGTGGGGAAGCCGAGATGCCACTCCAGGCCTTTTCGGGGTCTCAGTGTTGTATGGTTGTTTATGTTTCTGCTTGTGCATCATTGGATCCAAGCCATGATGTCTACAGAGCCCACCAAATTATATCCTATGCACCCATAGGATATGTGCTGAAGAGTGGATGGAAATGTAGATGTTGGAGGAATGGGGACTGTCAACATAATCCTGCTCTCAGTCCAAGCATTAGTTACATAGAAGATTGTTCTCAAGGTTTCTTTCTTTGCCACAAATGGTTAAATGCATGTTGTCTATACCAGTGTTTCCCAACCTTTTTGAGGTCAGGGTACCTTTGACCTCACTCTTCATATCTCACGGTACCCCTGCCGCCACCCTCCACCTTCCCCTCCCATTGCCCCTGATTGCCACACCCCCCACCTTCCCCTCCCAGGGTGAAGGGAAGCACTGGGGTGGTGGTGGCTGCTGATTTTGTGGCAGGCCCTGCCCCACGGGCCAGCTCCATATCCTTGCTGGCGCCGGTGGGAGACACCACAAAAATGAGGTGGAGCAGTAGTGTTGCTGCGGTACCCCTGGGACATGCTCATGGCACCCCAAGGTACCACAGTACCCTGGTTGAGAATGGCTGGTCTATACAAATGATTGCCTGTGTAGTCCTAAACAGAATTGGATCCTTCTATCCCCATTGACTTCAGTGGATTGAGAAAGGTGTACCTCTCCTTAGGACTACACTGTTGCTACTGGATTGATATTTTAATACTAACATTTAGTTTGTAGCAACAAGATAAATGGAGGGAAAGCAGCATGGTAAAGCCAAATTTCATCAGATCTCAGACGTTACAGAAGAAGAAGAAGAGTTTGGATTTATATCCCCCCTTTCTCTCCTGCAGGAGACTCAAAGGGGCTTACAATCTCCTTGCCCTTCCCCCCTCACAACAGACACCCTGTGAGGTAGGTGGGGCTGAGAGAGCTCCGAGAAGTTGTGACTAGCCCAAGGTCACCCTTCTGGCATGTGTGGGAGTGCACAGGCTAACTTGAATTCCCCAGATAAGCCTCCACAGCTCAGGCGGCAGAGCAGGGAATCAAACCTGGTTCCTCCAGATTAGATACATGAGCTCTTAACCTCCTATGCCACTGCTGCTCCACCAGGTTAGTGCTTGGATGGGAGACCACCATGGAGGATTCTGCGGAGGAAGGCAATGGCAAACCCCATCTACTTTTCACTGGCTTTGAATGCCCCTTGCTGGGGCTGCCAGAAATCAACTGTGACTTGACAACATTTCACAGCAATAACCTCCAAATGAACCTCCAAAAGCAACCATCACCACCATTTGGGAGTTAGTAAAAATCTCATTAGTTGAATAAGCTGGTCTGGAACAGTAAGTAAAATCTACTCAGCTTATGAGCCATCAGTCTGAACATACCCACCCAGCCATACTTGCTGTGTCCCCAGGGGCTCAATTAAGCTTCTGTCTACTTCCTCCTTGTATGGAATGAATGTTTGCTATTTTACCTCCTCTATATTTCTAAATATCGGATCAGCCTTTTTTGGAACAAACCGTCTTTCACGTTGTGGAAAGGTACATGTAGGATCCAAGACACTGTATGCATGTTGTAGAGTTTCGACCATAGAGATCATGAATTCCTTTAAGACATCTTTAGCTTACTTTTTTTCCATCAAAAATATTCAAGGCAACCAAAACCTCTTCATTTTATTTTACACTGTTTCGTCAAGCTTAAAAGACAGGGTCCATTCCTGAAAATTCATTGTCAGTGCCGCTACTGGAAGATTTATTAAGTCTTCAAGAGGAGATAGAATAAGAGACTCTGATCAGAATTGCCACATTAGTCTATAGTTGGAGGGAAAGTGTGTATACAGGTCTCAAACCAGAAAGGTGAGGACCAGCCTCTTGAACTGAACTTGAAAACAAAAGGCTAATCAATGTATTATTCTTGAAATAGGTGTGATGAGTATATAATAGCTACTTCTGTTATCTGAATTGGAGGGGTCTGTCCCAGGGGGGGAAGTTAGCTAGGAACAGAGATCTTGTAATGCAAAAAGCACAAACTACGAGATCTTAAACTGAAGCAGTTTACGGGGATCTTTCTCCCTATGAAACAGTAAAAGACCAGATTTAGACATTTTAACAATTTTATGAAGAATTAAAAATAATAATAAAAATACACACTCAATTGGCAAAGTGCACAGAGAAAGGATTTTTAAAGAAATCTAAGGTTTAGAAAGAGGTAAGGGATGGGCTGAGAATAGAAGAGGTCGTTGAGCGAAGGGTAACATTGTCTGGTCTAGATGAGGCAAAAGATCCATTGAGGCACAGTAAAATGCCCACATTGGAGTGCAAGAGGAGGGGAAGACAGCGCTCTGGGCACAGCCTAACTGAACTGGAGTCCAGAATACACTGGACAAGGGACTATTGTTTGGGCAGGTTAGATACAGGAAATGTTGACCCTCCAGCAATGCTAAGAGAGCCATTCTTCATACACAAATGAACGTGTCGATTCTCAGGAGAGAACAATGTAGTGGATAAAGGGCTTGAAAAGTCAAAGCCAGGGAGCATCAAGGTTTTGATTAGATTTAGGCTGGAATTGACAGAATTACAACTCCAGGGTCTAATTCAAAGTAAGATGGAGTAATTCCTGGCAACGGGGCAGGAAGGGTGTGATAGAATTGTGCAAGTTAAGAATAGAATGCAGGAAAACTGATGGTGTTAAAGCTGACTGGTATTAACATAGCTTTTGTGAGCTAGAGGACAGGGTGTCATTTCCAGGGCTGTGGCTGTTTTCCAAGGCTGTGGCTATTGTGATCCTGAACCCCCTATTGGAACCAAAGTCCAAACTCAGAATATGTCATCCATCTTGGGCTAGTCACAGCTTCTCAGAGCTCTCTCAGCCCCACCTACCTCACAGGGTGTTTGTTGTGAGGGGGGAAAGGCAAGGAAATTGTCAGCCCCTTTGAGTCTCCTACAGGAGAGAAAGGGGGGATATAAAAATCCAAAAATCCAAAACATCTTGGCCTGCACTGTCTATGGCATCAATAGGGTGACAGGCGAGCACTGTCCAAGAAACAGCCCCCCGCCCCGCCCACCGTCTTGCTGCAGGTCTGTTTGGAAACAGCTCCACATAGTTAAGCATCCTCTTTTGGCACATGCTAACATTTCCAGGTTTTCTTCATGGTTCATGTTAAGTATATTACAGCCTTGTCTTAAGGTTACTGTAATATGGCTCAGCCCATGTAAAGTGTATCACAGTAGTCTTCCCATAAGGTTACTGTAGTATGGCTCATTGTGGATAGACTGGCTAACCTATAAAGTCAATAAAACTCAGTCACTTAGCTCACCTATTTTTTTCCTCAAACCAAAGAGTTGAGTCCAACAAAACTGCCAAATGATTAAGGTAATCAAATGAAGACAAGCCAACTCCTATAGGATGTTATTCCGATCATCAGCTTTGCCAGCCAGCAATATTTCCATCGTATGTGTTCTCCCTCCACCACATGACCATAAAGTCAGCTACTTCTAAGGCCCTTTCCGCATGGGCCAAATACAGCGCCCTGGGGACAGCAAAAATGCCGTCCCCAGGGAGCTGTTCGCATGTGAGGCGCAGCTGCTTCACAGCCACATCGCCCTTGCTTCTCCGCAGCGGCACAAAGCCACCATTTTTGCACCTCACTCCCCGAGCGAGGTTTTTGGAAAATGGCAGCTTCCAGCTGCTGTGGTGCAAACGGCAGCGGCTGGAAGGCGCCATCCCTCCCCCCTTTGCCCGATCGACCTACCTTCTCTGTGACCATCTGGCGTGTCGCCAAGGCCTGGGGACATGCCCCCCTGCCCTGCAACTCTGGAGCAGTCATGCAGGGCAGGGGTGTGTGTCCCCTGGCCTCGACGACGTGCCGGACGGTCGCAGAGAAGGTAGGTCGATCGGGCGATGGTGCTCCACGGCGCTGTCTTCCCCTTTGTTACCGGGACCATTCATGTGAACGGTCTCGGGCGTGGCCATGCGGAAACGGCCTTAGTTAATATATACATATAATGCTGATTTATTTATGCTTATATTTCACACACGAAAATCAGTGCAAAAGAATAGAAAAGGGCATGGAAATGAAGAACCATGGGTTTGGATTCACATGAGGAAGAAGGGAAAGTAAAAAGAGGGATTTGCAAGTCTGAATGGCAGGGAATCAGAAATGCATCCTTGCTTCCTAGGAGAGCACAAAGACAGGACATTAGCAGGTCACAAGAAATGGCAGGCCTGAATTCTACAGTGGGTAGAGAGAGCCAGCATGGTGTGGCGCCCGACTAGGATCTGGGATATCCAGGTTCTACTCCCACTCTGCCATGGAGGTTCAGTGGGTGACCCACGGCCAGTCACTTTATCTCAGTGTAATTTATCTCAGCATAACTGACATTGTTCTAAAATGAAATGAAAGCATGGAGAATAATACTGTATGCCACTTCGCATTCCCATTGGGAGAAAAGTGGAGTATAAACATCTAAATAAGTAAAATGGCACTTCAAAGGAAAGATAGGATGACCAATGTTACAGGAGGAAGCAAAGGGGGGGATATTGCTCATTTAGTGTAATATGGGGGACATTGAACTTGTCTTAGTTTGCTGATAGTTGTCTTGCTGGTGTATTACGGAAGGTTTACGAATCGTTATAGATAGCGAATAGTAGTGGATATAGTAAATAGGATTTTTTTTGGTAAATATTTGTGTAATTAATAACAATATGTAAAGTTTTAATATTATATAATAATCTATATTTAGCAAGGATTGTTAAATTGTTATATATTTATGTTGTGTAACAGCTTGATTATTGATGTATTTATTAGTAATCTTTGGTTGGAAATAAAAAAAATTAAAAAGGAAAGATAGGGTAGCCATTTTTCACTTCTGTTCATGACCTTTCTTTGGCCATCGCTCTCCTTTCGAAAAGTCTTATCCATATGTCTTTAATTCCCAGTTTGTCAGAAAAAGTTAGCACTCCAAATATATCCTTGAAACCAACGGCTCCATCTCTGAAATATGGACTATTACTACCCTTACATTTCTGATCGAATGAGTGTGGGAAACACTTTCAGATTTCAAAAAAAAATGTGTTCTAAGCCTTGCTCCATCTTTTAAAAATTTATCAGACTTTGGCTCTTATAAAAGCACAGGGGTAAGTCACAAATGATGATAACAAAATCAATACAAGAGAGCCGGGAATAAAAGCTAAGCATGGTCAGACGTCAATGCCAATCTGCCATTTTCTCTTTTATTGTTACGCCTTTCACACAGAGACAGAAAACTTCCATAAAGCTCTGTCAACAGTCTGAATATCTCGGTTCCTGAGGAATCCATTCAGTTTTGTTAAATATCAAGACTTTTCTGATCACACTGATGACACACACAGGTCTGGACTGTCACCGATATATCTTTATGCAACAGGTTTTTTCCTGCTCCCTGTGGACTTTGTGTTTGTTTGTACATCTTGTCTGTTGCTGGGTTTGGTTATGTATCATTTTATGTTCACTCTGTTACTTGAATTTACTCACGTCAAATTTGCAATTGACTCACATAATTCCCATAATTGGTTGGTTCCAGTTTTTGTTTTATGCCTAGGTGTAGTAGTTTCTTGTCTGCATAGATTTTGTTCACTGCTGTACTGTTCTATGCTGTTGCTTTTTGAAGAAGAAGAAGAGGAGGAGGAGGAGGAGGAGGCGGAGGAGGAGGAGGAGGAGTTTGGATTTATATCCCCCCTTTCTCTCCTGCAGGAGACTCAAAGGGGCTTACAATCTCCTTGCCCTTCCCCCCTCACAACAAACACCCTGTGAGGTGGGTGGGGCTGAGAGAGCTCCGAGAAGCTGTGACTAGCCCAAAGTCACCCAGCTGGCGTGTGTGGGAGTGCACAGGCTAATCTGAATTCCCCAGATAAGCCTCCACAGTTCAGGCGGCAGAGTGGGGAATCAAACCCGGTTCCTTCAGATTAGATACATGAGCTCTTAACCTCCTACGCCACTGCTGCTCCTCCCCAGTGATGTCAGCTCACAGTGCATCTTGCAGTCCATCGTGGCTGCCTCAGAAGCTGGGCCGGTGGCACTCGATTTCGATTTCGAATACCTTTAATGGCATATAAATTGTTTAAGATTAATGTATTGTCGAAGGCTTTCACGGCCGGAATCACTTGGGTGCTGTGTGGTTTCCGGGCTGTATGGCCGTGTTCTAGCAGCATTCTCTCCTGACGTTTCGCCTGCATCTGTGGCTGGCATCTTCTGCTATTGCTGATTTTTCTGGCTGAAATAGTCTGCAGTGAACACGAAAAGAACACGAAAGAACACGAAAGGCACTGCAGACTATTTCAGCCAGAAAAATCAGCAATAGCAGAACACATGATAAACCAACCTGGACATAGAATATTATTTGAAAAAACAGAAATTCTGGACCACTCTGAAAACCACTACATCAGACTACACAGAGAAAAACAATTAGAAATCCATAAGCACATGAACCCAATTTTAACAGGAAGGAAGAAACTCTGAAAATGAACAGAACTTGGCTGCCAGTGTTGAAAAAATACTAGGAATTCAAGACTGTCAAACCAGCTCCACACAAACTGGGATGACCATGAACCAAAGAAACAGGCCAGGATACTTCTATTCAGATGCTCCCACCAGTGACCTTGCACTATCTACAGGAGTTACTCCCAGGCTATAGTCTTCATTGTTACTCATACTTCTATTCAGATGCCCTCAACTATTGACCTGGTTGCCGCCTTTGTTACTCATAGACAAGGTTTCCCCACCCACCCTGGACACTCCCCACACACCCTGGACAGATATATACTCCACTTGCTTTTCCAACATCAGATCCTCTGAAGATGCCAGCCACAGATGCAGGCGAAACGTCAGGAGAGAATGCTGCTAGAACACGGCCATACAGCCCGGAAACCACACAGCACCCAAATGTTTAAGATTAACTTAGCAAGATAATAACAGCCCTTACAACTTTACAATTTCTGACGAGTTAAAATAACACCATTTAAAAATTTATTACCGCTTTAACTTAGCCTCATTAGTTGTGGCTGTTTAAAAGATATATAACCTTCTGTTTATCTGTAATGCCTTCACTTCCATGCAGGAAGGGGATTATGTGTTTCTTCCTACCTATCTCATAAAAAGGACAATTCAACAGCATATGAGGTACTGTTTCCACAGAACCCATGCCACACGGGCATTTCCTTTCTTTATGTGGGATTCCAAGGTGGCGTCCAAGGCTAAAGGAAGAAGGCAGGGCATTACACCTAGCTAAGGTGATTGCTCTACGCCACCGGGCCTCAACCAGGAGATAAAGGTACTGGGCTACAATTAATCTATCCACAGGTATTCCCAGAGAATAGAATAGAATAGAATAGAATAGAATCTTTATTGGCCAAGTGTGATGGGACACACAAGGAATTTGTCTCCGGTGCATATGCTCTCAGTGTACATAAAAGAAAATACATTTGTCAAGAATCATAAGGTACAGCACTTAATGATTGTCATATAGGTCTAGTAAGCAATCAGGAAACAATCAATAGTAATAAAAACATAAAATGTAAAATCATAAAATAAAATGAAATGTCAGCACAGGCTATAGTCATACAGTCATAATTGGGAGGAGATGGGTAATAGGAGTATTAAGAAAAAAGTAGTGCAATAATTATATAATAAATATATAATAAATAGTTTGACATTATCAGAGGGAATTATTTGTTTAACAGAGTGATGGCATTGAAGGAAAAACTAGGCTGCCTGTCTAGTTGTCTTGGTGTGCAGTGCTCTGTAGCGACGTTTAGAGGGTAAGAGTTGAAACAGTTTATGTCCAGGATGCGAGGGGTCAGTAAATATTTTCACAGCCCTTTTTTTGACCCGTGCAGTATACGGGTCCTCAATGGAAGGCAGGTTAGCAGCAATTGTTTTTTCTGCAGTTCTGATTATTCTCTGAAGTCTGTGTCGATCTTGTTGGGTTGCAGAACCAAACCACACAGTTATAGAGGTGCAGATGACAGACTCAATGATTCCTCTGTAGAACTGTATCAGCAGCTCCTTGGGCAGTTTGAGCGATCGGGGAACAGGTTTTATTAGCTTCCTCTAGCATCTGTTGAAACTCTCTGTCAAAAAGTCTCTTCTTGATAGCCCCATAGACCTCCTGCTCTGTTAGCATTAGCAGGTCCTCCAAGGAAATGCCCAACTCATTAAGTTTAGCTTCGATTTTAACCCACCACTGGGTTGTGTGGAGGATGGAGCGTCCCTGGGATGTATAGTTCATCTCGATTAAAGCAAATCCTGGCCCAAAACTTGAATGTACGGCACCAGGCCAGAGTTTCCAGCCAATGCTGGCCTGTTTCTAAGCACAGGGCCGCATAGGGAATAGAATGGGGCAAGCCAAGGATTTTATACAGAAAGTATGACTGGACCCTTTCAACCTCTCTGCTCCATGCCCCTATCCAGATGGGGATCCCATAAAGGATTTGTTGGCTCACTTTGGCATTAAATGCTCTCAACGCTGCAGGGGATGTATCCTCGGCCTTTCCCATAGAGGAAGCGTATAATGGCTGAGGCACTTAATTTAGCGGCGGAGATGGCCCGATTCCTATGTAGTGTCCAGGAGGCCCTATGATGGTAGGTAAGCCCTAGGTATTTATATGACTGCACCTGCTCGAAACTACTGTGGCCTATCCGCCAATTGGTGGCTTTCCATTTATGGGTAAATACCACGATTTTGGATTTATCTAAGTTAAGTTGCAAATCGTTGAGTGTGCAGTATTCTATACAACACTCTAAAGGCCGGTGGCACTCATGACCAAGCTTCTGCGACTGCTGGCTCATCGAGGTCCATACCAAATGGATCTGTCATCATCCTTCTGTGTGGCCAGTACTTCAATCCCCTTTCCAGGAGCTCCACTGGTAGGGGGCGCTATCCCCTGCAACTGAATGACACTGCAGTTAAGGGGGTACTTATCAAAGCAGATGGTCAGAGCCTGACGATCCCTCTACCCACCAGGATTCCTCCATTGTTGGGGTCTAGTGTTGCAGATCTTGGCCTACCTCACCTCTTTCTTCCCCAAGCTCTCCCTTGGCCTCATTGGTGCATCAGGGAAGACCTATGCTCAGCCACACCTGTGCCCTTACAGCTAGCATCTGGCTTGGCTTTGGTGGCTCTGGGAGGCAGAGGAACAGGTTCTTGTCTGAGCAGGTGGCGTCTCACATGTCCCTCTGCTGTTGGGACACTGCATCCTAGCTGCTTGGTTGCTTGCAGTGGGAGTGTGGACAGTTTTCCAGGAAAGGGTGGTGTGCACTGTGTCAATTCCAGAAGGGGCTGGGGTGGCCTCCTTGGATGCCCCATTAGTCAATTTCCAGAGCCAACTTCATTCATGGGACCAGAGCTCTGCTGCCACGAGGGGCCTTTATCATGGGTCTCTAATGCAGCTCATTGGAAGTGTAACTTTGTCCCAGTTATATTTATTTTATTTATTTTATTTATTATTTCAATTTATAGACCACCCCATCCCCGAGGGGCTCTGGGCGGTGCACAACAATATCAGTATGCATACAATGTGTAACAAGGGTCACAATAGTGACCATATTTACTAAAATCCATTAAAAACTATTAAAACCCATTTAAACAGTGGTCAAAACAATAATAATGGCGTCCCATACCCCAATTCATCAAAAAAAACCCAGAAGGAGGGAACGGCCGGACTCCTCCCTAAAAGGATAACAAATATATATACAAGAATGGAATTGTAAAAAATATAGGGAGCAAAGGAGCAAAGCAAAGGAGGGGGGCGCACCTCAGCGACTGGGCACTCCAAAGGCCCAGCAGAACAACTCAGTCTTGCAGGCCCTGCGGAATTCACCAAGGTCCCGCAGGGCCCGGACAGCTGGAGGAAGAGTGTTCCACCAGGAAGGGGCCAGGGCTGAGAAAGTCCTGGCTCGAGTGGAGGCCAGTCGCTTCATTGAGGGGCCAGGAACCACCAGCAAATTGGCCTCTGCCAAGCGCAGAGGCCGAGTAGGGGCATATGGAATAATGCGGTCTCTAAGGTACGAGGGTACTTATAGTGCAGTGATGGCGAACCTTTTTGAGACCGAGTGCCCAAATTGCAACCCAAAATCCACTTATTTATTGCAAAGTGCCAACACGGCAATTTAACCTGAATACTGAGGTTTTAGTTAGAAAAAACGGTTGGCATGTGTTACTCGGCATGTGTTACTCGGGAGTAAACTTGGTGGTAGTCAGTGTCTTTGCTTTGAAACAACCATGAAACTCTTCCAATGGGTGAATCACAACCCTAGGAGGGTTTACTCAGAAGCAAGCCCCATTGCCAGCAACCAAGCTTACTCCCAGGTAAAGGATCGTGCTTTAGTTCTTCGCATGAAAATCAGTGGGGTTTAACAGTGCTTAACAGGGTTACCTACACTGCTTCCCAAAACCTAGGTCTTAGGTTTAATGTTCATAATCGAGCCCAGCAGCCCAGACCAGCTTAGATGTGGGGGGGGAGGGCAACTCTGTTTGCACGTGCCCACAGAAAGGGCTCTGAGTGCCACCTCTGGCACCCGTGCCATAGGTTCGCCACCACTGTTATAGTGGGTGTTCTTATGGCAAAAGGCCTCAGGAAACACCTAACATTTGGAATGCCCCAGGTATGTCCCTTTTTCTGCTGGCTCAGGCCTCTGTATCATGGGTTTGCCAGTGAGCACTGCTGCAGCCCCATGGGTGCCCATGTGTTGTCGGGCCACTTCTGCCACCACCACAGATGCCCCTTATAGTGGTGCAGGTAGCTTCTATGCTGGTGCTCAGGTTGTGCCGCTTCTAGAGCACTTCCCCACCCCTCCCCCCCCGGCTGTGATGTGTGTGTTAAAAAATCTATGTAAATAATTCCTCAACTTTTGAGTATGAAAGAATAAGGTATGCTGTCAAAATCTGGTACCTTTTACTTCTCCTTAGGTCTAATGAAACCAGTATGGATTCTCAGAGTATTTTATTTGAGGCTTATTGCTGATACTGTCAATTGCAATATGTTAATCTGGTGATTAAAGAGTGACTCATGAATCCACCGTGGTTCAAAGTTCACTTTCAAGCAGTCCTTGAGCCAACTACAAAAATAGTCATGCTAAAAAAAAAAATCTGAAGCAAAAGTTGATGGAGAGATGAAAGATGATGAAAGATTTCCTCCTGAGACCTGAGAGAGTGGCTGCCAGTCACAGTAGATGATTTTGACCTTGATAGACCAAAGATCTGACTCTGTGTAAGGCAACGTTGTGTTTTCATTAAATTTCTGACAAATGGAAAATGTGCTCCTTCCACACACCAAAAATAGACTCTCAATGTAGCTCCATCAGAAAGTGTGAGAGAACATTTTTGGCCTGATCACAAGATCATTGAAATGGAGCTGACACAGTAAGAATTCCATGGTTCTTCTGAAGCTCATCGAGCCCCACGAAATTCCGTCCTCTGGTGTCACAGCTCTCGCTGTGGCGGTGCAGTAGCACAACAAACCTCACCCAAGTTTGGTACCAGACGCTCCCTGAACAATACACACCAGAACACTCTGTTTCATGGTGCAAGATTTGCCGAGATCAGAATGACCCAACCCATCATTGCTTCACTCCTATACAATCATTTAACTGATGCTCTTAGGATTCCTTTAATCTTAGATAATCTTGATCCTTACTTTTGCAAAAGCGTAGCAAAATATCTTTTAAAGATTATAGACGCAACGCTAGATGGATACTAAGCATTAGATTGCTATCATCATAACAACAACAATGTTGCTTACGCTAACTATTTGCTACTGGTATACAGTGCCTACCTCTGCCAGCAACCTTTGGGTTCACGGTCACCCAAAGTCAAATAACCTGTGGGTGATTTAAAAAAAATATACACCAGAATTCCAAATAAGGCTTTACTGAAGAAAGTTAGACAAGATATATTAAAATCAAATTAAATTCTTTATTACAGCCAAAGAACAGCATATAACACAACACACATTTTACAGTACATAGCTAATAATCTAGAATCTTAAAACTTTGCAACTTCAGATGAAACAATTAAAATTCTGGTTGTGGTGGGTTTTCCAGCCTGTGTGGCCATGGTCTGGTAGATCTTGTTCCTAACATTTTGCCTGCATCTGTGGCTGGAATCTTCAGAGGTGTATCGCAGAGAAAAGCCTGTTTCACACTGTGTCTAGTGAGAAGGGAAAGTTTAGTGGGGTATATTGTTCATGTGCTAGGGTGGGGAACCAATCAGTAAGTGTTTGGGTGGAACTTGCTATGCAAAGGTGTGGTTGACTGCATTGTATTGCAGGTGGGGTTATCAGTCCATTTTTTAAAGCACTGGTAGCCAAGCTTTGCTAATTTTCAGAGTCTCTTCTTTCTTGTGGAAGTTGTCTTGGTGAATTTGTGAATTTCAATGGCCACGTTGTGCAGTCTGACATAGTAACCTTCCAAATTGTCCAGAATTTCAGTGTTCTCAAATGAAATGTTATGTCCAATTTTGTTTAGGACATATTCTGCAACTACAGATTTTTCAGGATGGTTAAGCCGACAGTGTCTTTTGTGCTCCTTAATGCGAGTCTGAAAGCTGTGTTTTGTGGTTCCTATGCAGACCTCTCCACAGCTGCAGTGTATGCGATTGACTCCTGCAGAAGTGAGGGAGTCTCTCTTGTCCTTTGCTGGGCTTAGCATCTGCTGTATTTTCCTGGTAGGTTTGAAGACGGTTTGTAGATTGTGTTTTTTCATCAGTTTCCCTATTTGATCTGTGATCCCCTTGATGTATGGTAGAAATATTTTTCCTGTGGTGGGCTGTTTCTCTTCAGTCCTCTGGGTTTCTCTTGGTCTTAAAGCTCTTCTGGTTTCTGTTGTGGAGTAGCCACTGGCCTGCAGAGCCCAGTCTAGATGATTGATTTCATCAGGGAGCAGGTGAGGCTTACAAATTATTTTTTGCACGTTCTGTCAGAGTTTTGATTATGCCCCTTTTCTGTTGTGAATGATGGTTGAAATTTTTTATGTAGATACTGGTCTGTGTGTGTCAGTTTTATGTATACTGTGACCCAATTGTTGTGGCCCAATTGGTGGTTGAGTCTGCGAAAGACCAAGACATCCAAAAAAGGCAGTTTCCCTTCTTTTTCAGTTGTTATGGTAAACTGTATGTTTGGGTGGATGCTGTTTAGTTGATCCAGAAAATTCAGAAGTTCCTCCTCGCCATGGCTCCCGATCGTGGAAATGGCTCCTGTGTCCCTACTGCAGCGTTGCCTGTCCCCACACCAGAATGCCCCCTCCATGGCCCAGCCATGCCTCCACGGTTGCTCTGCCCAGAGTGTCGCCCCTCCGCCCTGTTGGCACTACGCCACTGATGATGAGATTTTGGAATGAGGGATTTTTGGCTATGATACTTGACCAGTTGAAGAAGAAGAAGAGTTGGATTTATATCCCCCTTTCACTCCTATAGGGAGACTCAAAGGGGCTTACAAACTCCTTTCCCTTCCCCGACTCACACAAACACCCTGTGAGGTGGGTGGGGCTGAGAGAGCTCCAAAGAACTGTGACTAGCCCAAGATCACTCAGCTGGCATGTGTTGGGAGTGTACAAGCTAATCTAGTTCACCAGAGAAGCCTTCATAGCTCAAGTGTCAGAGTGGGGAATCAAACCCAGTTCTCCAGATTAGAGTGTACCTGCTCTTAACCACTACACCACACTGGCTCTCTTGTTGCTATCTAATGGTTTTACTGTGTTTTATTATAATTAACTAGTTCATGTTTAAGTTAATTTATTACAATTGTATATAATTGTATAATGTTTAAGTTAATTTATTATAATTATATATGTTAATTCATTATAATTAACTAGTTAATGTTTAAGTTAATTTATTATAATTGTATATAATTGCATATAAGTGCACAACACTTTAATTTTAAGGGCTGTGCCCCTGGACTGTTCAATAATGAAACTTTATATTCAGGTGATTTCGTTATTATGAAACAGCATTTAGATTTCTATTGCCAGAACTAAAATTTGAGTGCCCAAATGCTCTACATCATCTCCCCACATCACACAACACCATCCCCGAACACCAGTACCCAAAGGAGGTGGGCCCCACCAGTCCCATGGTCCAGAGATGGCATGGCTTTTGCTTAGGTCAAAACAACCCACGATCCCCAGTGCTGTAGAGCAAGTAGATCAGAGGTGGGATCCAGCAGGTTCTCACAGGTTCCCAAGAGTAGGTGACTAATTATTTGTGTGTGCCGAGAGGGGGTTACTAATTGGTGATTTTGCCACCTGATTTTTGCTTAGTTATGCCCCTCCTCTCAGCAGTAGTGCGCAGAACATGAAGCAGTCTAGCAGTAGGTGCACTGGCGTGCATGGCAGCCTGCGCCTGCGTGCATTCGTTTCCCGCCCAAGGACTGGCGCAGCAGCTGCATCCTTGCCACAGCCCCGCCCAGGAACGCCTCGCCCCCAGAATGCCTGGCCATGCCCCCATCATACCCCGCCCAGCCCCATTGGCACTACGCCACAGTTTGAATCCCACCACCATGGGAACCTGTTACCATCCCACCACTGAAATAGATGTCTAATAAGTAGATTAGGTTTTGCCTAGGAAATGAAACTAAAGCAAAAGCAGAGAGGAGGAAAAGAACCAGAACAGGGAAAATCATGACAATAAGTTTGCGAGCCCCCCTGAGCTTCGTGTTAGTCAGGAACAGGTAAGATACCAAATTTAATAAAATACATAAAATAAATATTCTTGCATTGTTGGGTTTTTTATTTGAAAAGCTGTCTACAAATGCATAACTATGCAAAACCTTGTTAGCAGCAAGCTTATTTGCTCAGATTTAATCTCCATTGATTTCAGTGGAGTTGCAGCTAAGATTCCGTGAGAGAGAGAGAGAGAGAGAGAGAGAGAGAGAGAGAGTGTAAGGATTTCAGCTGAAAAGATATGGTGCACTAGAGATGTTGTATTTGTTGCTGACTGATGAGATAATGTTTATGGGAAAATCTTTTATGGAGATTTTTTAAAAACTGGCTATTTCCTACAAAAATCTAACTTTATGTTACTTGTCATTAGACTCATAAAAGTAAATGACGAAAGTGCAGGGATAAAATAGTCTTCCTGGAAGAGTTCAGGTAGGTCCTTCGAGGGTCATTAAAATCCTTTTCCTTTCTTAAAGAGCAGAACATCAGATAAGAGGTTCAACAGGTTTTATATTCATAAAAGAGGAAAAGGACAGTTGGACTCTTAGATGCTGACAGAGCTAAAATTCTATAAACACATCCTTCCAGAGTAAGCAAGCACAAATCTTTGGCGTTGATCCTGCCTTACATTTTCTCATCATATGGAGTCCTTAGAATCTGTAGACCTCCCTGCAATAATCAGACTTTTGGATTCAGAAAGTGGTTTGTTGACAAAAACGCTGCAAACAGCATGCAAGCAATTCTTGCTGGAACTAAGTTCTACTACACAACCCCTGGTTAATATCCCCTTTTCAAACACCCCTTCAGTCCCCTCTCTTGGCATGTCAATGCGACGAAATCACCAAAAACGCTCTCAAGCTGTATGGAGCCTTCAAGGCCAAAGCAAAAGATCAGTTGCAAGCTGTCTCGAAGTATGGGAAAAGTTAGTGTGTGCCTAAAGCAATACATTAGCATCACAATTAGCAAGCCAGGGATCATCACAGTCTCCCTCCTCCTGGCCCACCCTATAGTCTCAGGGTAAGAGCCAGGAAAGAGCTGAGATCTTGACAGGGTCTTGACAGGATTGGGAGGGGGCATTGTTGCTAATTTTCCCTCTCCTATGGCAGACAGAATTCTCTCCAAGGCTCATTCCGCACAGGCAGAATAATGCACTTTCAAACTGCTTTCAATGCTCTTTGAAGCTGTGCGGAATAGCAAAAATCCACTTGCAAACAGTTGTGAAAGTGGTTTGAAAATGCATTATTTTGCCTGTGCGGAAGGGGCCTGAATTAAGATTAGAATCTGTCCACAAATAAATGGATGATTGATAGGTAAATTTCTATTCTGTATTGTAACTGACTGAATTAATTATGAGAAAGGCTGGAGAGAAATACAAACATCCAAGGAACATGTATCGTGATCCAGAGAAGAGCTCAACATGAAGATCACCTGCTGTAACAACTCATCTCCAAGCAGCATAAATCAGTTAGTTTAGAGAAAATGGCCACTCCAGAAGGTGGGCTCTACAATATTATATATACGATATTATATATGGTATTATTAACTGAAGTTCTCTCACTCCCACACCCTGTCCTCCTCAGAATCCATCCACCAAATCTCCAGATATTTTTCAGCTTATATGAACTAATGCTGCTGGCTTTTCTATTCATGTACGTTATAATACTATTGATTAACGAGGCTTTTGTTATATTTGTTCACAAAGAATGCACACTCCCAATGTCCTTTTTTTTGCATAACTGGGGGGTTGAATCCTCATTTCCACCTTCTGATTGAGTTGAGTTCATTAGTGTGTATTATTTCAATGGAGAATGAGGTGTATTTGACCTCAACTAGGAGAGAAACCCACTCTCTCAGGATGCTTTTTGTGACAAACAGGAACATGTGACCCCCTCATCGCTTTTCACATTAATCAGTTACATTTAAAAGAAGAAGAAGAAGAAGAAGAAGAAGAAGAAGAAGAAGAAGAAGAAGAAGAAGAAGAAGAAGAAGAAGAAGAAGAAGAAGAAGAAGAAGAAGAGTTGGATTTATATCCCCCTTTCTCTCCTGCAAGGAAAGTCAAAGGAGCTTACAAACTCCTTTCCCTTCCCCCGTCAGAACAAACACCCTGTGAAGTAGGTGGGGCTAAGAGAGCTCAGAAGAACTATGACTAGCCCAAGGTCACCCAGCTGGCATGTGTTGGGAGTGTACAGGCTAATCTGAATTCCCCAGATAAGCCTCCACAGCTCAAGCGGCAGAGCGGGGAAATCAAACCCGGTTCCTCCAGATTAAAGTGCACCTGCTCTTAACCACTACACCACTGCTGCTCTTGTTCTCTTGTTGGTTGCTTGTTCTCTTAATGCTTGTTCTCTTAATGGTTGCTTCCCCCACCCCCCACCCCTCTGCTGTTTGTGTAGTTCTCTTGAAAGATATCCTCATTTCTGGACATTTTATTCCATAGTTTGTCATCCTTTTTTTAAAAAAAACAAAACAAAAAATAATTGAGAAGCAAATTAAGTTTGTATTTATAACCCCATCAATGTCAGTGTCTGGTTTCAAAGAAGCTGCAAAGATGTAGACTTGGCAGCAAGGTGGGAAATAAATGATTCTATAAACTATGTAGGTCATAAAAGATGTTCTCTGTAAAAAACAGCATTCTCATTAGCCAGGATATCACTGACTGAAATCCTAAGGAAAAAAAAATCAGGGGAGTAATCAAACAGCCCAGACAACTTTTTTTACCCATATATTGCAAACTAAAATTGGGAATAATAAAAATGAGCTGGTGAAAATCACACCTTTCAGAATAAATTCTTATTTAAACTAGGCATTCTTTGGCTAAAGTCACAGAATTTTTTTTTTTAAAAAAATAGAACGTGATTCAAAACTCAATGGTGACGTGCTATTAATTATCTGTCATCTACGGAGTGATTCACGCGCTCCTGCTGACCTTCCGACTACCCTTTGAGTCATTAGAGACAGCAACTGAACCAATCTGCGGAATCACTTGAAGTGGCATTCAGCTGGTTCATGATTACCACCGTGGCTGGCAATGCTCAGCGCTGGGAGGAAAATCAATATCTTGTCATCTGTGCAGCAGTAGCTCGGATTCCTTACCCAGAAAGTGATATCCTGACCCCCTCCATCAACGATGGGGATTTGCATAATTTTGTCTATTTTGTGCAATTTATTCCTCTTCTAACCAAGGAGGGGGGCCGTGCGGCACAAAGAACCAAAACCTACTAACTACTAAACATCACGTTCGACAGTGCTTTTCACTCTGGGGATATGGATAGACATGATCCACTAGGAATGTGTATCCAGACATAAGTGGATGTTACCACAGTTATAATTAATTTCTTATTTTTATACTCATCACTCTAAACTGGAGAACTAGATTTGATTCCCCACTCCTTCACATGAAGCCTGCTGGGCCAGTCACCATAAGAACATAAGAACAAGCCAGCTGGATCAGACCAGAGTCCATCTAGTCCAGCTCTCTGCTACTCGCAGTGGCCCACCAGGAGCCATTGGGAGCTCACATGCAGGAGGTGAAAGCAATGGCCTTCTGCGGCTGTTGCTCCCGAGCACCTGGTCTGTTAAGGCATTTGCAATCTTAGATCAAAGAGGATCAAGATTGGTAGCCATAAATCGACTTCTCCTCCATAAATCTGTCCAAGCCCCTTTTAAAGCTATCCAGGTTGGGAGTACCATCCTCTCAGAATTCTCTCAACCCATGCAAAGGCAGGCAATGGCAAGCCATCTCTGAACATCTCCTGCGCTGAGAACCCTACAAGGTCATCATAACTCAGCTGTGATTTGACGGTACTTCCTCCACCACCACTGTTCTCACCCTACACTTTGCAGCACAAACATTCTGCACATATGTAGTGGTATACAATGTGCTCTCTTGGAGACATTTGCAGTTCTTGGGTGTCACCAGATGCATATACCCTGTTTCTCCGAAAATAAGACATCCCCTGTAAATAAAACATAGTAGAGGTTTTGCTGAAGTGCTAAATATAAAACATCCCCCGAAAGTAAGACATAGCAAAGTTTTTGTTCGGAAGCATGCCCGTCGACCAGAGCATGTGTAACCCCTGTGTAAGAATGGGATGACCCAGAAAGGGGTGGAGTCTGAAAAGAAGCAGAATGCTGCAGAACTCATGAGGTTGGAAGAAGCAAGGCTACCAGGCTGGGACCTTGATTGATTTTATTAAGCCCTTAACACCTCGTTTAAGGTAACTGCAATGTTGTGGGGAACTAGTGGGAAGGGAGTTTATTTTATTTTTTTGCTGTATTGTAAATGTTAGAATTTATTGTTTCAGGGTTTTTTGTGTATGTAAATGGTGAGAGTTTTCTGGGAACCTTCATCATCTTGAATCCCATTCACCAAGCCTCTGAAGTCTTCAAAACCAACCACCAGCAAAGAAGAATTGGACTTGGCAATATCAGTAGACTGTAAATATAAGGACTTGAAAATGCAAACTTAACAGGACTGTAAAGTGTAGATGTTAAATGTTTTAAAAGTGTTATTTGTTAAGAGAAGTAAACTGTTTTGTTTAAATTTAGTTCTTTGCAACTCCTTCCAAGTACTGCCCCACAGAACCCACAGAAATAGGTTACACATGCAGCTGTGGAGTGGAAAAATTAGACATCCCCTGAAAATAAGACATAGCGCATCTTTGGGAGCGAAAATTAATATAAGACACTGTCTTATTTTGGGGGAATCACGGTACAAACTTCCGCACACGCAAAATAATGTTTTTTCAAACCACTTTCACAACTGTTTGCAAGTGGATTTTGCCATTCCGCACAGCTTCAAAGAGCACTGAAAGCAGTTTGAAAGTGCATCATTCTGCCTGTGCAGAATGAGCCACAGCAAGGCTTGCCTCATGCTGCAGCTGTTCTTGCCTCCAAGAGCTAAGATGTCATGCTGTTGCTCTTTGAGGAATTACAATGAGCTGGGCAAAGGGGATTGGTGCTGGGTTACTGGTTAGAACTATTCTGCTGGAGTCAATGAAGAGGAGGGGGAGAAAGAGGACAAGAGACAAGCTGCAGAAGATCAGATCACACCAGAACCAAGTAGTTATGTGTTTGGCTCAGGGGACGGGTAATAATGGTCCATCAGATTGTGGTTCATGAAGAAGCTGAGCCCTCTTGGACTTCCCCTCTTGCCAAAGGGAATATCTGGTAGCTTTCATCAACTCCAGAAAATGCAGCCCATAAAAGAGCCTGTAAAAGAGGCTGTTCGAACGTTGGGGGGTCAGTTCCCGCATAATGTAAGGAACCAGTACCGTCCAGGCCAACAGTAACTTTTCAAGTTCTTTATTGAGCTGGCATTCTTAGTCGATCACAAGCAATGCGGGAACTGACCCCCCCCCCCAACGTTCGAACAGCCTCTTTTACGGGCTCCCCACCAGTTTCCGCCAAAGTAAGATAAACATTTTTAGTTCTCATCCGAAAACCTCCTTGAAACAGTTTCACACAGACAGGCAAAGGAAACAGGAGATACAGATACTAGAAACACTCCCCATTCTGGGCGTCCCACCAACCTTGTCAGAAGCAAACCTTCCAAGGTTAAGCGGCAACTTCACAAGTAGAGCTTGTACGGAATTGGGGATGTTAGCCTCCATGTGAGACCTGGGATTTCCTCAGAATTTCAGCTTTCCACCAAATTACAGCGATCAGTTGACCTGGAGAAGATGGATACTTTGGAGGATGGACTCTGGCATGGGACCCCATTTCCTCTGCATAGCAATACACATCTAACACCCCACCTGCTTCTGGAATACCGTATGTCCCAACACTAGGACATTCATCATTCCAGTATTCCAGTATTTCTTTCTTTATGTTCACAGACCAATACCATTACATAAATCAAGTCCCAGAACAATAAAACGAAAGGCTTTCAAGGGGCTAATAAAAACAATAAGATTATAAATATGCCATTAAAAATATTTAGAGAAATAATAGGAAAATATAGTAAATCAATAAAACTATTTAAATCCATTTTTTTCTTAAAATATAACAATATTAGTTTTAAAAAGCAATACAACCCAGCTCTCCACAAGTTTTAATTACATAGGTACAAAAAAATTGCCACCTGGCTTTTCATCAGCTAACAGTTTTTCTAAACATTCATCATTCTTTCTCTGTAACAACCTATATCCAACTAATCACATTGTCAAAGACAACTGAACACTGCCAGCAAAAGAATTGTCAATGCATACAGGGCAAGAGTAACCCTTTCACTTCATTCAAACCAGTAGAATAACTTGATGACAATGAATTTATATATAGTGGGGAAGAAGGGACCAGATGAGTGGGGTCTGTGTTATGTGTGTGGGGATACTTGGGAAATGGGCATTTGGGAATATTTGGGAGGGGAAAGGTTCTGGAAATAACACAGGCAAACCTATTCTGTTTTCTTTCACTTTTGGCTCTGGAACTCTTACAATAATTTTAAAGCAGTTTTTAGATTCCTAGTTTTATTTTCTGAATTATGTCTGCCACAAATGGATGGGCATGCGGATCCTTACATTATTACAGATGCAGTCTAACAGCCAGCCAAGTGATTTGTGTTATTTTGAGATTTGGTTTAGATTTGGTCATAATGGGGGAGGGAGGAGCAGACAGAATTTTTAGCTCATCATCATCTTTTATTGGCATGAGTTTAAAATACAACAGAGAGGATTTTTTATCTGAAAACCCATGGTGGCCCTTGAGGAGAGGATGTGGCTTATGTGGTAGAGCACAGGTGTCAAACTCACGGCCTTCCAGATGTTCTGGACTACAGTTCCCATCATTCCCTGCCAGCATGAGCAATTAGCCATGCTGGCAGGGGATGGTGGGAACTGTAGTCCAGAACATCTGGAGGGCCGCGAGTTTGACACTTATGTGGTAGAGTATTTCCTTTATATGCATAATCTCCCTGGTTCAGTCTTTGGAATCGACAGTTGAAAATGAATCAGGTAGCCGGGTGAGTGAGATCTGGAGAGCTGCTGCCAGTCAGAGTGAGCAATACTGAACCTTGATAGACTGACTCAGTAGAAGGCCACTTTATACATTCATCTGCTTTTTAGATATGTGGCCCAAACTCAGGCCCCTTCCGCACACGCAAAATAATGCGTTTTCAAACCACTTTCACAATTGTTTGCAAGTGGATTTTGCCATTCTGCACAGCTTCAAAGAGCATTGGAAGCAGTTTGAAAGTGCATTATTCTGCATGTGTGGAATGAGCCTCAGTCTCAAGGACCTGAGGGTTTTTTTCAGCATAAGTCTCTCCTGCCCTAGCAGCGATAATGAATGAACATGAAGTGTCTACAGATTTGCTCCTTTCTACTGGATCAATTAGAGTCTTAATTGCACTCCATAATATTAAGTGCTATTCTCCGTGGCAACTGTCTACTGACAGATCCCAGTAATTCATTTTCTCCACCACCATGTTCAACAGAAAATACAATTGGGGTCCTGCTCCCATTGTTTGCAGAAGCGAGTTATTCACTTTCTGCTCATTAAGAAAGTTCTCTTAATTCTTATCTTGTATGTGAAAGAGAGATATTTGCTTCTATTGCTGAAAACAAAAATTTCCCCGGAACTTCTTTTTGACAGATGAACCATTCTAAGGACACAAAGGGCTTTTGTCCGTTTAGTACCGTTTGCTCCACAGTGGAGATTTTCCTGCAGTTTTCTGTTCACACGAGTTGAAGAACTCTCTTAAATACTGGCTCTTAGGCAGTGGTGGGATCCAAAAATTTTAGTAACAGGTTCCCGTGGTGGTGGGATTCAAACTGTGGCATAGTGCCAATGGGGCTGGGCGGGGGCAAGGCAGGGGCATGGCCGGGCATTTTGGGGGTGGGGCATTCCTGGGCGGGGCTGTGGCAAGGACGCAGCCGCTGTGCCAGTCCTTGGGTGGGAAACGAATGCACGCAGGCGCAGGCTGCCACGAACGTCAGTGCACCTCCTGCTAGACTGCTTCAAGTTCTGCGTGCTACTGCTGAGAGGAGGGGCGTCACTAAGGCAAAAATCACGTGGCAAAATCACCAATTAGTAACCCCCTCTCGGCACACACAAATAATTAGTAACCTACTCTCGGGAACCTGTGAGAACCTGCTGGATCCCACCTCTGCTCTTAGGTCCATTTAGTAGAGTCAAGCTGTTCCAAAGCAACAGCTTTTGATTTTCAAGGGAGATGCTGTTTCCAGCCATTAGCATTAGCTGATAGACAAAAACTAGAAACTGAAACCAAGAGCTCCACCCAGTTTTACAGAACTAAACCACACATATAATATGCATATATACACAATAACTGTGCCACTGTAGCATAGCTCTTTTGCCTTCACTATTTGCATTTTTAAAAGAGTCTTTTTTTCTTATCTAAAGTACTCCTGCCAATTCAACAGGGGCAAAAGTTTAAATCTTGCATGCCTTGCTGTTTTCCTGGGAACCCCCCCCCCCCCCCGGCCGCCTTTTCCCTAGTGTTCTAATAGCTCAAAAGACTGGTCCTTTGCTACAGTAGATCTGGTAGATTTTCAGCATTTAAGATATACACACACCCTAAATAAATGAGAACGCCCTTCTGGTCAGAAATGGTGGTCAAAAGAGCAGAGAAAACTGCTGCTGGATGAGCTGAGGCAGGAAAAAAGGAGCAACAAAACCTGAATGAAGAATTACACTTCCTGTTTTGCTTTGTGGGAAAAGTGAAGTCACAGGACCAAGGACATAGGTAAGGGGGGGGTTCTCGGGTTCAACCCCCCCATTCATGTCCGAAGCTCCACCCCTCCATTTGTGGGTTTTAAAAACATTTTAGCGTTTTTTGGTTTTTGGCCTGCATTGTATGAGCTAGCAGCATCAAACTTTCAGGGATTGTTTGGGGGACTCTGCTGATGATAGTACCCAGGTTTGGTGAGGTTTGGTTCAGGGGGTCCAAAGTTATAGACTCCCAAAGGGGGCACCCCCATCCTCCATTGTTTCCAATGGGAACTAATAGAAGATGGGGGCTACACCTTTGAGGGTCCATAACTTTGGACACTCTGAACCAAACTTCACCAAACCTGGGAGGTATCATCAGGAGAGTCTCTTACTGATACCAACCAGGTTTTGTGAAGTTTGGTCCAGTTTGGTCCAGGGGGTACAAAAGCTATGGACTCCCAAAGGGCGTGCCCCCATCCTCCAGAGATCCCAGACACTCAGCTTATGGGTTCAATGGGGCAGAACTTGGAAGGAATTTTGCAACAACTAAATTTTTAAACAAAATTGTTTAGTTTTTTTTAATATATAACACTAACTGACTCCCAAATTGTGTGCCCTATGCAGCCCTTTGTCTGGAGTTAGGTCAAAACTCCTTGGAATCAGCCGCTTGGGTGAGGGCTTTTAGATTCTGGCTGCGAATCCATTTTCTCTCAGACTGTAATTCCCTGGTCCACCGTCTGCTCTCTGATGCCCATTCCAACCCCTGGTTTTCCATAATCGAAGAAAAAATGGCTTCTATTGGACAGGCAGTGGATTCACTTTGCCCTTTGTCCTACTCAGAAGCCTATAGAAAATTAAAAGGTCAACTATTGGATAGAGAGTTCTCTACCCTAATCACGCGCGATAGCCAAGAACACATGCTGCCCCCCTGTATTTTCTTCTCTTCCATTTTGAAACCAGGGCCACTTGGCACACTACCTGTATTGTTTTAACTAAGCCCTGCTCAAAGGGGAGAGCTCTCATAATGCCTCGCCACTCAGGTTTAATGTTATACGCCTTCTGCCTTGTTACTACATGGCAAATTTAACAAGCAAAGAAAAGGGCTGACTAAAAGATTGTATGCCGATGGTAAATGATGGCTCAGTTGGAATCTCCTGGCCCACCAATTACTACACTGTTTCCAGATTCAAGGAAATCAGATCCAAGTATATGAATCTTACTCCTTTACATTTACCCGATCTCCCCAATTTAATTAGATTACACTACTTGCTGGACAATCCTGATCCTTCTCTCTGTATGATAGTGGCAGATTTTCTCCTGGAAATTACTAAATGCCAGTAGATTTCCCTCCACTTAATATTTATTTCCTGTACTGTATATTTTTTTAATCAGTTTTTTACTATTGTTGTACTGTTGTCTATGCCGATAAAGGCTTGCTTGCTATAATATTAACCAAGTATTAACATTTATTATAACAATTCAAGGTCCTGTTTAAATTCCATTTCAAGTCCCTCTAATTACAGTCTGATAATGTCAAGTCCATTTCATCCTGCAAGTGACTCCAGATGCTGAGTGTACTGGATTTGAGATAATGAAGGTCCTCAAAAGAACTCTCACCAATTACACACACAAAGCCCTGAAACAATAAATTCTAACATTTACAAAATAGCAAAAATAAACATCTCTGGGGTGCGGAGTGGTTTCTGGGCTGTGTTCTCCTGACGTTTCACTTGCATCTGTGGCTGGAATCTTCAGAGGATCATCTGAAGATGCCAGCCACAGATGCAGGTGAAACATCGGTAGAAAATGCTACTAGAGCTACTAGAGCACGGAAACCACACAGCAAAAAATCCAAACTTCACATACACGCTACAGGGGTCAGTGCTATCAGTCATAGACCAGGAAAGGAATTTGGGCGTCTTAGTTGATAGTTCCATGGGAATGTCAACTCAATGCATGGCAGCTGTGAAAAAGGCAAACTCTATGCTGGGGATAATTATGAAAGGAATTGAGAATAAAACTGCAAAGATTGTCATGCCCTTATATAAAGCAGTGGTGCGACCGCACTTGGAGTAATTCTCGTGTTCATTTCGGTTCTGGTCGCCACATCTCAAAAAGGATATTGAAGAGATAGAAAGAAAGAAGAGTGCAGAAGAAGGGCAACTTGAGGATGATTGAGGGACTGGAGCACCTTCCTTAGTGCAGGAGAGAGCTTGCAGCGTTTGGGACTCTTTTTTAGTTTGGAGAGGAGACGTCCTGAGGAGAAGGATATGGATTTGAAGGGTCCTATATAAAAATTATGCAGGGGTGGTAGAAAATGTTGACAGAGAGACATTTTTTCTCTTTCTCACAATATTAGGAACCAGGGGCATTCATTGAAAATGCTGGGGGGAAGAATTAGGACTAATAAAAGGAAACACTTCTTCACGCAACGTGTGATTGGTGTTTGGAATATGCTGCCACAGGAGGTGGTGATGGCCACTAACCTGGATAGCTTTAAAAGGGGCTTGGACGGAGTTATGGAGGAGAAGTCGATTTATGGCTACCAATCTTGATCCTCTTTGATCTGAGATTGCAAATGCCTTAACAGTCCAGGTGCTCGAGAGCAGCAGCAGCAGCAGAAGGCCATTGCTTTCACATCCTGCATGTGAGCTCCCAAAGGCACCTGGTGGGCCACTGTGAATAGCAGAGTGCTGAACTAGATGGACTCTGGTCTGATCCAGCTGGCTTGTTCTTGTGTTCTTATGTTCTTAACATCTCAGTGATTCCAGCTGTGAAAGCCTTCAACAATACAATAAACATCTCCCTTTCCACTAGTTCCCAACAAAATTGGAGTTACCTTAAACAAGGTGTTAAGAGCTTATAATAATATAAACTATCAAGGTCCCAGCCGGGTAACCTTTCTTCCTTCAACTTCATGAGATGTGCAGCCTTCTGTTTCTTTCCGTCTTCACCCTTTTCTGGGTCATCCCATTCTGAACATAGGGTTACATAATCATGTGAGGCCTGCCTGCTCCGGAATGCATAGGGATCCAGGGCAGACCTGCAGATCCCCAGGAATGACAGCTCATCTTCAGGCTGTGGGGATCTGGAAACCATAGTACCGTGATGGCAAACCTATGGCACGGGTGCCAGAGGTGGCACTCGGAGCCCTCTCTGTGGGCACGCACACACCCCACATACGCATCTAGGCTGGCCTGGGCCACTGAGCACGACGTGCGCACACCGCGGTAAGCAGGGAGGATTTGGCTGGCTGACCTGGTGCCTGTGCTCCGGTGGCTGCTGCCCAATGGGGGAGGGGGGCACAGAGGAGGCAGAGATGCTAGAGAGGCACAGAGCGGTGCGCACGGGACTTGCTGGAGGCTAGAGCAGACTGGCCCCTGCTCGAGCAGGTGGGGCGGAGGAAGAGGGAGCCAACCGTTTTTTCTAAACTAAAACCTCAGCATTCAGGTTAAATTGCCGGGTTGGCACTTTGTGATAAATAACTGGGGTTTCGGTTGCAATTTGGGCACACTGTCTCAAAAAGGTTCGCCATCACTGCCCTAGTATGTACCTGCATGAGCACTGAGGTCACCCTCTGGTCCCGCTTCGCAGGCCCTCTGCCGTTTGAAGTGAGTTCAGTGGCCACAAAATACGGTTACCAACTGGGCCTTGGTTCATAGACAAAATAGGCTATAACTTTACCTCTGCAGGAAGTGGTACCATCTCTGCACTGGGGGAAGGATCTGGCTGACACCGAGGGATAGCACAATGCCAGACCCTTAAAGTCTGTGCAGTAGATCCACAAAGACACAACAAGCAGCCTCCACTGACATGAGAACTTTGAATTTAAAAGAGCCTTTAGTTATTATTTATTGTTCGTGGCAGTTAAGGAATTAATAGAAAAGAAATGTTTTCAGGAGAGGATCCTTGAAAAAAGGGGAAAAAACATCCTATGGCTGAGATAATTTCTTTAAGCAGTCTTAAGTAATGACTTACTGGTATGTCATTTGTAATAATCCATGATTTGCATTCATATTTTCCTTATGCCTACATCTCACAGTTGGCTTGATGGGCAGGTTACATTTCCTTTTCTAGGATATTAAGATTCTGCTCCAGCCAAAATTAGATTATTGAGTGGATCTGGAAGGTATATATTGCCAGTGGGAGCAAGCAACACATCTGTCAATATTTTCCATATGGCAGGAACTCAAGAGATATCACCTCTTTATTCCTTCAGAATCCATCTGGCGTCTTGAAAACTTGTGAGATCAGAAGCAGAATTATTGAAGCAGAACGGGAGCAAACAGGGCCTTTAAAGTGGATCAAAGTCTTACGGTTCGTCTTTTCAGAACAACGGTTCTGCAAAATGCAAGATCATTAGCTGCCAGTCTGAATGTCAAATTTCAGACATTTCGAGGAACGCGGCTACTTACCGCTTGCTTGCCAAGACTAACACAAAGGCAAACATTGGTCTGTCAAACTCATGATGTCATGATGTCCAATTTAATGGCAGCAGCTCTTTAGAATTTTAGGTCTTCCCCAACTAGGACTATCAACTGCAAAATGGGGTCCAAACTTACAACTGGTCTACAGACTCCACAGTTATGTTCCCCTGGAGGAAATGGATCTTCTCTGGCTAGAGTATATGTTATAACACATAGCCCAGGAGAGGGTCACCCTCCTTTTTTGATCCTGCAGGCACCTTTAAAATTCTGACAGGTGGTGGACGCAAGTACAAGATGGCTGCCACAGGAGGTGGAACAAAGTACAATATGTCAGGGAGTGAAGTAATGTACAGCATTCTTTTTTTCTCCTAAAAGTGCATTCTAGATCAAAAAAACACAATTTCTTGTTAGGAAAACCATTCAAGGATTCCCTGTCTTCAACTTTACATCAAGCAGCGGAGACTTTTCAACTTCCTTTGCCAGGGTTCTATGCCAATAAAGGCTTGCTAAAAGCTGAATATCTGGCAAAGCTTTGCTAGGGAACAAACCAATGCCTCTCGGTCATCACATAGGGCAGTCAGGCATTTCAATCCCATCACTCTCGGTGATCTTGCCCCTCTTTATTGCCACAGTAGCACACTTTTCCAGGCCAAACTCCATCGAAATGTCTGTTCTGAATATTCGGACTGTGTTTACTAGTGACTGGATTTCTGTGTCTGATTTCCCATACAGCTTCAAATCATTCATGTACAGCAAATGTGAGATATTTTTTCCTGAGTCTTTGGTCATTTGATAGACCAACTTTGTTTTCTTTAAAATTACTGTTAGTGGGATCATGGCAATGATAAACAGTAAAGGTGATACTGAACCACCTTGGAAAATTCCTCGCTTAATGTTGACTGTTCCAAAGTTTTCATTTCCGACTGCCAGTTCAGTTGTCCACTGTCTCATCGCTTTTTCAGTGAATACTCGAATGTTTTTGCTGATGCCAATTGTTTCCAAGCATTTCATGATCCAACTATGGGGCAGTGAGTCAAATGCCTTCTTGTAATCGATCCAGACCATATGCAAATTCGTTCTTCGATTCTTGCAGTTCTCCATTATCATTTTATCGATCAGGAGTTGATGTTCTGTGCCCCTGCTCCTTCTTTTGTTCCCTTTTTGCTCCACTGGCAGGATGCTATTTGCTTCCAAGTAGTCCATGATGGTATCTGCTATTATGCCAGGGAGCAGTTTGAGCATCGTGGGTAAACATGTTATTGGCCTGTAGTTTCCAGGTGTTGCTCCTTTGGCTGGATCTTTCTGAATCAAGTATGTCTTCCCAGTTGTTAGCCATTGATCGATGTCACCATTTTGCATGGCTTCATTGAACTGCTTGGCCATTGCCGGGTGCAAACTGGTTAGGTATTTGAGCCAGAAGCCATGAAATTGATCATGACCTGGTGCCGTCCAGTTTTTCACTTTCTTGCTTTGATTTGTTATCATATCAGTTGTTATTTTCAGCTCTTGCACAACATATTATTATTATTATTATTATTATTATTATTAAATCAAGTTTCTGTTTCTGTTATTCAGTTGCAGTTATGATTATCATCCTACTGATAATTCTTTTACAAATTCATTTTTTATATTTAAGATTGATCTTTATACATTTCCAAGGCAACAATAAAAATTCAAAGCGGCTGATGAACTCCTTTTCTTCCTTTCCCCATAACAGACACCCTGTGAGGTAGGTGGGGCTGAGACATTTCTGAGATGACTGTGATTGGCTGGCCCAAGGTCACCCAGCAGCCTTTAATGTGGAGGAGCTGGGAAACATATTCAGTTCACCGTATTGGAGTCCACCATTCATGTGGTGGAGTGGGGAATCAAACCAAGGTCTCCAAATTAGAGTCCACCTGCTCTGAACCACTATACAATGCTGCTTCTCTGGAGTCATGTGTTACTTCCTTTGTGTAACTACATGATTACTTTGTCTGAAAAAAAATCCCAGTACTTGAATTTGTTCTGTATGAATTAGCAGGACAATTCAAAGAGGGCATATACATCTATGAAATCCAGAATTCACTTGAATGATTCCCATGCTAAAAGAATGACTTGTGATTTTTTTCCAGTTATTGAACTCAGGAGGTTTTAAATTTGGGAAAGTATATTAAATTTAACCCACTGTTTAAAGCTGAATTTTAGTGCCTTTATAACTGCAGTGCTATTTCCCCATTTCAGTATAAACTTTTAAATAAAACATTTTTCACACTGTGCACTACTATACCTCAGTGATGAAGATGAAGGAAATTAGCATTAGAAGATGAAGGAAATGTACAGTACAATCCTGAGAAAGATGAGAGTGTAGTAGCACCCCCCCCCCACCAAATGAAAGGCATAAGTTTTTGTGGGCCAAAGTTCACTTCTTTAGATATGTCGCTCTGAACATGAAGAGTGTTTTCCCTTACTACACAGTAGGCACCCACATTTATCTAGTGTTCCCAGTGTTTGTTTTCAGAAAAGAGACTATAAGGCTATCAAAAATTAATATCACTGAGGGAAATAGGTCTAACTTATGAAGTTATTAAACTGAAGACCAAATTCTGCTATAGTAAAAAGAATCATCATAAATTCCTTCTAGAGGCTAATTGTATTTTAAATTAATTAATAACATTTACTTAGTGGTATTGTTCAGTTCACTTTATTTATAGTCATTTGACCAGCTGATTTTTTTTAAAGGAGAAAACCAGAAATTGAGCAATATTAAATCAGAAAGATTATACTTTTGTTAACCAGCTCAGTCAGTAATCTCCACACCCTACTGGCTGTATAACAAAACTTGGCCACTGTGATATTGTTTGATTTGGACACAATGGAATCAGGTGTCTCAAGGTATGATTTCAATAATTCATGTCATTCACTAAACACAGCTCAGAATGTATCACTTCATGCCTTATGTTTGGATATTTCTTAATGTTTTGTTATTTGCAATGTATCTAGTTGCCACTCTTGTAGAAGACAATGTTTCCTTCTCTCACCCTGATATGCATACATAACACTGTTCAAATAGCTAATTAGCGAATTGGTGCTGTGGCAGAATAACAACACAACACTGATTATGGGATTCCTAATTGATTGGATCATGTAGCCAGCAAGACAAAATAAACTCCAGTTTTTAAAAGTACTAGTACAGCTGGCCGGAAAAAAATAGCAAACAGGAATGAGCTGGCATGAAAGGATCATTTTTATGAGATTCTTTTGCGGGTTGTTTTGGGCAATCTAAAAAACCCCTTTTTATGATGAAAATATTCCAAGCACATTTGATGCAAATTGGAGTGGACTTTTCAGAGGGAGATTACTAGACGAAGAGGCAGGTTACAGAATTGTGGCTCTTTTGAACTCACTGTGATGTAAGTGAAGCTAACCGCACCTTCATGGGCTTCCTTTGTTTTGATCTATCTATCTATCTATCTATCTATCTATCTATCTATCTATCTATCTATCTATCTATCTATCTATCTATCTATCTATCTATCTATCTATCTATCTATCTATCTATCTATCTATCTATCTATCTATCTATCTATCTATCTATCTATCTATCTATCTATCTATCTATCTATCTATCTATCTATCTATCTATCTATCAATCAATCAATCAATCAATCAATCAATCAATCAATCAGTCATCAGGACCGAGCTCTCAAGATCTCATATATTTGTTCTTATTGCATTTATATTCCACCCTTTCCTATCCAAGGATGGGCTCAGGGTGGCTAACAACATAAAATATACATAACATACAAACATACATATCACTTCATATATCTCAATTTAAAACCCTGTCAATTAAAATGGCCCCTTTTCTTTATTATTACAATCTGTTTCAAACGTCTTGGTTGATCATCCCAGAAAGAGGAAACTTAGAACACCAACAAAACATCCCAACCCTAACCCAGCTAACAAACACTGAAAAGGCTGGATAAGAAAATAATAGTATATAGCAAAGGGTAGGGAGACCAGCAGTGATGTATGGATCCCAAATCTCAATATTCCCAAGCCCCTAGAGATTATCTCAACGTGCCATAGGTCAGTGGCCTGAACTTCCTGGTTCTAGGCTTCCAAGAGCATGGTCACCATTGGAACAAAATTGTGGACTAGATGGAAGCCAATTACTGGCCAACAGAATAAGTGCAAAATGAGATGCAAGCCCTGGGCTTCCAAACTCAACTCACTTCTCAGCCCCTAAGTCTGCTTCTGCTTCTGCAATCTATTCCCTGTAGAGAAAGCAAACAAATGAGATGGAGAAAGAGGTGGCTTCCCCCAGAGGATGGCAAGATCCTTAAATTTCTTGGAATATTAGGTTAGCAGAGTGCTGAAGGCACACATATGCAGCAGAATACTATCTGGTTTATGTGTGCTGCCAAGAAACCTCTTTATCTTTGCAAAATTAACACGAGTCTATTGCTGTATGGGACTCCATTCTAGATAAGCTAACGTCAAGACAGGATGTCAATCAAGTCTGACTTGCTGGGATGAACAAAGATGCCCTCATGGTGCCACGATGATGAAAAAGGGTCATGTGGAGAGAAGGTGTCAGCCGGAAGGATGGAAGATTCCCTAAGAGAAGCAATCTTCAGCGGTAGGAAAAAAGGATGTACGGGATCCTGACCTATCCATCTTTTTTTTTGTTCTTTTCTGAGTTCTGAGGCTAAGAAACAGCACGAAGTCATTTGATTCTTGCAATATCCACCCCAATTATTGGGTCCCAATTTTTCCACTCTCCTTCCAACCAAGAAAAGAGCCCACTGTCTTTGTCATTCATCATTTGATCAAAAGAGACATATGAAAGCACTCCATCACACGATTCAATGCGTACAACGGCTCGCTACCTATGGTTAAAATATCCAGGAGGGCAAAGAGGCTGATCCTTAAAAATACAAAACAAAAAACACAAAATGGACATTGTCAAATCCTCAGCCTGCCTGCCTCCGCAGGCAAGAGACATAAAATGCAAGAAACACGTTTAATTCCAGAACACAAGCCAAGTCAGTGACAATTTACAGCCACAGGTAACAACTGGGACATAACTGCTAAAATTTGTTAAATTAACATTCTTAGGAGCAGCAGTGGCGTAGGAGGTTAAGAGCTCATGTATCTAATCTGGAGGAACCGGGTTTGATTCCCAGCTCTGCCACCTGAGCTGTGGAGGCTTATCTGGGGAATTCAGATTAGCCTGGGCACTCCCACACATGCCAGCTGGGTGACCTTGAGCTAGTCACAGCTTCTCGGAGCTCTCTCAGCCCCACCTACAACACAGGGTGTTTGTTGTGAGGGGGGAAGGGCAAGGAGATTGTAAGCCCCTTTGAGTCTCCTGCAGGAGAGAAAGGGGGGATATAAATCCAAACTCCTCCTCCTCTTCTTCTTCTTCTTCTTCTTCTTCTTAATAATAATGCTTATGGAGCTGAGAACCTATGGCCCGCTGTCTGATGGTCATCTATGGCAGCAGAGAAGGAATGAGTGGCTGGGACCTGGATCCTTTCAACAGTCCATGGTCATTTTCTCAGCTGAGGTTGAGACATGATTTGTCAGCTTCTGTTGAATGACCGCATTTGGCATCCTCTTGCAGAAAGCACTAAACCTGGCCCACATCTGTGTCAGATCTATTTGGTTTGCCAGTGATAAAGTCACAGCAAACCATAGGACTGAAATTCCCTCCCCGTGTAGAAAGGAAAAAGTCAACAGAAGCCATCTAATATATAACACCATTAATTAAAAAAATAAATAAAAAGGGAGTGCAAACGGCACTCTGACATCTCATTGAAGGTTACTACTTTCTGTAATAATATTTAGTTCCATCTGCTCTAAAACCAACAATATTTTTAAATGAAACTTGTGAATTAGTCCAATGAGACATTTATCAAAATTTGCCTTTCCTAACCTTTCCCACAGACATATTTGAGTCCAAGACGAAAGATAAATCAATACATGCTGCAACCAAATTCTTGGGAGGTCTGTGGATGGTCTTGCTGATTAGATAATGCAAAATAAAGAATTGATTTGAGACAGTTCTTTCCTTTCAGAAACCTACTTGTTCCTCCTTAATAGTTTTGTTTGTTTCCTCCCTTAGATAGCACAAAGCTACATTGAACAAACTTATACATGTGCAATTTTAATGGTCACTATTATTGCCTTCTTATAGTTTGGGACTACCACACCAGAAGTCCAGATTTGGGGGAAATTTCATACTAACAGGTGCAAATAATTTTGTAAGGATTTGTGCCCACCATTCAGAATTTTTTGTAATATTTTAGGTGGCATCATATCCTCACCTGGAGTTTCCCCTTCAATTGCCCCCCCCTCCGGGTAACTGGCTGTCATAATGCATGTCTTCTCCAAGATGAAATGGCAAGTTGACAACTGATAAATGAGTCATCTTCCATATGTACTATTAAATTATTGATGCAATTCACAGGAAAATGGGGGCATCTCTTATTGTTTTCCCACTAAAGCTATTAAAGCAGGAAGCCCAGGTTCAGTTAGCGAAACTGATCAGGAATTGAGGGTTTAAATCACCCCTTCTCAGGTGCCCTCTGAGGGTTGCCAACCCAACACAACCCTGAGGCATCGAGCTGCCTGTGCTTCTTCCACTATCTTTCCAAATGACACTTAGTCACTGCCCTGAATGGTGTGGGAGTTGCAGCTGTGATGAAAGGCATCACACCAAAGCCACTTTTGGTAAAGAGCTGGAGATGGCACCACCATTTTAGCCTAATGCTATAGAATTCACCCTTCTCTGTCTGGTAGAATGATTCCACCCCATTTTTGCTTCCAAATAGCAGCAGGGGTGGTGGCATAAGAGAATTCCCACCAAAGCAGGAGATGCCAGGTTGAGGGAGGCACCTGGGGCAAGATCATCAGGCATAGAGCAAAACACAGGTATTGCGAAGTCAGGATATCAAACCAGAAGGGCAAACTCAAAGAGCACAAGTCAGGTTCTGACCTTTATTGGCATAAGGTATACAAGCGTGAATATAGACCGTTATTAAATTTAAAAGAGTTGTACATGCCGTCTATGAGTAGTTTTACATTCTAAGATCACACTTCATTTATAAAAATATAATATAGATTAAAAATTTTTGACCATTCCATTGTACACAGAATTGTGAACAGATATAGTACAACTACACTTAAAAGGCAGGATTAAGATATTTCTAGCCATTCGTTATTCACAGCCTATTTACTAAAAAGGTATAACCTTCCCCAGGATCTATAAATGGTATATACTAATTAATGCTATAAGTTAATTAAATTTCCATAAAAATACAATAAATAACAATGAGCTCCTTGTATACACCTTCTATAATAACCCAGGAGTACCAGAGGTATAGAGTGTTTCACATTTAAATATAATTTTATACTTGCGTATTTTACATACCTCTTAAGGACATGACTTGCAGCAAATAATTGGCTATTCTCCCAAGTGTAAAAGGATCATTACTGTTTAGCAATTTTGGGATTGATCTTTTGGAAGGCACATTCCCCATTATCGGTAGTAATAAAGCTTCCCTCTGTGGGTTATATTTTGGGCAATAACGTAAAATGTGGTTGAATGTTTCCACCATGGTGGAACAGAAGGGGCATACTCTATGTAATAGAGGGTGCTTCTCAATCCGGCCTTGCAAAAGGGAAGTCAGGTTCTGGTCTCAAAGGACAAACACACTGAAATCTAGACGAAGGCACAGATCAACAATAGGCACACAAGAGTTGTGAAGGAGCAGGAGGAGGAGACATATGTTTTGTACCCCACATGTCCTCTCCATTTAAGAAGTCTTAAAGTAGCTTACAACCACCTTCCCTTCCCCTCCCCACCTTGTGGGGTAGGTGGGACTGAGAGAGTTCTTCTGAAAGCAGAAGATTTCCAGCAAGTCATCCAGCAGGTGTCATGTGACAAAGTGGGGATTTAAATCCAGGTCTCCAAGTTAGAGTCAACCACTCTTAACCACTACACAATGTTGGCTCACCTGTTCCTGGCTGCTTTTATCAAGAAAGCCCTGCTGAGTCATCCAGGGGCATACAGGGACATCATTGGCTGAGCAACCTATGTGACTGTCAGTCCTGATTCTCTGCTGACTCAAACTCACTGGCAGAGCTTGACCGGCACCAGACCTGCATCCCCCTTCTGGCCCACCTTCTCCAGCACCTTCTCCAGCACTCCAAATATTGAGATTGGGAGCTGCAGATGTTCTATTTCTGGGCCACTGGACTGAGGGTGTGGTACGCTGACTGCATCCCAGGGCTTACCCATCTGCACCTGATGGAGACTGCCTTGTCTGCTGGGTATTCCTGCAGCATCTGAGGGCTGGGGCCTGCTTCCTCTGTCTCTTCCACATCCAAGGAGGTATCGGACAGATCCATGACTCATTGTAAATCTATGTCCCTCAACCTGAACTGCAATGTGGATAATTTATTTGTTTGTAATTTGATTTATAGGTTGCCCTTCCGCATAGCACACCAAGGGAAGTATACAACATTAGGTCCACAATTAAAAGTGAACCATCAGTACTACAGGATGCTATCCAAAAAAATCAGTCTTTAACTATGTGGAATGAATTAAAGGGAACAAAGGGAATGGGGAACAAGAAAAGGAGGAAAAGGGAAAGGGAGATCAGCTGTAGGAATGCTATTGCTGCCCTCAGTGTGGTATAATCGCCCTCAACAAGGGTCAGTGGATAAGAGCAGTGGACTCTAATCTGGAAAGCCAAGTCTGATTCCTGGTTTCCATTACATGAATTCTTTCTTTCTTTCTTTCTTTCTTTCTTTCTTTCTTTCTTTCTTTCTTTCTTTCTTTCTTTCTTTCTTTCTTTCTCTCTCTCTTTCTTTCTCTCTTTCTCTCTTTCTCCCTTCCTTCCTTCCTTCCTTCCTTCCTTCCTTCCTTCCTTCCTTCCTTCCTTCCTTCCTTCCTTCCTTCCTTCCTTCCTTCCTTCCTTCCTTCCTTCCTTCCTTCCTTCCTTCCTTCCTTCCTTCCTTCCTTCCTTCCTTCCTTCCTTCCTTCCTTCCTTCCTTCCTTCCTTCCTTCCTTCCTTTCTGTGTTGAATCAGTGTTTCAGTGCTTCACAGCCTCGTGCAGCATTCTATACTCCACATATACTCGATGATTCAATGAATGACTCCCCCCCCCCAAATAAAAGAACAAACAGAGAAATGCCACAAATAAACAGGCAAGGGGGAACTGAATGAGTTCAGAAGATGTCACCAAGGAGGAGGCTCAGGGTAGCAGAGAAAACGGGAAATGTAGTCAATAGACAACACAGCAACTGAGGACATTTTCAAAACGTTTCAGCCAGAAAATCATTTTAAAAGGGCATTCATTTAAAAAATGTTTTGAGCCTGGAAATAAAGCATTTAGGGGTAAAAACAATGCAGAACTCTATGGATGAAATGTTTTATTTCCTGCCTCAAAACATTGTAAATGAATGGTGCAGAAGGAATAGTTAGCATTGTCATTTTTTAAAAAAGGAACCAAATGGTGAATTCTATATGTACTGTGTGGTTTTTAACCATGTTATGGTCCCTCGTTCTCAGACAATAAGGTTAACAAAATGAAGGGATTAAAAAAACCCCTCTTTCATTCTTTAACAACAGTCTTCTTTTCCTTCTTGGTGTGAAAGTAGACACCCTCAAAATGCTAAAATTCTATATATGTATGATGCAACTGTGCAGAACATACACAGCAGTACAGGTAACAAAAAACATTTCAAACTGAGCAATTCAGTACAGTAACATATCCTACTTTTTCTTCTACCTCACTGAAAACAGAAAAAGAAGAGAGTCAAGGACAGGACAGGAGGCATGGGAGGCAGGAGAAGAGAGGGTGATAGAGATAATTACAATTACAATTTAAACACTACAGGAACATCCCTTTAGGAAAAATCCATAACAGCCAAGACCTTTCTACAGTTTTGTAGTGTTTTTTTAAATAAAAACTTAATTGGCTGTGAAGAGTGCTCCCAATTAAGTTTATTTTTTTCAAAAGAAATTAAAAGCGAAGGCACATGTGTCAGACCTCGGATCTGGAAATCACATAAACTGCAGATTCATTCTAAAGCCTTTATTTCAGACCGCAGGTAACATTGTCAAAGAGGAATCTGGCGATTCCCGCACAAACCCACCACCTATATGGCACTAAGAACTGTGATATGAACTGGCTGCTTCAGTTTGAAATTATTTTGTCAGGGGCAGCGTGGAACCTATAGATTTGAGTCACAAACATTTGGGCCAGTTTGCTCACTGTCGATAGCGAGGCGCATAGGAAAAAAAATAGCCTGTTTCGAAAACAAGTCCACAACCATCCAAATCACAGACTTCCCCTTGCTGGATGGGAGGTCAGTGATGAAATCCATGTGGCCAAATACCCAAAGTGCTCTGCTGATTTAACATCGTGGGTCCCCTGCAACGCGAGGATGCATGCGCACTGGGGCACACAGAGCCGATCCCCCTTCCACCAGAACTTGCCCTGTTTCTCAAGCTCATCGCTGACTTTCTCGGGGGGCACCGGGAGGGTTCCCGCCTCCTTTAAGGCACCCTCCAAGGATGCGGGCTGGGAGGGGGAGCAGAGCTAAGCAACAGCCAACTGCGGGTAGTCACTGCCAATCCCAACTGGAAAGGGGAGAACACAGTCCCAAATGGAACCGGAGCCACCAGGGAGGGGTTGGGCAAGCAAGACAGGGCATCAGCCAAACAATTGGACTTCCCTGGGAAAAAATGCAGTGAGAAGTTGAAATGGGAAAAAAAAATCAGCCCAACAGAGCCACTTGGTGGAGAACTTCCCTGTCGCCTGGAGCACCGCTTGATTCTTATGGTCCGTCCACAGTGTTCTCCAACCAATGGCGCCAGTCTGTCAGGCCTCATTTAATCGCCCCAGTCCCCAACAGTCCAATGCAGCTCTGCCCCCGAGAATTTGTGAGAGAGATAGGCGTAGGAGTGCAGCTTCCCATCATCCCCATGCTGAAACAGGGCCACAATTGTCCGAGGCATCAACATGCACAACAAAAAGTTTGGAGAGTTCGCCGTGGTGCAAGATGGACTCGGACGTAAAGGCATCTTTAAGCGCTTGAAAAGCCACCTGACACTCAGGAGACCACAGGAGCGGGGCTGCCGGCTTTCCCACTGCCCCCCCCCCCATTATCTTTGGTGCATAACAGATTGGTGAGGGGGAGGGCCAGTTGGGTAAAATCAGGGCTAAAGTCACGATAAAAGTTGGCAAAGCCAAAGAACGATTGCAACTGCCTTCGCGTGTGGGGTCTCTGGCACTGGAGCACATCCCGCACCTTCCCCGGGTCCATTTCCAACCCCTGGCTGGAAATGCGGTACCCCAAAAAGCCAAGTTTTTCCTTGTGGAACTCACACTTAGAGAGCTTCACAATCAAGTCATTGTCCAGCAGCTGTTGTAGGGCAGTCCTAACAGTGGCCAGATGCTCTGCTTCCAACTGGGAGAATATCAGCACATCTTCCAAATACTCCACCACCCCTTTGAACAAAAACTCCTCAAGCACCTCATTAATTAAGCTCATGAAAACCCCAGGAGCTCCAGATAAACCAAACAGGAGTATGCAGTAGGTGAACTGGCCCCTTCTTGTATTAAAAGCCATCATTTTTTCCATGCCCTTGGCCATAGGTGTCAAATTTGCGCCCCTCCAGATGTTATGGACTACAGTTCCCATAATCCCCTGCCAGCATGCTGGCAGGGGATTATGGGAACTGTAGTCCATAACATCTGGAGGGCCACGAATTTGACACCTGTGCCCTTGGCAATCCGCACCCGGTAGTAAGTCTCCCTCAAGTCCAATTTGGTGGATTTTGCCCTGTCCCAAGCAGCTCAACAAATTGTTGTTCAGCGGCAGTGGGTATTTATTACATGCGGAGACTGCATTCAGCCCCCAATAGTCAGTGCACAACTGGAGGGAGCCATCCTTCTTTTTCACAAATAGCACCAGAGCTGCAAAGTCACCGTTTTATAAAGCCCCGCTTCAAATTCGTGTCTAAAAACTCCTGAACTGGTGAGAAGACAATCAGCAAAGATAAAAATTTAACCAAAATTAAAAAGGAAAACAGAAGATTCCCTGATAGGGAAACAGCCAGTGGCACAAGCACAGGTGTAGGAAGGAGAGGTGGCAAGATGTCTCCAGACCTGAAAACTAGGGACTTAAATTTCCTGCTGCACAAGGAATATGAGGAAGAAAGGGACCTCTTTTTTTAAAAAAAAGATGCTGAGTTTTATATAGGTCATTCTCAGCCTCTCAGACCACATCTAGAAGGCAGCAGGGAGCCTGTGCAGATACCAGGAATAAACATGGAAGAGATATAAACATTAAAATTTTTACTGTAGCCATATGCCTTGTATGAAAATGATTGTAACCTAAGCAAAATGAAATGGACTTTTGTCAGTAGCAGAATTGGAGGGGGCGAGTGATGAGAGAGAGTCAAGTTATAGCTTGAACCTTACGGGTATTTACGCAAATCCTTTACATTACGCTAAAATTTACAAGAAACCTTGACAATCCCGCAGAAGTGACAACCATGCATTATGGCTAAACCTCTTATTCATGCCATAATGATCTGATTTTTTTTACAAGATGGATAGAAACTGTGTGTCATATTGTTCTCTCTTTTCCCCCCGAAGGCTGGTAGTTATTTGGTTTAGCTGTGGAAAGCACTGACATGTCTTTTGTAAGGTGCTTAGTCCTAGACATCCTCCCCGTTGGGATTTCTTACAATCATTCGTTGCGGAGGCAGCCAACTGCTACAGGGCCACAATTCATTCCCCAAAGACCATTTGAAAGAGAACATTTCTTAGGAAAGTATCACACTCCCCATCCCCAAAGTGACAACTTTTAAAAATATAGCTAAATTCAGAATTACCCAACTACATGGAAGCAGAACCCTTATCAATAATATTTTTTCGCCACATACAGAAGAAGAAGAAAAAGAAGAATGGCTTGCAAGAAAAATTGACTAAATGACAACCCACTGCGGGTGGGTTTGGTGGCAGTATATTTAGAATTCTGACAAGGAATTGCAAACTGACCTTTTGACCCCCTCCTGTGTGACAATCCATCAGAGACTCTTCTTTCAGTAGGATTCATGTAAACTTGATAAACGCAAGTTACTTCCCTTTATTCTGTCAGAAGAATTCATGAAGGACAGGTCCCTCAGCAGCTATTAGACAGGTAGCTAGATGAAGCAGCCTTGGAAAAAGGATGGGTCCCAAATGCTGGAGTTGTGGTGACCTCATAGCACAGGTAAACATTACTGCATTTACAAGGGAGAGGAGATGCGGTTGTCCTGCTAGCATCACATTGTTCCATTGTGTCTTTCTGTTGCCTGATTTAAATATGTTTACATATTGACTCTTGGAAGCACAACTTCACATGGTGTGTGTGTGTGGGGAGGGGATGTTGTGTGTGTCAGAGGAACTGAGAGCAATTTTGCCTGAATATGCTCGAATTTACCCAGATTCGGGCCGAATCTGGTATTTGTTGCACTCGAATCTCCAAGCCTAGTCCAAAGCTGTTTGAGCCAAATTATAAGAACATGGAATGTGAAACAGGAAACAGAACATAAAAACATTACAATCCTGTGAGTGAACTGCCAGTCACGAGCCCTCTAGCTGGCCTCGCCCCCAAACTCCATGGAGTAGAGGTTTAGGCTACTGTGGACCATCCAAAAAGGCAAATAAGTAGGATCAGATTAAGCCCAAACTAGAAGCTCCCTAGAAGTGGAAATGATGAAGTGAGGTTATCATAAAGTAAACATATTACAAGAAGACCAGAGTCACTGGAAAAGTCCATAATGCTAGGAAAAGTTGAAGGCAGCAGGAAGAGGAAGAAGAGTTTGGATTTATATCCCGTCTTTCTCTCCTGTAAGGAGTTTCAAAGAGGTTTAGAAAACTTCTTTTCCCTTCTTCTCCCCAGAATAGACACCTTTTGAGGTAAGTGGGGCTGAGACAGTTCTGATTGAACTGTGACTAGGCCAGAGTCACCCAGCAGGAATTTAGGACAGGGAAAACAAATCTGGTTCACTAGATAAGAGTCCTTTGCTCATGCGGAGGAGTGGGGAATCAAACCTGGTTCTCCAGATTAGGGTCCTCTTAACCAATACACTATGCTGGCTGTTAAAAAGAAAAGAGGAAGATCCAAAAGGTGATGGATAGACTCAGTCAAAGAAGCCATGGTCCTCAGTCTGCAAAACCTGAGAAAGGCAGTTAATGATACGGCACTCTAAAAACCATTCATTCTTGTGCAGGCATCTTAAGTGCCACCAAGACACTTTCAATAGGGTCACCTATTGCCTGTGTGGTATAGTGGTTAAGAACAGTAGGTTCTAACCTGGAGAACCAGGTTTGTTTCCTCGCTCCTCCACATGAAGCTTGCTGGATAACATTTAGCTAGTCACAGTTCTCTCCAAACTCTCTCAGCCCCACCTACCTCACAAGATGTTTGCTGTGGGGAAGGGAAGGAGTTTGTAAGCTGCTTTGAGACTTTTTATAGCTGAGAAAAGCAGGGCACACATCCAAGGTCCTCCTCTTCTTTCCTTCCTGGATTGTTCCATGAGTTTGCATTTTGTAGGAAAAAGCTGTATCTACAAATGAGATACGTCATTTGCGTGTCTTTGGATGCACTTCCACTCTATATGCTCTCCTTCCTTCTTTAACATCAGTTATGCTACATCTTTTTGCTGTGTTGGTTGTCTGAAGGACTTTCCAGTCACTCATTATTGCTGGCTTTTTACCAAAGACAGATTAAATGTCTTTCCATCTGAAGTCGTTCCAGGCAGATATACAGGGGTTCCATTACCCATCCAGACTGAACACTTGTAACCTTCAGGAGTTTGAAACCCTGTCACATGTTATTTTAGCTTGCCATCACTATTCCCATGGGTAGCACGGGTGGATTCTTCCATTATTGACAGTGTTAAGCATAAATTCCGTACAGTTTGACATGAAATTCTTATTGGAGGATAAGCATCCTCATATCACCATGGTGGTAGTTAAATTTTTAGCGGAGGTATTTACAAGAAAGAATCAGGAACATTTGGACACTAATTGTTTTTAATGCTCAGATATTTATGGGTTGAATATTATTGTTTTATTCAGTTGGTTTGGTTTGTATTTTGTGTTTTGTATTTTGTATGGGTCTATTGACCATGGAATTCTTAAGTAATTAATATACAAATACATCATTTTTTTTTCAAAACCACAGAAGATGAGATCTGGCCCATGGAAACAAGAATGAGGCTATGCTCAGATCAGGATTCTGACCACTGTGTCTCCATTTCCTTCTTCCAAGAAGAATGAACACATTCTAAAGCATCAAGTTGCCTATTGGTGCAACTCTGAACCAATTCATACAAATTTACACTTTTCTAAATCAGTTGAAGTCACTCGGATTAGAAAGGCACAACACTATTCCATGAGCATTACAGAGGACATAAAGACATTGGAGATTATGGCCCCTTCCGCACATGCAAAATAATGCGTTTTCAAACCACTTTCACAACTGTTTGCAACTGGATTTTGCCATTCCGCACAGCTTCAAAGAGCATTGAAAGCAGTTTGAAAGTGCATTATTCTGCATGTGCGGAATGAGCCTATGATTCAGCAGAAAACTGATATAACAAGGTTCCCCTTTCCTGGGAGTATTTCCCATGAATGAATTGAGCTACTGCATATAATATCATAGGATCATGCTATAAATCTATAAATACACCCAGTCAGTGGTACGTCACAGGTTTAAAAACAGCCTGACTGACACAAAGTCATTCCCAATACACCTTTTATTTTTGTTCTTTGGTTTTTTTGGGGGGGAGGAGGGGCAAAAATATATCTTTAGTCCTGTGCTGGGACTTTGGCTCTAGACCCAATGTGAGTTCTCTTCCAGAAGTTCTACCATTACTACAAGAGCCAACAGATCTTTTTGCTGAATGAACCAGGGGCACTAGATCTTCATTAGTCTGTAAAGAGGTTAGCTGAGCACACCAGCATTCAGAATAGACTTTGTGCAGGAAGGGGAAAAGATATCATTCAACTTTTATTTTTATTTTATTAGGTGACTTCTATACAGCCTTTCCCCTTTTGTGCTGAGGGCGGTTTCCAACCTTTATAAAATGAATCATAATTAAAATACAATAGTTTTAAAATTATCATTTAAAAATTGAGGACTTAAAATGTGGCAGTAAATTCTGATCTGGCCTGAGCTCAATGACCCCGTCTTCCTGGTAAGATCTGCAGTTAGTATTTGATGCGGGGGGTGGGGGCGGGGGGGACGCAACAACAGAAGAAGAAAGGAGAAAAGGGTAGAGGAAGAAAGGAAGGAGATAGAGAAAGAGGAGGTGAAGGAAGGAGAGGGAAGGGGGGGAGACGGGCAATGATGATGCCACTGTTGCTGCCTCAATCCTATACCTGCTACTCGGTTTACCTAAAACCAGGATTCTTGTACTACTTAGTATTTTGAAAATGTCAAGGGTTGCAGCTTTTCTTCTTTAGAAGTTCTAATAACAGTATGGGGATCCCAATTTCAATCAGCAAAACTTGTCAGGGATTAAATAACCAAATTTCTCGCTTTCCTCCTGAGGAGTCTGTGAAGCAAACAGTATCTGCATGTGCACACAGTCATGCTCCAGACTGACATCTCTTTTGGATCCATTCTCTTCCTAAAACACACATTTGGTTCAACACATTGAACCCGATGTGCAGGCCAACAACAACAACAACAACCTTTATTTGGCATTGAAAAATGGGTTCTAGAGCATTGCCAGACATTTTTTAAATACAAATCAAGAGTGCATTCAAAGCGCAGACAGGAAGACTATATAACAGTATACATTACTTAGAAAGTTCTGTCACTTGTAAAAGAAATTTTGCTACTTTTTCCAAGAGCATGACATCTGTGTTGTTTAACAGAAGCTCCACAACAGAACAGTCAGAGTCACTTTCAGATTTGTCTAGGGCCAGCCTGGGAGAGAAATTCCTAATGCCCACATATCTCGGACAGTCAAGAATAATGTGAGCAAGAGTCTCCACTTGATTTTTACAGTGTGGACAAACCCGATCCTGGAGAGGGATGGATAAGTAGAGACCCTTTGTAATGGCCGATGGGAAGGTATTGGATCTGGCCCTTGTGATAATCCATCTCTGTTGGGGTTCAGTTAATAATTCAAGATATTTGGCTATGTGCCCCTGTTCCGGTATTATTCCGACCGAGAGGGGTGAGCATGATTTATTTGCTTGCCCCAACAAGATGTGATATTCCTGTTCTAGAAGTTTACTTTTCAAGGTTTGGAAAATCTCTCTGGGTGTCAGCATACAGAGATCTTCCAATGTGCAAGCCAAATAGACAGTCCCCCAGTCCTGCCATTCATAGCAAACCTCATGTAAATAGTGCCAGCGATTGAATCAAGGTGAAAAAAGCACAAAGTGGATACTTTGCAGCAAACTAGAAGAGCTTTTCGCCTCTGGAGTCTCTTCTCTAATTGCAAAGCTGTGCCATCTAGTGTAAAGGGAGAGATTTGATACACCAGTTGTTTATTTCTTTCTGTCTTTTCCCCATCTTTGCAAAATCCACTGAATTAGAGGTTTCATTCCCATCTGCCCACCTCCCTTCTCATTTTTATTTAAGGAATGACAGTTATAAAGTTTACATACAGAATATCGAAGTTTCTTCTGCAAAATTAGTTTCCCCCAAAACTCCAATAGGAACAAAAGCTTGCCGCAATCCAGGCACAATTTGCAAATTGAATTTTTTGGCAAATTGGTACTTTGATTCTGCTTCAATAGCCATGTATCTAAATTACCTTCTGGATAAATTGGAGGGCTGAAAATCCATTTTTACCTTCCCTGCAGAAATGGATGTTTGTAGCATAAGCGAATAATTTATTTTTTTATCATTGTCTCATAAAACGATGATTTAATTCCAAGCACCGCGAGTTTATGAATCCTCATAAATATTAGGAAGGAATTGGAAAGGCATGTAGTATTTATGGAGAATTATAGTCACTGCTGGGTTAATTTAAACTGCAGACTGAAACAGAATCTTCAGGTAACGCTGGGTTCTTACGTCTGTTTGAGAATTGTTTAACTCCGAATGGCTCTTACCAAATGTTTTCGCATTATCCTGTTACAGCCATGCAGAAAATAGTGATGGCTTTTTTTTACCAGGTTTTCATTTCTCTGAGATATCTGAATATATTATGATAAACCAAGGTAGAGAAACTGTTTCACAATTGCCGCATAAACTGGAGGGAAAAAGAAGTCTGAGTTTTGCACTCAGTTGACAAGGAGTTTCAGAAGTTTCAAGGGCATAATAATTTCTTTGAGAAGGGCTGACACTGCAAAAGAGAGAAGGCATGTGGCTCAGTGACACAGTCTGCTTTGCATGTGGAAGGGGTCAAGGGGTGTTTCCCCACTTGCCATGCCCCCCCTATGCCGCATGCTGCTCTCAGCGCGCGTCATTTCTGGCGTGCGCCCGGGCTTCCCCACGACCCCGCGGTCTGTGCGAGGTCATCAAAAGGCTCCTTTTTGAAGAGTGCCAGGAATGACACGAGCTGAGGGGGTGCAACAGCGTCAGCATCGGGGCGGCTGCGATGTCACCGCCCCTGTAGTGGAGAGTGCCGGGGGACCCCGCGCTACTTGGCTACAGTAGTGCGCAGCACAAGGTAAGTGGGGAAACGCCCAAGGTTAATCACCAATAACTGCTGTTAAAAGGATCGGGTGATGTGAAAGACCTCAGCCATGGGAAGGGAACATGGTTGAGTGGTAGAGCGTCTGCTTGGTGGGCAAAAGGTCCCGAGTTCAATCCTCAGCATCACCATTTAAAAGGATTATGTAGTAATGACACAAGAGGGGATGGCAGCATGGTATAGTCCAGTTTCATCAGATCCAGGAATCGACCTAAGTTCGAGCTGCGTTCGACCTAAGTGCTCTGCACAACCACTGGGATCGATGTGGTTTTGTACCAGCTTCGCCCCGTGTAACTGTCAAATTTCCAACTCCAGTTGGGAACTACTACTTTTTCAGGGAACCACGCTTGAACTCAGCTCGATTCCAGTAAAGTGCGGAATCTCTGGTGCCAGGAGTCCCCCATTCAGCCAATCACAGCTGAGTGTTTCAGGCATGCGTACAGCTGGCCAATCAAAAAAATGCCACCTTCGTCCCTCCATTCCTGTGGCAGGCTTTTTTTATAACGTGTGTGGGGATAGACGGAACATGGCCGTAGAACAGTAGCCAATCAGAACGGAGCGGCGAAGAGGCACAGGATGATTCTGCCCTCCGAGCTGGGATCAAGCTGGTTGCAATGGGGAACAACAATAGCTTCGACCTAGGTCAGTACCCTTCTCAGGGAACTGGGTCGAACCTACTTTACTCGTGTGCGGAATCGCCCTAAGTGGGGTCAGAACATGGAAGGGTGACAACTAAGCAATAGTCTTTCTAATCATTCCTTATAACTTCCCAGACACTGCACAGAACTGAGCTCCCCTTTGGGAATTCCCTCTGCTGGGTGGCCTCTCATCTGCACAGCACCCACTACAGCAGCCACGCAGCTGTGTGGTTTCCAGGGAATGTTTCCACCAAGGAAGACTCTGCAGAGGAAAGCAATGGCAAACCACCTCAACTTCTCACTTGCTTTGAATGCCCCATGCTAAGGTTACCATAAGTTTATCTTTGGCTTGAGGGCCCTTAATACATACAGTAGTGATGTGAAAGAGTTGTCCGAGACCCTGGTTAGCTACTGCTGGTCTGAGTAGTAGACAATAGCGACCTGAATAAACCAAAAGTCCAATTCTGTATAAGACTTTTTTGGTAGTTTTCTTACTCATTCTCACTATGACTTTCCGAATCTGAGCATGCCAGCCAGGTTGTGAATTTATTAACATTATTTTTATTTACTTTCAATATTTATAATCTGCCTATCTCACAGAGGCATGAGGTGGTCCATTTCAAATTCAATCTGAAGGCTATATCAGGTGTTTTTTTCAGGTATCTTCAGGATAATTAGGAAATCAATATAGTGGTTGGACTAGGATGCTCTTGAATGAAATCCCCAACCAGAAATGGTCAGAGCATTATGTGCACTCCAACTTCACTCCCACACTTCATTCAAACACACACAAATACACTGTCTGTCCATCCTACCTCACAGATTTGCTGTGGGGATTAAACCAGAGTGGGAAGAGCCATTTATACTGCCCTCAGCTCCCTGCCCCTCCTTTTTTGCCCCATATGGGTCCCTTATACTTTTAGGACCCATCATATATATTTATTTCTGGGGAGGGTCTAAACAAAGGTTCGTGGGATGCTATGTTAGGCATCAACTGTTGTTTTAATTGTATTTATGATCACTAATTTTGTGATGATTTTATGTATGATTTTATGTTGTTCACCGCCCTGAGCCCTTCGGGGATAGGGCGGTATATTACATTAAACAAACAAACAAACAAACAAACAAACAACAACAACAACAACAACAACAACAACAACAACAACAACAACAACAACAACAACAACAACAACAACAATAATAATAATAATAATAATAATAATAATAATAATAATAATAATAATAATAATAATAATAATAATAATAAAGAAAGTGTAAGGATTTCATAATAAATATCCCAGATTAAACATGAATGGGTCCATTTGTTATGATTTCTTGGGGAATGGAATAAGACTCCATCCCCCAACGCACCAATGGTACATATGAAAAACACAAATGTCTAAACCTGTAAAAAAATAATCACCCCAAAATGATTTCTTTAAAGTCAAAATCCACTATTTGATAAACTCAGCAGAACTATTTTTCCTGTGATCTAATGAAACAGTTCCCTTCTTCTCAAACTAGGTTGCCAGAACTTAACCTTGAGAGGAAGCAACCATATACAATGACTCCAGTTCAGTTCAGTTTTATTACGGCCATTAGGCCAGCAAAACATATACAATGACTGAATTAATACTCTGACTGTCAAACCTAAACAGAGGCCCTTTCCGCACGGTCCAAATACGGCACCCTGGGGATGGCAAAAACGCCATCCCCAGGGAGCCGTTCGCACAGGCGGCGCTGCTGAAATGCAGCAGCTCCGACCTGGCTCCCCTCTACCTCCCCCAGAGTGGCGTCAGGCCGCCTCCAAAAACCTCCCTCCTGCAGGGAGGTTTTTGGAAAACAGCGTGTTCCCGGCGGCATGGTGCGAACGGCACCGCTGGGAACACACTGTTTTCCCCATCCCCCCCCACTCACCTCATCATCCTGCGTCACTCTACTGGACTGCTGAGACCCTCCCTCGCTGTCCTCCGACCCCTGGAGGTCGGAGGGCAGCATGGGTGGGTCTTAGGAGTCCAGCAGAGCGATGCAGGATGACAAGGTGAGTGGGGGGACGGGGAAGGGACAGCTCCGTGCGGAGCCACCTCTCCCGTGCCAGCCTCTGCGGGGGCCGCTCGCATGCTCCCGTGCGAACGGCCCCCACCCCTCCACCAGCAGAATTCCTGCTGGTGCAGGGGTGCCCTTTCCGCAGTGCGGAAAGGGCCTGAGTTACAGTCATCTGTGCCTTGGAAGAGTTTCAAAGGATGTAATTCTGTTCAGGATTGCACTTTGGCATTTTGTTTAACCAGTACAGATTAGAAGATGGTGTGAATGTTCATTTGTACACTTATTGGAGTCTCGAAGACCTTATCAACTGACAGGAATCATGGAATTCCATTCCGTTATTCTGTCCCCTTAACTTTTCCAGGTGACAAGAAACTTGAGGGAATGATTGGCTGTTTCCTTGGGAGGAATAACTGGCAAGCCCTAACTGTTCCCCATGGTTGTTTCTTACCATCCACCTGCAGAACATGTTTGTCTAATTTTGTCCTTCATATTGAGCATACATTCCCTTCAGGTTGGATTTTCAGTTACACATCCCCCCCCTCTTGTGACTCAGATTAAGAACAGAACAAGATAAAACAGCAGTTTTCAATACCTGGAAAGGGTAACCTTTTCTCTCCCTTCTCAGGGAAAGAAGGAGATTAATGCATGTTAAGCTTTCTTCAGATTTTCTCACTCCTCCCTGCCTTCTCCTGTGCTCATGACAGAAGTTACTGGGGACACCATTTCAGAAAAATCAGTAAGGCTGTTTTTTTTAAAAAAAAATGACTAAGATGTATCACCGAAATGATAGACCCTGGGAAACTGACATGAAATTGACATGGTCTGTCATTACTTCGCTAGACTTGCGCAATGATGGGGAAAAAAAACACAAGCAATTTCCCCAAATGGAGTTGGACAGTGAGCAGGCAAAATGGCAGATCTGCTGAGATGGGGATAATCGCTGTGCAAACAAACAAACAAAAACAGTGGGAAAACCCCACTGTGAAGCAAACAACTATGGGTTTAGTAGTGCATGCAGAAATGGTCTTTATTCCAAATAATTATCCTCAGTATCCCCATAACTGCAGACTTGAGGTGGTTGTAATCTTACAATACATAATTGGCTAAGGGTTTGAACATGTGACAATGAACCCTTAGCCAATTGCCATGCAGGATGCATACTGAGGCAAGCCCTGGGCATCCTGCATTGCCCTCCACCAATAAGGGAGCATGGGTGGGAGACATTCCATCCCCATTCCGGAGCAGTGGTGCCTTGGTGCTCCAGGGCTGCACAATCCCTCCTGGCCTCCCCCAACCCCCGTGGCCTCCAATTTAGTCTAATGTGCTCTGCACCCCCCACTTCTAATCCCATGTAGTGTTTCTTGGGCCACAGATAAAGTCTTAAGATTATGAAGAACGGTTTCAAACAACCTTAAGATGAATAGCAATTAACACATCTTGCATAAGAGTCTCTAAGCCTGATTATGGAAGATCATAAGGTTGTAGGATTTGAGGACAAGTTCTCAAATTACCAGTTCCTTAACATGATTGAATCCAAAGGAATTACTGTACGTCATCATTACAAGATCCAGCCAGGGGTAACAACAGAAATATGTTTTCATCAACTTTTACAGTTCTACTCCAGCTTGGAAGATTTGGAGACAGTGCCTGGGGTGGGCATAGTATGGAGAGGGGGCTAAGGAGCAGTTGGCATTCCTGGAGTAGAACTGTAGGAGTTGATGAAAAACATATTTGTGTTGTTACCCCTGGCTGGGTCTTGTAATGGTGAAGATCCTGTCCTGTGGTGGACAAGAGGACATCTATTTTACCTTCTTTGGTTCGTAATATGTGACATATGTGTTCCCCAAGGATGTCTGAACACAAAGAGGTTCACATGTTACGGTCCCTTCAAAAAAGAAGATGCAGCCAAAAGAGAGAGAGAGAGAGAGAAACAGAGAAGACAAGAAAGGATAGAATCACTCAGTTCAATCCTTCATATATATCAGCATCCATAGCAAGAGATTGTAATTGAGGCCATATATGGACTTGTGGTTTGCCCTGCATTGATAATATATTTTCTTTCTGTCAGATTCTCAGTTGTGCACACATTTTCCCCTCCCAAACTAACCATGTCATAGAATAGAGAGTCCCCACAGTTTTTGAAAGTGGGTATAGTTTGATTTTTCCCTGCCTGCCCAGCTTTCTTTGGGGTTTCCTGCTCCTCCCACCATTCCACACAGCAGCAGCAGTAGGGCTCACTCTTCAGGCCAGCATTTTAAAAAGCTCAGAGGGACTTCATTTAAAGAAATATGCTGTAAGGTCTATTGTGAGAGGGATAGACCAACCTTCCTTTCTTTTTAAGCAAATAGAGGTTGCAGACACAAAGAGGAAGCTGGGGGAGGTAGAAAAATGGTTGCTTGGATAAAATTGGCTGCCCCTGACCAGGAAACCGTGGGAAAACTTTACCACAAAGCAAACAGTCATGCAGTAAGTACTGCATACATAAATGACTTGTGTCACCTGTTATGATTGTGGTGGGGAAGGGGAGGGTTCAGCCATTTGTTGCCCAATTAGGGAGACAGGCTACTTCAGCCCTGGTTCAGCCTACACCAAGGCCCCTTCCGCACACGCAAAATAATGCATTTTCAAACCACTTTCACAACTGTTTGCAAGTGAATTTTGCTATTCCGCACAGCTTCAAAGAGCTCTGAAAGCAATGTATTGTCAAAGGCTTTCACAACCGGAATCACTGGGGTGCTGTGTGGTTTCTGGGCTGTATGGCCATGTTCTAGCAGCATTCTCTCCTGATGTTTCGCCTGCATCTGTGGCTGGCATCTTCAGAGGATCCTCTGAAGATGCCAGATCCTCTGAAGATGCCAGCCACAGATGCAGGCGAAACATTAGGAAAGAATGCTGCTAGAACACGGCCATACAGCCCGGAAACCACACAGCACCCCAGCTCTGAAAGCAGTTTGAAAGTGCATTATTTTGCATGTGCGGAATGAGCCCAAGTGTGTGCTGAGTTGACTGTAAGACAACAAAAATGCATAATAATACAGTAATTTTGCTGATTTAGATATTCTACCTTAACTTCTTACGGAGTACTTCTTTGGGTATAGAAAGAAAAGGAGTAAATCCGTGCAATTCCCCTCAGCAGTTAAACATGCTTACTGAAACAAATTCTTATGAAATCCATGTATTATCCTTCATCAGCATACTCAAATGATAAATCCGCGATGAAAACATTTTTCTTTTCTTTTGTAACTACGTCGTTATGTTATAGAAGCATGAGAGTAAATGTTTTTAATCTGGAGGTATGAAGACAGGCTGTAAATCAAGGGAGAAGAAAGTGTGCAATTTTTAGAGATTAACTATGATTAATATTCAGTCACGGAAGACACGAAATGTCAACACGTTTAGAAGTGCTTTTCTTCTCAAAGACATTTTTGCTCCATGTGATGTTCACTGAACTTGTCAGCCATTAAGGCACTGTGAAATGGACCACTGGCTACTCAGTGATTTTGTTTAAAAGAGAAAGAGAGAATATTGCATTGATTTAGTTTTTGCCCATCAAAAGTGTTTGAGTTGCTTATTCTAAAGACACCTGTCTCTCTGAAAGTAAAAATATACAGTTGATTCCAGACTTGATTTTTTTCATGTAAATTGAAAATTCAACACATTTTCCCCATTTCCTCTGGGGGAGGGTGGTATATAAACCTAATCAATAAATAAATTCTACTCGCATAAATTAGTGTAGCTCTCCAGCGTGTCTCAAGGATATCATGAGAGAAAAAATGCAGAGATAATTCAGTTGCCTGGAGAACGAAAACTGCATGTCTGTACAAGTTCTTGTACACTTCAATTGTTCAAGCAACTAAACTATCTCTGGGGGCGGGGGTTTCTTTTTAAAGCTCATTCTTCAAATAATTCCAGGTTTTTCCTGGCCCCATTCCTTATGGTGAGTATGGGCAACTATGAGTCCTACCGATCACTGTCTTGTGATTATGTACAACCCAGTCTCAGGCAGCAGAGCAAGGGTAAGATGGATGACAATCTTGATTCAAAGGCTTGATATCAAGAGAGTCTACCTGGCACATAATATCAGTCTTTCTCCTCTCGAATTAAGAATGCAGAACTTCAGACAGTACCCTTCTAAAGTCGTAGCCATTCTAATCTGGTTCATATCAGCCCAGCCTTGGGATCGTGCACCTGGTTCCACCTTCATAAAGAACTTGCAACTGTCCACACCCTGCTCTCATCAGCACAGCAGCTGGATTGTCCTGCATCCTTTTTACCCATGCATTAACTTAATCTCCAACCTCTTGTCCAGCTATTAAGGGTGGTCAAACCTCCTGAGTGTCTTCACAGTTCAAGCTCATCAAGTCTTGGAATGCCCCTGTTTTGATTTCATCAGCACAGGCTCATAAAGTCTTGGGCCCTCCAAGGTTTTAATCCCATCGAATCATTTCCCACAGCACTGTCTGTGCCTGGGAACAGAATTTTGCTTTGTTCCAGGATAATTGCCCTTCTTATCAGTGCCAGAGGGTCAAATTTTCCTATATCTAGTCCCTAAAATCCACAGCAAATTGTACTTGGAGAACTCTTGGCCATTTCTTCCACTGTCTTTGGAGCTCTCCTTCCCAACAACCCATTATTTTCCCACTCTCACTCATATCTGTATTTTCTAGGCTCTTAACTCTGTGTTTGTGTTTGTGTGTATATTATTATTATTAATGATCCCTTGATAAATTGCAACCCTTTTCCTTTCCATTCTGGTTTGAGTGGATTTCTTTGGGGAGTAACCTCTATATACGTTAGTGAAGATTCCCCTACCTTCCCTTTGCATTGCAAGTCTGTTTCCAGCTAACCCCCCCCCCGAAACTATGAAAAGGAACACACCAGACCAATTTGGGTAACAGTTGCCATCCTCCAGGTAGGGCCTGGAGTTTCCCTGAAATTACAATGGATCTCCTGATAATAGAGGAAAGTTCTTCTGGGGAAAATGGCAGCTTTGGGATGTGAGTCCTGTTGCATTCTATCCCTGCTGTGCTCCCTCCCTTCCTCAAACTCTACTTTCTCCAAACTCCACTCTGAAATGTCCATGAATTTCCATAGTCACAATTGGCACTGGTATTGTCATTATGGCCACCACGTATCAGGTTTAGGATTGCCAGCTCTGGATGAGGAAATACCTGCGGGGTATTTTTGGGGGGAGGTTTATTTGGGGGTGAGGTAGGTGGGGTTTGGGGAGGAGAGGGACTTCAATGGGGTATAATGCCATAGAATCCACCTTCCAAAATGGCCATATTCTCCACATGAACTGAATTGGAGTCTGGGTGTAACCTCAGGAAATTTTCAGCTACCACCTGAAGTTCACTAGGAGTTCTGTGCACATAAATTAATTCCCAGACCCTATTTGCATCAAGACGGCACTATCATATGGACAGCAAAATGTCATTAAGGTGGATTTTGCATATCACAAATATAACATTTTTAGGACTTTATAAATAGTATTCTGGGGAAGAACTTCACACAGGTCTCCTCCCCAAAACAACTAAAGCCTGTTCTGTTCCTCTCAACCCAGGTTTTTCAAAAATGGCTAAACTAGTGATCTTTTTGCAAAATCCCAGGTTGAAGGCACTCCTGCACAAACATAATGAGCAGGAGAAACTTCATTCTTCTCTCCTACTGGCCAATTCCTAACCTTCCCCTCTTGTATTTCCATGTCTGCCATGTCTGGAAGATTCTTCCAACTCACCATTGTACAAGTCCCCCAAGAACAATTTCTCCCCATGGCAGTGAGTATGACTTCCGTTGTGCTCCTAGGTCTACAGTAACACATTCCTTATTGCCTGGTCATTGCAAGATGATCCCCCCTCTTTTATTTTTTGTGTTGAACATGTGAAGCTATGCAGGTGCAGCTAATCAGACTGTGGGAAAATTGGCATGGCTGTGAGGGTTAGCTTCTGTATGCCTTCGCAGCTACATATGCATTGTGAAAAAGAAAAGAAAAAAACAGAATTGTGTTTGTGCTAAGATGCAAAAACAAGCCAATTTGTTTTCATGGGCTCAAATTGCTTCCTGAATGGGTAAACACCATGCTTGCAAAACAGGGAAAAAAGGAAAGAAAGCGGGTTCCTTTATACTGATTACAACTCATTATAAATATGCTTCACAGAATCCACCTTGGATGTTTTACAACAGCTTAGAGATTTAGTAATTGGTAAACATTCTTTGCTTGCTTGGATTCTCTGGAGGAAGGACCATAGCAGGAGACATACCTCTACTTCACACTGTCCTTGTCTTGCTAGGATTGCCAACTCCAGCTTGGGAAATTACTGGAGGCAATAGAGTTTGGGGAGGAAACTCAGGAGAGATGTTATGCCATACTATTCAGCCTCCAAAGCTGCCATGCCCTCCAAGGGAAATGACCCCTAGTAGTCAGGAGATCAGTTGTAACTCTTTTCAAACACAATAATTTTGGATTTTGTATACTTGATGCTGATACAGTGGAGCATATTCTTCTAGGTTGCAATGCCTACAGGTTGTTACAACAACAACTTATTTATCCCTTGCTGAAGCACGCTCCGAGTGAGTCATCGTGATTTTATGTGAAGTTCTTATTAAAAGATAAGAACCGAAGGATATTGCTAATAGTTGCTGAGTTCTTATCTGAGGTCTTGAGAACCCAAGAACAAATCAGCCAAGACATATGAGATAACTGCATGATATGGGCTGGTCTGCTTCTCTATTTTTTATTTTCTTTTGTTTGGATTTGTAGTCTGTACTGAATAAACATTATTTTGCAGTTGTAACTCTACAGGAAGTCCATGCATCTTGATTTTATGTGAAATAACTCCAGGTATTAGTCAGAAGGCAGTGGCAGAATACCCACCCTATTCCATGCCACATATTCTCTTCCTTTCTTTGGGTACTTACTGTTTTATGCTTTTGAACTTCCAATCCAAAAGGCTAGAGATGGATGAAATTACAGGAAAACCACACATTGCTTCAGATTACAAGTGAGCAATTGAACAAGTGAGCAATTGAACATTTAAAAACTGCAACATAAAAAACCCTCTTTGTACGTAGAAGGCTAGCTTGTCAGGGAGTTGTCTAGATCTAGGTTGAGGGGAGAGACTCAGATATCCAGCCCTCACCTGTAAGTAGTACAGTGCAACATGAGTTGTGCTGGGTTCTAATCACATAACTTTTTAAAAAGAAGGATTTAAGCCTGTATTAGGGGCTGGAAGGCTGAGGCGGCAAGAAAATAGCAGTACATATAAACACACAAACTGAGGTCCCAGCAAATGTTGCAGTCGTGATAAAGGAACCCATTTTCCTGTTTTCCCATTCACATGTGTTCCGTGCAGGCAGCTATTGAAGGCCATGGAAACAACCCAGGTTGCTGTCGAACCTTCACATGGAGATGCTTCTCTCTCTTTTTGTTAAACTGTCCTTCAACACATGTGTAGCTACGCAGGCAGGCTGAAATGAACCTCCACAGCAATACCGATATCCCACAGTATGACCAGCTGCATCTGAGTAGCTACACAGCTGCAAGACATAATTTTTTTTTTAAAAAAAGGGAAAGGGGCAGTGGTGGGATCCAAAAAATTTAATAACAGGTTCCGATGGTGGTGGGATTCAAACAGTGGTGCTGCCGCACACACGCACCTCCAGTTCCTATTGGGCAGGGAGGTTGCTTTAGTAACCCCTTCTCGGCACTCAGAAAAAATTAGTAACCATTTCTAGAGAAGTGGTGAGAACTGGTTGGATCCCACCTCTGGAAAGGGGGCCTCCCTGCAACAGTTGGGCAATGTCAGGCAGATTCTCACTCATCGTGGAGGGCGTGGTGGAAGGGAGGGAAATAAAGCACCTCCTGCCCAGCTGTTTGCTTAGGAGTGGCTCTAACCCAGGATTTTTCAAAAGGATTGCTTGTTTAGTGATTTTCAAAAAAAACATAGGTTGTGACAAATGAATCAGGGAAGATTTGTTTTGGGACCTGGACCTGTGTGAAGTCCCCCACACGAACACACAAAATGGATTATATATGAGGTGACCAGCCGTCCCGCTTTTGGCAGGACAGTCACGCTTTTGAGCAATGTATCCCGCATCCCGCGGGGTTTTTAAATTCTCCCAATTAGGCAGTGCAGCAGCGTGGGAGTGCACACGCAGCCGCAGGAGCGCACTGCCTTTTGCGGCGCTCCCCGGTTTCCCGCCCTGTCACAGGGCGGGAAACCGGGGAGCGCCACAAAAGGCAGTGCGCTCCTGTGGCCGCGTGCGCCTCCCGTGCTGCCACACTGCCTTCTGGGGCGCTTCCCTGTTTCCCAACGGGGGAGAGCCACAAAAGTCAGTGTGCTCCTGCGGCCGCTCGTGCGCGCACCACGTGTTGCAAAGGTGAAAATCTGGTCACCTTAGTTATATAGTGTCCAACACCTGTGTTTCATGGCCTGTGTGGAATAGTCTGAGAAATCCTAAGTGAGTCTGCTCAGAAGTGAATCCCATTTTATTTCATGGGACTTGGTTCCAGAAAAGTATTCTTGGGATTGCAACCATACTGGGTATGCAGATGAAGTTATATTTTAATCCAGAAACTCCCTAGGTTTGTGTCCTTAATTTTTTACCATCATGTCAACATAGTAAATTCCGAATGGGAAGTAAGTTTGGTTATATGTTACATTTATTTCTGGGAACATAAATTTGGTGTCATCAGAGGAGAAGTGTTAATAACGGAAAGAAAGAAATAGGATGATAAATTCTAGCCTCGGAAAAAATGTCATTAGTACAGTTGGTATTTGAACAATTACATTGTGTTGTAAAATGTGTTTAGAGGTAAGTGCTGAGTGCTCTGCAGAATAAGCCATGACTGCTGGGCAAATCAGAGTCCCCCTCCCCATACCAGCAGCCTCACTGGAGCAATGGTGCACACATCCTGCTGAATTAGCCATCTCTTCCATGCAACTGAGCCTCCCCCATCTCCTTGCAGCAGCACGATCAGGGCAACGGGGTGCACACATTGCAGAATGAGCAATCTTCTCTAGACATTTGAGGCTACCCCCCCTCCCAGTAGGAGCCTAACTGGGGAAACAGAGTGCACATGCTGCAGAATGAGCTATCTCTGCTGGGCAACTTTGCCTCCCTCACATCCAAGCAGCAATCTAATCTGGGGAACAGGGCACACACGCTGTTGAACAAGGCATCTCTTTTATGCAATTGAGCCTGCCCCAGCTCCTAGCAGCAGGTTAGTTGGGAGAGTGGGGTACACATGCTGCAGAATGAGCCTTCTCTGCTGGGAAATTCAACCTCCCCCACCTCCTAGCAGCAGCCTAATTGGGGGGGGGGAGGGACATGTATGCTGCAGAATGAGCCATCTCTTGTGCAGTTGAGCCTTTTCTACCTCCTGCCACTGGCCCCTCTCTATTTGCCGCTCAGGAGTCCTGCCCCCCTCACCTTCCCTAGATCTGGCCCTGGTCCCTGTTTGCACACCTCTTAAAATCACCTCCTTCCCATCCCACAGTGGATAATCTCCACAGGGGTGCTGTGTGGTTTCCGGGCTGTATAGCCGTGTTCTAGCAGCATTCTCTCCTGACGTTTGCCTGCATCTGTGGCTGGCATCTTCAGAGGATCTGATGAAGATGCCAGCCACAGATGCAGGCGAAACGTCAGGAGAGAATGCTGCTAGAACACGGCCATACAGCCCGGAAACCACAGCCACAGATGCAGGCGAAACGTCAGGAGAGAATGCTGCTAGAACATGGCCATACAGCCCGGAAACCACACAGCACCCCAGTGATTCTGGCCGTGAAAGCCTTCGACAATTCAATCTCCACAGGATTGCCTACCCTTCCCTTCTAAATGTCTGCGTTTGCTGCCAGTTCCCAAGACAGTTTTGACACTGCTCCAAGTATTTCGCATATCTTTACCACCTATAGCATATTGATTGGTGCCCTTTGGGATACAGAAGTAAGAGCTAGCAACCCACTTTCAATGAATAAACCGGGCATGGAGAAGAATATTTTCAGAATAATGGGGTGGATTGGCGAGGGGAAAGGAAAAGGCAACCAAGGCCCCTATCTGCCAGTACAGCTTTATTCCTTTTCAATTCATGTTCAATACCATTACTATTATTACATTTTCCTGAATGAGCTTGGTCTAATGCACATTGCCTTTTTCAAATCAAAAAGTGACATTGCCTTTCAAAAAATCTTGGAGCTTTTTTTTTTTGTTTTTTTTGGCTGATCCTGCCTAAAAATTTATCTGACAGTCTTGATTGCTTGAAGAGCTATAAAAAGCTAAATGAAAACCGGTTACAATAGTTTTCAATAATCTTTGCATGACTTCCCAGGGCTAATCCATGCCTACAGCTGTTTATCAGGGCAGATTCGATAAAATCCATTTGCACTATTGTCTCTGCCCTTGCAGGCTTAGCAAAGTTGAAGATCTTACCTAGTACACTGTCCAATATATGCATCCATTCAGACCAAGGTGGACATTGTTAAGTTTTCCTGGCTCCATTGAAGAACATATTGGCTTCCTTGTGGCTGATGTTTATCGATTTATCACCCCGATGGTGCTACTTTCATAGGCTTGTTGGTTAGGCTAAGGAGGAAATTCATTCTCAGTAATGACAGCTGTTGTGATGGTATCAGTGCTGTATTGTGATCTTTACGGTTTCATTTTGTATTGAACCATTTAGCTTATGCTTATGTGTTTACTTGTGCACCATGTTATGGCCCATGGCTTCATCATAATACATTTATTCTATTCTATTCTACTAGGGGTGACAGAGAACAACCCAACGGATGTCAGTCAGGAGCAACAGCCTGTTTTTATTGATGTGTTAAATGCTGTCAAGTCTCTTCCAGCTTGTGGCGACCCTATGAATCAATGTCCTCTTAAATGTCCTATTGTCAGCAGCCTTGGTCACATCTTGCCAATGGCGTCCTTTATGGAATCAATCCATCTCAGGCTGGGTCTTCCACTTTTCCAGCTGCCTTCATATTTTCCTAACATGACGGTCTTTTCCAGTCATGTCCTCATTATATGGTCAAAGTCTGATAGCCTCAGTTGTCAGGCTCTCGAACGTGGAAATAACAGAGACCGTAGAAAAGTCCCAAAGCAGTTTATTTCTACAACACGTAGAGTAACAAAAGAAAGCTGAATCTAAGCTCTCCAGCTTAGATCCAGAGATTATATCCTTCAACCCCCCCCCCCATTTGTCCCACACCAAATGCGCTTTACGAATTCCACATTTGCACTGCAGAGCTTCAAAGAACCTGGGAACCGTTCGCACCTTCTTGCAGGGGAGCTGGCGCCAGGGAATTGCCAGGAAGGGAAGAGGGAAACAGAAAAGCAGTTACAGGAAAACATTTGCAATTCTTTCACAGCAAGACATCTGGGCGCTGACAGGCCTGGGCCTGACATCAGTTTGGTTATTTTCACTTCTAGGAGCAGTTCACATTTTTTTAAAAAAAATTTTTTTAAAAAAAATTCTTAAAAAAATGGCTCTTTCTTTAACAATAAAATAAAATATTGTTAATATTTTGTTTTGATGTAAGCCCTTTGAGAAGATTTCAAAGAAATGGTCCATACATTTTCTAACTAAATCCATAATTTTGAATGTTCCAGAAGTGCTTCTTCTATTGAAATTTTATAATGTACCATGCATGCACAAGAACTATATGCATACCACCATCATCATTATTCACCATCATTTTCAGATTCTACAGCATATAAAATAAAACATATGCCTTGCCTTTTGGCTTAAGGAAGAGTTTGCATCTTCCATCTTAAACAGAAGTAATTTACTCCAGGGGAAAATGTTTCATCTCAGGCCGATGAGCATCACTAGCTACTCCACTCTGTACTGGTGGTGTGAATAATGTAAGACTTTATTGCTGAAGTTACTACTGGCATAAATGGCTGCTGTTTGAGAGGGTAGATATGAAAATGTCCTATGGATGCAGACACATGCAATATAAAGCACATTTACCCATTCCACCTTCACAGATGAACTACCAGAGAAGCATACCAATCAACTGGACACTGGTGGAAAACTATCATTCTTGGCTCTTTGAATGTCTTCCCCCCTGCCTTCTAGCTTCCTCTCTGTTTCATCTCATCTTCCTCTGTGCAGTTTTGGCAAGTTAATAAAGCCCCCTTGCCAGTATTTCACCTTGTATACAATGAGAAGAAGAATTTGCTGAGCTACTTTTTCTCTCTGGTTGTTGTTCAGAGTTGCAGCCTCTAATTATGCTTGTGTCTGGTTGTTAGATTGTCACAGACATCAGAATAAGATCAGAACCCTCATTTTCCATTGTCTGTACCCCTTGAGATACCCTGCCCTGTGGAGTGTTTTATTACCTTTTCCCAGGTAAATTGGGACGCGGTAGAGATGACAGAGAAGGAATATGTGGGATGACAAGAAAAAGAATGTCCTGCCCCTTTAACAGATGATTAATGGAATGTTAGCTGAGAAAAGACTGTGACCCCTGTTTATCCATCAGACTCAAACAGAAACTAAAGAGAAAAAGAACAGGGAGTTTAAGAATGAATGGAAAGAGGCAAAACTGAACAGGAGTCTCATGGTTCTTTAGACACTAAATTTTATTTTAGCAGGTTAGGAGTTAGGTTTCATGCATGGAGTGTAGAGTCACTTTACAAATATTTTATTATCAAAATTACAAAGAGAAGAGGGAGGGGGTGTTGTTGTGGTGTCCCCTGGACTATAGTACTCACTCAGGTGCTGGTTCTGTGGTCCGTTCACCAGAAAAAAGCTGATCCAAAACAACAGCTTTTTGTTTGCAAGAAGGGCAACTCTTACCACTGTCAGCTCTAGCTAACACACAAGAACTAAAAACTGAAACTTAGGGCTCCACCCAAAGGGGCCAAACAAAATCACCCAGATAATGGGTGGAGTAGACTGTTTAATTGCATACATATGTAGAAGAAGAGGAGGAGTTTGAATTTATACCACACCTTTCTCTCCTGTAAGGAGACTCAAGGCAGATTATAAATTCCTTCCCTTCGTCTCCTCACAACAGAACCTTGTGAGGTGGGGCTGATAGAGTACTGAGAGAACTGTGACTGGCCCAATGTCACCCAGCAGGCTTCATATGGAGTTCACCAGATAAGAGTTCACCTCTCATGTGGAGGTATGGGGAATCAAACATGGTTCCTCAGATCAGAGTCCACCACTCTTAATCACTACACCACAGTTGTAGCTGAGGGAGACTTGCTGTAAATTATTTGGGTGTAAGTAGGGTTAGGAAATTCCTGGAGATTTGGAGGTGGAGTCTGCAAAGGGCAAGGTAAGAGGCAGGACCTTGGCTGGGTATAATGCCATAGAGTTTATCCTCCAAACCTGCCATTTCCTTCAGGGGGAGCTAATCTCTTCAGTCTGGAGATCTTTTGTAATTCTGGGAGATCTCCAGGTCCACCTGGAGGTCGGCAAATGTAGATTTAAATCTTGTCCCAGGACAGAACTGAGGTGATTATATACAATGGATGAGAATAAAGGAAACAGGTACTTTGTACTATTTGATGAATTGTAGATAAAACAAGAGCTGAGTTTTCAGGAGGTAATTTAATTTGTTCTGGCCTAGGCTGACTTTTCCCTTGCTGGCATTCTCTCATCAAGGAAGTAAAACCTCCCAGATGTTTTGCCCCTGTGGCTGGCCACCGAGGCTTGATAGATTGTCCTTTGCATTGTTTGTATAGCCACAGGGCGACAGATAATTCCACAGTGTTATTTCTGAGAAGAAACCGGAAAGACTTTCCTAGTTGCTGGTGGGTGGGTTTTTGTTTTTTTTGTTTTGGCTTAAACTTCCTCTTACTGAAAGGAATCGGGTATAATCTCCTATCAGCCTGTGAACTTCTGGCTTCTAATGGTGGATGTGGCACTTTCCCTCCCCTCCCGAGGCACTCAGGCTGTGGTTCCTTCCCTCCCTCCTTGTCCTGGGGGCTTGTCTCCCCAGAGATGTTCTTTTCCAATTGGCCCAAGGGGCCAAGAAACAGTTTAGGGTGCCTGCTGTTGTAGGCAGCCCGTCTCAGGTTTCACAGCCTTCCCTTCCTATCCCTGTGACTGCAGGAGATGAGTCTGCCGCAGTTGCCTCACTGGCAGCTGGACCCGAGCTCCCAGGTGTGGCACACTCTGCCCAGTTACTTCACTGGGACCAGGGCCAGATTCCCGGGCTTGGCTATCTTCCGCCTGAACACCCGGCCCCACCCAGCCGTACACTCCCCTTTCCTCCCCACCATCACTATCAGTTCACCTCCCAGTACCCTGCTGCAGTGGCAGCTCCCGAACGTTGTTGCCTCCCCCCTTATATGCCCTTCCAGCCTTCAAATCCCTCCCTCTCCCCAGCTGAGTCCACTCCAAGACTCACTGACCATGCCTAGCTGTGGCCCGAGCATGGCCGAGCCCTCGCCCTGCCTTGTCGTCGCCTCTTCAACCTGGCCCCTCCTGTGATCGCATCGATGTCCCAGGTGGCCCGACCCCATCTCATTCTTTCCCCAGCCCCTCCCGTGATTGTGTCGATGTCCTGGGTGGCCAGCGAGGTTCCCACCGGCCCTCCCAAACGTGCAAGTCCAGGCTTGGTGGCAGGAGCCACGGCCATGCCCGGACAGTGGATATGTTTCCAGGTTTCATAGAATCAGAGCAGCAAAGGTGCTTAAGGTCATCTAGTTGGATGACCCTTAAGGTCATCCAGTGCTTCTTGACCAGAGGATCCTGATCCAAAAGTGGATCACAGAAAAAGGAGTGATGTCAGTTCCGGGTGGGATGTCAGTCCCAGGTGGGGCCTGGGGATTTCTCAAAATCACACCTCCTCTCCAGACTACAGAGATCAGTTCCCACAGAGAAAATGGATGCTATAGAAGTGACACTGTGACCCACTGAGGTCTGTGACCTCCCCAGGTTCCATCTCCAAATTTCCAGGAGTTTCTCTAACTGGATCTGGCAACCTTTCCCCCACCTGCACTGTCTGCCTATGACCAGGGGAGAGCCTGTTAACCCTGGAAAGGGCCCCCAGACTTTTGTGGTGTTATTAATTTGTATACAGTGATCCATTCAACAGTCACCTCCAGACTAGACTCCTGCAACTCACTAAACACAGAGCAACCCTTGACTCTGCTTCAGAAGCTCCAACTCATACAAAATGATGCAATGCTGGCTCTTACAGGGACTCTGTGGTTTGCACAGATGCAACCTTTGCTTTGCCAGCTGCATTCGCTGTGAGTGGAATACGTCCCTCCTCTCTATCACTTCAATGATGTTTTTAGAGGGGGTAGGATGTGTTTATTTTATTGGAATTATACAATCCCCCTCTAGGGCATTGCCATCAATTTTATGGGTTTTTAATTGAGATTTTATATGTTGTAAGCAGCCCTGAACCCATGAGGCGAAGGGCTGCTTAGAAAAGTAGTAAAAGAAATAAACAATGCACACTTTCTTTTGTTTTTAAGTGGGCCATCATACCAAGCAATTTGGACTTGAAAGCCACTATACCAAAAAAGATTGCAACCCTCGTTCAGTGCGGAAAATCCAAACTGAGCATTGCTGGTGTCAGGCTCTCGAACATGGAAATAACAGAGTCCGTAGGAAAGTCCTAAAGCAGTTTATTTCTACAACGCGTAGAGTAACAAAGAAAGCTGAATCTAAGCTCTCCCACATAGATCCAGCAATTATATCCTTCAATCCCCCCCTATTTGATCCACGCCAAATGTGCTTCACAAAGTGTATAACATTTGCACTACAGAGCTTCAAGGAACCTGGGAACGTTCGCACCTTCCCGCAGGAGGGCTGGCGCCAGGAAATTCCCGGGGGGGGGTGGGGGAGAGGGAAACAGGAAAGCATTTACAGGAAACATTTGCAATTCCCACACAGCAAGACATCTGGGCTCTAACAGGCTTGGTCCTGACACCTGGAAGGTGACTGTCCAGCTACTGGTTGAATGCCTCAGTAAGGGAGAACCTACTTCTACCCTCCCAGATAACTTGCCCTTCTTTCCTTACCATAAGGAAGTTTCACTTCCTGCAGCTGAAAGGTACCCTTTCTGGGACTTAACCTAGATGATATCTTGCCCTTTGCAGCCGCAGAGAACAGGTCCTTCACACTTCTTTGTGATATCTCCGCTGTGATTGAGAACAGATTTTTGGATATTTTCCTTCCATTTACCTGATTCCATTAAATATTATCTATGCACAGCTTATTTAAAAGAAACGGGGAAAAGAACAGAGGAAACGATGTTCGCCCTGGTAATGAAAATCATAATTCATTCAAAGCTTGGCGTTTGTTACCCTTTCTTCCATTAAGATTTCACTAGAAAATCTGATTCATTTGTCAAAATTGAGTGCGGGCTTGTCAGTGATGAGATGTGAAAATATGTAATATGTATGCAGCAAAGACATGGGCCGTTTTCATCACTCTGTGGAAAATAATCTGAAATTGATTCCATCCTCTTTAATGTAATTTGTCAGCTTTCATGTTTAGTTGTTCTTGGGTGGAACTGAGCATTCAAAGGCAGCTCGAGGGGGGGGAGGGAAACTCACCAGGCTTATTTACGATAAATATGGATATTAATTCCACCACCTCCCGAGTCTCAATAAATGCATTTAGCTTTTTCCATGATTTAATTTTATAAAATGTTTGGAGATTACTGAAGGAGAGATGACTCAAAGCAACAAAATATGATTTTTTTTCAATAACTTACACGTAGCCACGTTTCTCTCTATAACTTCTTTTGGAATGACTTTTATATTACTTTTTTTTTTGCCAGTCCTTTGACTGAACAGGATTGATGGTGTAATCAACAGGGAAACTACCACAGATGGAAGCCAGAAGTAGCCCTTCTTTAATCTTCCTGTTTCTCTCACGTAGGCCTTGCCAGTACATATGGATGATGTGCTGAGGGGAAACTCTGTTCTTTTTTTAAGAATTATGTTTGCACAAGACCTGAGGCTTTATTTTAATACACACACAGTGCCCGGGGAATTGGTAAATGAGAACGACACAGACGGATAGCAAGAACTGAGCCGAGGACGTCAGACATTTTAAATGTTTTCTCTGTCAACAGTAGCCTGCTTTGGATTTCAGGGGAAAAAATGTGGGAATTGAAGAAAACCTGAGGGGAGGACTAAAACTGCCAACTTTGCCTAGAGAAATTCCTGAAGATTGTGGTGGTGGTGCCCAGGAAAGCTGGGATTTGGTGAGGAGGGACCTCTCCCCCTCACCAAATCCCAGCCTTCCTGCGCACCACCAGGGAAACTAGAGGTAGCCAGGCCTCATTCATCAAAGATAGTGTTTTAGATTTGCCCATGGAAGTGGACAGTGATGAAGGGAGGGGGAACTGTGTCTGGGGCATGAGATGTGCATGTGCCCCCTCCTGCCCCACCCCACCCCGCCCCACTCCACCCCCACCTCTGCCCTGCCCCTGACACATAATGGCAATGGCGGCACCTGGGACAAGCCAGCCCAGATGTCCCCAATGCTGCTACGCGTTTGGAGGTGGATGACAGTTGACAAAGCATATGGGATAAAATAAAACAGGGACTATTTTGGAATGGATGCTAAACCACCATCTCCACCTACCCATTCCACCCATGATGCCCGTCATTGACATTTTCGGTAGTATTGGCATAGATGCATTCCAAGTCTGTTTCATTAATTATTTTTTCATTATCATTTTACTTCATTTATATCCCGTTTTTTCTCCCTAATGGGGGCCAAATGTAGCTTACATCATTCATCTCTCCTCCATCCTGAGAACAACCCTGTATCATGCCCAGTCTTATACCAGGCCTGACCATAGTTCTCCACCCGATGGGTGGTGGATACAGCCAACTGTCTTCCCCATCCCCCTCCATCCCAGGCTGTCCTGGGAATTCATATTCTGTTGTAGCTAGCCACCTGGTTTTGAGATACGAAAGTCAAGCTGCGTTCCTTTCTAGCTGAGAGAGAAAGAGTCGGGTTTCTCTGGGAACAGGTGAGTAGTTTGGAGTGAAGGTTATTAATTTTTCCCGAACAGTTGTTTCCAAATAAATAATTTTGCTGGGCGTTTCCCTACTTGCCACGACCCCTGTATGCCCCACGCTGCTCTCAGCGTGCGTCATTTCTGGCGTGCACCCGGGCTTCTCCACGACGGGATCATCAAAAGGCTCCGTTTGGAAGAGCGCCAGGAATGACACGTGCTGAGGGGGCACGACAGTGGCAGTGTTGGAGTGGCTGTGTTGTCACTGCCCCTGTAGTGGGGAGTGCCAGGGGACTTGCCTACAGTATCGCAGGGCAGAAGGTAAGTGGGGAAAGGCCCGCTAAAACAGAAGAGCTTTCCCAGAACTGTCCTATGGGACCTGATACCCAGTGAGGAAGGTTAAAATGAGAGTCTATGTGTGTCCCAAGGTCAGATACCACGCCAGAGTGAGGATTCAAATCTAGCTCTCCCATATTCAAAGGGATCAGCAGTTTGGGTGGATTTCTTCCTGTTATTACAGCCTTGCATTTAAAACCCATGCTAAGAATATAAGAAGAGCCCAGCTGGATCAGACCAGTGGTCCATTTCATGCAGCATCCTGTCTCACCTGGTGGCCAAATACTTCCTCTGGAGGTTCAGAAACAGGGGAGTGATGTACTGGGGTGGGGCACTGACCCATAAGGAATCTCAAAAGATGGAAAGGGAAGTCAGGAGAGCTATTGATGCTCCCCCTGATAGCAGACAAGCCTATTGTCAAATGGGGGTGGGGCACATTTCTGCAGGGATCAGCACTGTGCCCTGCCAATCATTGTCTTGACATCATGTACAGTCCAGCCTCCTGAAGCAAAGCAAGGAAAAGATGGACGCAAGTCTTAATTCAAAGTTTTGACATCAAGAGGGTTTGGCTGACACATGACATCATTCTTGTCCCTTACGAATTAGGAATGCCGAGCCATTGCTCTGGCCATGGGGGCATGTCCCTTGGCCTCTACAACGTGATGGAAGGCAGCAGGGGGTAGGAGTCATTTGGTAGCGGTGCAGCCAACAGGAGCGTTCATGCGAATGGTCCCAGGGGGTGCATCATCATAAACTATGCCGATGCACTCCCACTCAGCTGGCCGTGCAGAAAAGGCCTATATTTTGACTCTCATTTCTCTCTCATTCTCCTCGGACATCTTCACTTTGGAAACAGTAACTATCACCAGCCAAACTCCCTCACCTATCCCTGCTATCGCCCATGTCTTTATTTCCTAGGTATCTTGAATTCTGTGTGCTTGCAAGCATATTTGTTTATGTTTTTATTACTATTGATTGTTTCCTGATTGCTTACTAGACCTATATGACAATCATTAAGTGCTGTACCTTATGATTCTTGACAAATGTATTTTCTTTTATGTACACTGAGAGCATATGCACCGGAGACAAATTCCTTGTGTGTCCGATCACACTTGGCCAATAAAGATTCTATTCTATTCTATTCTATTCTATTCTATTTTTATTATTTTTGATCCTTCTACTAGAGTTGTACCCTTTTTTGCCTCAATTCAAGTTTTGAGTGGGTTTCTTAGGTGGCGGAGCCCCTACTCAGCTCTTGCATTGCTGGGCTGTTTCAGTTACTTCTCGATGCTAATTAAATGAGCAGACCAGACTAATTCATGTAACACCACTAATCTGCCCAACCCCCAGTTCACCACTGTTCTGTTCCCCAAGCAAACTAAACATCAGGTGCCTTACACTTGGCCAGAACAGAATGTAAGACTCACAGACAAATAAGTAACAGTTCAAAAATGGTTTAATAATGTTGAAAGTTTAGGAATCTGACTCCTCGCATGAAGTCTATTCTAATAAAAGAATAGTTGCAATGCTGGAAACATTTGGAGATGGTTTGAAGAACTTGCAGACATCAACTCTTTCCTTAACTGCTTCAAAGGAAGTTTGTGCTGCTTGTACTGCTTCTGAGATCTCCCGGTGCCCTCTACTTGGACTCTGTTCTTTGCAGTTCTGTTGAAACTGGATTACTTAAAATATCATTGATCTTTCATACCTTAAACGTCTGAGATATTGCTGTCTCCAGCCTTTCCCAGACACCTGAACTAAAAACAAAACTGTAAAAAAGAAACTATTAACCAATAAGAATGCTTTAGGGCTTTTCCGCTAAAGGGCTTCTTAAAGGGACAGGACCTAACTAAGGTTCTCTCCCACAGAAAACTGTACAAAAAACAACTAAGCCCATTCTAACTAAGGGTATAACTGAGGCTTAAATAAAGAAAAATAGTAAGGGTGTCTCTAGGGGGATGACAACCACCAAAACTGGCATACTGGGTGGAAACCCTGGATTTTCGATATTTGTAATAAATGCTATTTGACAGTTCTCTCCCCATTGTCTAAGGAAACCAAAGGGCTACTCTACCAATAGAGAGATCTATAGAGTTTTTCTGAGGCCTACCCAATTCTTTTTATATGACTTGGCAGCAGTGACCTTTGTGGAAAGCAGCAGTCTTGATTTGCATATAACAAGCTGTTCTGCATTTGTATACCCCTAATTTGCTCCAAACAAATAGCACCTGAAATGGCAAATTTTGTTCCACTGTCCTATGTTGTATATTCTTATTTTTTTGGTCAGGGGATAGAAATAAATACATTGTCATAAGTATTTTTGTGAGCCCCCTTCTCCTTTCCAAGTAGATTGGAAAGGTTAAGAGCTCGTGTATCTAATCTGGAGGAACCGGGTTTGATTCCCAGCTCTGCCGCCTGAGCTGTGGAGGCTTATCTGGGGAATTCATATTAGCCTGTATACTTCCACACATGCCAGCTGGGTGACCTTGGGCTAGTCACAGTTCTTCTGAGTTCTCTCAGCCCCACCTACCTCACAGGGTGTTTGTTGTGAGGGGGGAAGGGCAAGGAGATTGTAAGCCCCTTTGAGTCTCCTGCAGGAGAGAAAGGGGGGATATAAATCCAAACTCCTCTTCTTCTTATATTTGTCTGAAAGCTTTGTGGGTTCCTAAACTGGCAGAAAAAAAGAGACATTCATGGCTGCCTTTTTGATTGCTCACCATCAAAAGTCAACTGTGATCTAGATCTGTTCTCATTAGAGTAGAATCCAAGTTGCTGTCGGCTGGCAGGATGCTGCTAAACTAGTTAGGGACAATGTAATTTTCTCATCCGTTCAGAACAGGACGTCATTTCTAAGTCTTTGACGCTTCAGTTTTTCTTATAGAGATGCCAAGTGATTTGCTTGTCACATTTTTTCATCAAAACCTATGTTCTTCGATGAGATCCCACATGGTTTTGCTATTTTTCTCTGCATAAATTTGCCTCCTGTGAAGGTATGCTGTCTGTTTTATTTCAGAATCCAGATTTGAATACAAACACGTTATTGCTTTGGCAGCTCTCAAAAGGAAAAAAAAATCTTTGGAAGGGGAATTGGATTGGAAGACCAAAACCACAGACGGGTGAGTTGACATTAATGGGACTGAAAAATGTATAGCAAGGTAGGGACTTAGCACAGTTATTTAATACTGCTAATGTGTGTCTGTTCACCTTGGCCCCACCAGGTCTTTGGTCAGTAACCCACATCAGCAGGGATCAATGCAATTTGTAAACAATCTGGTTCCAAATATTTGTCTTTTCCATAAAGGGACTTCATTAATTTTTACTCAAATCCTTTAGAAGAAGACAAGTTTGGGTTTATACTTCACCTTTCTCTCCAGTTATGAATCTTAAAGAGATTTACAACTTAAGAACATAAGAACATAAAAACAAGCCAGCTGGATCAGACCAGAGTCCATCTAGTCCAGCTCTCTGCTA